>NC_140094.1:0-600000 GCF_964237585.1 Gallinula chloropus | reverse complement strand
CTGCACACATAATTGTCCACCAGGAAACTTGGATTTATAGAATTGTGTTAGTTGTACACTGGATTTTTCAGGTGATGGTATCTTTAAATGTTTGGCTGGCAATAAGATTAACAAGTGTACAAAATCACAGAATCACAGGGGTTGGAAGGGACCTCAAGAGCTCATCAGGTCCAACCCCCCTGCCAAAGCAGTTTCCCAGCTCATATTGCACAGATAGGCATCCAGACAGGTCTTGAATATCTCCAGAGATGGAGACTCCACCACCTCCCTGGGCAGCCTGTCCCAGGGCTCCCTCACCCTCACTGTGTAAAAGTTCTTCCACATGTTGGTGTGGAACTACCTGTGCTCCAAGTCGCAGCCATTGCCCCTTGTCCTATCCCCACAGCCCACTGAAAAGGGGCTGGCTAATTCCCCCTGCATTCCATGCTTAAGATATTGATAAACATTAATTAGATCCCCCCTTAGTCTTCTCTTCTCAAGCATCTACTTCTCAGTTTACACCTAGCTTCTTCAAAAAAACCTTTAAAAAAGTATATACTAGTTTGCTTAGCCAGCCAAGGAATGCCATTCTTTGATGATCAACAATGTCCATGGCTACAACTGCAGACTGTTCTAGGTTTAAAGTCTTCTACAAGTTGCCCAAGATCTTGTAAGGATCTGATCACAGAAGCGGATTATAAAGTTCCCAGCCATCTAAAAGAACACCAGCAGAAACATGGAAAAAATCCTAACCTGCAGATCCAGTGTCCAGAGATTTTACTCTCTTCAGCTGACTGCCTCACCTGCAAAGCAACAAGTCACTGATCTTGCAAAAGGATAAGGAGCAGCCTAGTTCTCAGATGGCAATTGAATTTGCAGTTGAGAAAGGGGGTAAAACGGCTTCTGCTACAGAGCTCTTTTATACAGGTTGAAGTTTTATTCTAAAAGGGAAAGGCACACATTTCTGGACAATCTCTGAAGGCCTGAGTACTTAACTCCACTAATGGCTCCTTTATCTTACATAATTTCACACAAAAACATTGAACACTCCAAGTCAAGAAAACCCAACTTCAACTCTGTTCCCTTCTCTTATCAAAGTAAGATCTTTCTTTAAAGGACCCTTGATGAAAGGGCTCTACAAATCACAGGTGCACATGAGTAATGACATTCAACCATTTCAAATATCACAGCCAATGACCTCCTGAATACTGGAAGCTGTTGGAAGTTTCCTCCTGTTAGCTGCATTTCTAGTTCCTGTAACACCTCAAATTCCAGGAAAACAATTATGTTGTTACAGGAAGATATGCAGTGATGATATAAACCCAAATTTTCCATTACACAGTATGTATAATAATTTGGTTCTATAGTTCCAGCTTACTTGGTGACTCAGTAGCTCATGCATTTAACTGAAAGCAGATTAGATTCACATACATTTTTAATATTCCTGGAGTGGTAGATTAAATTTAAGATGCAGTTGGAGTTACACTTTAAAATTTTTTGTCAATTGCAAAAATAAAGTCTAATATAGAAGCTAACTATCTTGGAATCATGAAGATACTGTACCTTTGGATTGTATTATTTCATTGCCATTAAAATGTTAAACCTTTCCTTCTGTCTCCCTTTAACCATAAACAGCACCTTCTTCACTTATTTAACCTTGTCAAAGCAACTGTTTTGAGCCCACTATTTCTTTATATATTTTCAAAAGATAACTAACTTTTTATCTATTTATGAAAATAACAGCTTTGGCACACCCTGAAATTAACCTGCCAGAACTGCTTATCTATTTGACATATGGAGAGCATTAACAAGGGAAAACAATTTAGTAGAACAGAACATTAAAACTAAGTCCTTTCCCAGTGTAAGTGAAATAAACATCTCCCTAACTCAGAAAATGGGTTTTCTCTATAAGCCAGATTGCAGAGTTATAAATGTTTCTAGGAGAAAATATACATCTAAACCACCTCAACTGCTCTCCACTTAAAGCAGAAACCAGTCAGTCATTTAATGAACCATTACTAAACCCACCAACAGTTTAAACACAACTTACATGCCCAGAAAGCTACCAGAATAAGCAGCCAAGTCATGCCACAGAAAATGTTATTGGAAGCTCTTCCCCTACAGGGGAAAAAAAGAAGCAAAGAGGAAGGAATACAGAAAGCCCTCAGCTCAAAAAACCCCGTACTACCACCCAAAATTACCCCAACCACCACAACAAACCAAGCAAGAAATATTCTTTACTGGTGCTGCCTTAGGCATTAAGAAAGTAAGAAAGTATCTAAGTCTTCCAGCCATTCCAGAACAGCAACACACAAGAAACTAATCGCACATTTGCAAACTGCCCTCACCTTTGTGGCACTGAAGTAAAACTCAACACTCTAAAGAAGAAACTGAGCTACTGTCTGAGCAGTAGGACTAGCAAATGCTGTTTCCTGCAGACATAATGCCTTGCTTATAACATTTCTATCCATCAATAACTCTAATTCCCTCAGATGCTACTCACCCCTCACCCCCAACCTGGTAATTCTGAACCCTTTAGACCCCACATCCCCACGGTGTCATTCTCCTCCAACAAGACACTAAAAGTTCTTGGCATAATCTGCAGCTCCACATCATGAGTAGCCAGCTACAAATCATTTCAGATATCACAAATCTTGTTTTCACTCTTGTGTGTTAATATGTACAACACACCACTTCACCTGCTCATGGCTTCAGGTACATAATTCTTGCAATACAACCAAATTTGCTGCAGCCTGTTGAGGGACGAAAGTCAAAGTGCACTGCAAGACATGGTTTGAACTGAAATAGAAAATTATGAATGAAGGTTGGCAGCAGGGGAATCCCCTTTACTCATGCTGCTATTTATAACTGAAAGCAAGTAAGGTCATTTCCAATTTAACACTTTATTCTCAAAGCAACTTTTTTTGCAGGGGAGGGAAAAAGAAAAGATACAAGTACTTCAAACACAACACTCTTGAGCAGTGATTGGGAAGCTCCCTAAGATAGAAATAGTCAAAGTGTGTCTTGCTAGAAGTCAAGAGTAACTGTTCTGTGTAGAATTTATTTTATTATCTTTCAGGTTGAAAAAGACGTCCAAGATCATCAAGTCCAACCATTTGTCCAGTATCACCACGTCAGCTACACCATGTCCTGAAGTACCACATCTACATGCTTTTTGAACACCTCCAGGGATGGTAACTCAACCACCTCTCTGGGTAGCCTGTTCCAACACCTGACCACTCTAAGTGAAGAAAGTTTTCCTAATATCCCATCTAAATCTCCCTGAAAAAACTTGAGAACATTTCCTCTTGTCCCATCTCTTCTTACTTTGGAGAAGGGACCAACCCCACCTCACTACAACCTCCTTTCAGGCAGGCAGAGAGGAAAATCATGTCTCCCCTCAGCATCCTCATCCCCAGTCTAAACAATCCCAGTTCCTTCAGCTGCTCCTCATATGCCAAATTCAGTGAACTTGGAAGTAGCTAGGTACTCCTTATTGAAATGAGGAGTAAATAAGGAAACACTAGCTTTCCTACGGCTCAAGAGATTGTGGACTGGTTGGGTTCCCCTGAAAATTTGATCTGGCTGCAAGTCTGCTTTATTAAGCAGACATGAACCTTTGGAAACAACTTCTTTCAAAAGAAATCTCCAGCTTCTAGCTCAACCCAGAAACAGGATGCAAGATGAAACACATCTTCATTTTTGTTGTGGGGAACAAATATCAAAACACACAGCTGATCAAGACTTATGTCCTATTGTCACGTAGAAGCTGTTCTAACACTGTCACACTAGTTGGAATTGAAACTTTTGAACATAAAAATGCTTTTATTTTGAAGGCTAAGGAGTGGAATTAGTTTGCCAGGTACACTGCAAGTCACCTAGGTCTTCTGTCAATACTCTGCCCAAATATTTTACTACCCCAATATACCTCAAGAAGCAAGGTAATGCATTCAAGTCTATTTATGCCACTAATTTCTGGAAAAAAATGAATGTTGGTCAGCAGTGAAGCTAATGACATCAGGAAGCTGCTTTGAATATGTTTCTGCACACAAAAGACTGTAAATCCATTTGTTGCACTGTTGGAAGGGTCACAAATTTTTCACAGCCACAATAATAAGCCAAGTTCTGCATTCTCTTTGATCACCTGAGGCAAAAACCAGCTGCTGGAACTATGTTTACCAGAATGCTTAATGCAGAACACTTAGCAAAATTCTGTTCTTCAAAGTTGGCACCAAAAGTTTCATGCCTTCTGGTAAGCAGGCAGCACAAACTGGTACCAACAGCAAACCATCCAAACTTTCTTTGAAAACAAGCAAATAGCTTCCAGAGGAACAAAAAGCATGAAATTTAGGGCTCAGTCCTGGGTCCAGTTTTGTTCAACATCTTTATCAATGACCTCCATGAATAGATTCAGTGCTCCCTCAGTAAGTTTGCAGACATGCTAAACTGGAAGTGTTGATCTGCCTGAGGGTAGGGAGGCTCTTCAGAGGAATCTGGACAGGCTGGACCGATGGGCTGAGACCAACGGGATGAGGTTTAACATGGCCAAGTGCAGAGTCCTGCACATGGGACAGAACAACCCCCTGCAGCACTACAGGCTGGGGGAGACTGGCTGGAGAGCTGTCAGGCAGAGAAGGACCTGGGGGTTTTGGGTGACTACAGGCTGAACATGAGCCAGCAGTGTGCCCGGACAGCCAAGAAGGCCAAGGGCATCCTGGCTTGTGTCAGACACAGTGTGGCCAGTAGGTCTGGGGAGGTGATTGTGCCCCTGTGCTCGGTATTGGTGAGGCCACACCTTGAGTACTGGGTCCAGTTCTGGGCTCCCCAGCATAAGGACAGTGCGGTCTTTGAAAAAATCCAGAGAAGGGCAACCAGGCTGGTAAAGGGACTGGAGGGCAAATCCTATGAGGAGCAGCTGGGAGAGCTGAGGATGTTTAGTCTGGAGAAGAGAAGGCTGACGGGAAACCTTATCACTGCCTACACTGACCTGACAGGAGGTTGTAGAGACGTGGGTGATGGTCTCTTCAGCCAGGTGACAGGAGGTAAGACAAGGGGAAATGGCATGAAGCTGTGCCAGGGCAGGTTCAGATCAGGTGTTAGAGAAAAGTTCTTCACTGAAAGAGTTGTCAGGGCTGGAACAGGCTGCCCAGGGAGGGGGTTGAGCCACCTTCCCTGGATGTGTTTAAAAAAAGGGTAGATGAGGTACTCAGGGATATGGTTTAGCTTAGGATGGGAATGGATGGACTTGATGATCGTCAAAGGTCTTTTCCAACCTGGTGATTCTATACTAAGTGTTCCGTTATACTATAAACTCCACTGGATTCTGAGCATGAGCTGCACAGGAAACAAAGCCCCTCACACAGTGAAGTTAGGCAAATCCTTCTTGATTACACTTGAAATAGCATCTATCAACCAACCAGACCTCCAAAGGTGGTCTGAAAGCTGCCTGGTTTGGGGGGTTTGTTTTGGGTGTTAGTGTCAGGGGGTATTTTTTGCTTTTTTTTTTAATAATAATGCAACAAATTCAGCTTCCTGGAAAAGTGTCTACTTCTGCAAATTAACAAAATACTTTAGAAGCTATTACCACTGATATACAAAATCTAATCTGAGATTCTTAAATATCATCAGAATACAGCAACTCAGATCAGTTATTTACATCACGCTCGGTGGGTATATCAAAGATTACTGGAGAATGGGATGTGAAAGAAGGGATAGAGGGATGCAAGTTCAATAAAGCTTCAAACTCAAACTGTAGGTCAAAATATGGCTACAAAGTCCCTATTTCAAATTAAAATTTCAAATTCAAATCTGACATTTGGGCTAAGGAACTCAATTTGCTACGTCACACATAGTTACTTCCCCTTTGCTCATCAAGGTCTCTGCCTTCACCTTTGACAGATCAGTTACATGCCTGTAATGCTTCTGAGAAGAGTAAAATCCTGATCACTCAGCCAATGCTGTATACACAATGCAAGGAAAACACCTGTTCCCTCTAGGTTCTCAACTTAAATGTGCTGTTAGCAGCTCAAGTTGACAGCTTGTATTGGGGCATGCATAACCACATCCATCTTGTCCACATAACTACCCAGTTCTGATCCCCAAAAGTGCTGGAGGCCACAGATTGATTACCTGCTGTGTGAAGAGAATGAAGTATCAGATGACAGGAGAACTTGGCCTTGAGCTATCAGGCCCACTCTTCTCTAAGACAGAATGCAGAAACCAAAAATGGATGGCAGCAATTCCTTGATATCAGGGTGTGATACATCATTCTACATAGGAAAAGTTTGCAAAATTAATTCCAGATATCAATTCACATCTAGATGCTTTGGCAACTTCAGCACAAAGACTGATCCATGTCTTACAATATATCTTACAATGCTTGATTTACAGTAACCATGTTAAAGCATTCCAAATCAGTATCATGTATTCCTGAACCTATTTATCCCTAACAAGTCAAACAAATCCTCTTAACATCAGATTATTTCCACTCTTCAAAATAAATTAATATACAGTTCTTTCTGATTATCAACGCTAATTAGGTGGATTTATTTTGATGTGCATGTTGAAGTATCATAGGCAGACAACTGCTAAAGCCATAGGCTATTTGTGCTCATTTAGACAGATTCAAAACATAAAGTATGTACTTGTTTTTCACACACACACTGCCTCAAAACCATTCCTCATGTGCACAGCACTTCAAATGCTTCAAAAGCTTTGACTTGTGCCTCCAACTGTAAGATGTTCTGTAGCAGATACCAAGTATATGCAACACAAAGCACAACTTCACCAACTCTTTAATAACTTGAAGTGTTTTTAATAATCTTTAAGTGTGGTCAGTGTCACACAGCAAGGTTCTTCTTTCAATTCTTTACAGAGGCAGCCCAAACCACTATTTATAAAACACCTCTGGAGTCATTTATAAAGGGTTATAATTTCTATAAACCTCCTCAAAAAAAATAATATTCAGAAATCCTTTCTTCACTTGCACAGAGTCCCTCTCCCAATTACAAAATTGTTGTGTGTTCATGTTTGACACTGCACAGTTTGCTACATTAACTTAGAAAAGTGCTTCTTCAGGCAGGCACAACTCAGATGTAACCCAGGGCTCCACGAAGTCAAATACATTTTCCTTAAATTTTCAGAATCCTATGGTCACCATGGAGACCTAAACACTAACTACCTCAATTCTACATTTCCTGCTTACATCACTTAACATCACCTTCAAATACACTAAGCACAAAGGCAGTTGCACAGATATCTCTGTGGGACAAGAATTTGAAACAGCATCTCAGAAGATGGAACCACCTGGTTCAGTGTGAGAAGGTAACAACAACAGCACACACTTCACGTGGATCTAAGTGTGCAAGCCTCTTCCTACCTACATTTTTGAATGTAGGACTGTAACTGGAAAGTTCCTTTTCTCCACTACCTATAAGCAATGCCTTCTGTTTATATATAATTTTCTCCAAAATACTCAGGAAACACTGATTTGCAGTAGGCAACTGTTACAAGACTTGCCTCCAAAACAGTCAAGAACTAACATTTTAAAACCTCTGGCTTGCAATATAAACAATCAGAAACTAATGTCTATAATATTTGAAGCTGCAGCACCCTGCAAACATTTCCAGAGAATCTCCTATCAAATTAAAACATCACCTTGTTTCTTCCAGCTTAAAAAAAAATAAATAAAATCACTCTTCTGAAGTAAATACTTGTTTCAAATGCTTTAGTTAGTTATTCATCCCACTAAGAGGCGGCACCACTGTATCATTCATTTGCACTACAACACCTCGAGTAAGGAACCTGAAGCACACTCAGTCTGCATCCCTTTGAGTGGAGACAGCTACTATCCACTGTGTATTGAAGAGATAGTTTAAAGCTTTGCATAACAGAGTCCTCATCTTTACAGATAATTTTAGAGCACCATACTAATTCATATATTCCATCACAAGAGACATGGGGTGCTTTTCACCCTTGTGCCAAAAAGTCCTTTCAAAGTAGGCATGTCTGAGTAAGTAGCCACAAGCACTGTAACCTCTACTTACCTTGCAGCTCATGCGGCTATCTGCAGCCATCCTGCTCCCAGGCTTAATGAGTTCACACCTTGTTGATGGTATCTTTGATCCCTTACTTGGTTTCTCGAATAAACAAAGAAGCCTTCGATGGAAACAAAAGGAAGCTGGAAATACACATTTTCAGTCTTCAACGTTCTGCTCTAAATCCACTCTTGTACTGACTATTAGGCAAAACTTTTGTCTTCCATAGGATGCTGAAGTTGTTTTGCTGAATACAGATTCCTTGTTATAACCCCCTGAATTTTTCAACTATAGGACTTCGACCAAGAGACTGCATGCCACCTAGGTTCCACTGCTCCCAAGAAATCCATGCCAAACAATAAACCAAGTACACTTGTTTACATTCTTCACCAAGCCTTATAAATTTGTCAGTTGGGTTTCTTTTCTGCAAATACTTAAATCTGGCCCCCTTTTCCATCAGCTGCGTTCAGGAGAAGCTGGTGTCATGAAGACACTGCATAACTCTAAACAAGAAGCATCAAAGAGAAGCTAAAGCTAGGCTCTGTCCTAGCTGCTGCAGCTCCCCTATCATATGTGCAGTTGGTTCACTTGTTAGTGGCCACTGGTACACTCACACTGATCAAAATGTAAGACTGTCAATCAACACTGTTAAAAGACTGCCTTCCACTAGCTACTAACAGGACAGTCATACTCCTTAGGCAAGCTTGATTCCACAAAGACCACATTTTCATTAGCTTGTTACTTATAAAGAGGCCTTTTCCTATTGCTTAGTTGATTACTCTCTGAATGGAACACCTTCCTTATGAGAGGCTGAGGAAGCTGGGTCTCTTTAGCCTGGAGGAAACTGAGGGGTGACCTCATTAATGTTGATAAATATGGAAAGGGCGAGAGTCAGGAGGCTGGAGCCAGGCTCTGCTCAGGGATGGCAGCGACAGGACAAGGGGCAGCGGGTACAGCTGGAGTACACAAAGTTCCATGGGAATGTCAGGAGAAACTTTTTCACAGTGAGGGTGAGGGAGCCCTGGGACAGGCTGCCCAGAGGGGTTGTGGAGTCTTCTTCTCTGGAGACATTCAAAACCCACCTGGATGCGTTCCTGTGGGATTTAGTGATACTGCTCTGGCAGGGAGGTCGGGCTAGATCATGTTTTGAGGCACCTTTCAACTCCTAACGTTCTGTGATTCTGCAAGTGTTGTCAGGAGAAAGCTTTTCCAGAGCTAAGCCACGTGAAGATACTGAAGTATGATTTGCTTAAGTTTCAAATGGCAAATACCCAACAAGCACTACTATTTCACACATCTATAGATTGACCAAGAAGAAACAAACCAACTGGCTTCTATTAAACACTAGAGGCTCAACAAGAAGATAGACTTCACTTGCACCTGTCTCCAGAATCCCAATTCACACACCATGTGCCATGGGAGAAACAGGTCCCATAGAACACACATACAGAAAAATGTCCCAAATCCAAGTAAGATAAACTGGAGACTCCTCTTACAGCAAACTTAAGGCAAAAAACCAAATCTACTGAACACATTGGAAATAAGCATTGGTACCAAATACTCATAATTGTTCTAGAAAGTCTGCTTCTGTAAAGAGATGGCTGCTCTCTCTCTATCTGATATGGTAGTACAAAGACTGTTTAGCACTAGAGTAATGCAGGTTTTGTTTAAATAAAGGTACCACTTAAGGAAGAAGTTTCAAACGAGTACATAGAATCATAGAACGCCTGGGGGGGAGGGGGGGGGGGGGGGGGCCAGGACCTCAAATATCATCTAGTTCCAACCCCTGCCATCCCCACAATTCCACAACACCACACTAATGAAAATTTTTCATCTTTACAAAGCTGTAACTAGTTTTAAAGGGGGTTTTATTATTATTCTTTTACTTTGTCTTCATTCTACATTTTTTCCTTTCATTTTTAAGAAGTGCACTGTAAATAACCTTCATAAAGCAGCTCTCTATCTTCTCTTTTTACCACCAGAGGTGTTGTCTGCAATCCCACCTTGCCTTTACGTCACCTTCAGGGGCTGAAGTTGTACTTCATTCCTCACAACTCACATGACTGCTACAGAAAGCTGAGCAGTACATTAAGAGATACACTTACTGGGTGAGTATCAAGACAGTTCTAGCTCCTGACAGCAGATGTTTAGCAGGTACTTGAAGTTTAAGGGAAGGTGTTGTAGCCTTAGGCAGGACAGGAACTACACTGTGGTGACAGCTAAGCAAATTGAGTAAGAATCACCGTGCCTTCTGAGAAGTCCAAGACAGAAAGAAGCTCAAACAGAACTCCAACGCTTAGGAATCAATGCTCGTTGGTAAAAGTTTAACTGGTACGACCTAAACCACAACTCAAAAGTATACTCACTAGAACTTGCATGCTGACACAACACACATGGGTCACATCACTCAATACCATATTTTCAAGTACTATAATGTGAGGCAGGTGAGTACAACGAATTCTAATCAGGGAACCACACAAACTGTTTAGGACCCTCTATTCCTGTAGTCTTGCTCAAATCAGCTCTGACCCTGACGACTCTTACATATTATGTCAGATACACAGACGCCATAAGATTTGGCTTTTGCTTCAAAAATCACACGAGTCAGCTGATTTCTTACTCCCAGTTCAAGCTCCTTGTCAGACACATGGAGGTAAAAGCAACACTCCAATCAGATCTCACAAAAAGCTGGCAAAAACTTTGACATTATGAATATGATTGAAATATGGATTTACCCCTATCGTGATCAACCTCTCTAAGTAGACACTGTGCTTTGAGATAGTAGTTAATGGTAACATGAAGCCATCACAATTAGCAAGACATTTAAAAACTAAGGACTGAGAACATGAGGACAAATCTACATTTTATTCAACACTGGTTTCAGGTCATGAGATAGTCAATATAGTACTTTACTAAGAACAAAAAAGTCTTCAGAAGCCTCTTCTAAGGTTTCTTAAAACCAAAAGAGACAAAGGTACATACCATTGAGGAAGCACTTGTTTTCCTGCTGCAGTAAAAAATGGCTGAAACAACATGGAAAACAATATGGGATTCCTTTGTCAGCAAATACTGCTGGAAGATGCATAGAAAACAGCCCAAGATTTGAAGAAAATAGTATTAGAACAACTTATGCAGTGTGGGAGGTTTGCTATACTATTGGCTGAAAGTACAGATGCTTCTAACATGTCTCAGCTTACTGTATATACTAGATTGTTTCAGTGATGAAATACACTGACTTCTTTGCAAATCACTACAGGAAAGATGTACTGGAGAAGACTCCACATACTTTCAACAGTATATTCTTTTTTAATAGAAGCAGCATTTTATGGAAAAAACTCCACAATGTCATTACTAACAGAATGGCCTCTTTAACTGAAATTAAGAGGAAAAAAATAAAAAAAGGAGCTGCCTATATAAAGGCTGGAGATAGAATTTCATGTGTGCTGCTTTCACTGCATCATTCATAAGTAAGCTGTGGCAGCAAAGCTGAAGCCAGAAGGGTACAAAGTGCTAAAGGATGCCACTGATATGGTTCATTTTCTAAAAACAAGATTTTAAAGTAGAAGAATCTTTACAATATCTTGTGAAGAGATAGGGAGTGACCGTGAAAGTCATACCATGAAAACCCACACTGAGGTTAGCTGGTTATTTTGCTGCAAAGCACTTGGAAGAGCTGGGAGAGTTAAGGATGGATTATGCACTTCATACCACAAAGACAACAGTTAAAAATTTGCTGAACTTGTGTGCAATGACAAGCAGCTGTCCATAGTACACCACCTAGCAGATACTAAAAACCACCACACCACCAAAAAAAAAGCCAAGCCACACCTAAGGTGTCCTTCAGAGTGAAGTAGAATCTCTACAGAGATCGTTCTCAGAACAGATCTTCCTACAAGCTTCCATTCTCAGGTGATTTTCTTGCTGAAGATGTGTTGCTGTGGTGGTTCAGGTCCACACAGTGGAGAAAGGGAGAGGAGCCTCCGTGGGCTGGGACATGGACAGTTTGCTGACAAAAGCGTGGTGAAAGCAGAACAGTATCAGCCAGTTACACCCACACCCGGTGACAACACAGAGCGCTCCACACTCAGGCTGCCCTGGAGGCACACAGGAGGCACACAGGAGCACCCTTCCCCAGCCAGCCCCTTCTATGGGGAAGTGATGTCAAGTTGTGGGGAAACAGCCTGGACTAACTCAGCTCACCTGTGCTGTCTGCTTGGGGAGGTTAACTCTGGCCCAGCCAGAACCAGGACAGTCACTTATAAACACCTCTCAAATCTCTACCCTTAAGAGACTTGGAAACAGAATTTCCTAACCTGTTCAAAGCTCTTGCAAAAGAAAAGCTTTGTGGGGGGGGGGGGTGTTCAAAATAGAAGAATGCAACACCTTCCTCTTACCTTGCAAGGCCAACTCCCATCTAGGAAAACAACAAATTAATAAATGAATTCCAAGAAAAACCTGTGCAGAAATAGCCTACAGGAATGGAAAACCACTGTAATCTGGTGAACACAACCAACAACAGGAACCAACATCTCTTCCTTTTGGATCTCAGTGTGTTTACAAGGTGTCTTTTTTCAGCTATGACAGCCATTAAACCCAACCACTGACATCAACAGAACTTAGAAGCAGACATTTGAATAGTTGTATCAAAGTGTTAAAACAAGATTCTTAGAAATTAGTGAGGCATATTCAATCACATAGCTCTTACTAAGGGTTTAATGAGAGCAAACCAATGCTTTAAAATCAGGTATCTCAGGCTTTCTTAGTTTCCATTTTCCCCTTTTTTATAATGAACACAGTATGAATACAGTAGTATATGTGTATAACTTATAAATATATGTATTTGGGGGATGCATGCTCATATATTTTACAGACAAGGGTACAAGATCAAAAAACTCTTTGGAAACCACTGCCTTAAATGACTTGGTAGGGTTGTAATACTACTCCAGAGAAATTAGGGCCACTGCTGATTGTAGTAAGATCCAGATGGAACACCGTTCTGGTTTTAATTTTTTCTCCCCTTTTAACTGGTTGCAGTCTTTGTTTATCTGTGCTAAATGATCTCCAACAACTGCTGCAGAAGTAGTTCACTTTAAGCACCCATGCCACAATCAAGGTACTTTTCTGCCTCATTTCTTTGCCCTGAAAGCTTGACCATTCTCTTGAAGTGTTCTACAAAGTCAGCCACAGTTCCAACAAGACATTTTTAATGATCTCTTTTTTTTTTTGCCTGGGCCCTCCAAATATTTTAAAGTTTGTATTGTGATATTCCTTACAGACAAGCAAAATAATGGTGAAACTTGAATCCCATGGTTTCATATTTCACATGTCTTGTTTTTTGTTAGGCAGAAAGTACTGCAAATAGGCTAGCACCTTGATCATCATGTCTATTAATACAAAAATGCTGCTAAAGCCTTTGTTTTCAAGAAGTATGCAGGAGGTATAGAACTAGAGTTTTACAAGTACTGTTCAAGAACAAATAGCACTTCCCTAAGTCTTCCCATAGAGCAATTTCAGTCATTAAATATTTGCATTAGAATTCAGACAGCCAAATGTTGGTATGGATGGACTGTACTGTCATCTACCTGGGGGTCCTGGTAGATGACAGGTTGGCCATGAGCCAGCAGTGTGCCCTGGGGGCTAAGAGAGCCAATGGGATCCTGGGATGCATCTGGAGGAGTGTGGCCAGCAGGTCAAGGAGGTGATCCTCCCACTCTACTCTGCCCTGGTCATGCCCCACCTGGAGTGTTGTGTCCAGTTCTGGGCTCCTTGGTTTAAAAAGGACAGGGATCTGGAGAGAGTCCAAAGAAGGGCCACGAAGATGATTAGGGGCCTGGAACATCTCCCCTATGAGGACAGGCTGAGTAAGTTGGGACACTTCAGCCTTGAGAAGAGAAGACTAAGGGGGGATCTAATTAAAGTTTATAAATATCTGAAGCAGGGGATGCAGGGGGAATCAGCCAGCCCCTTTTCAGTGGTCTGTGGGGACAGGACAAGGGGCAATGGCTGCAAGTTGGAGCACAGGAAGTTCTGCACCAACATGCTGAAGAACTCTTACACAGTGAGGGTGAGGGAGCCCTGGGACAGGCTGCCCAGGGAGGTGGTGGATTCTCCATCTCTGGAGAGATTCAAGACCCGCCTGGATGCCTGAGTGATATGTCCTAGGGAGCTGCTTTGGCAGGGGGGTTGGACCCGATGATCTCTTGAGGTCCCTTCCAACCCCTACAATTCTATGATTCTATGATTCTAACCAGGCAACAGCAAAAAAAGCTGTTAGGACAGCAGGAGTCCCACTTCCTCCTTCACCTCAAAAATCCTACCAAGCAATTCACGTGCTTGGGCTTTCTAACTCTACTGTGTCAACAAGTGGTCATCTACTAAACATAACACTTCCTCAAGACCATCAAGCTTCAAATGATTCTTTTCCATGGTATTAGAAGACTTTGTGCTGATGTTGGATGGTTTGCTCTTGACTGCTACAACGGGATTTGTCTAGACTGGACCATTTCTTTAAGGAACAGACACACAGCAGTGGCTAAGCCCCCTCCTGTAAGAGGTAAGTACCTGCATGTTCTGGAATGACGAGGCCATTTCTAACACTGTATGAGGCAGTATACAAAAGGCAAGGAGAAAGGCTGAATGGTCCTTTAGCTACCCACAGCTAGTGCAATGGATGCAGGTAGCACTACCAACAGCCTACCTTCCTGCTCCTGAGAAGAGCTCATTTTGTTCAGCCCAGCCTTTACTTTCCTGGTTCTCTCAGCACAGAGAGAGGACTAAACATCGCTCAGCCAGACAGCACCTGGGAACACATTTAAACTGGCCCCTTACATACCCACATACACACAATAGCCTTGGACAAAGCTGCTAGACTCACTGCAACCCCCCTTCTCTCCATGTCTGGGTTTATTCTGTACTTAATCCATAGTCTGGTCTGCCCACTCTCACCAGGCAAAGTTTAGCTAATTACCCTTTCTTCAGAGGTTGCAGTCTTAGGTACATTGTTGCGCTTTTCCTCATTAATATCTACTTCTCATTAGTGTCACAGGGCAGCTGAACAAGCAATGCAGCCACAATTAGGCTGACCTAGACCTTACTCAACTACAAACACCACCACTGAATATTTTCTTCAATTCCCAAATAAACAGATATTTTTCAGGGCTGGTACGTACTACGATATCTTGGTCTCTCACTTCTGGTCTGCATCTCCTCAGCTGCTTCACATAGCATTTCCTAAGAGTACTTAAACATCACAACAGAGTGGTATCATTTCCTACAGACTTTGCTTTTTTAAACAGAAGTTGGACATTTATCTCTTCCTCCCTGTAACAGTGCCTTTGTGATACCCATACCAAGGAGATATGACACTGGTTCCTTCTCCTTGACCCTGCATTCCTGCCATGCAGCAGTGGCTCACACTTGATCCTTTCCCCAGAAAGCTGAGATATCTTCCTGTGAACAGGAGATGTCTGTTTGTGCTACAACAAAAATTCATCTAAAAATCTAATAGTCAAAAACACGAAAGTTACAGGGAAGAATTACAAAGCTTGCAGGCTACAAGGACCTCTGGCATTGCAGTTGGGTTTCCCAACCTCATTTACTCATATATTCATTTGTAGTAACCCTGCTATAATTTGACTCTGTCCTATTATTTCAGCATTTTCATTGTCTCTCAGCATTATGTACTTTAGTCCTACACCACCACAGCCTTGTCACAGGCAGTACCATTAGACAACCATAGGTCGTTTCTTCAACAGGGATTATAGCCTGTTAGGTATGCATAACCTGCCTTTGCTGCTTCCATTCTCTCTGCATAGCATTTGGCACATTTACATTTAAAAAGTTAAAAGGTACTTGTAATAAGTGTCCTAAAGGTTTATGTTTACACCTGTACTAATTTGAAGCTGACTTTGACTATCAGTTTTTGAAATCGTTTTATACTCACATATTTGTCATCTGTACCTGAACTTTGTATCTCACCTTGCAGAAAGATCACAGCTTTCCCACTGACACATACCTCCCCTATAAACACACCACACTATAAGCTAGACTTCAGGGACCTGAAACAAAGGGTTATTTATCATATTGCAGGTATCAACTCCCAAGAAAGGCTAGAGATGATGACATGAAAATAAACCAGAACACGCAGTTAAGAAGAACATTACACAACCCTGAAGACAATCTCATTGTCTAAGAGGCTCTCACATCACCACGTCAAACACTTCAGCAAAACTCTCAACTCTTTGATATACTATAGCAACAAATCTCTCTACCAAATGTGAACAGTTTTTCAACTTGAAAACCTACATAGGCGATGTAGTACCACTGATTCCTTGTTCCCTCAGTTGTAGAGGTCAGGAACAGTTGGACTGGCTCTTAAAAGGTCTTTTCTGACCCAGTCTCCTGTGATTCTGTGCTACTTGCCCTGATTTAAAGTATGTAGAGCCTCCTTCTTACTTCTGGGTTACATGTCACAATGAGAGATCTCAACTTCACAAAAGCTGCCAGAGAAAGACAAAGCTTTCATTTACAAATTCACTTCTTCACACGTTCTCCCTGCTGCCCAAACACAGAAAGATGAGCTACCTAGTGAGAACGCAAGGAAGGCAGTTTGAAGTGCCAGCCTGACCCATCCTGGCAGAAATTCAAGCGGCTGCTGCCAAGTAAAGGGACAAGTAAGAAGTCAGAACTGTACTACTGTAAAGATATTTTAAGGCAAGACTTATTGCTGTATGGCCACTCTCACCTTGTGAAGTTGGTGACTGCATTTTCTAGCTTTATGAAGATACTGGAGTAAGAAGGTGCTAGAGCTTTGAGAATTGAGGGGGTGGATCTCTGGGGATGGAAGCCCAGCTTGCAACTGGAAGTGGAAAATATCAAAATGTTATAACAATTGCTTCAAGTATGCAAGTTAATTCCAATTCAATGCCAAGATAAGCATGTGTGCACACAAGACACACACAGGGAAACAGTTCTTTGATACTACTGTGAAATGGATTTTCAGTAGCATTAGCAAGGACAGAAACCATGAAAACTCAGTGCTCAAAGGGAGAAGTCTGGCACCAACACTAACCACAGGCTCCTCACAACCTCCTCATCTCCAAGCATGCCAATCTCCCTCAGAAGGTATGACTTGACCTCACCTACCTACCTAGGCTGCAGTTCTCTAAACACAGATCAGATCTACGATTTCAGCACCCTATGTATTAACTTTGCACTCATGTACCTACATAGCTTGGGCTACCTTCAAGGCAACCTGGCATTCTTTTTGAAGATGAATGGATTGTTTAATTATAACAATAAAAACAAGGCATAAAAGGGCCTAATACACAATATGGTATCCATAATTATAACAATCTCACCCAGAGAGCTGCAAAAGGCTAGGTGACTGTGCTTAACATAGCCTCTGGAACTTGGAAGCCAAGCTACTCTTGAAAAAAATAAAACACTTGGGCTTTTTCATGTGCACCTTCCCTGCCCCCAAAAGTTCAGCTCCATTTAATTTATGGTCTTACAACCAGATATAGTCAAAAGTGAAACTCCAGAAGCCAACACATGCATTGCCCAGGACCACCTGAATTCACAATCCCAGCTATATACCACTAACATTTGTCCCAAACCACACACTGACATCCACAAGTAAACAAATGACAATGTGCAAGGTGCTGCCTATTAAGACAGCCTCCCCCCATTGGCAGGAACACCCAAGCACCCCATTTGCTGTTCTCAGTTTGCATCAGCATTCTCTTGTCTGCAGAAAGACACATAAGCAGACTTGCCAAACCTTTTAAAGATTCAAGAGCAGGGAATAAAAACCCAACAGTTTTGGGAAGCTGTAAGGCAGTGGTCTGTAAACACATTCACACTTTCTTAATTATGACCTGGTGCAAAGGCAGCATCTGGATAAGAACTTCATAGCAAGTATCTCTGCATCTTTAAAAAAAAATAAATCAGGATGCCTACACATTTGGCAGTTTACTGAAGCCATTATTACATTCAGATAGGACTAGAAGCTGAGAACTACTTCAACACTAAAATTATGGATCAGAGTGATGATTCAGCCAATGGTATTGCTGACGTTTCTTCAGCACACAACACTGATATCCCAACAGCTATCTGACACTATAACGCCATAATAAGGCATGGAGGGGATATCTGTACTACTGACAAGCTGTGGTGACTAAATCCTGGCACTTGGAAGCTGCCCAGACCTTGCATTTGCACAGATTTAATTGATAAATATTATATAGGTAAACACATAAAGTGACACGATGCAATTATTAAAATGCTGCAGAACATCCTTGCTGTGCAGAGTCAAATCTTTGTAGAAACACCAAATAAGAGAAGGTTTTCACAGCAAAAACGTTAGTCATGAAAGAATAGGCAGTTCAAGCTCTGCCACAGCCAGATAGTTCTTTCAAGCACTCCTGCTTCTCCAAAAGAGAAGACTTCAATCTACTGTAGTGGTGTTCTGTACCAATCAGTTATAACTACAGATGCATTCCCTAATATAATTAGAATTCAGTGATTAGATTAGCTGGCAAACAATGAAAGAAACCCAAGTAAAATCGTACAACAAACCAAGCCTGGAGTAAAATGACTTAATCCTTAGCAGTTTGAATGCATGTTCGTTTTTCTCCACATTATCTACTCCCAAGCAATCTATCACACGCACCAAAAAACCTCTCACCCTCTCAGGCACTACTGCAGTGCAATGGCAACGTTTCAAAACAACTTAAATTAGGCTGTACTACATTCCATTACATGATATCATGCAACAGATGTTACTCTAAGAACACACAGGACAATTAGTCAGAGTAAAGTGCTAGAATTTGAACGTTAAAATGAATGGGTATGCTCTGTGAAGTTGCTATGTTCTTTATCGAGTTTTATACTGAGATTCAATATTTAATCGTTGCCCAAGTTTGTCACAGGTGACCCAGAGGCTTTTGATTTGCAACCAGAAACAAGCAGCAGTCTTACTTTTGACCGGAGACTTCGATTTGCAACCAGAAACATGTAGTCTTATTTTAGTTAAGCTCAATAGCTTTGCCACCAACAGGTAAGCTCGATGAAAATTCAACTTGGCCCTTCAGTTGTGCAGTGACCAGCAAGTTAAATGAGGCATTATGAAACTCCCACGAAATGCACTTCCCAGAGGCAAGAGCTTCTCTCTCTCTCTTTCTCCTCCCTCTCCATCCCCTCTCCACACCTACCCCCTTCCCCTTCATGGTAGCCTTCAATCTCAAGGCACCACCACGTTTTGAAAATCAACACAGAAAAGATAGTTCAGCCAACTTAACTGGTGGTTAACTTAGCCAACAGCTGTACTGTTGGAAGAACAGCTGACCAGTATTTCAAACAGATATGAAAGCTTTTCATATACTACATTTTTGAAGGTTTCATCTGCACTATGCCATCTGGTAGATTGCAGTCGTGCTTGCAACACACTCCCATACACATGTGAGTACATGATGGTTTACATAAGCAAGAGCAATGTCAGAAGCATGTTGCTTGTTTGCATTTTAATCCATAGCTATTGGGTTTTCTTGATGATGCAGAACTCCTGATGCATTTAAATAAGATACTTTGGAACTCAGAACTGGCTTCCTGGTTTGAAATGAATAAGTCTAGAACTTGGCTCTAAAACACAGGTCTGCAAAATAAAGTTTTGTAAGATTTGCCAACAGTTTAATCCAACAGAGTTTTCCCAATTGAGCATCACTCCCACAACCTTTCTAAATAAGCCACTGCAGCAGCACTTTAAACACACAAGAAGTAGAGCCTGGACGATTTGAACTGGCTGGCCAGCAGAACAAAGCCCTACAGAAGGTGAGCATGGGAGCAGCAGACACCCCAGGTCACAGAACGGTGTCCCCACGCAGCGGCACCGTGTCACCCGAAGGTAAGACTACCAGCAGCCAACAGCCACCTGCTGAGGTGGCACGGACAGAAAGGGGTACCAGGACATGCAGGGGGACCCCAACCCACCGCAGGGACAGGCCCTCCCCAACCACGCACCACTGCCTCGCAGCAAGGGAGGTCCTGTGCGTTGGCACGAAGCCCTCCCGCACCGCAGCCGCTACCCCAGGGCTGCCAGCCGCTTGCAGGCTCCCAGGTGGGCCCAGGGGACTGTGAGGCCGCGGAGCAGCGCGGCTCCCCCGCCCACCCACCTTCGCCCGCACCACGCCAGGCCCGGTGCGCCCTTCGCGCCCCTCCGGGGTGGCCCCATGGGAGGGAGCAGCCTGCAAGCCGCTTCCAGCCCGAGGCATCCCCCGGGGAGAGGCGGGCATCAGCACCGACAGGTACACACACACACGCGGCGCGATCGCCCTTGCGAGGTCGTCGCTTCGCAAAGCGTTGCGAAAAGGGTTTTTTTTCTTTCCCTTCCTCCATCGCGGTCGCCAGCAGCGCCCAGCACCAGCCCCGCTCCCCGAGCGAACCCATCCCCATCCACCGAACCGGCCACGCCGGGCCGCCCCCTCGCCTGCCTCCGAAGGAACCGCAGCTTCCCACCCACCCCGGCGCGGCTCCTGACGAAGGGAAGAGCCGGCGCCCCTCTCCCCTTCCCGGGGGGCTGGGCAGGGCCGCGGCAGCCCGGCTCCCCCCACGGCACTGGGCAAGTCCTCCCTGGAACCAGCAACTTGTTGGGCGGGCGAGGCTGCGCCGGACAGAGCGCAGCTCCCGCCGCGGGACCGGCGGCTGCCGCCTGCCCGGGGGGGGCCACACGGCGTCTGCAGGCGAAACCCCCCAGCGGCCGCGCCGCCGCGGGCAGGGACCGGCGCGGCGCTGCCGCCGCTCAGCCCCGCGCGGAGCCTTCCCCGCTCTCGGCGGCTCAGCACGGCCGGACGCTCCATGCAACGTGCACCGGCAGGGCGGAACGAGAGGGTCTTCGAGGGCTCCTACCGGGAACGGCGTTACTGGAGCATTGCAGTGCGCCTAAGCCCCGCCGCTCGCTCGCTTCCTTTCCCCCCCCGTTCGCCTGCCGCCCGCTCCCGCCTGCTCCGCCGCCGCCTGCAGCTGCCGCCGCTGCGGACTCCCAGCGCAGACCCCCCAGTGGGGAGGGCAGGAAGCGCGTCATCACTCCGAGACCGCTCCACCGCCCTTCGCCTCGCCCGGCCCGCTCTGGTCGCCGCCCGGCCCACGGCGCGGGAAGCCCCCTCGCCCCCGCCTCCCGCCCCCACCCCCGAGCGACCCGCGGTTCCCGCCGGCCCGACCCTCTCCTCTGCTACGGGCGGGAGGACAACCCTACTTCCCGGGGGCCTTCCCGGGCTGAGGACTTACGGGCCGGCTTACCTGGGTGTGAGGGAGCGGCACCTCCGCCGGCCACGGCCCTCGCCGCGGCGATGCGGCAGCCGCCCTCCTCGCTCCGCCCGCCCGGTACCGCGGTTGCCTGGAAGACGGCGGCTCCTCAGCGCGGAGGAGGAGGCGGAGGGGTATTACGGCGGCCGGGGGAACCCCAGCATTTTGTACCGTGAGAAAGAAGCTACAGCCGCCGGGCGCGGCGAGCTCCGGGCGACGGGCGGGCCGCCGGGGCCGTACGCGCCCCCCGCCCTCCCCCGGGAGTTGGTCGCCGCCGACTGTAGGGAGGCTCCTGCCGAGGCGCGAAGGGCCCGCCCGGGCCCGGAGGAAGCACGCGCGCGGCCTCGCGCTTCCCGCCGCCGCTCGTGCCGGCGCCGAAGCGCCGCCGCAGAGCGCCGAGGCCTGTGCGCGCGCGCGCGGGGAGCGCAGCGGCTCGCGGCGGGCACCTGCGCCCGCGCGCCTCGGCGGGGGCGCCGGACAGCGCCGGCCGCAGGGAAGCCCCCGCTGCTGGGCCGCGCTGCCCTGACTGACCCTGACAGGCTTCCCCGCGCAGCCTGTGTCCGTCTCTCCGCGGCCCCACCTCGGTGGCTTCCCGCGGGCTCTAGACTCCAGCACGAGAGAAAGAGACAGTTACGCTGCCTCCGGCCCCGCGCCTTAATTAGTCTCTCGTGTACCCGCAGCCTCTCTCCTCAAAGCCCGGCAGCCGCGAGTGGCGCGATTGGCGCCTGACCTGGCTGAAGTACAGCCGCCAGGCAGCGTACTCGCTTGCAGCCCGGCCGAAGAGCCCTACGGCCCCGCCGCTGGTGGTGCCTTCGAGGCGCGGAGCCGGCCACACGCCAAGGCACTCCTGGGTGGGCATGCTGCGGCCCGTCTGCGGGGACAGCAACTAGCCAGGGGTCGTGGTTTTACCCCGGCTGGGAGCCCAGATCCAGGCGGCTGCCTGCTCCTTAAAGGAAGAGAGCAGGGGGAGAGGGGAAGGGGGTGTGAGGCGAGGGAAGGGAAAAGGGGCAAATAACAACCCCAGAACCAAGAAACCAGAAGCCCGTGGGTTGGGATAAAGACAGTTTACTAAAATAGCAGAAAGATCAAATATAACAATGCTGACAGGACTTTAGAGCAACAAATACATGAAACTGTTGATACACAATGCAGTGTCTGACCCAACCCACAGCTCAGGCCGTGCCACCCAGAGCCGTCCCAGAACCCGACCGTCCCCCAAAACCTGCACGTCCTGGAGCTGCCCCGCTCCTCCTCCCCTCAGCCCCCGTTACACTGAGCAGGACAGAGTTGGCATGGAATCCTCTCTTTGGCCAGTTTGGGTCACCTGTCCTGGCTTCATCCCCTCCTTTCTCATGAATAGAGAAATATGAAGAGCCAAGAAAGTCCTTGACTGTCTGACAGCAACTAAAACCATCAGGGTGTTATCAGCACTGCTCCCACTTTAACCCTCAAACAGCATCCCACCCGCTGCTACAAATGAAGTTAACTCCATCCTGACCCAAACCAGGACACCAGGTTATTTTACGCGCCCGCACAGCGGGGTTACAGCGTTGCAATGGGAAGGCCCCCAGCAACCCGGCTGAGCTGTGTCAGCTGCAGCCCAGGACCAGGGAGCACCCGCCCTGTTACCCGCAGCAGAGGCTGCGCAGGGTCTGCTGTGAAACCGGCAGCTGCTTGACAATGCACCTGAGACACTGTTACCACGCTTGTTACTAAAGCCATGCTATCACCTCTTGTATTAAAAGATGTGATAACTAAAGCATTTCTTGTGGCTTAGAGGTAGTTTTGCAGGTGTAAGTTACCTGTGAAAAGCCATAACACGTTAACATTTGCATAGACCAGCTTTTTTTCCTTCCCCCTCCCTACCCCAGCCTAATTTTACTCACCTTAATGATAAACTTCCAACAATGCAGCTTTCCTTATCTGGTGCACAGCTTAAACTTTCCTCTTACAAAACACGTAATGCTCACTTTGCTCTTCTCCTTCCACAGCATTATCCTATTTTCTGGCTGTGACACTGCTTCAAAAGAAACTTCCTCTGCTCCATGGCTATATATCATTCCATTGGCTTTTCCTGCCTTACAAGTTTCACTTTTAAGCCTTTTCCTAGCCTGTGTGCTCTCTCATATAGTAACGTGCTGTTTCTATTGCTTGTTATTTCTGTGTTGTCCCATTTCCTCCCAGTTCACAGGAAGGCTGTTTAAACCTCTGTACTGCACTGACTTCCAAACAGCATCTTTGAAGTTTCTTCTATCGTGATGGCAGTAAAAAAACCCATCCCAAAAAACTAAATTTTACTAGAGTATGAGGTATGATGGTGAGGCCAGCTCCTCTGAGTCATTTCTGTGGCTTGCTAACTCCAAATACATCATGTCTCTGGACACATTTACCATCTCTCTTTGTAGGCAGTTAGCCACCTGTTTTGGGGCACAAACCTGCTCCTCTTTGCTCTGTTTGCATCATCCAAATACAAGAGGGTCTGGGCATACACCTGGGTTCTATGGTAACAATTCATGATAATTTACATCATTAACAAGCATCCTGACAATCTGTCCTTTGAGGCTCCAGCTTTTGTGGGTTGAGTAATGAGAAATACCTGTGTTTTTCTTGCAGCAGAGTGGATAGAGAGAATATATAACTTCCCCCTTCCTTTGCATTATTTCAACTAAGCAACATTTGCAGATACATTTCCCTTGACAGAGAGTTACAGAGGAACCTGAAAGCACTTAGATCAACACACTGGCATACTCCAAAACTGCTTTAGCTGTTCTGCAAACCTTTTGGCCACTCATTTCTTTTCAGTCAGCCACTGGTTTCCTGGAGGATTCTTAAACTGATTTTACCAAGCAGTGCTGCAAAGTTTGAGATGTTAGTATCCTGGTGGCAAAACAATCCCTTGAAACTAAATGAGACTGCAGTCCAGTGACCAACTGTGACAGACTGTTGCAGTGGAGAGGAGATGGTACATTTGCTTTAAAAATAAAAAAAAGCAGCATATTTCTGGGCTTTATTTGCATTCAGTGAACATTTCAAAATTAAGGCATCCTATCAGACATCTGATTTCACTTCTGAGGTCACATTTTCCTTCCATCCCAGCCATACTAACCCTTTGCCTTTACATCTCCTAATTACTAAATCCGAGAACTTTCAGGATAAGCGTTCTTTGTCAGAGCAAGAACTACAACAACCTCATATGCTTCTACAGAGTGAAATGGAACTGGAGTATGAACATCAGGGATGTTCTCTAGTGATTTGCCAGCTGGGACAGTAAGGTTGAGGACTTTTTTTCAGCTCAGGAGGCAGATGTTAAGCAATGCCCCCAAAACAGAGGCATGAAACATCTACATAAACCAACCATAAATGTTGTCTTACTTGCTCATATTTGTCTCTTAATCCTGGTGTAGAAATTATCTAGGACTCTAGAACTTAAAATAGCCAGTGGATGACAGCAATACTGGTGTATTTACTGACATTTTTGGTGAAATAGAACTTAGTCAAGTGTGTGTGCAGAGGCCTTCAATGAAGTGTGCTATAAATAGTTTTCTCATCTGTTTGTCATTTCAAAGACATTTTAAGCCACTCTCTCAGAACAGGTCCATTAAAATGCAGCATAAATCATACCCAAGCATGCAAACTAGATTCTCTCTCTCTCTGTGACCAGAATAATTGAATAACTACATCAGAAGGTTTTGAAAAACAAATTTAAGACACATAGCTATAAAAATGGCAACTATGAGTCAAATGTATCTTTGTTGGGTAATGTTAGTTAAAAGTCATTGTTACTTCAGCATTACCAGGCAATAATGTACCCGTTTCTGAGTACCTTAATAGCCCATAATTGCCCTGGTTCACCTCAGCTGGGGTCTCTACCCCCACCCTTTCCCATGAACCCTGGAGCTCCATATAAGTTTGGCCCTAGTCTCTCAGTTCTTGGTTAAGGTTGGTGTTTTTTTGGTTAATTTGGGGGGTTTTTTTTGGTGGGGGAGAAGGGTTGTATGGGTTAAGTGTTTATGTGTGGGCTTGGTTTTTGATTTCACATTGAATTTGGTTTTTTTTCCTGCTGTGGTTGCCTTCTTTCACTATCATGCTGATTAGCAGGGTGAGTTTCTGGCTGTCTTGTGGCTGTGCTTTGTCACGGTGAGTTTCTCTCATGGTCTGGGTTCCTGGTTGAATCTGTGATTTCAATGCTTGTCTTGTTTTCTTTGAGTGCTGTATGATGGTTTCTGATCTGCTGGCTGTGCTGTTGTATGTTCCCCCCCATTTTTCATCCTGTAGAAAGGAGTAAATTCTTGCTGCTCCTTGGCAGATAAAGGATGAGGTACAAAGTAGGGTCTTGAAGTTGTTATTGATGTGTTCCTCGTTGTCTTTGTAGTTTTGTTATTGTTTGCATTGTTGGTGTTTAAAGAGTAGTAACTTTGAACTATAAAATGTGGAATAACAGCTTTTTTCTTACTACTGCATGATGCTACAAGGAGAAGCAAATTAAATAAGGCAGGTAGGGAATGTAAGATGTCACTGGCTAGCATCAAGTATTCTTGTTTCCATGCATCAGTAGCCTAAGCTGTTGCCTGTAACTTTAAACTGCTGTAGTGAAGCTCAAAAGAGAGATGAATGAGAAGAAAATGCCATCAGAGATGTTCAAGGTGTTCCTTATAACACGTGGGGTGTAGTGAATTGTATTTTTGTAGGAGTGTAGGGCTGAGAGCAATCCAAACAACCAACTTCTTGCACAAGGGCAAGGGGTGTAGGCCCACAGGGTCTGCTGCATGCTTCATCTTGGCTGAAATCATCAGGTCAGGAGACTCTACAGTGTATCTGTGATCTGGTTCTGGTGCTCCAGGAAGTTTTGTTGAGCACCAAATGGATCGTGATTCTGACCTGATAGTCCTTAGAATAATAGTTTTATAATACAGAGAAAAACTTTAGGGGGTTTGTGCTTGATGAACACCAGCTTAGGATTTCCTGAAGAGCTGACCCATTTCCTTGGGATGCTTGTGCTCTCATCTAGATCCTTATGGCTCTATGCCTTTCATTTTCTGGTGCAGTCCTCTGTATTGGTTTTGTAGCTTTCGTTTGTGGATCCAATTAGTTTTTGACATAACTTCTGCTATTCTAATACTCAGCTTGACTCTTGATTGGTGTTTTCTTATGGGCCTTTTCTTCCTAATTTGAACTGCTCTTACCTAACTGAATTTCCTGACATGGGGATCACAGAATCACAGGGGTTGGAAGGGATCTTGGGAGATCATCGGGTCCAACCCCCTGCCAAAGCAGCTCCCCAGCTCATATTGCACAGGTTGGCATCCAGATGGGGCTGGAATATCTCCAGAGATGGAGACTCCACACCCCCTGGGCAGCCTGTCCCAGGGCTCTGTCACCCTCACTGTGAAAAAGTTCTTCCATATGTTGGTGTGGAACTTCCTGTGCTCCTGCAAGTTGGAGCACAGCTTTTCCAGTTTCTCCTGATGATTCTGGCTTCTTGAGATGCTGTTTCAGGAGTACTTACGTGCTTTTTATACATTAAAGGTTTCCTCTGCTAATGTGAAGAATGGATGACCAGTGTCTCTTGTAATCCTGTAGTGCCTCATATCATGGGCAATTCTGGATCTTCACAAAGACTATGTCAGTATATCCCTTATCTGGGGTCACATTGCTGCCATTGGACTTAAACAGAGATGCCACCTTCCTTGGGCAAACACCCCAAGGCTTCCCTGAGCTGAGAGGGAGTGGCAGTGAAAGGCTCTTGTGCTACAGGTGGAAAAGATGTAGAGCAAGGGGGGTTCTTCTAGCTTTGTCCCCCATTGCTCACTTGAAGTCATAGATGCAAGGTGTCCCCTAACAGGTGTAACATGGCCTGTGTTGTGTCTTCTGTCAAACACCTCCAGTGAAGGCTCTACACGTGTGAGAGCAAAATGGGGTTCTGGGTAATGACTTCATTGCTGGCTTTGTGTGAACACTACTCAGGTGTTTCACACAGACTACATCCACTGTCCTTACCCATTCCATACCAGTGTGCTGTACAAGCACAGCATGTTACACAGTGTTACAACCATGTTCTAACTTTGCACTGGCTTTTTCATTCTCCTAATATGCCCTTCTAGTAAACTCACTGTTTCCATAAACATATAAAGACATCCAAGTCTGTAAGGAAACAAATTATTCTGAAGTGGCATTATAGCACTGCTGAATCTTACTCTGCAGATTTATGTGGTAACTTCCAGAAATGAATTTATTAGAGAAAAATCTTAGACTGCTGCCCTTAAAGAACTGAAGTAACTGAAGAGATTGCCTCCCTCATCTTGTACTAGCAAGTCTTCAGTAAGTGAGGTTGTGCAGAGTTGTAGCAATCCTGTTGGGACCAATTTTTCTCAGCTCTGCTAATTTTAGTCATGATGGGAAAGAAGGCACTGAATGATGTTCATCAGTGCAGGATTGATTGATCTTACAAATTTTTTTTTAGCTCTGCAGCTACCTTGCAGTCTACAATACAATTTCTCTTTGCACTTCTCTTGTGTGGTAGCTGTTATATCTGCAGAAAATCATCCAGTTCTAAACAAGGGAAGTTTACAGGGTTCACCTTTTTGGCACAGAGCACTCAAGACCTAGACTACAGAAAACAAGGAGATGGTTTGGTACCTAATCTTAAAGGGAGTGTCACTTGGTTTCAAGACCTCAAAGAGGAGGAAGAATTATAATTCAGATCTGGTTCCCACAGAGAATTTCAGTCCCTACAAAGTTAATGTGACACAGATTTGGCAATGTGGGAGGTCAGAAGATTAGAACAAGAGTAGCATCCCTTTCAGTTGCAGCCCACATAGTAACCAGAGTGGGAAGGTCATAAATTGATCACATAGTCAATCAGTCTGGCTGCCCTGGAGTATGGTTTTTGTATCCTCAGAAGAATTCTAACTCCTAACAGTAGTGTCTTGTGTAAAGCTGTCCCTCAGAAGGCAACCTGAGTTGTGTTTTCATTACAATCCCCTGTGGCTTCTGAAAAACATTCTTGTGACATGAATGTTTGCAGCTGAACTACTTTCTAGCCTGATGAATGCTTCCAGGTTTGTAAAACTGATGTGGGAAGAATCAGGAAGTGAATGTGTGGACTGTTGTCCACAAACCTACCACGTGTCCAGTGATAATTCTCAATATGAACACGAAGTGATATGGAATATTCAGAATCCAGATGCTCCTAAGTATAAATATGCACACTTTCCCCAGTTCTTCTTAAAAGTACTAACTTAATTAGCTCTTGTTTTTAAGTGTTTGGCCCTCTATTTTTTCTTATCCCAAACCAGAGCATAGCTTGCTACCTCAAATACACATGGAAGTATTGTATTACAGATTTGAAAATAGGGCATGGTCTTCCAAGCTGCTTGGGTATTTTACAGAATGATTCAAATCAGATGTGACTTGCATGGTGCTATGTTGAATTTTTGCGTGGTCTGAAATTCAGATCATGCAGCCATAACAGTGTGTTTTCTATTGCCTGTATTTAAAGAATGCTGATAAAGACCTGGAGCCATGCCAGATATTTTAGGAAATGCATTGCTGTTTCCCTGGCTCTCCAGATGTTACAGTACATTAAGCTTGTTGCTGGAATAAAGAGCATTTTATACTGTGTTTCTTTAACTAGAGTGTTTCAGTGTTATAGAAAAATCTTCACCTTTAAAATGAAAGATGATGTTGTCACCTTGTCTTCAAACAAATCATTTAGATAACAAGCACTATAATGTATGTAATTCTGCTTCCTTCTTCTGTTACCATCTCCTTCAATGACTGGCAGCAGCTGTGCCTCATTTTATGTGGTTTCATTGTTCAGAATTACTGATTATTTATTAGGATTTCTAGCAACGAAGGTCTTTGATGCTATGAAAGTATGAAATACAGACTTGAACCTATTTAAATGGATCCAGCAGATGCATTGTCTGAGTCTGTACAGTACCAAGGGGGAGAGCTATAGCTGACACAGGATTCTTTCCTGCTGGAGGCTTGCCAAAGAAAAATTGGCAGCAGTCACACTATTCTTTATTGCAAGTCTCCTCTAGTGTGTGCATTTAATAAAGCAGTAACATTTGGGCCCACAGGGTAGACTTCATGTGTACAAACAGTATAACTCTTCAAAATCAATATTCATTTGCCAACTTTTCACTCAAGCATCCCAGAGTATCAGCTCTGGGGCTCTGTGCTACTTCAGCACTACAGGGTTAGTGGAGCTGAAGTATTAGATGAGCTTTGTTGCTTCCTGTGCCTCCCATTCAACTGCTGTTTTGTCTCCGTGGGCGCGCAGGGATTTCCATGGCATGGCCTCAGGCTCCTGCAGGCAGCCAGCGCTGCTGTGATTATCCATCTCTAAAGGAGAGTCAAGGAATGGAGTCACAGGCCAGTGGGGCTGTACAGGTCTTGGGATGGTTACCTGTGAGGCAAGGTGAGTGGCAGGGCAGAGCACAGGAAGACAACAGTCAGCTGATGGGAAGCAGCCAACATTCATTCCTTCCTCGGTCTGTTTCTTTGCCTGTTTCTATCCCTTACCCTTGTACCTGACTTGATGTGTAGCAATTGGAATGCTTGCTGTAAGCAGATGTAATTGGAGCATGGAGCTGTGAGCACAGGCAGGTGGGTTTGTATCTTCTGCCAAGCTTCATGGTTCTGGCTTTTCTCACAGCAAGAGGGAAGCCCTGTTTTTGCCATACCAGCTTGCTGGCCTTCTAAAGGTCTGTGAGAATCTCATTGGGTTTCTTCCTAGATAGTATAAGATCTTCCTAGATCCTGTTGTATTTCTTGGATGTTGCTTGTTTTTTAGTACATGAACCAAATTTTGAGGGGTCTCCCAAACAGGGGAAGTGAGTAAGTTTTCTTTGTAACTTTTAAAGCACTATAGCTACATGGAAATACAGGTTCTTTTGTGGTAGCAATATGCTAGTGCATTTGTTCAACTGGATCTTACTGTATTGCTGACAAATGTGTACCTCACGCTTGAGAAAAGTGTGTGGAAGGTAAGGGAGGTTATTCCTCGTTGCTGGTGCCCACAGTTTGGATTGACTGAGGAGCTTGACAAGGTGGAATTTTGTTCCATGCATACAGGGATGGAATTTTGCTCCACAAGCCAAGTGGCTGCAGACAGCTGGACAACCGTGGCAGGGGACACAAAATGAGGGCTGTAGGTTCTTGGTAGTAGACTACAATAGTATCAAGTCAGTTTATACAACTCTATCCAAGTGAGTGAAGGATGCAATATTATAAAACCCTGGAGAAGTAGATCAGCTTGTATGAAGACTGGGAAGATAAGAGCCATTCGTGACATGAAGTGGGAGAGTAAAAATCTATGTAAGTCATAGCTTTTAGCATAATGTATCTTGAGGGTAAATGTGCAAGTGGACTCTATCACTGCTGGGCAAGCAACCTCTGCCTGTGTGTGTGTATCTTGATGGCCTGCATTTAACTTAAATGATGCCTAGATCTTGGATATTCTTTTTTTTTTCTTGCAGATGCCTTTTGTAGATACCTGTGTTAGTGCAGTTATGTCTGCTTCCTCCTCTAATCAGAACACATCTTGCTGTTTGTGCATACCCAGAAGGTGTTTAAGACTAATGTTCTCAAGCAAGCAATCATTTCTGATTATCAAGTTCCTACCTAATCAGCTCTTCATCCATGGGAATAGTAAATTGCATCTTTGCTCAGAAAAATGAGGAATTCACACTCTTCATATGAAGTCACTGACAGCACATAATCACTCTCAAAATCGAAGTTACATGGAATAATGTTCTCTAAAGCAGATCAGTGCATCCTTTTTGTTTCCTGTGTGTCTTTAACTTTGGCAGCTTCAAAAGTAAGCTGCCTTTTCTGTGACTTCACTGCTCTCTCCTCTTGATGTACTAAGCCAACAATGATTTAACAGCCGTCTTAATGATAACAGCAGCTATTAATGAGACGGGTCCTGCTTTGGGCATGCCTGTGATCCAGAGGGAATGCTAACGGCAGAGCCCTGGCTCTGTTCATGTAGTGCTCAGCTCTGAAGCAGCGTAGTACTTCCTGGGAGGGTTTTGGACAATCAGGTTTGGCTTTGTTCAAGGTGAGTTGCTTGAGGGGTGGGTAACCAGTGCTGGCTGGCATTGCTCCTTCTCCCCCTGTCTCCGTTTCAGGCCCGTTGCTGTGGCAAACCCTGGTGCCAACCCCATACCGCACGTCAGCCCCCTCCTCGGGACCCCAGTCCCCGAGAAGGGACTGGTTCAGCCCCGTTCCCAACCCCGTGCTGCACGTCAGCCCCCTCCTCGGGACCCCAGTCCCCGAGCAGGGACCGGTTCAGCCCCGTTCCCGCTGCCTGTCCCGCTGATGAGCGGGGTGCCCCGGGACAGTTACTGTGCGCGTTACAACAGGGCTGAACTGTTCTCCGGTCTCTTCCGTTTTGAAGCTCTCCCAACAGAAATGTACTAATTGTAATCGGGACTTGTGGATTTGGCAGTTTTCCCTTACTGCCTGACCGGCTGTGCTGCTGCTGCTGCTGCTGAGCCACCCCTGCCTTTCCGGAGCTGACCCAGCACTTGGCAAGGCCGGACCCGAGGCGGCTTGTGCCAGCTCCGGTAACCCACCCGGGGATTTCTGCCCACAGATCACAGAATCACAGGGGCTGGAAGGGACCTCAAGAGCTCATTGGGTCCAACCCCCTGCCAAAGCAGCTCCCCAGCTCATATTGCACAGGTCGGCATCCAGACAGGGCTGGAATCTCTCCAGAGAAGGAGACTCCACACCCCCTGGGCAGCCTGTCCCAGGGCTCCCTCACCCTCACTGGGGAAGAGTTCTTCCACATGTTGGTGTGGAACTTCCTGTGATCCAACTTGCAGCCATTGCCCCTTGTCCTGTCCCCACAGACCACTGAAAAGGGGCTGCCCATTTCCCCCTGCATCCCATACTTAAGATACTTATAAACACTAATACGGTCGCCCCTTATTCTTCTTTTCTCCAGGCTGAACAGCCCCAGCTCACTCACCCTTTCCACACAGGGGAGATGCTCCAGGCCCTTAATCATCTTTGTAGCCTCCTCTGGGCTCTCTCCAGGAGATCCCTGTCTTCTTTTATACCAGGGAGCCCAGAACTGGACACAACACTCCAGGTGGGGCCTGACCAGGGCAGAGTAGAAGGGGAGGATCCCCTCCTTTGACCTGCTGGCCACACTCCTCCTGATGCCCCCCAGGATCCCATTGGCTCTCTCAGCCCCCAGGGCACACTGCTGGCTCATGGCCACCCTGTCACCCACCAGGACCCCCAGGTCCTTCTCCACAGAGCTCCTCTCCAGCAGGTCATCCCCCAGCCTGTACTGATTCAAGCAGTTACTCCTCCCCAGGTGCAAGACTTTACACTTTCTTTTGTTGAATTTCATCTGGTTTCTCCCTGCCCAGCTCTCCAGCCTGTCCAGGCCTGTCCAGATGTAATGCCTTCTACCAACCCATTTGCTCTTTAATATTTATCACCTCAAGGGCAAAATTCACTGTTTCAGGGCAGCCTTGGATTCCTTCCAGAACAGATTAGTCTTCATTGTAATGCCCACTTTCCCTCCCCCTCTTGCAGGAAGGGGGGAAGCACAACCAAAGCCCCAGCTCCACTACTTCCGTATGGATAGATCCCTGATGCTTTCCTTGCTGGAACACGTCGTGTATAAACATGAACTATGATGCATTTTGTGGCCAGTTGCTAAGGAAAAAAGGTATCCCCCCAGCAGGGGAGTAGTACAGGACTTTAAAAGCACTGCAGCTGTGTGCTCAGGGAATGTGCTGTGAGATTTTTCATGTATAGAAAATCTCTCTTAATTATGAGGCATGTGTTTAGACTCTGCTGCAGCACACAGCCTAATGGGAACTCAGTGTGAACTTAAGGCCTTCCATTGTGCATATCTGGCTGCTTTATTTGTATTTTGAGTGCCCTTGAAAGAATTTAATCATTCAGATAAATCACAGAACGAGTATATTCCTTTGAGCAGAGTCTGTGTCTGAGAGTGAACATACACACCTGCTGAATTTATCTCCCAGAGAAACAGTCAGTGGCAGTGGCCTTGGCAATTTGGGCAAGGGTCATTTTTTGAACTTAATGCTGTAGATTTCACTAATAAGGAGAATTCAGATGAGGGGCAACTGGCATGTAAGATGCACATAATTCTGTACTGCGACCTTGCATGTGAGACTGTTGATAGATAAATAACTTCTGGTGGGGTGAAGGTATATACATAGGTAGAAATCATAGGCAGAGTTGGAGTGGGGGTTTCTCTTTACTGTTGAATAAGGTTAACCTCTTGATGCTTGGCAGGGCTAGATCTAGGCCCAAGTAAGGGTGGTAGAAGGGTCCTGGCAAAGCCCTCAAAGCTAGAGTGGCATCTGCTGGCAGGAGAGGGATGAGAGGGTGAAACAGCAGCCACTTCTGGAAAACAGGCATGTGAGCCTTTTCTGATCATCCTCACTTCTCTGTGGCAGAACAAGCCAGCTCTGAGTGTAACCTGAGCAATTCATCCTCAGGGCAGCAACATGTAGTTTGTCTGTACTGATGAGAAGAAGGCTTGAGCCATCTTTGGCTGGCTTGGGTTCACAATGCCTCCCAAATAGGAAGTGCACAGTTATTTGTTAGCCCCTTGACATAAATCAACCTCCAGACACAACTGTGTTCCGAATGGTAGCAGACACTTAGGGACTTTTAGACAGATGAAAGACTTAGACTTATGTGAAATGAAATACAAAAAGGGTAGCAGTACAACTGAGGAAAAACTCAGCTGTTTCAGCAGAGCAGCAAGCTGTGGACACTTCAGAGGTCTGAAGATGGAGGTGGCAAGAATGAAGAAACACAGGATTGTTGTTGCAGAGAGGGCTCTGGCATTATTGTGAGGCTTTGTGAAGGGACTGACAAGCAGCCAATTTTAAATGGGTGGAGGAAGCAAGGGATAGAGACAGTCTATGAATAATAACTCATTAGTAAGTGTTGCTCTTCCTTTTCCACGATTCTATCCAGAAAGAACCATAATAATGTCTCCAATTGTTGCTGAGCCCAGTGAATAAGTTTCTCCAGTGGCACATAGCCAAAAGTTCTGTCTTCTGGGCTTTGAGATGGAATAATTTTGCCTTGTTCAGAAGTGTGATCTCTTCTGTGATCACTAAACTGGCAAGAGATCTAAATTTCTGTGTGTGAGTCCAGACTGCAGAGTGTTCCAGATATCTAAATACATCAGAGGCTTATTTGCACTATTTTAGGTGCAGCCTTTTTATATGCAAGATGTACTGATGGATTTGGCAGGACTGTTGCTGTGTCAGGGCAAAAATAAGTTCTCCTTCACTATTGCACTTGGAGGAATGACACAGAGTGCTGTATGTTGTGGTGCTTCACTATCTGGAATAAGTCACCAATGCAATGAAATGTGTAGCTAGTCATCTATGAGTTACAATGCTGAAAAAAGAAATCCCTTGTTAAACACTTCTGCTGTGTTTTCAGCAGCTATTGGCACCTTTAGATCCCTTCTCTGGTTGTCATGAGTTTCACCACTCTAAGTGCTGTTAATTCTTTTTCTGTACCCTAATGCAGCAGCTGGCATCAGAGTTGGATGTCTTGGCAGTAGAGTCATAGTTGGGATTGAATGTGGCAGTAATGAAAACTAAAGTCTGTTAGATCTATGGTGGCATTCTTTTTCTTGGAGCAGAAAACAAGTTCAGCAGGTGAGGGTTGGCTTTCTAAAGATACCTGTCACCTAGAAAGGTCAATAGACCCTTGTGATTTTGAAAATCAGCACTAGTCCTGCTTTATAGTCAGACCATTGCAGTATTACAGCCAGCAGGGCAGTACTAGACATTACTATTAAATGGAACCATTCTGTCTTAAGGATGGTTTCATCAGTCCTTCAATAACATGTAACAGTGCTGAACAAGAGAGATCCCAGGGATTAGGAATACAGCTTGTCCAGAAATGCTTTGTATCCTTTTGGTGTTTCCTTCAGTTTTATCCTAGTACAAATATATCCAAAAAGCTCTACTTGATTTTTACTTTATAGTCCTAAAATGGAATTGGTTAAGTACTTTTAACCACCTAGGGAGAAAAATCTCTCTCCTGCAGCAGCAGAACAGTCTCTGTAGTGTGCTTTCCACTGTCTGTGCCAGCCTTTGCCCCCAAGGCTGGCATGCAAGCTTTGCAGATATCTCAATACTTACACAAGAAACTAAAGTCATGTTTACTGGGGAACTGTGTGTGTTTGTGGGTAGGGAGTAAGTAGAAAGGGGGAAAAAAAAAAACCCCAGATATTTTCCTTAGGCCCCTTGTTGGAAGTTTTTACTGAAACTGAGAGACTTCTTGTTACTTGCCCTGGCTGAACTCTTTTCAGTCTGCTGCAGCCCAAGAGTAACAGGTGTGGGGGAAGCATTTGTAACTCCACTTCATTTACAGGTTTAGGAGCCTGGAATCCATTTTGTAAACACTTTGATACTATAGTTATCCTCCAGTCCTGTTAACATAATGTAGTCTTGTGCCCTTGTGTTGTATGGACTGGTTTGATACAGGGAGCTGAACGGGGAAAGGAGGAGGGGGGAAGGCTGTGTGGCTTCACAGCCATGATGTAGAGCTGTCTGTGCTGAAGTGGTTGGTGGTGACCACAGGTCTCTGTGCCCTAACTATAGAGCAAAAGGGATATCTGCACTTGGCCTAGGAGGTGGTAAAAGGGACATCCCTGAAATCCTGTGAATTGTATGTGGCTGAGCACCATCCTTTTGTATCTTTGCAGTGGTGAGTGAGGTCCTTTTTGTGAGGCAGGTACTGGTCTTGGTGGGTTTGCCAGAAATAAAAAGCTGGTATTTGTTTTGCCAGCTTACCTAACTGCAGGAGTAAGCTGATGGCCATGTCTCCTCTTAGAACCCAATATCTAAGTACTTGAGCAAGTCAGCTGTAAGGAGCAGTTTCCTTGTGTGAAGATCTACAATATGAAATCATCTTCCACATGATCCTTATCCCTGTTTTCCTCTCTCTTTATGCATTGCACTTTAAGGCAGGAAAACTTCCATTTGCTCAGTTGAAAGCCCTCTGGAGCTGAGACTGCAGTCTGATCAAAGCTAACAGGAGCAACCAGGCTTTTACATGATCACAAGAATCACAAGGTTGGAAGAGACCTTTGAAGATTGAGTCCAACCATTCCCATCCTGTGCTAAACCATATCCCTAAGTACCTCATCTACCCTTCTTTTGAACACATCCAGGGAAGATGACTCAACCCCCTCCCTGGGCAGCCTGTTCCAGCCCTGACAACTCTTTCAGTAAATTTTTTTTTCTAATATCCAATCTAACCCTGCCCTGGCACCGCTTCATGCCATTGCCCCTTGTCCCATCTCCTGTCACCTGGCTGAAGAGACCATCGCCCACCTCAGCCTTCTCTTCTCCAGGCTAAACATCCCCAGCTCCCTCAGCCGTTCCTCATGTGATTTGCCCTCCAGCCCCTTCCCCAGCCTGGTTGCCCTGGTTGATCACGCTGCCCAGCAGCGCATCAGCACAAGGGCATGGGGAAATGATTCCAAAGTATTGAAGGTAGGGAGTGTGCCCTCAATGTAGCAATCTTAAATGGTATACTGCTTCATTCCCCATCCTGCAGACCCAGGATGCATGTCAGGCCTCCTATGTGATTCACTTCAGTTACCTGAGAAAGTAAAAAGATACAGTGTGAAGCCATAAGTCAGAGCTCAAGCTCAACCCAGATGGGAAAAATGCTGCTTCCAGAGAAACAGGAGGAAGTGAAGAACAAATGAAAAAGCAGCAGTGGCTTGGAGTGCTCGAATACAATCTGGATGGTTCTTCATGTGAAGAAGGACTAGTGTTAGTGGGGAACTTGGATTCCAAGATACCTTCCTGTTGCATTGCCGTAGAAGTAGTGGGAGCTGAAATGACATATGAATTGTTTTGTCTTGATCAACAGAATAATTTGTAGTTTCACCCAGAAGTTTCATTTTAACTCAGCTTTGATGCTCTGTATTAGTAACTGATTTTTCTCACTGCAACTTAAAGGAAAAAAAACCCCAACCTTCTAACACTTGGCACTGCAGTGGCAAAGGAAAAGGCTCAGACAAGGATTGTCCCTTTCAATCTCTCCTCAGGTCACCAGAGTCCATGCATGCCAACACAGCTGAACTGTGGGGTCTCAAAGGTTATGCTGCTCATACCAAGGGGCCCAAGGCCTAGGTGCTAAGGATTTTGTCTTGCCATACTTCCTGGTCAATGTCTGGTATGCAGACTAGCTTATGTGGGACACTAGTCTCTTTTCAGTAAGTACTGATGCTCACAATACACTGTTTGGAGATGGAGGAAGCTAGGTGAAGTGCATGTCTGTCTAGAACTCAGGGGAAGGGTTTGGAGGTAGTTCTGGCTGTTTGACTAGATGTTAAACATGGTGTGTGACTGCATATAGTGTATGTTTTGCTGTAGTTTTTAATGAGCTGCACTGTCAAGGGGATGAATTCAGGAAAGCATTGAACTGTCTATGTAGGTAGACAGTGCAGACTGTAAAAGCACCTGAACTATAAGCACAAGTGGTGTAATGTAGACTCTGCTTAGTCTCATTTAAAGACCTTCTATTGAGTGTCCACATCACTAAATACATCTGCAACTGTCACTACATGCTTGCTGCCTTAGTTGTTTTCTAGGAGGCAAACTGCAATAAGCCCTTGTTGTTGAGCTGTATGGCTTAAGTCTTATTCAAGCAGAAATCTCACTCAGAGTGCAGTTAGGTTGTCCCACTGCAGGGATGAGGTCTAGCACTGTAGCACAGGTACAGCCCAGCCCATCACAAGGTGCTCTTCAGTTATATGTGACTGGAGAGGTGCAACAGCTGGGAGTGCTGGGAAAACAGCTATCAACTGGTTACAGTCTGAAATAGAAATATTAGACAAGGGGAGGAGGGGAAAGGAAAGGGAGAGCGTGGCATTAGGTTTTCTGTATGTTAGAGACTCAGTTACTAACTTCATAGTCTTGCAAGGAAACTTCTACTGCCTTAGAAAACCTGGCTACAGGGCAAAAGTGCCTACCAGTCTCAACACAAAACCCATTTCTGGATCTTGGACAGATTTTGCAGATGTTTCATGTGTGCACAGGCACTGCTGCTGCCCAGCAATTCAACAGGAGAATAGCAAGTCTTTTCCTACCTGATGCTCATGTATGGCCCTTCTAACAGGTGAGCTGTATCTATCACCAGTTCTTGTTTTTCATGTTACCTGTTTGGGGAGAAAAACCCCCCAAATAACCCCCAAAAAATCCAATGGAGTAAGATGTATACTTAGTAGTTGGGGCGATGTCAGTGAACAGTGGAGATGAAGACCATGGTGCAGACAAGATTCTGCTACCCATAGCCCAGCTCATGCACCTCAAGTAAGGCTGTGTGTTTCAGTGTGCCTCCCCAAGAGGGAAGAGTTGTTACTTAGGTGAGCACAGCCAGCTCTGAGCCTTTCTGATAGGGTTTTTGTTTCCCCACCCACCCCAGACTCAGAACTGTGCTTGTCACTACGTTGTGATTATCTGCACTTCACACTGATCTGACAGAATGTGGTGAAGTTGACATGCATCAATGCTTTTGAGAAAACTAAGCCCTGTGATGGATAAAGTCAGGGGCTGAATTACAGGCCAGTGAATGCAAAACCATGGAAATGATGCACTATCTATTTTTGCCTCCCTCACTTATACATGATGCTTTCAAGATGAAGCAATGAGATTTTTCCATCTCACCTTTTTGGGAGGCTTTTGATGGATTGGTTGATTTTCAATTTCATTTCCCATCTATTGGTTTAAAAAAAAAGACCCTGCAGTTGTTTGGCTTCCATTGTGCATATTGTTAAAATCAGGAGTAGAGTAAAAAGCCCTAGGAAGACACAGGTGTGGCTGTGGGCCTATATCAATATAGGGACTCAAACTCCTTGAGTGTCTGCTGTTTCACTTAAAATGTGTGTGAACATTGAGTATGGATCATATTAAATTCTCCTCTGTGTTACATGCTCTGATATCCTGCAGAAGAATAAGAACCTGAAAGGAAAAATAATTCTCTCCTTTCCTTCCCTATGAGTTCTCAAAAATTGAAACCAACAGCTGTTCCAGAGCCAGAAAGAAATAAACTGTGTGTGGCAGGTGGTTCCATGGATGTATGTGTAGTGGCAACCTAACAGTCTGCTAGCTGCTTACCCAGTAGTGAGGAATTTGATCGTGGTTCAGGTGAAGAAGAGGAACAAAGAATGGGCAAGTGAAAGGGAAATACTTTTGGCCTGGGAGAGTAATGAGTGTAGGAGCAGTGAGTAATGACAGACAATGACATTTATCTGCAGATGGGCTGAAATAACTGCCTGTGTAGAGCCTTGAAGGGTGAACACTGGTAGGAGGAGAAGAGTTGTGTAAAGTTCAGGAAAAACCTTGGTGTAAGGACAGATCACAGAATCACAGGGGTTGGAAGGGACCTTGAGAGATCATCGGGTCCAACCCCCCTGCCAAAGCAGCTCCCTAGGACATATTGCACAGGTCAGCGTCCAGACAGGTCTGGAATATCTCCAGAGATGGAGACTCCACACCTCCCTGGGCAGCCTGTCCAGATGAGCCTGGACTGGCTGTTTAACCTAGAAGGATCACAGCAGTGACTGGGATGTAGAGCAGATGCCTCTGGGAGAAGCTGAGCTGAAATCTGACTGCCTTTCATGATGCAGCGTGTAAAAATGATGGGGAATGAAACAATGCCATGTTTGCAATAGAGGGGTCATGCTCAGAGACTGAGGGGATCTCTTCCAGCCTGCATTCCTTCTCCAAAAATTGCATAATCTGCAAACTTGCCTTGTATACACAGTCTGGGTTTCAGAGCGTGACTCGAATACAAGCAGTAGATGCTGGCAACAGAAGGGGCATCTCCAGATCAGTCACAGCCAAAGCCTTACCTTGATTTGGCTGATATTCCTGTAGATGTTTGAAGCAGAAATGCGTTTAGAAAATAGATTTGGTTCATTAACAGAACCTGAAGTTGGAGATGGCAGAAATCTGATGGGTGTTTGACTTCTAAGAGGGGAGGAAGGTGGAGTTCTGGAGTGAAATGTAATCTGCAGCAGAAGGAAAAAAGATGAAAAAATTGGAGTGAGGCAGTGTACTGTCTACTAAAAGCTTTAATAAGTTGGAGATGCCACATCCCAAGCCTACCAGACTAGCCTTCTTTGGTCAATATTTTGATGGTGCTTCAGTTGCATAGAAATAGGGGTGAGAAGAACTAAGACAAATGGGTTTATATGCTGATTAGCAGCAGTAGAGATGGAGAATTAGAAGGGTGGCATGGGAGTTGTGCCTGTAAAAGGATCAGTGTTGAGGAAAAAATCCTGTAGAAGTGGAAGAGATGAAATCTGCTTTGAGAGCTCTGAAGAAGGATATTGCTGCTGTTCTTGATATTACAGATTGAAATGCTGATTAAAAAGAAATTAACAAGAATACAATGGAATGAACAAGTGATTCCCTCAAAAGAACTTTCTTAAAGCACTATATATTTTTTTTTCTGTGCAGGGCTCAAGTGCCCCAGTGAGAAAGATGTTCAGGATGGACAGGAACATTAACCTTGACAACTCTGACCATGCGAATCTCATCTCACTTTTCAGTGAAAGTCTGAAGTCAGCAGGATTTCCCCAGCCAGCATGGCTGTGAGGAGGGAGCACCAGCCCACTTCCAGCTGCTCCTTCTCCAGGCTCTGATGGTGATTTATTTCATGGCTGAGTTTTTCCCTGGCTACCCCTGCCCCTAATGCTTAATTTTTTCGTGTGATCACAGGAAATGCAATCTTCCATCTAATTTCCAGTGTTATGCTGATTGCAGTCCTCCCTTAATTCTGTCTTATCAGCAGAGTACAATAGCATTAAACTTTAAATGATTTATTTGCCTGGGGTTATGAAATGCTTTTCCAAAGTTTCATTGGGCAGAACACTGAAGACACCTTTAAAATATGTTTAAAATGAAACATTCATTATAATAGCACAAACCCAAGAGTGCTCTTTTCCCCTTTGGTTGCTACTCTTTCCAGTGTTTGAGTTGTGCTCCCTTAGAGTCCCAGGAAGATCATGTACTGCTGAAACCATCCTTGAAGGCCTTGTATCACTCACACTGTTCCCTGGTACTGGTGCAGTACTTCAAAAAGGAAAAAAAACCCAAAACAAGCCACAAAAAACCTGCCAACCTGTAATGACTTCTGAGTTTGCTTTAGAAAACTAGTGTGTGTGGTCACTGCAGTTGTCTAGGATTCTAAGGGGCTTTGATTCAGGTCTCAGAGAAAGCAGAGGAGTTCCTTTCCTAGAGGAGGGCAAGTTGTTGACAAGTGAAGTGTGACAGTTGTCAATAACTTTTGGCCTGAAACAGCTGATCTTTGGATGGACAATGGGGGTTATGTATTTGGGGGCTGAAGCTCCCCTGGTCTCAGTGCCACTTCAGTTGCTGTTGAATGCCCTTGCTTGATTGTGTTAGGAAAGCTGCTGAGGAGTAAATCATGGATTATCCCATTTTAATTAGTTCAGCTGACATTGGGAAGAACAACTGATCTTACCACAGTAAATAGTAAATAAGAGCAAAGCAGGGAGTGAGGGTGCTGCTGCTACAGAGCTCCAGGCTGGGAGTACCAGAAGCCAGAGTCCTGCACTCATTAGTGCCTGGGCCATTTGCTGGTCTGCAGTTTGCTACTGAATTGGGTTTAATTAAAAGCAGCAGGAGCAAGCTGATGGCTTCCTGATCCTGGCCTTACAATCTGAAGAGTGCTGATGAGGCAAAATGCTGCTTAGGCATAGAAATGAGAAGCAATCTCTGTCCTGGACTGTACCTGTGCTACAGTGCTAGACCTCATCCCTGCAGTGGGACAACCTAACTGCACTCTGGGTGAGATTTCTGCTCTGCTTGAGTAAGATTTAAGCCATACAGCTCAACAACAAGGGCTTATTGCAGTTTGCCTCCTAGAAAACAACTAAGGCAGCAAGCATGTAGTGACAGTTGCAGATGTATTTAGTGATGTGGACACTCAATAGAAGATCTTTAACTGAGACTAAGCAGAGTCTACATTACACCACTTGTGCTTTTCAGGTGCTTTTACAGTCTGCACTGTCTACCTACATAGCTGGAGGCTACTGTTACGTGCTTCTCACATCCCTGCAGCTCCCACAGCAGAATTCCCCACCTAGAATTGGAGAGTGGGTCCCTCCTACCTCCTGTTGCAGTGCCTGCCTGGGAACGTGGCCGGGCTCAGGCCAAGGGAGGAACACCCAGAGAGTCCCTGCACGTGGCTCCTTGGAGCTGCATGAGTCAGGGGCTCTCCCAGCCCATGGTGTGACAGTGTGGCCTGCAGGCAACTGCATTTGTTATTGAGGGTGAGCCTAGGAACGCCTCCTCCAGTGACGCCTCAGTCTTTGTAGCTTGTGGCATGGGAAACACAGGGAAGAAGTGCCTGTCAATGCACCTGGTTTTAGAGTCTTAAGCACTTTGAATCGAAATCTGGTGTGTTGTGACAAGGTGAATTATCTGTTTGGAAGCAGCCTTGGCTTGCTGCCTGGTTCATTCCCACAGGCTTTGTTTGTACTAACAGGTTGCTGCTTCAGCACAGCCACGTCATATGGTGCATTTCAGCTTTAAACATACTGTACTTGTGGGACATGCTGCAGCCACCTAGGAAGCCTTGGGAACATGTATTTCAGGGGCATTAGAGAGCTACTCCTTCCTCCCTTTGCAGTTTTGCAGTTCAAGGTTGTTTCTGATCTACATTCTTTGTGGGAGGACTCTTGTATTTATCTGGAAGGGGGAGGAAAGGTTATTAATAACCACATGTCTACTAAAATCTCTCAGTAAGTACTTTGCAAGGCATGTGTCAACCCCACCAGGCTTCTGGAACTCAAAAGCTCTTTTTGTAGGTTTCTGCATGACTATTGGGGTGTGATGGCACAGTTGGAGAGGAAACACTTATTGTTGCTATTCATGCAGGCCATGGGATGTGGTGTCTAACTGTACAGTTTTAGCCTTGTGTCATTAGTGAAGCTGACAAGCAGATAAATCCTAGGAGTTACTCTTCCAAAGAATAACTACTAACATTGTAAAGCCTGCTTAAGGTGCTAGTAGCAGTCAATTATTCATTTCCTGTCTAATATAATCTCTTTTGGAAGAAGATAAAATATATAAAATAACAAAAAAGGCACATGGATCTGTAGCTTTCCTCAAATTTGACTTTCTGAGATAGAGGTGAATGTATTTTATCAATGGCTGAGATGTTCTTGCTCTGGACAAGCCACACTGAACTAGGGAACTAAATCAATTTTTCTCTGTTCTTCTCTGACTTTCTCTTCAATCTTGACAGCAGTGATACTTGCTGAATTTAAGTTTTGTGGAAACTTGTTTGCTTTACAAAAATCTTAAAGCTATTTTTAAGCTTTCCTATTTAAATTTACTTAAAGCACAAAAAGGATAGAGGTGAAGGCTTTTCTCACTCTTATTCACCTTACAGGTGTCAAATATGCAAGAAATTCATTTAAGATACCTGAGAATTGCCATGAAACTAGATTAAAGCAATCTTTGGGACCAAAATGCAAAAAGGCTTTTCTATCAAGGCTGGCAGAGCAGAGATAGTTGCATGAAGTGCTTTGATGTTTCTGCTTCTGTTTCTAAGCAGGAAATCTGAAATGAACAGTTCTTTATAGATCAGGAAGGGCTGAGGCCTTTGGGGTTGTCTAGTTGGAGAAAAGAAGGCTGAGGGACAATCTCCTCAGAGGCAGTTGCTGAGCTCTTTGCCCTGTTATCTGGGGTAGGACATACAGGAATGGTTCAAAGCTGCATTTATGTATGAAAAGGGTGGTCAAACAGTGGGACAGGCTTCCTACAGAGGTGGTCTGTGCCCCAAGGCTGTCAGTGTTTGATGCATTTAAATAATGCCCTTGACATGCTTGAGTTTTTGGCCAGGCAGCTGAACTAGATGATTATTGTAGGTTGCTTCCAGCTGAAAGAGTCTAGTCTATATAAATTGTGAAGTTGCCCTGTCTGATTTTATTTCCATTTTTACCCTGAGGAAAACACAAGCTGTAATTCTCCAATTTCATTAACTGGGGTGCAACCTGTTGCAAGCCACAGCTCAGTAACTCTACAAAGCCATGAGCTGAAAGGCAGTCGTGACTGCGGTGACCTTGATGTGCCTGTGAAATGAGCTGCTCACTTTGGTGGACTTCATTGCAAGAAATCCTGAAAAGCATTGACCTGGCCTGAAATCAGGCTCGATCCATGTACTGAGGTGTGGCAGTTTGGTGAGGCTGTGCTGCTGAGATGTTTCTTTAAGCAGCAGTTAGAGCTTTCTGCCAGCCTAAACTATAAACAACGAGCAACTCAAGGCCAAAGTCGCAGCCCTGAGAGATGGTCGAGCGCCTCTGAGAATCACACAGAGGAGAAACCAGCCCGGCAGCAGCTGCATTTTGCTACTGGAGAAGGAGCGAGAAGATGGAACGAGCTGTGCAGACACCAAGGCTGGGACAGGGAGGGGGAGGAGGCTGCCCAGGTGCCAGAGAGAAAGATGCCCCTGCAGCCCCTGGAGAAACCCATGGAAAAGGCCCAGACCCCACCTGCAGCCCGTGGAGGGGCTTCACGCTGGGTGGAGCAGGTGGAGACACAGAGGAGACGCTGTGACCTTACGTTGGAACAAGCCCCTGCCAGCACTTGCAGCCATGGGGAGAAACAGAGGCACAGAGATGAGTGAGAGAGAGATTTGCACCAGAACAGGTTTGCTGGGGGGAGGGTTGGAATCCCATGGAGGACTGGGGCTGAGAGACACTGTGATAAAGAGATAACGCCCTGTGGGAAAGGAATCACGTGGGAGAAGCTCATGGAGGACTGACTCCTGTGGGTGAGACCCCACAGTGCAGCAGGGGGAGGGTGTGGAATGAATGAAGAGAAAAACATGCTTCACACTTTTTTTTCAAGGCTGTTAGTTCACTGCAGCTTTGCTTCAGTGCTGTTTTATAAGGTAGGCTGCTCCATCCCAAGCCACTTGTGCTCCCTAGTTGCTCTACTGATATAAAACTATCATTGCTAAAGAGCCATTGCATTCTCCAGAATGCATTGTCCCTCCTGGCAATACACCATCATCTGTTCCTCACTGCTCAGCAGTGACTTGGGTGTTCCTGGGTCTGCCAGCCTGAATGTATGGCCAACCTACAGGCCTCTGCTATTGCCATGGCTTCAAGAACTTAGATTAAGGGCACTTGCAAAGTAATCTATGGAATGTACACCTTTGCTTAAGAGGAAATTCAGTTTCCATTCTTTATGTCTGTGCCCACAAAACCTGGCTGGTATCTTGTGGCTGGCCTGACAGCATGAGTCTACATCCATAGCAACAAAAATTGTGAAATTGTCTTCCTGACCAGACCTCCTTCAACCATATGGATAACATCAGTTCCCTGGGTGAAGGTCAGACATTTTCCTGTCACCCTTCAGAATGGTGCCCACACAGGTAGGGGGCACCAGCAGTCTCCTTTCTTGTCCCTCAGTCCTTTTCCCTTTTGAACTTTAAGATTTATTAACAGAGTCACTGACAGGGCAGCAATTTGCAAAGCCTTGACTGAATAATGCACTCCTCTTACTTCCAAGTTGGAGCAGTACAACAGAGCTCAGAGTCCCCCACTTTTTCAGGAGCAATGAGAACAAGCAGAGTCATTCTACCTGTCATATTTCTTTCAGTTAAATTGCCCTCTCCTCTGTTTTTGTGATTTCTCCAGTTGGTTCCAGTTGTCCTCAGGATCCTTTTGTCAGCTTACCCGAACTGCTCAAGCTAATAGGGTGTCTGTTAAGCCCTCTGGTGCTGGGAAATCTGCTCTGTTCTGCTGTCACTGTTTGCTTGGTTATCTGTGTGCAGAAGCTTGCTTTTCAGGTAATTGGCTGAACTGAATGGGGGAGCTCATTTCAATCCAAGCTTGACAACCATGGATAACGATTCCCTGTTGTGGGATGCATTTCATGATCCTGATAGCTTTCTGGTTTCATTCTTCCCTATAGTGTTACAAGCCTGCTTGATCAAGTGCACTGTTTAGTCTCTTTATTAATGATATTGACATTTAATTAGAGCTAATACCTGTTTTCTCCCAGCTTTGTACATATTCATGCCTCCTCTAGAAGGGAGGCTAAGCATGGGAATTGCTGTTAGTGGAAGTCAGAGTCTACCTTTATGGGACAGCAAACGGACTATGGCAGCAGCTCATCTACTCCTGGGCACCAAACTGTTGCAGGGAACAATCCTCCTTTAACTGATCAAAGTTCCAGATTGTCCAAGGCCATTAAGATTCAGATGCTCTTTATGGAAGAGTCATGGTGCTTTATCTGAAGAAAGAAGTTAGATGTTAAAAGCTGTGTCCTGCATTATGGGGCTCCTGTGTGCAGGGAAAAGAGATTTTGAAGCATGCAGTGAAAATAAAATCTCAAAGCAAGCAGGAAAAACATTTGATGTGTCATGTGGACAAAATAATGAAAACATCTTTACAGATGTCAAATAGGCATGAAATACATTTACCCAACTCAACTCAGTGTTTCTATTGTAGATAGGAAAAGGCTTTTAAAGCCAAATGTGGTCAGGTCCTTGTAGAGTCCAATACTTCCAACTGAGGATGTTTTGTTTTCCTAACTTCTGTAGTAGAGGAATTGGGGACAGCATAACCTTGGATATTGCCTGGTAAATGTCAGCTTCTCACAGGACCATGTAATATGCTGGAAAGAACAAATTCTTTAGTTGGTACCTTCAGTTCATGCTGCTGTGGCACAAGGTACTTGAGATGTTTAGCACTGAGTCCTGAAGTGCTCTTGCTGCCAAGCAGCACTCAAGCATCTGTTCTTGCATTTCTTCATTTATAGGAGCATGAAGGCTTCTTGTAAAACTATGCAGAAATTTGCCTTTGCTGATGAGGTAAACTACAAGCTACTCTATGCCACAAAATGAGAGAGGATAAAAGTTTCCAGGTGAGGTTTGCTGAACTTCTAGGAATACTCTATTTTATTGTACAAGCAATGCAAAATTACTTCATTTAGGCCAGAAGTGGCGAGCAGACTGCTGATCTTTGGCCTTGGTCAAAATGACAGGAGTGAGTCCATGTGCTGTAAATTTGCTAGTGGTATCAGTAGCTAATTGATCCTTTTGTTGAGGGTCTCTTCAAGAAACTGCAGCTGAATTGCTGCTGCTTTCTTTAGGAAAATAAACTGAACAGGGTTATTGATTTTTTTTTTTCACAGAAGCCAGTGGAAAATGTGTGTATGTTCGGTAGTATAATGTGCTGGGCTATTTCTGTTGCTTTAAGAACGGCTGTTCTGTGCTGTATCATCCATGCCTGCCTTCTGTACCTCCCCCTTACACAGAGGGGCCAAAAGTTCTCCTTTATCTTCTGGTTCCTCTCAGGGAGACGGGCAGGATTCCCCCTCCTTTGCTGCACCCTGGTTAAGAAGGGCTCTGTGCTCCTGACAACCTCCTGCCGCTGACCTCAGGGAAAGGTGGTACTTTGAACTCCCTGAGCTGGTCGGTGCTGTTGATGAAGAGCTGGAAACCAGTTCTGGATTTGCATATAGCAGTTGCGGGCAGAGATGTGCTTTACCGCGCTGGCTGCCCTGCAGGGGCGGAGGAGCAGGTTGCTCTCCCGCTAGTGAAAGGCACTGGGGTGTCTGTGGGCCGTGTCCCCATGCTCAGGCCCCTCTTCTACTGATAATCAGGCCGCTGCTACCGGAGGAGAATGAAGCAGTTGCCAAACGAACCGGCCAGTTAGGGCTGAGCTCAAAGCCTTCGGTCGGCTGGGCTGGCCGTGCGCAGAAAGCTGCTGCACCCGGTGGTGCCCGGGCCGGCCAGGCAGAGGCCGCTCCCGCCGGGAAAGCCGGAGCGGCCCCGCGGCGCGGCCGACAGGTGGTGCCCGGGGCTCGCGGCCCGACCGTCGCCCGGCTCCCGCCGCCAGCCTGGGGGCGACGGCCGGGCGTTGGCGGAGCCCGGTCGCTGCGCTGACAGAGGCCGAAGCGGAGGTTAACGAGTGAGATGAACGCTGCCCGGGAGGGAAACATCCCGGCCTCGTCCCATCCCGTCCCGTGCGGCTCGGGAAGGAGACTTCCTGTCGTGCAGGGCTTGGCCAGGCCCCAGGCCTTCAGCTGGTGTGGGCACAGGGCCCGCAGTGACGCCTGGCTACAAACTGTATCCCTTCCGCCTTAGCAGAGGTTTATTGCCGGCACGTTTTTACCAGCAGCAGGAAGCCTCGTTGGCAGCGTACTCTTAATTATTCTTTGGCTCTAATCAAGGAAAGAGAAACTGTTGTGAACACAGGAAGCTAAGTAGCTAATCACAGGTCTGAGAGCCTGTTTCCAGAGGGGATGTGCAAGTGCTTCAGTGCTACTGAACTCCCAGCGCATCAGCAACGTGTTAAATGGGTCCCAAGTGCAGGCTTTTGGGGAAGGGGAGGATACCTACCACCCAGTGTCAGGCACCTGCTCTCTCTTCGCAGTCACCAGAGGGACAGAGGTGGCTGAGATCGGGGGGGGGGGGGGGGGACGGGGACACACGGACGACGACGACGACTCTGAATCACCCTCTGGGCAAATTCTACCTCTTTGCACTGACTGGGAAACCTGAAGAAAGGAAGTAGAAGTTCAGTACCCAAAACAGAGTAGTGGCTGTATTTCACCACTGCCTGATGCTAGCTGTGGGCTTTGTATACCCGAAGGCTCATTGCCATACTTGCCCTATGTGAACTGCTTCTGTGAGCTGCTATCGGAGGTAACAAGGTTCCCCCTAAAGAGATCAGTTTTCTTAATTTTCTCCATTTTTAGAGTAAAATCTTTCTTTGGTATTAAAAGCAGAGGTGTATATACTGGAATGAAGCTCACTAATTCTTTGGAGGTTGAATGGCATGTAATGCATGATGTTATAGTACTGTGCTACCTGGTCTGGATGGGTAAACAGCTACGTGGCACACATCCTGCCTCCCAAAGGAGAGCACCCCCGTGTCTCCAACAGCTCCTCTTACTGTGCTGCCAAAAAGTCTCATGAGCTGGGGAAAGCACCAACCCTCTCTCAAAGCCTCTAAATTAGACTGGAGATTACTTGAACCACGGTCAGTGCACCAAGTCCATTTACATAAACTGCCAGTGCACCGGCAGCTGAAATGTTATATGGAGACTTGGAGTACCCTGAGCTTTTGGACAAAGCAGAGCAGAAAATTGTTTGAATTACTGGAGTATTATTATGAAAGCCGAGCTGAAACGGTGTAAAACAAGCAGGAGGCAAGGCTGAGACCCAGAATGTGTGTGTTCCCAGTTAAATCTTTCAGCAGGTTCAAAGCGTTCCCTGCCCCTGTAACCCACTTGGTTTGTTTTCTCTGAGCACATCCAGCCTATTTCAAGCACTCAGTAAACATGAACTTTAGCTCTTTGGGGTGGGGGTGGGGGGGGGTTATGGAGGAAAGACAGAAAATAATTTGTCTCCTACTGCTGTTACAGGCATACAGCTTCAGCTGAGCATTTAGCCATCCTCTTTTGGCAGGCCTTCCTGCCTTAGCAGTTAAGGTTCCTATTTGCAGCTTGCAGAATTATGTTAGAAAGTTTGCAGAGGTCCTTTTGAGTTCAGAACTGTGGCCATAAAGTTCACGGATCCCACCTGGCTCTGTGCAGCGTCTGTTAAGCATCACGTATGCCTGTGGTTCTGACATACTCCGTTTCAAGGTGATTTGCCAGGGCATTTCTCTGCCTTCTCTTGCTCTGTACTGCATCTGCATTCCTGCTCCTGCTGTTGCTTGGCATCAGCGGTAGGACACTGGCTCAGGGCTCGCTTTGCCTCACGTTCTGTGTGGATAAGGAGAAGGGGGCGCACTTCCAGAGGCAGAAAAGCAGCAAAGTAGCAAAGTTCTTCCTAAATGAGCTTGAAAAACCACAATTCCCACTTCCCACTGCTGGAAACCTGCCACGATCTCCAGAAGAAACAACGCACCGAGACAAATCTGCTTTTGTCCTTGGGTTAGTTAATCCCGAAACACTTCGGGACGCCCCTGTATAGAGATACTACCCCAAAACAAGCCAAAACCAACACCATTCTGGCAGCAGGGCAAGGACGAGGGGCCCATTTGCTGTACGGGTGGCTCTCGGGTAGCGTTTGACCACCCTTGCGAGGGCAGCCCCGTCCCTGCTGCTCGGCGGGGGCGTTGGGCTCTCACCAGAAAGCGCTTTCCCGTGGGAAGCTCGTTTTTGCAAGGTCCCCCCCTCCCACTGCTCTGGACACGGCGCCAGTGCGCAGCGCGGTACCCTTCCTCTTCCTCCTCTTCCTCCTCTCCGCCTCGGAGCGGGCGGCGGGAGGCGCGGCCGCAGCCCGGCCGCCCCCTCCCTCCCTCCCTCCGCCGGCGGTGCGGGTGGGAGGCGCCCGGGGCCGCTAGAAAAGAGCCGGCGCGGGGTGTGTGTGTGTGGGGTGTCTGTCTGTCTGCAGCCGCCGAGCGTGTCCGTGGATGCTTATCAGCGAGAGAGGGGCTGCTGGAAAAAGCAAGTGGTTTCTTGCACTTGACAAGGTAGGTCAGCTGCTGGGAGAGAAGCACGGCGGGGTTTATCGGAGGGGGACGTGTGTCCCTGGTAGTGGCTTGATACTGCTTAATCTTCTGAGTGGTTTAGCTCTGTTCTTGTGGGGCAATCCATTCGACTTTGCTAAAGATAGTGTGCTGGGCAGAGGCTGTTTTGAACCCGTGGACTGAATGGGCTTGGACCAGTCCTGCCTTGAATAGCATTCTCTGTGCCTTGTAGTGCGCCCAAGAAGGTTGTTTGTGTACTTCTGCATCTCTGTGTGTCTGTCTGCAGGTGGATTTCAACTTTGAGCTTTTCCCCTTTGAGGACCTCCTGCCCAGCTACGGCAATGTGGTTCTTGGAAAAGATCAGAGCATCGCATGAGAGCGGAAACCTCCCTAGCTCCTCCTTCCTGGGACTGCCACCTGGCCAAAATCTACCTGAAAAAGCTCGACTGGGGGCTGCTGCTTTTCCTAATGTGCTCACCCCTGATAGAATCCCTGAATTCTGCATTCCCCCCAGGCTGACAAGCTCTGGTGCTGTTAAGGGCACTGGCTCCCACCGGGACAACCGTTCAGAGGATGCAGATCTTAATTCTTCTGACTACAGCCCCAGCTCTTTTTTGCCACATCTCATTCAGGTGGAAAGTGCTGAAGAGATTCCAGCCCTGGAGGAAGAAAGCACCAACTCAGATCCACAGTCCCAAGCAGCGCTCTCCCTGCCTCACTTTCCTAGAGCCCCCACTTCCTATGGCTTCTGCACCTTGCTGGAAAGTCCCCACACCAGGAGGAAGGAGTCCATCTTCCACGGCGACCCACGTGGGGCTCTGCCCAGCCTGATGCTGTCTCGATCCAGAGCGAACACGTTCAGTGGCAAAGGAAGCATCTCTAATCCCATTGCTATCAGCTTTGCTTCTGTGAGGCTGCCTCCAAAGCATCTCTCCCTGCAAAGGCAAGGTGCCTGTGACAGTGACACTGCCTCCTCCAGCGATTCCTCTCCTTTCAGTTCCCCGCTTCTCAGCAGGTCACCTCCCAGATCTTGCTCTCTGGTCAAAACACAGAGTCAGGAGGGGTTGCTCTGTCGAGCGCTGAAAGCCAAGAACAAATCCAGCATGGCCAGAAACAATTCTCTCTCCACAGAGGAGAGCAGCTCCACTGATAACAGCCCCAGTGCCATCAGGCGGGCCTCCGAGGGGCTGCTTGCCACACAAGGCTTCAGCGTGTCCTGTTCTCCCATCTTTCCCCTGGATCTGACCCGTGGCCAGGAGAGGCTGGTGGGAGAGAGCATGGTGGTGATGGACAAGGGAGGCATGTTGAGGCTCTCCTCCGAGTACTGCTCAGAAAACGAGCGGCTGCGGATCCGCCTGATCAGCGCAGAGGGTTTGTACGACGACTCTGTGGAGCCCAAAAACATAAACTGCTGTATCACTTTCTCCCTGGTGCCAGGGAAAACACAGAAGCAGAGAAGCACTGTTATAAAGAGAAGCAGGAATCCCATCTTCAATGAGGACTTCTTTTTTGATGGCATAGCAGAAGAAGAGCTTTACAGCCTCTCTGTGAGGATGAAAGCGATGAATAAAGGCTGCAGCATGAAACGGGATTACACCTTAGGAGAACGGGAGTTGTCTCTGATGACTATGTTGTCAGTATAATAACAGTAATGCAGACTAATGTTGTCATCTTGAAGCTTTCTACTCAATAAAGTTTTGGGTTGATTTTCTTTTATATTTTTTTAAAACACTACTTCAAAGCCCTGTGTTTCTTGGTATCACTCTCATGCTGTGGTGCCTCACTCTGCTGCTTAACGCCTCAAACTCTGTGATGTATCTGCTAGTTAATTAAGAAGGGGCCACGGAACAGACCTGCAGCCTGTAGTGTAGGAGAGGAGGGCAGAAGGGCTAGTTTACCTTTAGGAAAAAGGATTAGGCAGTTACCCAGAGTTGTTTATGGCTTTCAGGGTGTGGTAGTGTTGTTTTTCTCTCACTCTAGTCCCTGAGCAGTTACACAGCGTTTTACACAGTGTAGGCACTGAACTGTATTGCACCTCCCAGGTGCTGCATCAGTTAGATCATTTTGACAGCACTCACTTTTTCTAAAAAATTAATGAGCCCTGTCTTTGGGGAAGATTCCCCAAAATTCTATCTTTCTCCTACAGTGGGAGTGGAGGAGTTGGACTCCTAAAACAGGTTGTGTTGAGGCCAGGATCATCTTGTGAGCAGCAGCTAAAAGCCAGTGCAGGTGAAGCTCTGCAAACCTGTACTGGCAACCCTGAACAGTGAGGTGGCAGAGTGACTAGGGAGAGGGCAATTGCTGTAGCAGGTCCCCTTCCTTTCCATGGCTGATTTGGCAGCTGTCAGAATGAAGTTGCTAGGTAGTTGTGTTTTGGTCAGGAATGTATCCTGGAGTTGTAACCCTCAGCAGCTCAGCTATCGCATCCTTTCCGAGGCAGATAGGATAAGGTATCAATATGGCAAGGGCAAAGGATACTTTGAGGTTTCTGGGTTGAATTCCTGCTTCAGCTGATGACTTGATGCATATCTTGTTCCAGCCAGTGTGATAAAACCAGGATGATCTTTCTCTGTCCTGTACCATCAAAGGGTCAGTGGCTGAGGCACTTTTAACGCTGTGAGAGACACCAAGTGCAGTGTTCCTGTGTGCCCCAGCCCTCCTCTCACCATGATTTTATTTTGCTGCTGCTACAGACTTGGGGGCTAAGTAAAATGAATAAACTCATGGAAACTGCAGCTGTGCAACAGGGAGGTGGCAGAAACTCCATCTTGCAAGTCCAGGCCTGTTGCTGCCTCCCTTGATTAAGTTGCAGGCCTCATTATGTTAAAGGTAGATAAGGCTTAATGGAGGAGCACTCCACGCAGGCATAGGGTGCAGAAAAGGAAGGTTTTCTTCTGTGTTCCCTGTGAGGCTGTAGAAACAGGGCCTTGCCTGTGCTAAATCTACAGCCTAAAAACTCTTTCAACAAGATTTCTAGCACATCCTCCCCCTGCCCTATTAACTGCCTGCAAATCACAGGAAGTTCTGCTATTTTCTGGCCACTGAATGATTTAATTCCATTTCAGACTTAAGTACCCAGGAAGGATTTTTTTCCCCTCCTTTTGATAGCAGAGAAAGCCCAAAGGATGTTAACTGTGGCCACGAGTGCTTGGAAATGTCCACTGCTAATCCTTGCTCCAGCTCACGTGAGATGCTTCTAAAAACAGAATCTTTGTACAAAGAGTAACCTGCAGAAGAGAAAGGCTGGGTATATTCCCAGAAGCTGATTAAAATAAAATGGAATAGTAATCCCTTTGTGCTAAAGGAAAGAATGAAATGTACTAACACCCTGCACAGCTGGAGGTGATGCACTGACTCTTCCATCCTTGAATCTGGACAAACTGACTCTAAGGGAAAACTGAAAGGAATGGGGGAGAAGTGAAACTAAATAATGTGACTTCAAGGCAGAAGCAGTAATGCTACAAAAAATATGCCTGTTTAATTGGTTATTGCTAAAGGAAAGCAGAGGCTCCCACTTCAGGCTCATCACTCATCCCCTATCACATCTCTAGTTCTTGGGACTTAAGGTCTCTTCACAGGTGTGCCCATAGGGAGAAGGTGGCTGAGATAATATGGAAGGGGAACAGCTACATGTGTCAGAGGATCATGTACAGTCACACTATAGTGCGTGATATCTCTCTGCCCTGTGATCCTGCTGTGCCAGTGTGTCCTGCAGGGACTGGCTGAGGTGGGAAGGGAAGGGACTTCTGTTTTGCTTGACTCCTGCTGAAAGCAGAGGCAGCTCCAGCAGGTTGCTGGGGACTACATCCAGTGTGATTTAGAGTCTCCAAGGGTGGAGACTCCACAACCTGCTTGGGAACCCTACTGCAGCGTTTTATCCCCCTAAGAGTAAAAGGGTCTGTCTTTCTGCATCAAGTGGAATTTCCTGATCACTTCCTGCTTGTTGCCTATTGTTCTGTCACTGGATACCTCTGAGAAGACCCTGGCTCCACCCTCTTCACTACTTCCCATCAGATATTCATGCACATCAATCAGACCTTTCCTGAGCCTTCTCTTCTACAGGCTAATGGGCATATGAGAGAAGTGCTTGTAAAATCCCATCCTTCAGCAGGCATGGAAAGAGTTAAGTCCAAGGAGCAAGTCCTCCCTTCCTGTCTTAGGGAGGTAAGTTTCCAGCTGGGCTTATCTAGGCTGGAAAAGCACCTAGGTAAAGCACCTAAAGAGGTGAAGGCCTGCATCTTTGTTTTGCTGGAAGAAAACTGAGCTGGTTTTAAGGCTCTTTAAACAATTGCTTTTTTTTAGAGACAGTCTCTTTACAGAAGCCTGATGATAGGCCTGCTTGCTAGAGAGTGGCCTGCTCCTTCAGCTGAAAGCAGCAGCAGCAGACCTACAGACCTGATTCAAAAGGAGAGTTTAAGTTTAGGAAGGACAGCTGGACTTTCTCTTGTATTTCTCTGGTAAATAATCTAACTTCAGGGGTTTTGTTGATAATTTTCTTCCTAATAAAAGAACTTTGAATTAAGTACCTATTTGGCTACGCTGGTCAGACTCAGGACCAAGTATTAACAGTAAATGGAGAGCAGTTTTAGTACTGTCCCTCCCCCCAGCCCGTTTTACTGTGTCTTTTTCTATTTTGGGGTATTTTGAGTTGGGGGATGCTGCTCCTCAGAGCGTTGTCCTTATTAGCAATGGAAAGCCATAATACACCTCAGTTTGCTTGGATGTTAGAGGTCACAGGACTTGTTTTTTTGTGCTCTGAGAGGTCAATTAAGCTGTAAGTGGTGAGCTCCTACAATGCTGCCTATGCTGCAGCTGCTTTCCGAAAGCGTCAGCCTTATTGGAGCTCTTACGTAAAGCACCTGCATAAGCAAACAAGAAGGCAACTGGATACTTCAGCCTGGAAAAAACCTCATGATGCCTCAATGCTTATATGAGAGTCAACAGCAAGGAGAAAATCCACCTCCTGGTGTTAGCTACTCAGGGTTGAGAAATAGTTTCCTCCAGTTTTCTCAGCTTCAAAAGCATCATGAGGCACTGGTAGCACAGAGGGTTCTCTCAGGCCAAACTCCTGTTTTGGGGTAGTCTGATCAGCTGCACTCTGTGGTGCTCACTGGTTGGAGGATCACCTCTTAATTTCATTTTTTTAAATGATCCCCTGACACTTGTTTGAGGAAAAGAAGTTCTTTCTGCCAAGATCCTGGACTCGTGTTTTGCTAAGCAAATATTATTTGTTTCTGCTGCACTGGAAGAACAACTTGTGCTGGCCTTTTCAAACCCAATAATTTTAAGCATGCCTTTTCAATTCTGGCCAAATGTTACTGTTTAGCAAATCTGATGTTTTTCTTTCCAGAAATCATTCAGGTTATTTATACTCAAACCCAGTTTGCAATGCAAGGTACTGAAGTACTGCAGGGGAAAATGCAATTCCTCTAACTGTGCTACTTTTCAGGTAAAGCTCAGGAATAATACCAAGGGAAACAGATATCTATGACCTAAAAAGCCTGACAGATGTGTGGACTGGGGATTAGGCAGCACAGTGAGTGCAGTATCAAATTCCATTTATTGCACCACTTGTTCTAAGCTGCTCCCATTTCTTCCAGTGGGTCTGGAAAGGCCCCGCTGGAACCGGCACCCACGCTGGTATCTCTATTCCTGCAGCTTGGCTTCTGAGCCAGCTGTGCTGACAGTGCTGAAAGGCTGAGCATATGATGGGGCACAACAGGCAGAGATTCCTACAGGTTTTACCCTATGAATTGCTGTGGGTTAACTTTTAGTTTCCTCAGAGAACCGAGGAAAGAACTAGCTGAGTGCTTAAATCTACAGAAAGCCTTGCTTGGGGATGCCAAGCTCCTTCCTGCAGGCTGGGGAATGGACTGGTCAGCACAAGGACCTCTCTGCAGGACTGCTGGGGAGGGCATGATACAGGTGTGTGCTTGCTAGGCTGTCCCTGTGCTCCTCAGTGGCTGCTTCAGAGATCAGCAGTTGTCCTACATCTGGGTTAGAGACGTTCTGGGTTGCATAGGTGGCTGAATTGTCAGGCCTGATATTTGGCCAAGGTAGGAAGGGCAGTGAGTCACATCTACTGATAGCTTTTTGCAGCAGGATGTTTGATTAAAACAAACAGTAGCCTTATGCTCACAAAATGAGTGGCATAATTAGGTGGTTTCTGTTTTCTATTACTATGTGCTCTGAACAACAACAAAAAACGTGCAGGAAAGATTAATCTACATATTTAAATGAGGTGGCATTTCAGTGCAGACTTAATGCTGATAACTGTCCCTGAAAAGCACTCTAATTATTAATAGTGTCTGAGAAGAAAAGGCTAAAATGGGGCTGAACAATGTGCCTTCATAGGGGAGGTAACATGAAATTTAGTGTGGCAGAGACTGTGAACTAACCCACTTTGAGCCAAGGAGTTGGGTACCAAACACAGGAGTGGGAGAGGGCAGAGCTGTAGATGCCCAGAAGCAAACTTCAGCCTGATGGGCTGTGTCATGCTGCCTGCAGAGGGGAAGGGGGCTATGTTCTTGCCTATTGACTCGCTCTGCCTCCACCAGGATTGGTAAATCATGTGGTTTATGCTGCTGGTTCTTTACATTTAGAGGATCCTTATGAGAAGAAAGGAGCTGCCAGGCCTCTTTTGCTCCTGGCAGGGACAGAAATGGCTACAATGGCAGGTTGCTGTAATTGGGGTGAGTTATTGAGAAGTGAGCATGGTCCCAGAGATGAGAGGAAGGGTCCAACAAACAGGAGTGAAAAGAATTAACAACCTCTTTTGCCTAGATATCATCACAGGTGACCAGACAGTTCTGTCTTCCAATGTTGTTATTCCTTCTGTAGTTACATTTCTATTTCTGGCTATAACTGTTCCATTGCTGCAAAACTCTCCTGAGTGGTACAGTGAGAACCTGACCTTGCCAAGCATTGCATGTACTAGACAGGAAAGCACTGAACAAGATTTTCCAGATTACTTCCTTTCTGTTACATCCTAATGACTTTTCTCATCCTTTTCAGTACAAAATCAGGAAGCTTTTGAAGTGGCACAAAGTGAGAGAGGAATTTGGCTGCAAAACCTTACAGGTGCTTCTTTTTAGTGAGATAGCTGGCCAAGGCTTGGGGTCTTCTTTGCATTGCTGTGTTGAAGAGCCACACATGGGGAAGGAAGTCACAGCCTGCATGTTTAAACTGTTGCTGTGAAGTGTAGGTCACACAAGTTTATTTTTCCAGTGCTTGCATCCCTACATTGATTTCATCTGGCTGTCTTGCAGTGTTCCTCAGTTGCCTGTAAGGAAAATATCTTCCCTGTCTTGACATAATAGGTGAGAAAGATACTGATAAAAGCTCTTAGGTAAGAGGCTAATGTTAGAGATGTTAATGTTGTCATGTGCAGAGGAAAAGGATGAGATGAGGTAGATCAGAATGATGCTGCACGAATACTCATGATTGTTTCTGTCATCCCTTTATGAAAGTGCACATTTCAAGAAGCTGAAACCATGTGGCTTCAATTTTGGCTGGTTTTGCTGTTTGGTTTTGGTGTGGGTGGTTTTGAGGTTTGTTTTCCATGTGGGTGGGTTTGGCTTGGGGTTGGGTTTTTTCTTTTGTGGCCAGATCATCCTGTGCAGATCATCAGTTTAGCTGTTCAGCAAGAAACCTGAACTTACACAGGTAAAGTTAATAGCAACAACAGACAGTGTCTTGAAATGCCAGAGCCAACTCAGGTTTGTCTGAGGTTTCTCTGATTGTGATTGGCCATAAGCACATGTTCCTTCCCCCCTTCTGGCAGCCCAGCCCCATAGCAGAGCTGCACCTGCCAGAATCCCCTTCTGCTGGTGTCCCAACCATTGAATTTCACAGGAGGAGCTGGGCACTGTGCACAGCTGCATCTGCAGTGCTGGGTGCCAGAACTACAGCTGAGCTGGGGGCTCCAGTACAGCTCTTGCCTGTACTTTAACATCAAAGCTTTCTCATGCTGTTTAAGACAGATTGAGCACAACCTGCTGCCCAGCCTGCAGGGACTGGTGTGCTGGAGCTGAGATGAAACCCTGGAGTTGAAGGTGGGGGAATCACCTAGTAAAGGTTGTAAAAGGCAAATAGCTCATGCTGAGTGTTGGCAAAAGCAGTGTCACCAATGATGAAATGACTTTGATGCCCCTAATTAGCTTGCCTAAAGTGTCAAAGCCAATTCCAGCTGCGTAGTCTTGGATCAGCTAGTGGGGGCTGGGTGGGGAGGAGAGGAGGAAGGAGATGTCAAGGCTCCACAGGTGAATTTGAATGGAGAAGGTAAGTTGTCTCAGATCATAGCTGAGGCTTTTCAGAGATGCCATCTCAGCTTGGTTAGCTCAGCTCTCTACTTGATGTTCACAGCATCACATCTGGAAACAGATAACCAGGCTCTGAGTTTGTCCTTTGTGGGGAGCAGGGCAGAGAGAGACCTGAACAGGCAGAAAGCACAAATCAACAATGTGTGTGGTGATGTACCCTGCCCCTCAGTGGGCTGTAGCCTCAAATCCACAGTCATAATACTTAGACAGTGCCAAGTGGTCTCTTGGCTTATTGCTGCGAGTAGGGGGAGCTGCCTTTGCCTGAGTAGCAGTTCAGCAGTGCAGGAGTGACTCATTCCAGTGGCTGGTCCTCCAGGCTCACACCCCTTGGCTGCTCTGAGGGTGTAGAAGTGAATGCCACCTCCAGCAGGGAGTGTGTCTTTCTGAGGGGCTCAGAAGGTGCCACCTGTGAGATGTGTGTCCTGTTTTTTCCCAAACACAAGACCTGGCTAACCTTCTTCTCAAAACAAGGTTAGAGTGAAATATAATCCAGCTTCAAGGGGCAGTTACAGGGCTCTGAGACACTGCAAGTTTGTGTAGTGGTTGTGTTTGTCCTGTCTGCATCTGTGAAAGGCTGTGACTTCCTGAACTGGTGAGAACTGTGTAACTGACTTTTTGAAACTCATATTCTGTAACAGTGCAAGTCAAAGTCTGGCTAAGGTCAGAAACATTGTTAGCAAACAGCATTAATTCGTGAGAAGCTGCATGCAGTGTGATTACTGGGAAAGGGGTGCATACACACCACAACTTAAATTGTGCTTCCCAATTACCAGTTTTCCAGGTAAACATCTCTCTTCTCTCCGTTGTCCTGAGGCAAGAGTCATCTTGTACTTATGAAGAGCTGTGGAGCAATAGCTGACCTTGTTGTCAACTAAGACAACAAAGTACTTGGCACATCCATGAGTAAGTGGTGTCTGCCACGTGTGCTACAGTGGTGATGAAGGATGACTGGGTGGGTAGTGGAGGCATTGTCAAGTGGAATGTTGTAAAGGAGAGTATCCAGTGGGTGCAACTGGCTCCAGAAACATCCTTTCAGATGAGGTGATTGTCCCTGTGCCCTGACAGTGGAAGCAAGGCACCTGAAAAAACATTTTGCACTTTTATTTTTAAGATAAAACTTACAATTTTTGTTTAGGAAAGTTCCTGAACCATTCCAGAGCTTTGTTTATTAACCCAGCTTGTAGCACGAGGCTTTGCTGGGGAATCTACTTCATCCAGAGGAATCCAAAACAAACCCATTAGTATGACAAAGCTGGTAAAATTGAGAGCTCTTCCTAATGCACTGGGAGCATTGGACATTATCCCAGTAGGCATAACACTCAAGCACAAGTCTAATTGAACAGTGAGTTTCCTAAGACTTGTCCTAAACCTTTCTGCTGGAATGAAATGGGCACATCTAGTAAATGTGAATGAAGAGCTTTGTGAAGCACCTGGAATATTTCTGTACCTTTCTAGAAATGCATGTGGCTTCCTTTACAGCCATCTGCTTTCAAGATGTGTTACTTAGGAATGAATGAGTTCAGGTTGCCTCAGGGATGGGGCTGGATGGAAGTTACAGGACAGCAGACACATCCAGCTGGCAGGAATGATTTGTCAGTCTTTGGAAGTCACTACGTGGAAGATGAGGCTTTAATGGCAAACAGCTGACAGGTGCCAAACACTTTATAACTGCAGGAATATGAAGGGAAATGAAGGGTTATTTAGTCTGCAGGAGCTTTCTCAAGGTCAAAAGGCAGCATATGCTCAGGATATTTACTGGAAGAAAAGTTGAAAAACAAAATGTGGGACTAGGAATATCAGCCTGGAGCTAATCTGCTCCACTTATTTATATTTCCATTGGGTGTTCGTGCTGTGAACAAATACTGTTTGAAGCCTGTGTACTGCTTAGAGTTCACTTCTTCTTGATAAGAAATCTCCCCCCCACACCCCTTCCCCCCAAAAGAAAGCCAGTCCTTGTTGTGGCATTGGCCCAGGACGTTTTGTCAACTTCAGAATCACAGACTAGCTGAGGCTGGCAGGGATCCCCAGGTCAACTAGTCTGGCTCCTTGCTCAGGGCAGGGTCAGCCACAGCCCGTTGCTCAGGACCATGGCGATTTTGAGTGTCTTCAAAGGATGGAGGATCTACAGCCTCTCTAGGCAAACCATCCTAGTGCTTAACCACCCTCTGAGAGTAAAAAAGAGGGGTTTTTTTTCTCCTCTTCCCCCTCTTGTGTTCTCTTATGTTCCAATGGAATTGTCTGTGCTTCAGTCTGTGCTCATTTTCTCTTGTCTGTCCTGATAGCACTGAGAAGAGGCTGGCTCCCTCTTCTTTGCTGCCTCAAATCACAATTCCCTTGTTCCTGTAACTCAGTCCAACTTTTCAAATACAGGAGGTGACTTTGCTGGATGTGTTTTGCTTGTGTATTTTGCTAATAGCAGAAATGTAATGTAAGATGTCATGCCCATCTTGTCTGTGTGGAAGTACTACAAACACCTGTGGTCTGATCCTCTTTAGGTTACATGCAAAGGCAATGTGAGAGGAATGCCCCAAGTGCCAAGTTGAAAACTTTTAACACCCATGTGAGATGTTAAGTCATCAGTGTAAAATGCAAGTGTTGGAAATCTAAGTGAGACACTGAACCTCAAAAGCTGAAAGCTTTACACACTTACTTGTGAGAGCTATTGCAGTATTGAAGCACCCCCTTCCCTTGTTCAGCCACCATGCAGAACTTGATGTTCACAACTGAAATCCAAAGCAAGGAAGGCATGACCCACCAGAGGAGCACAAGGCAGCTAACAGTCTTCTTTTGACTGCAAACTGGTGTCTTCCAACAACAGGGAACTAAAAAGGCTACAGGATAAAAAGTGCACAAGTGGAGTGCAGCAGAGAGGTGAACCAGACTGCCCACTAAACACCAACAACAATAACTGCTGGTGTTTGCATTCTGTATGGACAGGTCAGCAAAGATCTTCAGCTGATTGAACTGTGAGTTGCAGAGAGTTAATATATTCAAATCTGTAAGCACAGGTTTCTCCAGTGATTAGCTGAAATGGGTAATAAAAATGAATGTTACTGAGAAGCTCCAAGACTCAGTCTGTCTATTGCTGGTGTGGGGCAGGGTGGGATGTAAGTTGCTTTAAGCTGTGAACTCCTGATAGGCATAAACATTTAGTTTGTGCAATGCCAAGTACTGGTAGGTATACTATTAGTTTCCTATGGGGGAAAGAAAAAGTCTTTGTGCCTAAGAGAGTAAAGGTAGTGTGCAGAATTTGAATCAAACTTTGGTAGGAGCTAATATACTTGCAGCTAGTAGGGACAAAATATCTTAATGAGAAAGACCTTAAGCCAGTACCCAAAATAATGGACAGTGTAGTATATTTCTTACTGGATACTCAAACACTCCTCAGTATCTGTGGGGAAGCTAAGGCCCTGATCATCAAGATGTGTGCCTAGAAAGATTTGAACTCTTTTGGCTTTTGTGTCTAAGCTTAAAATACTCAGTGTCTGAAAGCCATCAGTGATAATTGGCACACACATGATCTGGTCAGCCCTTGCCTTCTTGGGGTGATTTGCATAGTATTGACAATCTGTTAAACTGAACTCACAGAGGTAAGTAACAGTTCATCTTGTTGTTGACTTAAGTTTTACTACTCAGACTCCCAGGCAATACATTTGTGCTGGGCTTTAGTTGCCTCTGACAGGGGTGAGTGGGAGTCCCCCTTGCTGTAGCTGCCTTGTTTTCCATGTAACCAAGAGGAGAGCTGCTCAGGAGGAGAGCCTCAGGCAGCTGTAACTGCAAATGCCACCACAGAAAATGTGCAGAGGCTTGACAAGCTTTTTATCTTTTTTTAATGACTTTGTGGGGTTTGGCCACACTCTGTTCCCCTTTGGGGCACGACTGGGACAGGTACAACACCAGCATGAGGAATATAACCCTTCTGTCAAGCTGTAGGAGGGGATGTTCCCTGCCTCAGACACAGGAGCAATGTCCTATTTAGCATAAGAGATACACAAAACCAGACAGCCCTGCGACTTATTTCTCACACATACCAGTTAAATTACTTGGTAGCTTTCCTAACAGTGAAGGAAAACAGACTGATACATTGCTAAATGGAAATCTTCCCTACATATTGTTTGATCTGCTAAATAAGATACTGTTATTTATGGCCTTCCCTCTTAAGCTGCAAATGAGGCTTAGAGGGGAAACAGGGCAGGAAATTAAAGACAGAAACAGTCCAAGAAGCCACTTTTTTTTTTTTCTCATTTGCAAGGTTTCCCACAAGAATCTTAATAGAAGGTGGATTATCCTGTCTCTGTCTAACCTTTGAGCCCAGCTATGGGAAAGCAAGCTGCAGTTTCAGGAGGGAACTGCTCCAGAGTGGTGTTTCTGTAGAGGAGCCATGCAACTGTCAATAAGCAACACTTCACCTGATGCTGGGGAAAGGAAGCCCAAACAGAAAACACTGTTGATGAATGGGTAGTTATTTAAAGGGTACATTTTGCAATGGTATAGCTTTGTTGCAGTGCAGAGTCTTGCCTAAGTGTTACTAGCTGATACCTTGCTCTTTTATCAGCTCTTGCTGTTTCAAAGGTAAATCCCCTAAGACTTCATCTCAGGCTTTTAGCACATCACCTCCCTATTTTTTCCTGACTCCAGTTTCTCAGAGATTGTTGTCTTTTTCCATGTCCCTCTTTTCCCAACAGTGAATTCTCTGGTATGTCCCCTGTGCTGAAAGAACTTTTCCTGGTAAAAGAGAGCTGATTCCCTGTTCTCCTTTGCCACTCTCCCCAGGTCCATCTCCCCGCCCTCTCCTAAGGTTTTCTGCCTCTTTACAAGGGCTGTATTTACCTTTGGCAATGTCGTCTTTGCTCCAGAACTGCCACGGTCTAGATAATGTATTTTTCCACTTGGACTATTAAAAACTGGGTCATTTCCAGTTGTGATATGAAACTGATGTCATGCCTTGTAAGTGGTACAGCTTAGCACTAAGATCACTTATCTCTTGTTTCCAGTAGGCAGTTTTGTTCAAAGAATGGCCTGGGAATATCTGAGCACCTGGAATAAACCTGAAAGTGTGAGTTTCAGTGCAGATCATTGTTGCTGTAGGACAGGGGCAACATTGGGACATAGCCCAGGTAGTATAGCTCTTTTCCTGGAAGTGTCATACTTCTTACATTGGAGAAAACCTCCAAACTCAAACCATAATTCTCTTTACTAATGATAGGGCTGGTGTGGACACAAACTGAAGAAGTAAAGCTTCATCATGCAGGCTACTTCAAGCTACTCTCTTTGTTTTTTTAATTTTACATAACACCTCTGGGCTTTTGTTACATACAGACACCAAACAAAATACAAGGCCTTACTGATGTAGGAGGGATGAGTCCCTTTGGTGCCAATGTTACCCTCCCTCCCTGGGCTCTCTAGCCTGGCCTGGGAAGGCTACAGCCCAGAACATCTGGGTTTTTCCCTCCTGAGCTGCTTGCTGCCAGGCCAGGCAGCCCGCTGCTGTCGTAGGCACATGTCTCCTTTGCCAATGCCTTCAGCTAGCTTTGGCTCTATTAAATATTTCCAGATCCAGCACTTCAGAATTCATCTTTTATGTTAGAGCTTTCTTTGTATTTTAGTTGTAAAGATAAAAGCAATGGAGTCTTTTCTTATGGAACCTTTGACCCCTTGCATCTCCCCTGCTTAAAGTACACTGATGAAAATAACGACCAGGCTGAAGGCTTGCCTCTTGGATAAATTACCAGTGCACAGTGTGGGATTCAGCCATGGTCCATTTCTCTGCTTATTACACTTAAAATAACAAGATTTTTTTTGACTGCATATGCTGCAGGAATAAGGGCTCAAAGGATGAAATTACTTGCAGTATGTGATAAACAGTTAATGTGGGATACATTAAAAAATTAACCTATGTCTCATCTGCACTTAGAAAATATTGTTATATAAATAGAATGTAATGAGTTTCAAAGGATATAAAAATGCTGACTTATATAAAGAATGGGATATAAAATGACTGGGACTGACTGTGCTTTGATAGATTGATGGGGATAAATGCCATTTCCCCCAAATCTCTCTTCCTTATTTTCTTTGTTCCACTATAGCAGAGAAGAAATAGCTTTCTTTGTAATCATGGCTATGATTTTGTTATGATTCTGGTTATTGAATTTAATTTGCAGTAATACCTTGAGAAGCAACTTAGAAAAAGGTTTTCTTTTGATTTTTGAGCTCTTCTGTAGCTAGAAACTGTTAAATAGGTCAGTATGTTTTGTATTTTATTTGAGGGTTCTGTAATTAGGTTCTTGTCTGCCAGATGCAAGAACAGAGAAGTGGGTTATTGGTTTGGGTTTTTTTGCTTTTTCATTGATTTTCTTCAGCACTTTCCTAATTTAACTTTTTTTCAAGGTAATTCCAAATGCATGATGCAGAGTTACAGCAGTTTAAAAGCGAATTCTAATGTCTAAAGTCTAAAAGTTTAATGTCTTTCTGAAGAGTGCAAGGCAATTTAATAGATCAACATATGTTGTAATATCAGGCATGTGATACAGCAAAGTCTGAAGAGAAGCTTTTGCCCAGGATACATCAGAAAATTCTTTTAATCATGCTCTCAAGTGTACTTCCTCTTTTGAAGAAGGTAGAACTGAATAGTAGTGGCAGTAAGAACTGTATTCCCATGTGAGATGGGACAGCAAGTTTATCCCTTTCTCTGTGCTTTCCATCAGTCCCTTTTCCTCTTTTACTGTACAGCCTTCTCCATCTGTCTCATTGTGTCCTCCTCTTCATCTCTCTTTCATTATGTGAGGGATATCTGAGGTGGTTGGACACTTCAGGTGTAGGCTATATGCACAAAAAGAGGAATCTAAAGTTGACATCTATCTGTGTAGACTTAGAGTGGGTACATTTGGCTGAGTAACCTGAAATGTTTTATAGATTGAGACATAAGAGAAAAGGGAAGCAGTATATATATATATATATATGCCATAGGTCTCAGAAGAAAATATAGGTATAATAGCAGCACCAACAGAAATCTGGGTCTACTGAAGGGAGACTTAGGCTTTGAAAGAAAACATGAAATATCCCCAAGTAAATTACTTGGGAACAGTTTTATAAAACAGCTAATGAGAAAAAGAACATTTTCTCATGGATGCACCATAAGAAAAGCTGGGGATCGACCCCAGTTTAATTCATGTTTAATGACTTTGGGTTGTGCAAAGCTACAGAGTTGTATAAACTCCTCACGTGGCCCCAGTGACTGATTTTTGAAAATGTGGGTGACAGTTTTCTGCTTTGTAAAGAGTGGGTAAGTCCCTGCAGCTTGGCTTCTGGGTGGCACTTACACATTTAGTAGTGGTAGGTGCTGGGAGACTCGTTAGCCACATAAATGTGGTTAAACTAACACAGGCCTATGCTCCCAGAATTTCTGTAAACTACAAAAGAAGGGGTGATAAAAAGATGTAAACAGAAGGGAAAAATATCCAAAATATTACAAACAGCTTTAGCCCTACAGTTTTCTTCAACACCATGTCTTCTTCAAACCCACACAAATATAAACAGAATCCACTGAGTAGGACTCACTGAGGTATATGAAGCAAAACCCATTTCAATAGGAAACTAATGATATTAAAGTACATCTCAAAACACAATTATTGACCTCCTAATTTAATGAAGCTTTGCACCTTATTGAAACCAGCAGTCTGTGCAACAGGAAAGTGTGAGAAATAAAAAGAGGCCTCCTATCTTCCATTAATTTAAAAGGGTTCTTGGGAAGAGAAAACAAAGAAACAAAACCTCAGAGAAGAGGGAAGGGGAGGGGGGTGGAAACAGGGCCATACTGAAGTCAAACTAAGGTTCCAGGTGAGGAAAGGGGGTGAAGGTGCTGATTCACAATGTGCTTCACTGAATCTTTCTTTTCTCATCTTCAACCTGTCTCCTCCAGTTTCTGAGTCTCTCTCTATTGATACCCATGAGTGTTTTGCATAGTAATGATTGAGAAGTGGGACAGAATTTTAGTCTGTAAGTATGAATGGGAAGCACACAGCCAGGCTCTGTGTCCCTGCTCAGGGTGTGTGGAAGCAGACTCATAATTGCAGAATGAGACCAGGCACCAGTGCCTTGTCATGACTAATTCAACAAAGCTCACTTAGAAGTGACATCACAACTGATAGCTAGTGGCATGCTGTTTCTCTCTTTTAAGTTTATGTTAGATGTTACCTTTATGAAGAACAAAGGAATGAAAGCCTGTTTTTCTGTCAGCCTGACAGAAAAGGAGAGGCTGCATTTGCCTGACTTTCCCCACAGTGGTGCTCAGGTGTCTCAGTTGCTCCAAGTGGCTCTGGCCTGCAAGGGAGAGGGTAACAGCTACCCCCCTGCAAGATCAGGGGTTGAAGATGAGTATGAGTGCCTATTTTATCCATGAGTCCACAGGGGTTACATGGTAACCTAGCCAGGCTGCCAGCACCACCTGGCTTACTTGGGCTGTTTTAGAATGAACTGTTGCATCATGCCTGGGCCGCAGTACCCTGCAGTATCCTGGCTCCATGTGTACCCTGGTCAAATGTTTGGAAGAACACTTTGCAACTGTAACTATGTGCCTGTCAGCCACTTGAGTCCTGAACTGCCCGTGTTTCTTGGTGCTGCTCTGACTTACCAAACAGGTTCTTAAGGGAAGGTTGGAGAAACACTCTGGTTCAGCAGCTCTGCAGTTAACATACTTCCCAGACTGCATCAAAACTGTTGGTTGGACCGTTGGACCTGCCACATAAACAAATGAACTTGATATAGAACTGCTTTTAACCTGCCCTGTAATGTCTTTGTGGGGGAAATTGCCGAATCCTCATTTCACATAAACAGACATATGAGTCATTACAGTTGAGTATGTTTATTGTACATGGCAGTTCTTTTCAAAACACACATGTTTAAACAGATGGCTTGTGTTGACTATTAATGCAGTTCCTGCAATTAAGTTCAGTCTGAACGAAATAGACAGAGACTGACATTCTATTGACATCAAAGCTGGTGTATTGCACCTTCTCCCTATGAATGTTCAAATTCAGAACTGCTACTACAGCCTTACTGAAATGTCAACTGTGATAAGTCACGATGTAATTGAAGAGAAGAGATAAGGTACCTGGCTTCTTGCTAATTTACTTTTTGACTTGGATTTACTATTTGCATATTCATGCTGTTACGTTTTAATGGTAAAAAATCAATGTTTGAGCAAATTACTATAAATAAACATAGCAGGAGGGTGTAACTTGGCTCTCTGTTTCTATAGCTATGGTGGGCTCAAAGCACAGGCAAGTTAACTCCCACCATGCAGGGAAGCCAGATGTGTGTTGGTGCTGTGCCCTGCTCACTGTACTGCCTGCTGAAGCAGTTGCCTGGATTAGAGGTGCTGCTGTTGGGTTATGGTCCTGCAGGTGAGGCAGCTGTGCCAGAAAATAGAAATGGCCATTTACCTAGTGAAACCCAAAGCTCTTCTAGAGCATCACAACAGCAAATGAGGAAGGAGTGGGAGAGCAGCTCAGGTGACACAGCCCAGACTACAGACCTGAGGCCGCTTTGGGGCTTCCTGACCTACAACCCATTTTGTTGTGTTTAATAGCACCTGACAGGTTTTTCCTCTATGAATGTGTTGCAGAGCTCTTGGAATTGATGCAGACATTCACTCCTGTAGCAAAGTGTTTCATGTCTCAGCTGTGTGTTATGCAAAGAAGTGTCTCCCCCTCTTGTGAAGTTGCCACTGGCTTCATTTGATGACCTGCAGGACTTGCATGAGAAGAAACAGTGCACAGTTGTTCTCTATTTGCTGTCTTTGTGTTACCTGTAAGCCTATTCTGTCATCTGATCTGGTTTGCAGCCTGAGGAGTTCTGTGTTGTTTCTGGTACAGAAGAAGTTTTGCACCTGTCTTGATCACTTTTCCCTCTGTTATCTCATCAGTATTTAACTTTCCTGACTTGTTCATTTCCACAGGAACTTCTCTAGCAGGTAAAGTATTGGCCCTGAAGCTGGAGTCTGATGGCTGAGTTTCAGTAAAGTCTCCAGCCCCCTGAGGCCCATTTAGGAGATGTCCATTGTAGCTCCTGGAGTGATATAAAGTATCAGGGATGGTTATACTTAGTGAAGGAGAGTAGCTGTTTAAAACAGCTTAACAAGCATGTCATGTCTAGTAGATATGGTTTACCTTTTCCTCCCCTTTTTGTACTCTCCTAAAGTAAATTTCATCTTCTGCTGCTTCTATTATATTCTTCACCTAAATTCAGCAGTCAAAAAAACCCCATCACATCAGGTCTTTCACATATGTCTTTGGATAGAGAGGTTTCCAAATGTCTTTTTGGTATTGAGTAGTAACTTTCTAAACATGCATACACAGGAGTAGCTTTGTTGCAGCACAAAGATGTGTAGTAGTTTGGTATCTGCTCTAGCAGGGCCTGTGACACACATTCTTGGAAGGCCTCCAAGTGTCACTGGATGATGCTGAACAAGGCTGAGGTTGAAGCAGAACAAGGTCCCTTTTATTTCCAAGCCTGGCACATCTTCAGCATCACAGGGCTGGCACTGCACAGCAGTGAAACACTGCCTCCATGCTGAAATACCACTGTCTGTTGGAGAAGAGAGCTCATTTTCAGTCACAGTAATGAAATACCCAGACAGTCATATTCCACAATCCAATTAAGCCTGAACAAGAGGAGACACTTGATACCTACAACTAATCATCCCTCTTTGAGTGGTCATTGCTGGAATTGAAAAAAGCCCCCAGCATTTCTGGGAAAGCCCTAGGAAAGCTCTTTCAGGAACAACACACAGTACTTACGTGTCTTTCAATTTAGTTTTTGTCCAGTGTTAACAGAATTTGCACAACAGGAAGAAAAGGGATGACCCTATCTCCCATGGCATGAACTCCATGAGCTTTCATTTCAATGTACATACTGCAGTTAATAGAATCTTTACAGAGCTGTTATTCCAGCACTCCAGAACAATGTTCTGTTAAAAAAAAGCAACCCAAAAAGACCCAACCCCCCAAAATACCATAACCATACATACACACAAAAATCCCAAACAATAAAACCCCAACAACACACACCCACAGAGCCCACCTGACCTCAAACACAACATCCCAGCCCCCTTCTCAATCTCCCATCCCCCCTCCTTCCAGAAAGCCAGTGAAATAGCTCAGCTACAGCAGATTTGCTCTCTAGAAGTTACAGGTAGCATTTTAGCTGACAGTGAGCTCCAGGAAGTAAGTCTTAGACCCAAAGGGAGGAAAAGCCTGGATGCTTTTCCAGTAAGAGGTAACTACAGCAACCACCAGGTATGGCTATTAGCTTTCTGCAGAAAGAGAGAAGCAAACTTAAGTCATGCTGCAGCCTGATTAAATATTTGTGAAGCTGATTTAATGTCCTTTCACCAAGTGAGTGTATAATGCTTTAAACAGCTGTGTAAAAATAACCTACAAAACCCAGATTTTTTTTCTGATAACTTCAAAAATGGCTCCAGAGCAGTACAGGTAGTGCACAGACACCAGAAACATTAGGGAGTTAGTTACAATTGTAGCTCATAACCCTGGTCATTCATGTTACTTGATATGAGAGCTGAATTTCAGTCCTTTATAACTTTGTCAAATTAAAAGTGTTTGGCATCATGTTTTCTAGCCTGAATGTTGACCTCAGGCTGTGTTTTAGTGAGAAACATTGATCAAAAAGCACAGCCTTCTCTAAGTGTTTAGTTTAGGAATGCGATCTTGGTTTTTAATTTGTGTCCCAAAAAGCTTGGAAAGATTATTGAAAGGCTGTATTAGCATGGCTCTTGCAGCAGGGGTAGACCTCTTGGTGTTCTCCTGCAAGCTAGAAAGCTTTGAGGAATTGTCATTTGCATGTGTTCCATGCAGGCTTAGATCTTAGTTGGTAAAATCTTGATATGTCTTGTTTTGTGCATGCTTGCTAAAATTCCCTTTTCATGTATCTGATGAGTCTCTGTGTGTATGAACTCCTAAGAGTAATTAAGCCTGATTCAGCTCATGAATACTAGTGTAGACATTCCCTATCAAAGCTGCTCTGGCCCAGCACAGAGCTTGTCTTTTTTATGTTTACTTTGATCCTCCTGCTAGATAGAATTTAATGGAGGTGTGAGGGAAGGTGAAGGGGAGGGAGGACTCAGAGAGCTGTCAGGACATGATGGCTCTCTGCAGAAGTTGGTAATGACTCTGGTAAGATGGTGGGGACTGGGGGTAACTGGAACCAGGTGGCCAAGGAGTCAGCAGGAAAACAACTTGAAGAACTGGGACTTTGAGAAGGCAAGAGAAGAGGAACAAGGGAGTGAAACTAGGAGAAGAGGCAAAGCAACAGAGATTTGGGAGGTACCACAGCTGCACTGGTCAGGGTAAGAACATGAACAACAAGCAGTGGTTTCTCAAGCAGCAAAACCAGTTTACGGGTTTTGAGGATGAAACATCCCAGGTAAACATTTATGTTTATATATTTATATACATAGATATAAAATACATTTTCTGAAAGTTCAGTTCTAAACCAAGCTATTTCAAAAGAATAATGTTAACCATAGCTTGATTCCTACCATAGCAGGAAGCTTCCAAATCTTTCCTGGAGCAAAAGTTTCCCAAGTTATCTCTGAAGGATGCTGGAAGAGGAAAAAGGTTGCTCAGATTTGGGGGGATGCAGCCTGGGTAAAATCTCTTAGAGACAATCTGAAGAACAGTGCTAGTTAGCAATGAATACCTCCAGGTCACATGCATTCATTTAAGGATTCTCAGGTCCAATTTATGGAAGAAAGCGAAGGGAAAATGATTAGATTTTGGTGGCCAGTGTTTTTGAATTGTGCCCTCTGTGTTGTTAAACAAAAGATAAAGCTTTGCTGATGCCTTGTTTTCAGCTTCCGTTTCCTCATCCATGGAAAGGTAAAACTAATTTACTGAGAGATTATAGAGTAGTTAGCATATGTTGATTTAGGCAGTGATTCAGTTTCTTTCTGACATTAAAGATCAACCTCTGCTTCCTTTTGTATTCCTTGTGAATAAATGCCCAAAACTTTCCAGACCCTTGCAGATAAAGCAATTTGAGCCCTACTCTATAAAAAAGTTATCTTCTGCTTTAAAACAGCAGCTCTCAGTCTAACCTCATGACTGCTGAGCATTGGTAGGATTCTTGGTCTGTGCTTCCATGTCCTGTGCTGCTAGCTCTGAGGATGGGGTGTCATCAGGTGTTTGTTTTGCTTGTGGGGTTTTTTTTCCTTTCCCCTCAACATTTGCTACAGTAGAGCAGATTTTATTTTCCCCACCTAGCATCAGTCTGTCTGCATGTAACAGGGCACCAACTGGTTTTGGGTGTTTTTTCTTTGCTTGTATGCAGAGTATGAACTGTCATTCAGGGAAAGATGTCTTGTCAGGCAGCCTCTCTGTGTGGGTGTTTTTGGCATTCTGGAGGTGCCCTCCTCCTTCTCTATGTCATTTGGCTTTGGCAACTCTGAGTGTGTACAAAAAGATGCTGCAAGCAGGATATACACACCTTCAAGGTACAAAGCAGTCACTGGTTGTCTTATGCACATATTTAATACCAGCAAGTTCCCAGGCTAAGGAGAGCTGGCAGTGAGGGGGTGCAGGGACCATGGGCCTCCCTTGTTTCCTGGGACAGGCTTACCCTTAGAGGTGCTGAGTTGCTATTCTTGATCCTGGTTTTTCTTTAGCACTTTAAGCTTTTCCAGGAAGTGACCTTCCCCATCTCAACAATGTTTCCCTAAGCACTGCAAACTTAGGGACAAACCTGAGCTCACAGCTCACAGGCAATCAGGGGATTTGACAAGCCTGATAGGTACTGATGAGTACATAAGAAGAGCCTATGCCAAGTGTTTCAAACTCTAGTTTTATGTTGTAAAAACCGGTAAGTCTTGTGGAGTTGTTTGGGGTTTGTTTTGTTTTGTGTGGTGGTGGTGTCTTTTGTTTTGTGGCTTGCACTGGTTTTTTTAATGCTAATTGTGTCAGCACTGAAATCCTTTGAATTAAAATGCTCTGAAGTGATGGCAGTTAAGGTAATATCATCCATCATAAAATCTGAATGGTGATCATGAAATGAGAACAGATGTGAGACTGAGAAACTCAAATTGTCTGGACATACTGAGTAAATGCCATTCTGGGACACAGGGCACAGTAACTGCTTCATTCTTCTGGTAGCCAGAGACCTGGAGCATGAGAAGTCAAGTGCTGACATACTCCTCACCAGTGTGCAAGAGCTGTAATAATGAATGAATAGCTGTCATTTGCAGTAGAGACCTTCATATACTCAAATATCAACCTTTAATAAGGAAAGGACAGATTCACTGCAGTAATACACAATGGCAGACAAATGAGAAGGCTTGTCAAAAGGAAATTTCATTTCTGCTCTTTGCAGAGAGCACTTAAAGATCCATCTCTAAACTGAACTATGTGAAATGGTCAGGATCATACAATTCTCAGTGCTCAGCTGAGGGCTGGACAGCAGATTGCTTGGAATTACCATGTTCAGTTTTCTGTCATGCCTCATGGCTATTCTCTGCCTATGCTCTGGCCAAAACCAGTTAGACAGCACATTTGACACTTGTGCTCATCCTTCTATATTGAGAAATGTAAATCTATCTTACTTTTACTTCACTTAGTCTTGTCACTTACTCACTGGTTGCTCTAAACCAGTTGCTCTTTTTAAAGGAACTCATTCTGTTCATAGTAGTTGCAAATTTCTTACCAATTGCCAGTGAAGTACAGTTCCTGCCAAGCTTCAGGTAAGAGGAACATCGTAAATTGCACTGATGTGATGAATTACATCACGTTGCTATGCTCTTGAACCAGTCATGAAATATTCCCTTTCTTTCATAGAAGTCTTTGATCTGCTTCCTGGGGATAAAAACACAAACCACACTAGAAAGACCAGAATAGAAAGACCACTAGTCTTTCTTTGCCACAGAGCAAGACTTTTTCATCATAAATTCAAGTTCATTAAAAAGCATGGCAATTTATCTGGCATTTCCAGGGACCATTATGGCTGTAAAAATTGCAATTGATTGCCAGGTGCAAAACACAGACACAATCAATAGAGGAAAAGTACATAGCTAAAGAGAAAGTCATCTTCAGAAACACCAAACGTGTCAAGATTTGGCACTGGGTTGTGGAACACTCCCATTTTTGCTCATGGGAGCGAAAATAGGTCCTGTCCTATTATGTAGCTTGTCCAGAGCCTCACTGGCTGAGTATGCTCCTTATCTTCAACCAGGGTCATACTCTGCCAGCATTGGCATTGCTAGCTCTTCTCCCTCTGTTACATTTGTGACCCCTACCACGCTTCAGTTTGCTACCCAAGTCCTTCTACTCACCTGTCCTCTGATCGTGCCAGTGGATACTTTCTATGACAAGGGGTGATATACTAAGAGGTCTCTCTTTTTTTAAAGTCCTAACTTGTGCTTCACAGGGCTATTAAATATGAAGGCCACGATTTAGTTCTGTGTGCTTTTTCCTATTTTATTATTTTAAATGAGAAAGGTAAATATTAGCATCGCAGAAACACCTCACACAGGCTCAACTACTGTAAACTTGAAATGAACAATATTATAATCAAACCCAAATGACAGCTGAGATTAGATCATGTGCTGCCAATTATATCGGCCTAGTTCAGCAGTTTATGAAGTCATAAAGCCAGTACAGTGTGTAATCAAACTGTGTGCCCAACAAAGAGAAGGACTGATATTTGTTAATTTTGCATCAGGCATTTGAAAGAGGAGTTGTTTCCTTTTGGTAAAGGCCTATCTGTGACAGAGGTCTTTAGCAACCTGGTGCTTGCCAGTGCCAGGGTTCACTGAACAAAGGACATTGCCTGGAAGAGATGATAAAGCCTATTTAGCTGGTCTTAAGGAACTAGAGAGATCTAAGCAGGCCCATTGTAGTTTTCTGCTTCGACATTTCCCCCTGAAAACTTCATTGCAGTTGCAGAACCATTGTTTACCCTCCTTGGCTATCCCTTGCCTTGTAGGAGGAAAAAGCTTGCCAAGGGTTTTGCCACAAGGTTAGTTTCTGAACCAGCCTTTGGACTAGCAACAGTAGGTCAATATGGCCTACTTTCTGACAGCTCCTTTTATTTTAATCACAATTTAAACACCAGGATTATGATCTGGGGTTTGCTTTTCAGCTAATACGGAGCTTCTCTACAGACCAGTGCTGTCTGATCTTCTGCACTGGCTGACAGTCAAGGCAGTTATGTACTTTGGACACAAACTGTGTGACCCAGTCCCCTTCAAGTGGGAAATCTTTAAACTGAATTCCTGCTCAGAGCCAATCTTCATCACTCTATGCTGAAGAAGAAAATCTCATAAAGAATCCAGATATTTTTTGTTATCTACTGAGCATCATACAATTAGATTAAAATACCCCAAACATCTGAGAACATATAACGAAGTATGTGCCATATGTATTTTTCAGGATAATTCTTCTGCATTCACTTAAGTTTTCCAATGTCTGTGTAATCTGAACACCCATTTTCTTTTATAAAAAAAATAATTCTACAATGTTGGCAGTATATCTTTTCTAAGTTGCCATCTCTTGTTTTCACAGTACATAAATGAGTCGTATTTTGGAGTGTGGCTTATTTTAGATCCTAGTCTAACCCTGTATGGTTATGTATTCTTCGTGCTTCTTAAATATGCAATAAGATTAAGTGTTTTTCAAAGTATTTTGTAAGTGAAAAAATGTGTGCTATGCAGCTTAATAGCATTAACTAGGCAAGATAAAAATAGTAAAAAAAATTTTTTCCAGTTGTAGCCTGAAAAACTCATTTCTGATTGAGCTGACTGCTGTCATTATTAATTATAATAGGCTTTTATCCTTTCCTGACTACACCAATTCCCAGAAAAATTGTAAGTGGTGCTTCTGCACACAGTTTAACTCTCTAGTAAATATACCCATCTGCTCAGTGTTTTCCTTCCTGCATAACTTTTACCTCAGTGGCAAAAGCAGCTGACTGAGGGCATTAGGCAAGAAAGACGTCTGTTCCTACAGATCGTCTTGTTATAATGAAATCGGAAATCAGGTGATGTCAGTCCTATCAAACAATACCTGTGTTGACAAATGCCATCTCTAGTTCAAGGATTTGGGTGACAGGAAGCATCAGCACATACTACCTTAAGTACCTAGGTGCCAAGGAACATTTTTGTTTACTTCTAGAAAGCTCTACCTTGGAGAGGGTTTCAAATGTAAATATCTTTTCCCAAAATTGTCTATTCTCGAAGTAAATGAAATTTGGTGTGGTTTGGGGCTGAATTGTGTCATGGGAATGGTTTTGACTCCACTGGTTTCAAATATTTTTCTTCTTCTCAAGTAGCATCATCTTCAGATTTGGCTGTTTTAGTGACAGAGTTTTACATAAAGTGTTCACATAAAGTTTAGGATAGTGGAAGGATGCTAGCAAAATGTAGCTCTCACACTTACATATGCTCAATGGCTCTGTACTTTGTCCATAAAAATCTCAAGCTTCTGGTTTCACCTGTGGGAATTTTCTTATGGCAGCTATCAGTTTCACAGGTCTCTCAGCCTCTGCAGGGAAGAAATTTCCTTGCAGGTCAGACAATTTCCACACCACAGACATGGTTTGTGTGCTACTCTCGGGCTGTTATCCTAAAATGCTGAATGCAGAGCCTGGTCTGCTCGTTGCTGTAACAGCAAGTGTGCTCACATCATGTCTATTCTCATAATGTGACAATAGACAAACTACAGAGAATGTGTGTTAATGTGTTTATGTGCTCTCAGGTGCCTTGATACTCTTTGGAGAGGACTGTTTCACCAGTGAGTTTGCCAGCTCACATGCTGCATTGTGCTTGGAGGCTGTGTGTCTCCACACTGACTCCAGCTTCCCTCTGAGAGAGCACAAGCCATTGTTCAGGAGATCAGGAGATCTCTGCCACCTCTGCCAGTCCTTGGTTTTGAAAGTGAGGACTGGTTGTGCTATTGTTACTAAATGCTTCCCATTTAGTGGGGAATACAATTTTGAAACAAATGGGTGTCTAATGTAAACCCAGTGTAGATCTTATCATCCAGTGCATTTTTATCATAATTTTATCATTTCCATTATTATTTTTACAGTATAATAATAATTATATGATTATTAAATATTTTGAAATGGAAAATAAAGTAGACAAATGTTTAAGCCCTGCTAGGGTTTTGAGCTAGTGGTGGAGTTCAGAGGGATTCCTGTGCCCACCCAGTTAACTCATGTCTGTGACTAGCATTTGGCACAGTGTGTAAGGTACCAGGGCTTTTGATGTGTGCCTGTGTTTCAGGACTGCTACTTGGACTTTTAAAATTGCATAAACAAAGAAATTTGTTGTTCAAATGTCTGATTTGGACATACTCCTGCAGCACAGCATGGGAGTGCTTAATTCATTTAGATGTTTAATATTTAACAGAGGGCTGCTTTGTTATAGTAACAACAGGAAAAAAGTACCTATCATGTGGTTCATTGCTGTCAAAATTAAAGATGTAGAACCATGGTGAGCAAAGGCTCTCATCTGCCAAGAACAACCTTTCACCTAAAAAAAACCCCACTCACCTGTAGAAGGTAGTTGCTATGCTATTATTTTTATTAGGTATTGTTAAATAGCTTTTACTTCCTTCTGATAAGGGACAGCTTTCACTACATACAACATCTTAAAGTACAATTTGTATCCACAAGCTGCAGTCTTTCCAAGTCACGTATGTCGACTGTTCAGGGGGTTAATGTTTCATGAGAAAAGCAAGCTTATGAAATGAGGCTAAATCTATAAATAGCTTTATTACTGAAAGCTGGTGTTTAGGGCTGTGGAATATGATGAAAATGGAGGGTTTATGTTTCCTAATATTTTCTGCAAATAGTTAACAAATTAGGTAGTCTAGGGCAGGTTGCCTTTACTTTTTCCTAAGCAGATTGCAAGAGCTGTGAGGGCAATTCCCCTTTTACCTAAGAAGTCAGGAAGACTGGAATACACCTAGAAAAACTCAACAAAGGATACAGGCAAAAAATCAACTTGAATTGGGTGCTGTGAAAGAATTTGATTCTTTAGTGGTTTTTTTTTTCCTCTCTCTTTGTATGGAAACCTTTTTATTCCTATTGTAATGAAGGACAAGGAAAAGGAAGTGGCACTAATTTGTAGGAGAGCTGTGACAAAGAAGCAGCCCCTCTGCTGAGGAGGACAAAGGTAAGGAACAGAGCAGTGGAGATGGTTTCCCTGAGTTTTCTCAGGCCAGGGTGATGTAATTTGATGCTGGAGGCATGTATAAAGAGGAAACATGAGAGCTGGCTCTTCCCCACACAACTCCAACATTTCAGGGAGGAGAGCAGAGGCTGTTGGGACCTCTGAGGCAGAGATGCTGTCACTCAGCACATTCTTGTTTCTCATGGCAACAACCACTGGGATCAGTGAGGAGCTCCCAGATTAGTGCTCAGGTATTCGATCGTTGGATTCTGTAGAGACAGGACATCAATCTGCCTAGACTGTGCTGTCATCTAATCCTTCCTGACAGACAAAAGTAGCCATTACTGATGTTGGTCATACTGTCCAGCTTTGGCTTATCTGCAGATTTCAGAAGTACCTAGGTTGTTCTGGAACTTTAGCTCTCCTTGTTATTAAATATTAACTAGAGTGGACATGAACAGCATTCCATGAGGAACACTGTTGTTATGAAAAACTATCATTTATGGGATGGATTCTTTTTCCATATTCAAAATTTCTGTTTGACCACAACCTGTTAAAATTGCCTCTTTATCCACTCCTATGTATTCTTGTCCTCTCTATTTTAAGACAATGATTTTAAAACAATGGAAATGTTTTGAAAGTGTAAGCAAACTCTAAAAGTTTCTAAACCAGTCATTTGTAACTGGGCACTGTATCAAATGCATTGCTTATGTTTACCTTGATTAGCTCTACTAAATTCTTCTGGTCTGTGGAGCTGCTTATCCAAAGGAAGACAGAAACTGGTATGACATAATCTACTGTTGATAAATTTTGTAGTGCAAATCATTGTACTCTGGGGACTCTGGCTTAATTTTTTTTGGATACCTACACCACATCCTCAGCCTAGAGTTTCTTCCCTGCCTCCCATCCACTCATATCCTGAGCCCAGGCTATGTTCTAACCTGGGGCCTGCATGGCTTGTAGTGCTGGAGGTGAACACCACACCCAAGTAGGACTGAGTTTGCATTTCCATTCGATGTGGAAGAAGTAGTGCTGTTTACTGTTTGGGGTGCCCTCCTCAACTTCATTCCTCACTAAACCAAACAGATGAGTTAAATAGGAGGAGCGATTTGAAGCTAAACCAGAGGCAGAGGTGCTCAGCCAGCCAGGCTCTGGTCTGTTGCCGGGTATCACCTCCCCTGACAGAGGTAAGATCAGGTACTATTCCTCCTGCCAGAGCTTGACCTCTGTGCAATCTGGGTACCTTGGAGTGCAATTTGACATAATCTGTGTGAGATATTCCTTAGAGCTGTTGTCAATTCTACAGGCATCGCATTCACTTACATCACTATTACCCTGGCATTTTGGTACTGCTTATTCTGAGATTTGCATTTGAACTGACAGCATGATTAAAAATCACTGCTGTGGGACTTAGGGTTCTTTTGTTCTGACTCTTTCAATATTCTGTCATGGAGATCATCAGGAACAGCTTGTGTCTGGGCTCCTCAGAAGCTGCTGTGATTCCTGCTTCTCAGCACTTGTTGCCTTAGGTGCACTGTCATGCTGCTGCACAGTGCTATTTTCACTAAAATTGAAGTGTGGCTTTCCTTTAGAGTTTGACCCATATTTATATTGCCTGTAGTCTCCTCCATACCTGGTTGCCCACTTCTCCCACTTCATTTTAACTACTGTCAGGCTTTTTGATGATTTATCTATTCCAGTTCAGTTTGTAAAGTCTGATGGTTCTTGAATAGTGACATGTTCGTTAACTTTCTTGACCCCAGGGAAAGGAAACAGTGTTCCTATTTCAGTCACATTGTGCTGGCATGTGGTTTGGTCACACTGCCACTACACATCCCTGGGTGAGGTCATCAAACAGTCTGAGGAGAGGTGAAGGCAGTTAACATGTGCAGCAATAGGAGAAAGACAAAACCAAGCTGGTTTGTTTTATGTGGCAGATGCCAACCCCATGGCTTGGAGATGAAGTTTTTTGCTCCTCTTGATCATTCCTGATTTTTACAGCAGAACTATCTTGCAAAGAATAGTGGAATGGCCCCTGTCTTCAAATTCTTGGAGCTGTTACAGTTTTCATGTTCTGTCTTTATCCTTACAAATTTGCTTATTATATGGCCTCAGCAGTCAAGGGGGGAAAAAGTTAAATTCTAGCTTCAATTTGTTTTAATTGCATGTCTCTGGGTGTCACAAAGAGGCAACAGTTTCAGCAGCTGACCTCAGGACTTTCTGAAGATCGCTGGCATTCAAAAAAATCCAATTTTCATGTGGAATGGAGTGATTTTATTAACACATACACCTGCAAAATGAGAACATATCATATCCCTGTCACAAATGAAAACTGTTGTGCCATTACACACAAATTTTTACTCCTGTGATCTTTCACTGAATGATGCTCTTGTGCTCCATGGAAAATAATAACCATGCCACTCTAGTCCTGCTTTCTGATTTGGCCTAGTTATATTGCAGCATTGAAAAACTTTGGATTTAGCATGATCAGAGTGTTAAATTTGACATCTACAACAATTTTATGAACTATCACTATTAAAGTTTCCAGTTGAAATGAAGTCAATATTTCACTAAAGCAGTATCAATATTTAAAGGAATCTGCTCTTTGGGTGGTGGCAGTGCAGAACCATTGACGTTGCTTGTGGGGAAAAAAAATATTGCAATTCTTGTCCACAATTATTCTATCTGAATGCCAGAAGAAGACAAAGAATTCCAAGGTGTAGAGAAGGAGTTAAGGCCCAATATAGGAGTAAAACTTGAGGCAGACTTTTGCTCTTCAAGTCAAGCTTGAGCTGCTCACTATTCCCTATCAGTTGAAAAGAACCAGAAAATAGACATGGGCAGATACTATGTGTTTGAGTTCAGGTACAGTATATGAATATGTTGGATGTTGAGACCTAATCTTGAAGTGCCTGGAGACTACTGAAAACTTGCCATTTACATACACGTACATGCATACTTTATATGTGAGAAGCCTAGTGTAATTATATGAATAATACCTAGTACTATTATATGAGTAATACCCAGATTATTCATATAAAACAACAAAGTTGGAACAGTAAGTGTATTTATTGGCAATGGATACTTAAATATGATCTCTGAAATTAGAGATTTAAAATTGCAAACCAAAGGTTTATTGTCATGTGAGTTGCTGGTCTCAACAGTGAAGTGGAAATATAAATAAAGAGCCTGTTCTGTAACAAGAGATTATAGTAACCCTCAGGCTGTCTTTGCAGTCCTGATGAGATGTGTGGAAAGGCACATCTCTCCAAAACAAGCAACGTACCTGCTCCTGAGTATGCCCTTGCAGTACAGTGATGTACCTGCAGTACAGCCTTGCAGGATCTGGAGAACTCATGACAGGCTGGGGACAAGTCTGTGTAAGTTTGAATAACTGAATATGTCTCCATCCCTTGAAGCATCCAGCATATTTGCAAGAGAAACCCTGGGTCAATTTCATTATAAAGGACAAAGGAGAAAAAGAACATAATTGCATTAAGAAGCATGGATTTGGAATAATGGAAGTAGCATAAAAATAAACCTGTAAAATACACTTTTAGTACTAATAGCAGTATAATTTATTATGAGAATCCTGCTGGGTTGCACTTGTGCCTTAACTTATTGAAATGGCTGGCATGACAGGTTGCTACAATTTCTATTGGAGTTGGTATTTTCTGCAGGCTTTTAACTGTGTCTTTCTTGTTTTTACTGTCAAAGATTCAACCACCAGGAGCACCTAATATGAAAACCTTCTTTTTCCTTGATCTCTTTTGTTCCTAACCCTCCCTGTCCCTCTGGCTTGACTGTTGTTCCTTCCCATTAGAACTAGATCATCACATAGAAATATGAGAGTATCAGGCCATATCATTCGCCTTTTCATGTAGGATGACCTAGTAATTTATCACATTGGGTAACGAGCACATTTTGTTATTGTTGGCTTTTGCTTGCAGAATTTGAAGATATTTTGATGAAATTGTGCTCACTTACAAAATGAAAAATATCAGATGCAGTCTTCTTGAAATGTCAATAAATCTCTTCTGCCTCCAAACCCAGCCAAGCTTTACAACAAACAGCCCCCTTTTAGGAGTACCACAGTGGTTAGGCTCAATGTGTTTTCATGAACAGGACATTGTGGACTACAGTTTGAATACTTCAGAGGAAATTTCAACAAACAGATATCTGAGCCCAAATTTCTACTTGATTAACATAATAAAGGATTAGGATTAAAGAAATTACCTGCATTGTTATACGCCTGGATACAATCAATGTATCATATTAAAATAGTTCTGATGAATTGAATTGTGGAAGAAGCAAAATCTTCCAGTAATCTCTTTAATTTTGCAATCTAGCAGTCAGACTAGCAAATGGTATTAGCACTTCTGACTTCTTGCTAGTGCTCTAAATGCTTAATACCTCTTCTTTCCTTATGGTGACTATAATGTTAGGTACTGAAATTGTTAACTACTTACACATCATTACTCTTTTCCAGCTCACTTTGTGCAGGAAAATCCTTCCTTTAGAAAATTCAGTAAACCTGACTCCTTGCTAAGTCTGTACAGTCATCATGTCAGCACACTCCTATGGTACAGGGAGAAAACTCTCCCCAGGAAAAGGTGGGTCCTTGCAGCCTGGGACAGAGGGAAATTACCTGTTACTGTGCCTAATTACATGTGGTGACTAATGGTGCTTAAGGAAGTGGAATTCAGGATTGTGTAACTGAGACACATCTCCACATCCTATTTTTAGAGTTCCCAATTAATATCTAACTAGTGAAATTAATTATGGTTGGAATGAAGTGAATTTTGAAGTAGATATAAAGAGAAGTTCCACAATGAAAGTGGCCAAGCACTGGAACAGGTAGATAAGAGGCACTGTGCAATCTGTGACCCTGGAATTTTTTCAAATTGACAAGGCCTGAAGAAACCTTTTTTAACTTTGAAGTGAAATCCTACATTGGGCAGTGTAGCAGGCTAAATGCTTCCAGAGATCCTGTCTGACCTATAATCATTCTGTGATTTTAAGTTTCTTTTGAATGGGTGAAGTGAAATTGTGAGGTTTACTTGACAGTTTTCTCTTGGGATGCAGAGGAATATCTGTAAGCTTTTCTTGTGACACTAATTTAATTGTAGCAATAATTGAATTTCTGTTGATTGCCATGATGATTTTAAAAAGCCTTTTAGAACAGAATGAAAAATATAAAGAATTTGATGTATTTCTGTTGCAAATGAAAAGGTTTTTTTAGATAGTGCCTAATTCTAGTTCTTTTGGAGTCTCCTACTGGAAGGAGATCCTTTTCCAACTGTTGTAATTTGGAAGGAACACTGAGGTAAGCATCCAGGTAGCTTTACTGTGAGAGTCATTTTGTGTTGGGATGATGGACAACTCTCAAAGTCTTCTGCAGGCCTACAGAAAATAAGAAGGTAAGAAGATATTTTCCTGATAGTGCACAGAATCAATTGCTTCTCTACATGAATACATTGCCTGCCACAGGAATGTGCTGCAAGTTCCACCCTGCCCTTGTTCTCAATAATTTATCATGTCTGGAAGTTCTAGGCCAGGGCTTGCCACTTGCCCTGGGTTTTATTACAAGTTGTTTTGTTTTGGGTATCCCCCCCCCCCCCACCCCAGACCTTGGGTTTTATAAAACAGTATTGATAGATCTATGTAAATGCTCAGAGCAGAGTGAAACAATTAGGGTCTTGTGGTGGGCCTGCTCAGTTTTAGGTTAAGTTAGTAGCAAGTGCTTTAAACTGCTATGCTTGTTCTTCATGTTAACTGTATAGTGCACATAGATGTTTGTGTGATGTCTAATTGATACCATGCAGTCAATTGGGAAAAAGAATTTCCAAAATTTGACATTTGCAAACATTAGATGATGATGAAATACACACAGAGAGCAAATGTTACAGGATGGACAGGGCAAGGTTTTCAGTGCAAGGTAGAGAATCCCACAAGGCAATCGTTTCAGACTGTGATGTGGTTTATGAGAACTTGAGATCCCTTGAACTGTTGTGGTTTTAGGTATTTCCCCAGTGTATCTGTGCCCACCTCTGAAAATATTGGTACTACACCTGTGAAGTACATGCCATCTGGATATGAGTCATCCTTACTTTATACAAAAGGTATTTCTCATTAACTCTTCAGACAGGATATTACAGATGCTTCCCAAAAGCCTTTTCTGAAGTCTTGCAAATGCTGCAAAGTTCCACTCCATTACAATTCAGGAACATATAAGAAAGGGCTTTGTTTTGGTCCTTTCCTTGAGATGGGATTTTCTGGGTTGGTTTTTTTTGGGGGGGAGGGGGTATTGTTGGGGTTTTTTTTGGGAATAGTGTGAGGTGAATAAAAGTTACACATTGCTTCTTTGATCCTAATTGATGTATTTTTTTGTTTTACACTTTTTGGTAAACATAAAGAGGTCTGAGCCACAAATTGATGAGAATATGTGACAAACAGAATGCTGGAAATAATTCTGAACATGGTGACTTTGTATATTGTACCCATATTGATTCTAACAGAGTCAATACAGTTTTAGGCTTATAGAAGAGACAAAAGAATTGCACATGGTGGGGTTTCTTTGTTATGTCATGTGTGTGCATTGCCATGAGACATAAAGATTGCCAAGAAGAAACATCTGAAGATAATAGCTCTTTGGAATAATACTCGGTGTTTAACATTAATTTTGGGAGCAGATAGCCCATCTTTACTCAGACTCTTCTCTCCCTCCTTGAGTTTTTCATGTGTTTTAAGTGGTGGTTTTAGTAAGTGACCTCCTGGCTGACTGCAGTTGCAAATAAGGTAACCTCTACTAATCCTCTCAGCCTCCACTAATTTGAAAATTGTAGGGCATCTGATAACCAGATACTGTAAAAAGTAGCTGACTGGAAACATTTTGTATTTCCTGGTCCTTAGATTTTATCTTATTTTATTTTTTTAACTAGAAGCAACACTGTGTAATTTAGCAATGTCTGGAGCAAGGGTGATTTCTGTGAGAAGAAAGAAACTCTGAAGGAACTTTCTTTTGATCTTTTTTTTTTTTTTTTTCAGTTCATAGTAGATTTGGAATTATTCCTTATTGTATTATTTAAGGACAAACCTCTAGATGTGGGAATTCAGTAACCCTGTTAGAAAATATGCAACATCCTACTGCTCTTAATTATTTCAACTAAAATTTTGCCTGATAATAAGAGATTTTGCTATATTTTAGCATCCAATTTCTTCAATACCAGTCTGTACTTTTCCAGAAAAGACACTCAGAAAATTTATCTTGGACAATTCTGTTATTTAGGACTTAGTGTTTTTTTGCTGGAGGAGTTGCACATCCAAGCCAATGTGCAATGACTGAAATTTTAGCAAGCAGAATGTCTTGGTTTAGGATTAATAGATATTCAAATATGCTTTCATGATTATTAAATGCAAGTTCTTATCAAGTGAATGAAATCACACTTACAATTTAAAAGCAAATGTGTTTGGTCCAGATGAGGTGGTTATTGCTTCCTTCCCCACTCAAAGGCATTCATTAAAACAAGTGCATGTTTATTTCAACCAATTTTCTTAGACAGCCAGTGGCTTTTTCATCTCCACAGCACATCACTGAAAAAAAAAGCTTTGACTCTCAGAAACACTATCAAATAAAGCACTCATGAAAAATTAAGTTAGATTCTTCTTATGATAGAAGTCTAGCTGTTTTTTGAAGATTGCCCAGCTCAGGATAAAAGATAGCAGTGTAATTCACACTTTAGTTCTCATGCATGTGTTCCATACTGATCAGATAGACTAAGCCTCTTAGAAATTTTATGCAGAAAGGCAAATTCTAATTAATAAATCTCAGATGTGGATGAGGTGGAGTACATAAAGGAAATGATTCTTCAGGCTCCCTTGAAAACCACCTGTCACGATCGGATTGTCCATGGAGCTCTCCTCATTTGTCAATGCAGCATTACTGCTTACCAGGTGGTATCTACACAATGCTTTTTGTAATTAGATGAAAGCTATGAGAAGCTTTGGGTCTAGGCTTTTAACAAAGGAAAGTCAATGGGAATGCCATTTTTTAAATCTAGATTTCTCTGAAAACTTGTTCACACTAGCTGTGGAGGATGGTATTATGCAAGGTTTGCCTTGGAGGATAATAAGAAAGGCTGCACAGTTATTCAGAAAGAGATGTGGCATTTTTATAGGGGAAAGAGCCAATCGTTATGTCAAAATGTATCTGGGTTAAAAACTGTGTGTGTGTGTGTGTGTGTTCCAGATAATTGAAGTTATTTTTATTAATAAAGATCAACTTTGTCTCTTTGTAAAATGGCTGTGTTCCATCACAGGCAGCAAGGACAGAGAAACAGTGAAACTAGCTTGTTTCAGTTTTGAGTTCTTCAAAGCTCTCACTGAGAACTGAGTCTCCAGCTGTCGCAGGGGAAAACGGGAAGCAGATTGCTGTGTGTCTGCCTGGTCTTAGTGCTTCAGACCTCTTAACATACCCTGATCTGTTGGGTTTACTTATTGCTAACATAATTGACTTAAGTGTTGCAAGAATGTCTAAGAATGATGTCACTACTTAGCAGTTTGCTAACTGCTAAGTAATAGCAGTTGTTCAACTATTTTGCTATTCTAATTCTTGTAATTTGGGTGTTTATTTTAGTATTTGACATTGTTGTTGAGACACCTTTTTTTTCCCCTTTAATTTCTGCAAATGCATTCAGCATTAATGAAGTCTCCTGTGGACTATTTAGAAACAAGCCTAAAACCAGTGAAAAATGAAGTTGCTATAAACATTTAAAATCAAAAAGGAAATACAATTAAAACTAATATCAAATCCTATTATTTCCACAAAATAGGGAACTTTTCTTTAGAAAAGGCAATATGTCAAAATTGTCAATGCTGATCTCTTCAGCCTATTAAATCCAAAAATATGTGCCTTAAATATACTCTTTGAGTCTGAAAAATAAAAAATTGCAGCAAGGGAAATTCTTGGTAGCTACAAGGAATAAAACACCCCTGGATAATCAGAATGGATAAGGAACAGGCTGCTCAGAGAGTCTGTGGCATAGCCAGTTTTGGATATTTTCAAAACTTGTCCAAATGTGGCTCTTGGCAACCTGATCTAACTCATGACAAATTCCTCTCATCTTTGGAGGCTTTGTGATGAGAGTTGATGCTACATTTCGTGGCTGGTTTCCCAACTGCTAATAGGTACATACGCTGTTTAGCGAGGTGCAGAGGATAAAACTTACCATCTGTTCTCTTGCCAACAGTCAGATGGCAGGAGCTGGAAATTTTGTAATATTAACACAGTAAAACAGGAGAAGAAAGCTTGGTTATTGAGCTATCAATCTGTGTACCCACCTCAGATTAGCATTAGAATTGCTGTGCCTGTAATTTACTTATGCATGCAAGATTGTGTAAACACTAAACAAGTATTTGCTGTTTTTTTGCTATTTCTATTCATAAACCTGAACCTTTAACTGATACTTTCAATGAAGATTTCCTGGGGTTTTAGGCTTCATTTTTTTGTAACACCTTTCCTAAGAGGTTTGAGCAAATCTTGCCACATAACTATCAAACCACAAAGATAAGTGTTACACTGTTGTATTTATGTTTTGGTGTCTGTCCCCCTAAACAAACCATAAAACCAGACTTCAGTAACTTTTTGGCTACAACTCCCTCTTCTACTTGAAACACTAGGATATGCAGAAATCAGGACTAGAAAACAAATTGTATTAACAAGTTACTCAAGGTTAAAAAATATGTCAGGAATGAATTTTACTTTGGAATACAAGAAAATATGGCATGAAATATGGCTTGTTTGATAAAATTAAGTCACTCAAGTACTTCAGAAACACTTCTGCAAGTTACTTTTTTCTAAGAGTCAGTGAAACATCACATCATCACACAAAGAAACAAGTCTTCCAGTGTAAATTTTTATCTGTGACAAACATTACTGCTAAGACACCAGCTAGGCTATGCACTGGATACATTTAGGTATGTGGAGACCTTTGCTGTAGAGAGAGACACAATTGTAGTGGTCTTTGGGGGCTGACAGTTCTTATTGCAGATGAGAAATAAAGGCTTTTAGGTTATTAATTTTGCTTTTCAGCTCTGCCTTTAAATGGTAAGAAATTTTCATCATAGTAGGTCTCTTCTCACTACATTGTTCCCATTTTACTGGGGCAAAAGTGTGCTCAGTTGGCAATAACCAGCAACTGTCCTCCAGGGAACAAGCTGGTGTTATTCGGTGGTATGCTGAATGCTGCAGTCACACAAGTGTTACATGGGTTGGTACCTGGCTTCACAATTCCCTTCTTAAATCCTTTCCTTAGGCTATTTGTGGTCTTATAAAACCTTGCACAAAGTTCCACGATATCTGTATGCTGTTTAAAGCAGGATTTGTTTCCCCCTGTTAACAGTCTGACCACGTTCATGCAGTCTGGATGTATTTTAATATATTTTTGTGGTTGGATCCTATTGCTAGTATTTCCTTTCTCCGGAATGCATTCTTACGTGTCATTTTGAGCTGAACTGTGCTGTCCTTCCACAAATAACGGAACTCCTATGAATTGCGAACAACTTCCCATGACTGGCTCGAGATTTGTCCCCCTGAGATTTAAAACCTTGTTCCAGCATTGACATGGCTACCGGCAGACATCTCTCCATCCAGAGCAGCACGCTCTTACAGCCTTTAGCGCTATTAATTCTAAAAAAATCCACGTGCTTACTTCTGTCACCTGTGAGCTTTCATGTCATTTGAAGGGGGAGCTTAACGGAAACGACAGTTCTCATGTGAACCGTTGCACAAACCAGGTTCTGCCTCATCCCAGCTGAGCCAGCGCCAGCTGCTGTTCGGTCTCGCCGTCTGCCGTCAGCGTGTGCATATATCCTAAACAAAGAGGCGAAGAGGAGCAATGGCACTGTGTACCGGCCGTCGCGTACACAAGCTGTTAGGCGATACCTCAGGTGTAGACGCAGCGTTGGGCGGGAAACGCCTGAGGGTACCTGAGGGGCACCAGGCCGGGCGCCTTCCACGCCCCGCCCGCCCGCAGTCAAAGCCTTTCCCGGAGCAGCGGAGGCGGCGAGATCGGGGTGCGGTGGCACAGACAGGCAGGCGGCCGCGCTTAGCCCACGGCGGTGGCTTCGCTCCCGAGGAGCTGAGGGACCCCTGGCTGAGGGGGCGGCGCCACCACAGCACCGCCGGCACCTCCTGCTGCCGCCGCCACGCGTCCGTTCGCCCCCGCGGCCCTGAGGCATCACCGGCCTCCTCAGCTTTGGGCCTTCTCCATCCCCGCCCTCAGCTCGGGAAACGCGCCCGCGGGTCAGTTCGTGCCCGGGGACCGCCGCGCAGCAGCTCCAAGCCCTCCCGTGGCTCGGTGCGGCGCGGCGCGGCACAACACAGGCCCCTCACACCCTACACGGCCCCGGCGCGAAGAGGCGCTCAGCTCCGCCCGGCCCTGTCAGGCGCTTGCCCGCGCCCCGCCCCGTCACCTGACTGCCGGAGACGCGACCGGCGCTGGTTTACGCTGCGCCTCGCCGTCGCCCCCTCCTCTGTTCTCCCTTCCCCTCCCCTCCCCTGTCGGTGGGCTGCGCTTGGCGTGCGGAGGAGCCCGCCTCCGCCATGGTGCTGGAGTCGGTGGTGGCAGATCTGCTGAACCGCTTCCTGGGCGACTATGTGGAGAACCTGAACAAGTCTCAGCTCAAGCTGGGCATTTGGGGGGGTAAGGAAGCCCCTTCCTTCTCCCGTCCTGCCTCCGCAGCGCTGCGGGGCCGCCGCTGTCACCGGGGGCGGGCGCTTTCTCGCGGAGGGGGAGCGGGTCTCGTTGGCTGCGGTTCCCCGTGAGGGGTTGGCAGGCTGAGGGAAGACGTTCCCTCTCAGAGGCGGACGGTCCGTCTGTGGGTTTGCGGCCCCCCGCGAGGAGCGGGCGAGCTGCGAAGCCGCGGCCCTCCGTGGGGGCGGCGGGGCCAGTCTGTGGTCGCGGACGCTACCCCAGTTCCCCGTCACGAGGGGCGGTCAGTCAGTCAGTCAGTCAGTCAGTGGCCTTGGAACCCGTCTCGCCCCCGTGATGGACCGTCGGTAGCGCTGTGTCTGGCCTGCGATCCCTCTTCCTTTCTTCCTCCCTCCCTCCCACTCCCCTCGTGAAGACGATCGGTCGATCGGGTCGATCTGTGGGGCTGCGGCTGCCCGCGGGGGCGGCGCCCTCCCGTGGCGGGTTCTCGCCGGCGGAGGCTCCGGCTGTGAGCTGTGGCTCTGGGGGGTGCTGGTGGGAGTTACAGGGCAGCAGGTTGTGAGGGCCGAAAGAGCAAAGTTATGGGCTCCCTCCCTACGAAGGCAGGGCCTGGGTGCCCGTCCCTCGGTAGCTTCCTACCTACTCGAGAGGCAAGGAGCAGGCGCATGTCGCTGGCCTCAGAGTCCTCTGAGCCAGGAAACCCGTTGGCAAAGATTTTGACACCCCCCCCTTTCCCCCCCCAATCTTTTTTTCCCGTTTTATTTTATTTTTTATGCTTTTATTTCTTCTCCACCGTATGCTGGGTGGAAGTACGAGTGTGCTGCTGGGTCTGTGGAGCGGTGGAGTGTTGGGTGGTTCGTGCATTATGGCCCCAGGAGGAGGGGAGGCCTGCTTTTCACCTGCTAATTCATTGGTGTGAATTATGTGTATTTAACAGACATCATAGCGATTTCAGTTTGCTACCCTGTGGCATGAAAACAGTTGAAGTACTGTCTAGAGGAAGTTGTCTGTTTATATGCCCTCCATACACAAGGGATGACTTCTCATGTCCTCTGAATTTCGCTCTTGCCATAGTATTAAGTTTTTTAACACATCGTTCACAAGAAGATAAATAATAAGAAACATCTCCTGTGGTTATAGGTGTATTTAATGGAGTAGAAACACAGAAATGTCTTAAATTGGTGGTATTTATGTAATTTCTTCCACCATGAGATTTTGTCTCAATAATCAAAGTTTAATGACTTCTACAAATCAGATATTTTTTGGTGCTGTTCTGTAACTAGAGTAAGGTTTTCAGATTTTTACCCATGTGTCCATGGGAAGGTTGTAGTTGTATTTCTTCTGCTAACTTACATAATGATTTAAGTCATTGTTCTGTACTTCTCTCTTTTTTTTTTTTCCTGAATAGGTAATGTGGCACTGGACAATTTACAGATAAAGGAGAATGCATTAGTAAGTATTATAATATTTTAAAAACTGGTTTTATACATCTAAAGATTAAGTCCCAGGAGAAAATACTACTTACCATAGGCTAATGTGACACAGTATGCTTTCTTTACTGGTTATTGGGAGTAAGTCCATGCTTCTAGTTTTTGTTGTTGGAAGAGAAATGAAAGAAGCTATGGATGAAAAGCATCCTTTTTCAGAAGAGGAAAATAACTTTTGGTAAGTTAATGATTGGGTTTTGGAATAAGTTCCCCACTGTCCTATGCATACACACATATCCAACCTGTTCTAGTACTTGAGCTTGAAATGATAAAATTTTTATTAAAAAAGCTATTGGTGTATTTCTGTTATCATATTGGTTATCCAGTACAATTTAAAGGATTAATCTGCTGTGACTGCACCTGTATAATCATGTATGCTGGATCAATGGGCTGAGGCTCAAGTGTATGAAATTCAACAAAACTTATCACCAGGTCCTGCTCTTGGGTCACAACAAGCCAGCCAAAGCTACAGGCCTGGGGAAGAGTGGCTGGAAACCTGCCCAGCAGAAAAGGACTTGGAAGTGCTGGTCAGCAACGGGGTGAATATGAGCCAACAATTTTCCTGGTGGCCAAGAAGGCCAACAGCATCCTGGCTTGTATCAGAAATAGTGTGTCCAGCAGGACCAGGGCAGTGATCGTTCCCCTGTACTCACCACTGGGGATGATGCACCTTGTGCTGTGTTCAGTTTTGGGCCTCTCGCTACAAGACAGACACTGAGGTGCTGGAGCATGTCCAAGGAAGAGCAACTGTCCTGGTTCTGGCCAGGCCAGAGTGAACTTCCCCAAGCAGACAGCACAGGTGAGCTGAGTTAGCCCAGGCTGTTTCCACACCATCTGACCTCACTCTCCCATAAGAGGGGCTGGTGAGGGAGGGGTACTTCTGGGTGCCTCCAGGGCAGTCTGAGTGCAGAACTCTGTGTTATCTTTGGGTTTGAGTGTAATTTGCCACGGGCTGTTATTGTTCCACTTTCACAGTCAGTAAACTGTCCTTATCCCAACCCCCTGGAGGGTCTCTCTGTTTCTTCTCTGGAAGCGAGTGGCGCGTGGTGCTCAGCTGGGGCTGAACCACCACGGCAACAGAGCTGGTGAAGGGTCCGGAGACCAAGTCTTATGAGTGGCTGAAGAAACTGGGGTTGTTTGGCCTAGAGAAAAAGGCTAAGGGGAGACCTTATTGCATTCTACAACTACCTGAGAGGCGGTTGTAGCGAGGTAGTGGTTAGTCTCCCAGATAACAAGTGATAGGACAAGAGGAAATGGCTTCCAGTTGTGCCAAGGGAGGTTCAGATTGGATATAAGGAAACTTTTCTTCACCAAAATGTTTGTGAAGCATTGGAGTAGGCTGCCCAGGGAAGTGATTGAGTCACCATCCCTGGAGGTATTTAAAAGATGTGTAGATGTGGTGCTTAGGGACATGGCTTAGTGGTGGACTTTGCAGTGTTAATGATTGGCCTTGATAATCTTCAAAGCCTTTTCCAACCAAAATGATTCTATGATCCTAGTCTGTTCTATGATGATACTTCTCTTAAGTCATAGGGTTTATTCCTCTCTTTTATGTCTACAGGGTAGATGTTTGTATGTTTCTGAATTATTTACTACATCTAATGGAGTTGCATAGGCCTATGTATATTTTTTTTCTCAGTTTGGGTTAAATGGATTTTCATGGCTTGACTCCTCTGAATTGTTTGATCTAATTTAAGTTTTCTGAAAGACAGTGTTGTGGGGAGGAAGGGAGAAAAAGTTTATTCTTCTACATCAGTTGATGGGATTGAAAGTTGAATTTATGGCTTTGTGTAAATTGATGCTTATTAAAACTGTCAGACATTAAGATGTGTGCTTTCTGAAAGTAAATATGGTTATTCAAATGCGGTTCCTTTTAAGATAAGAATGGTAGAAGGAAAGAAAACCAAGAATAAGTACCTATGTTCTTGTATGGAAAAAAAGCCTTGGCTGATTTTTATGTTCTTTAATTGAGATAAATACCTGTACTAGTGAGAGAATCTTACTGTTATCTTTAGTGTGCTTCAAACTTAACTGTGGAGAACTGTTACTCTTTGGTGAATTGAAAATGTGTTGGATTTCTGTAGGACTTAATCATTACTTTTTCTTTATTATTCTGAAATTTCTTATTTAACTGTATTATTTTATCAGTTCCTTATAATCTTCTTGTACTTCAAAACTCTTGATACAAATATCATGGTAATCTGGTAGTTGAAGACAGGAAGAAAGCAAGCATTATCTACTTTGTACATATCTCTCCTGCTTATGAAAGGTTGATAACAGATCAAATAAACTTAGAGTCTTTTTCTCTCTTCATCTTGTGATGTATTTCAGTGAAAATTAAAAATTGAGGAGAAAGCTTCCAGTTGAGCTTACTGACCAGATTTTCAACATGCAGCAGCCTGTAGGAAGAAATGTTTGGGAGGTGCTGAGGAGCAATTGTCACCTGGAAGGATTTAATTCAGACAGAAAAGTTTCTAGGAATAGTTATAAGCAGAAAAGAGTTAAAATATTTCATAGCTCTTGATTTTAGTTGTTTCTTTGAGGTGCTGAAGAAGAGAAAACCGTGGAAATACTGTCATGGGTTTAGTCACTTAAAGTTGGTTTATGTTAGGCTCCTAATTGCAGCTCAGAATGATTTTAAAATCTGGAAATCTGGCAGAGATGTTAATTTGGATATTGATTTTGAGTTTTAGAACAGCCCTGTTAAATGTTTTTAAGTTGGTGGAGAAGTGGTGGTTTTCTGGTACGTGGGAAGAGAAAAGTGCTTAATATTAGTCTCATTGGGGATTTTTTTTTTAGAATCTTTGAGATGAAGACTTCAGGTCTTTGAAATGTGATGAAATTGAAAAGAATACTGAAGGGCAAGGCAGTTCTGGAATCTTCATGTTTTAACTTATTTTTCATTCTTACTTTTTATTTAATTTCTCCTACTTCCTCTGTAGTTGATTTCTCTTTTTATATTCTTAATATTCCTGTGATTATACCCCTGATTTTGCTGTACATTATATAGGAGAAAAACTTTGTGAAATTTTAATTGGTGGTAATAATTGTTCACTTGTCTCATCTTTCTCATTTTTATGAGCCTATCTTGTTCTTGAGGTTTGGCAGGCACTTTGCAAAGAACTTGTCAGTATTTGTAGTGAGACTTTTTAGATGTTTATAAATGCTAAGTGCTAGTATCAAAACTGGACACAATACTCCAGGTGGGGAGTATTGTGTCCAGTTCTGGGCTCCCTGGTATAAAAAAGACAGGGATCTCCTTGAGAGAGCCCAGAGAAGGGCTACAAAGATGATTAAGGGCCTGGAGCATCTCCCCTGTGAGGAAAGGCTGAGTGAGCTGGGACTGTTCAGTCTAGAGAAAAGAAGACTAAGGGGGGACCTTATTAATGTTTATCAATATCTTAAGCATGGGATGCAGGGAGAATTGGCCAGCCCCTTTTCAGAGTCTGTGGGGACAGGACAAGGGGCAATGGCTGCAAGTTGGATCACAGGAAGTTCTGCACCAACATGCTGAAGAACTTTTTCACAGTGAGGGTGACAGAGCCCTGGGACAGGCTGCCCAGGGAGGTGGTGGAGTCTCCATCTCTGGAGATATTCAAGACCAGCCTGGATGCTGCCCTGTGCACTATGAGCTGGGGAGCTGCTTTGGCAGGGGGTTTGGACCTGATGAGCTCTCGAGGGCCCTTCCAATCCCTGTGATTCTGTGATTCTATGATCTGGCAAATATAGAAAAAAAAAATAAGGTTATTGTATACAGATAAATTTTACTTTTTAGTAACCTTTGCAGCAAGGCATTATCATACTTGCAGGAGAGAATTGCATGAAATTCAATGGAAATGCTTTGTTTTAAGGCTTTCTACAAGCCTAGTCGTATTTGTGGATTCCTGAGTTCGTGTGAGTATTGCTAAATAACTACATCTCTGCCATACAGAGAACCGTTTGTGTTATGGAACTTCAGTTCTGGGAAAATAGTTTGACCAGAAGTAAAGATAAGCATGTTTATACAGCAAAACTATCTTTAAAATACATGGATCTGTTAATACTTTTTTATTATTTTACAGAGTGAACTGGATATACCTTTTAGAATAAAAGTTGGTCAGATAGGTAAGTGTGTGTTTCAATGTAAGTAAGTCTTGAAATGTAAATTTTAGTTCAGTCCTGTCTCTGAATTTCTTTTATTGGGCTTTCATAAGAGATTTCTGCAGTTCTGGTTGTTGCTGAAACTAGTATAGTAGTTGAGTGTGACTGCCCTGGACAAATTATACAAATGTGTCTGGCAAACCCTGTTTGTGTAAGTTTACAGGCTGGTATGAGAAATATGTCTGAGGGGTTCTTCCCAGATACACTGGCGACCAAGGGACCTGTTTAGTATAGGCAGAATGTGTGTGGCGATTTAAAGGGCAGGTTAGGAATATGAAGAGTTTAAGATTCCTGAAACTGGGAAACGTGCCAAGGGTTTAGGAACTATTAGATATATGTTTGTTTGTTTTGGTTTTTTTTAATACTTTCTCTTCTAGCCAGCATTACTTTTTTATATGAAACTCTTGTTGGAGATGAATGTGTGTTGTATGTCTTCTTCCATTTCCCTTGGAAAATCATGGTCATCCCAGTTGTCATCTCAGGTTTTGATCTGATTCTAACTTAAATCTATGGCTTACATGTTCTCTGCATGTATTTTATTGCTTCAGGGGCTTTAAAGTGTTTAGGCTCATATGATTTCTCCTTCCTTTCTAAGGTGTTTAGGACATTGTGATATAGGTCTAATGTTCTTTGGTGCCTGAGGTGGTGTTTGGACTGAGCATACCATGGGTTTTTGTTTTGATGTAACTCTGCTTTGTTTAGATAAACTCACTCTGAAGATTCCTTGGAAGAATCTCTATGGAGAGGCAGTTGTTGCAACTCTAGAAGGCTTGTATCTTCTGATAGTTCCTGGAACAAGTATGTAAACTCTTTCACCACACATCTAATGGAAGATAAAGATATCAAGGGTAGCATGTAATTGAATATATAATAGCAAGTAGTTTATGTAAGCTCCCATTTTTACATTTTGTTTCCTCAGGGAAGTTTCTAGACAAGTGGTGGCAATTTAGTGGAAGAAGGGTAGGGAAAAAACAGCACTTGTTGCTTTTTAGGGAAATCCTTGATTGTATCCATTCCAAGTTCAAGTCAGTCACCAAGTTTCCTCTGTAGTGTCCTTACCCTGAATCCACTCTCCTGCCATACTTGAGATCTTTTGGCTGGTGCATGATAAAGTTAATTTGCTTCTAACTGGCAACAATCCAAGCTAGCAATTCTTTTGGACTCTTTTTAGGGAGAGGGATCAGACAACTTCATTGGTTTTCTCTGAAGTCAGAACCTCTGGTATATTAAGTAACCTTGTGAGTTTCTAGACCATCAAATATATATGTAGTAGAACTTAAGAACCTGCACTATGTTGCACATAGCACATTTAAGGGTCTGATCTTCCATGGAAGGACTCTTCTGTGAAGTAATGCTGAAATGTTCATGTGATCTTTTTGTGTCTTACTGTATAAAAATAACAATTTCAGAGGCTGGATGCAGCTTTCAGCAATTAAACCCAGTATAGCTTTTATCTTGAACAAGGTGTTTTTCAACTTAATGTTGAATGGGGTGTGCACTGCTTGGTTATACATTTATATAGCTTGAAATTTAGGATTAAATCTGTTCCCGTGTGGTTTACAGGCGTTAAATATGATGCAGAGAAGGAAGAAAAATACTTGCAGGATAATAAACAGAAGGAACTGGCAAGAATTGAGGAAGCCTTGCAGAAAGCGGCAGAAAAAGGTACTGAGTTAATAGTACAGGTCTCCACTGTGCTGTGGAAGAAAATTTCTCTTTTGGGATTGACTTAATTTGTTTTGTTCGAGTGTAATCTTCCTGTAGTTCTTTGAAAAGTGTTTTTCCTCTAAAGCTTGAAAGAAATGTTCCTTGTTTTGGTTACCATTCATTTGTGGAGTCAGCTGCCATTGGAAATGGGAATTTGATATTCTGGTAGGTCTTTTTCACTTGAACACTAACGCTTTCGTTTCAGTTTCTGCTGTCCTTTTATGCTGAACTGTGCCCTGACTGGTTTGAGAAGGGAGCAGGAAATAATTCATGATGCAAGAAAACAACTGGCCATGAACACAGGAAACTTTTCCTAAACTTTTGATCTAGGTTACAAAAAAAAATTTCAACTTTTAAATACAAGTTTAAATAATTGATCATTTCAGTCCAGTTAACATGATTGGTGGTCTTTGGTTTTGTTTGGTTGGGTTTTTATAGCAAAACGTGTCTTTAATGAAATTATGGTATGAATTAGGCTTGTGCAGATAGAAATCAAGCTTAGAACCAGCGACAGGTAACTACACACAGTAGAGGAAAAAGTTATTAGTGAAGTTTTGCCTGAAGTGACACCTGTTTGTTGGGGATAGCACAATGGTTCTTAAGATGCAAGTCATTTGCCTTTGGAGAAATTCCTGAAAATGAAAGGATGCATAAAACACTTGGAAAAAGGTACCTTGGTTGTCACCTCTTCACTTATTTAATTTGCTAGTCATGGGGGACTCTACTGCCATATTCCTGATTTGCTACTTTGAGATGTACATTTGCAGTTTTCCTTTAGCCAGTAACCTGGCAGTCTGCTTACAGCAATGAAAGACACCTTGTTTTGTTTCTTGTCTGTGATATGCCAGAAGCTGTATGAGAGCTAAGACAGCTTCAAGGAATTACATTTGCAGCCATTACTTAATACTGGGACAAAATAATGTTCATACAGATTTAACCTTGGTTGTATAGGACTTGGGCACAGCTGAACAGTAGTGTTTCAGCTATTATTCTTTGCATTATTAGTGGGATGACGGAATAATATATCAAGAAGAATTTAACCTAATAGGCACTGCTTGAGGAATCTCAATTCTGGAACTTGATATAGTTAAGTGTGAGTCTGTGCACTTGCCACAATCTTCTTTTCTGAAAGAAACTTGCTGCCTTCAGCATTTCTAGGGCTTTTGAAAAAATCCTATAAAAATATCTCAGTAGCTCAACTCATGTAAAAGAACTAGAATTAGATTTAGTCATGTTTTGCACTTTTAAACTTTCAGCTATGTGAAGGAAAAGTTAGCGCAACATTGACATCGATTTATTTTTAACTATAGTTACCCTCTGTCATACTGCAGTGTGATCCTTATGGGTCCCCTCCAAACTGAGATATTCTATGATCATATGTCAGAAGTAGCTGTTTGTATTTCTGGTGTTGTACTAGCATGTTGTATCCAGGAGGAGTTGTGTAGTTCTTGCATAAGCAGATCCTTTGCTTTTGCTAGATATGTAAGTCTTGTAGCTCTATAAACTTATAAAATTTGGCTCTTTCTGTGGGCTTTTAAGAACACAGAATAACTGGTGAAAATCCAGGCAATATGATGGTCCATGAATTCTCAGCTGCTTTTACTTTTCTGATGAGTACTCACCTTAATATATTTAGAATCTTCATTCAGTACTTGGTTTTATTTAAGAGCTTGTTAGCACGAACAGTCCTGGCAATATTTCCTTTAGACTTTTTGCTGAAGTATTGAGCAAAATGGTCATGCCACTGTCTGGTTACAGTAGTGTGATGATGTTAATCTCTGCTGACACAACAAGGTGACAAAAGATTGTATTTTAAGCTATGAAAATCTTGTCAGCATCAAAACTCATATATGGAGACCGAAGCGTAAAGTGAAAATTGCATAATTTGCCCATGCAGATCATCTTTAAAACTCAATATTCTGAAGTGACTCTGGTTGTTGGATGCTGTAATGGAAATACTATTGTCAAATGAGTTTTATAAAGCTAACCTTAAATTAGGAGCTGACTTCCTTCTTTTAAACAAAATGATGTTTTTGGTTATTTGCTGCCATGTGGATCAAGGCATTCCTTCACGTGATTCCTTGTTTGGGTTGGAGAGTCTGATTTACAAGGACACAAAGCCTGGTGGGTATGCATGATTCTGTTTTGCACATGCGTGATGGGTATGCAGCTTACATTTTTAAACATGCTCCTCCCCTTCTCCTTCCCCCTCCCCCCAAGCAGTGAAATGTAGGAATGAGAAAACAATACTTCTAAGCATGCACATATGGATGGTTCTAGAAATAAGATTTTAGTGACTGTGGAAACCTACAATGATTAGTCTTGTCTTAATCTACTGGCTGCTCCAGAAGGCAGAGACCAATCAGAAAGATTTCCATCAGCAATGTTGAGCTCAAGAATGTTATAAAATGCTGACAACGTTCTACTATAGTTTTAGACACTATCTTTAGGTGTTTTTTGAAAGCAGAGAATAGTTACCCTTACTTAAAGTGTCTGGGCTTAAAGATACTGGAAGTTCAGGCAGTCTTGAAACTGTGGATGTGCAAAATGAGCCATAGCAGATTGAAGGCATCTAGCATGCTCTTCCCTGGTTCTGTTTACTTGGATTGCTCTCAAGTTAGGCAAGGAAACAGTTTCCAGTGAAATTCAGAGGACCTTCTGGTTTTTTATCTTCTTGAACCAGATTTTCAGAAATTTATGCTGAGTCAAAACAACTTGGTGGGTTTTTATCTGTGTACAGGTTTAGAATAAACTTAAAATCATATGTTTAGTTTCTCTGTAATAATGGATGTGGGTAACTGAGAAAATCACATTGCCTTAGTTTTGTCATACATGAGAGTGAAAGCTTGAGAACTACAAATTTGATAGGAAGTGAAGGAAGCTCTCATTTTGAGAATATAATTTTTAGGGGATTACTTGTACTGTACTTGAACTATAGAAAAGAAAGCATTGTTTCTGTTTGGCATAGTTTCTCCTCTTTTGTTATTGGTCGGGTGATGGCCTTACCTGCAAGCTGAGATCTTGGCAGGCGCTTTTTCCTCCATTGTTTGAACAGGCATGCACATTACATAAAAACAAAGTTATTCCCTGGAGTTATATCCACTTGCTTCCTTCTTGCTTTAGTGGGTTACACCCTTCTCATGGTACAACCTTTTACACTTAAGCACCGGCAGGCCAGTTGCTCAGTGTCAGAAACGTAAGGAAACAGTGTGACTCACCAAACTGGTTTTCTGTAGACATATGGAAAATTCTTGAAATGCTTGTGATAGTGTGGGTTATAAGTCGTGTGTACATAATAGAACCTAATTTCATGTAAAGCTTTGAGAGGGTTGTCATCTTGTATACCTTTTGGGCAGTTACTGGTATCATTCTTTCACACCGCTTTGATGCCACACTGCTGATGGACATGGGAACTGGATTGAAAAGTGCTCTTTGGGTGTCCACATACATCTGAAATATCTTAACTTGGAAGTTTATACCCTGGTATAGTGAAAGCCTGTTGTGGATATAGACTTCCATGGTGTTGATCATTCCAACCCCCCAGCCCTCCACCCCGATGTGTATGTCACTAACTGTTCAGATATGACAATTATGCCTGTGCCTGAGGTCATTAAATAAAAACCAAGCACTTGGATTACAGGAAAGCTTATTCACCAGGGTTTCTAATAAGCACTCATGGCTCTGGTTTTAGCTCTCTTTTGAACATAAGTGATCTGTAATTATGTTATGCAATACACTCCTGGAGAAGTCTGGGTATATGTTTTCTGAGAACCCTGGTGATTATTTGTAATTGATTGAACTCTTGGGGTGTTACATATGGAGTATATGAAAGTTGAATTAAGTGCCTTACGATTGGCAAGACTGCCCATTCAGTAGAAATTTGTGTACTTTATATTTAAGTTTTTACTGGCTGCCTAGTTGACTAGGGCTTTAAACTTCAGTGTCTTGAAAAGGAAAGGGTAAAATGAATTTAGGTATGTGTAAATAATGAAAAATAAGGCTGTGTTCTATGAGAAGTAGCTGGCTGCTTCCTTAACAGATCTGCAATTTTTTAGAAAGCTTTTAATGAGTCATTACTCAGGCATTCTGCTTTAGGACAAGCTAAACTTTCTTCCATCTTTTCTTATGTTTTCTTACCTTTCTGCTTTACTAACCTGAATTTTATCCCTTTCCCAAAATATTGCTTGCGCTGGAAAAGGACGTAAGCGTAAAAAATATAAAAGGCATTTTAAGAGACCCTTTAAAGGTCACGATCACTCAAAAGGTGGGTAAAAGTTCTGGCTTTTAACTCTTAAGACTTTTGGTTTTTCTTTGTTTTCTTTTTAAATTAGCTTTTCTTATAGGCATAGGACCACTGACACCTTTCTTTCTTTTCCCCTCCTGTTTGAAAGAGAGGACAGTGTTTGGAGAGAGTTCTCTTTTGCTATTTACACATTCTCTGGAACCAGTAAGACTGAAGAAAGTCCTTGTTTCTCTCTACCTAGATAGCTGGTGTCTGTTTCTTTAACTTGACCTATCTGTAACATTTCCAACAGAAATGTACATGTTTGCTGGGCTGATGGGTGGCACTTGACTGTGCTGAAATAACTGCCCGTGGAAGAGAGCTATTCTTGTAATTTCTGTAAGAGTCGAGTAACAGCTATGTAAAGTAAATCTGAAACTGTGCTGATACAGTGGTAAACAGTCTTTTTCATTACCTTTTAGATTTTGTTCTAAATAGCATAGTGTTATGACTGATATTTTGGCAGCAATGTACCTGATATTTTTCCCCAGGAGGGTAGTCATTGCCCAGAAGCACCTATCCATGCAGGGCTTCCCTACGAGCATGTGCCTAACAATGTCTTGCCACATCCTATGTGGTGGTGTTATGTATTTGACCTTGGAGGAAGCAGCAACATAGACTTGCAATTGGAATGAAAACTTTGTCAGGACCCTAGATAAGCTTTGAAAGGTATCAATTTTTTTTTTGCTGGTGGTAGCTGCATCTGCTGGAAAAATGTCAGTGCATTGCCTGCTTGCACTTTAAGGCTGTGAAGCTGCAATAAACATTTCTTCCCCTTTCTTGATTTCCTTTATCAATATTGTATTGAATTCTGTTAATAGGGAGTGGGAGTTGTGAAGATATGTTTAGTAGGAGGAAATTAGTTTCATGTAAAAGTGGTATAATGTTGTTAATTCTTTTGAGTCTTATGTTTAATAGTGAAGTCTTTCAATTTTTAAAGGGATCTGTTGAAACCCCTTTGGAGCTTAGAAAAAAAAAATCCTAATTTTAATAGCAAGATGTACAATGATATACATCTGTGGTATTCAGCATGCATTGCATATTAAAGTAAACTGAGATGTCAAACTTGGAGTGCAGCCCTAAACTAAGTCAAACCAGTAGACCTGCTTTCTCTGTACTTGAATAACCACATCTGTTTCTTCAGCTTGAGCCATCTGTAGTATTACCAGTAAAAAAGTTCAAGGTTGATTAGTGGTATCTACAGGGATGGCTGCTTTGTAGGATGGATACTGAAGTAGAGAAGGTAGCCTGTGAAGACAGCTAGAGCAGAAGTAGCTCAGCTGTCTGTGTTTTAGGTAAAATGTTAAAGCGCTCAGCCTGGGAGAATTTTGTTAGCGTCATGTCATTAAATGATGAGTGATCTTTAAATCCTGCTCACCCACCTTGGCAAGTGTACATTTCTCTTGGCTGGAATGCTAAAGTTGTGTGGGTATGCAGCTTCAGCTACCCTGTCTTGTTCAACATATTGTCAGCTATTGCTACTTGGCACAGCAAAGTCTGATAGGAACCCAGCTTAAATGCTCACAGTCTAAGTCCCGTATGGAAGAAATGGAATATTTCAGAGTAACAGTTCATTTTGACTTATGGTATACTGGGTTTTAACTTACTCTGACAGTATTGTGTGAAAGGTTAATGGACTGGTCTCTTGCTGTGCAAGTATCATCTTCACTTGGTCATTTCAGTGCATTCTGTGCTAAATTGCACACCTATTTGCTTGTTGAAAACCTTAGTTAATGGCTGTGGAATACTTAAGGGAGCACTTTTTTCTTTGGAAGGAAATTGCTGCAAGCAAAACTGTTCTGACAAACTTAGACAGAAATTGTGGCTTTGTGGCACACACAGAGCTAACATCACATCTTCAGAATAGGGATGCACAGAAAAGGAAAACACAAATATGTAATCTAAAGGGCCTAAAATGTCAGTGTGAAGTGTTAACATCAGAGTAAATATTAAATTTATATTAGTGTAACTGTTGGTGTGGTTGAAGTCAAGATGCAAGTACAACACTGAATGCTTTTTTTTTTTTAAATTTAGACAAACCAAAAGAGGAGAAGAAAGATACTTTCTTAGAGAAGCTTGCAACTCAAATTATAAAAAATGTGCAAGTCAAAATCACGGGCATTCACATTAAGTACGAAGACGATGTAAGTGTCAGTAATGTATTCCTTTAATTTTAAATGGGACTCCAGGGCAGTTGTTATTGCCTACTGCATAGAGAGAAATTGTTATCTGCTACCTTGAGAAAGTGGCTGTGGATTCTTCTGCACCTCTTCAAATAAAGTATCCCAACTATAACTCGAAAGGCAGAAATATTTTGGAAATGTGCAATGCTACTCTCCCTTTTGCCTCCTCCAGTGGTGCCTTGCTCACTAAATGTGGATGGTGGCTGTTCATTCTATGTTAGTTTGTGCAGCTGTGTCCTGGGTAAAGTCCAGGATGGTGGGAACTGGTGGGGTTACAGATGACTGGAAGGCAAATAGTTGAGAACTCTTAATTGATAAATGTGCATGATTATATGAACCAAACTGGTGTTACTCCAGCCTGCTGCTATTTTTTTCTTTAGGATAAATGATAAAACAGTTTGTGACGACATAATCAAATGTAAAAGAAAAGCATTGCATACAGAGTATTTCTCAAACCTCTCTGAGGAGTATTTTCAGAGACACTAAATTTATAGGGGTGAGGGGAATGGAAAGTATAAAATGATAGAGCTGACTGAGGTGTGGTGTTCTGTAGTTCTTTGTTCTTTCCTCTGGAAGGTTTTAGAAGCCAGTATGAGATTTTCAGCTTGAATTGATATCCTAAATCTTTACAGTCATACTAGTTTTGGCCCAGTGTAGGGAGGTTCCAAGAATGCTTCAAATAGTATTATTAAGCAAAGGAAGATCCTCAAAACAGCTCAAGATTTCAATCAACTTGAAATGATAATCTCTGTCTGCAGCAAGAGAAATAAGTACCTGTTATGTTTTTCTCTTTTTGTAGATTACAGATCCACAGTGTTCAATTTCCTTGGGAGTGACATTGGGCGAGCTTAGCTTACTGGTAATGTGTGTGCATGCATGTTTTTCTGTTTTCATTCCATTTGTCTTTGGAGTAGCAGAAAGGGAAAGTAGGACTGTGGTGGTTTAGCCCTGGCTGGAGGCCAGATGTCCACCAAAGTCAGTCTGTTACTCCCCTTAGTTGGACAGGGGAGAAAATATATATATTAAGAGGCTCAGAAGTCAAAATAAGGACAGGGAGAGATCAATGATGTGGGCAAAACAGACTCAACACAAAGTGGAGAAGAGAGAAACTACCTACTTCATTACACTACTCTACAACTACAAAGAACAGTGAAGAAAAACCGGATTTGGGAGCGTGACCAGATCTTAAAACAAACGTAACCAGATCTTAAACCACTTTCCCCACACCACTCCCTTCTTAGCAGACTTTAGTCAGGATTTTGCTCCCTTCTTCCCCCCTGTTCGCAGCACGGGGGGGCAGGGACTGGGGAAGATGGGGTTCTCAGTAGCACCTTCCCCCACCCCTCCATTCTAAGCAGACTTCCCTTTAGCCATGATCTTGCTCCCTTCTTCCCCCTGCTCGCAGTACAGGGGGGCAGGGACTGGGAAAAAATGGGGTTCCCGGTCACTTCTTCATGAGCTGTTTTCCTTTTCCAGATCTTAAAACACCTCTAACCTCCCTCCCTGCTCCCTTCTTAGCAGACTTCACCCTAGTCATGATTTCTCTCCCTTCTTCCCCCAATCGCAGCACAGGGGGGCAGGGACTGGGAGATGGGGGCTTCGGTCAGTCCCTTGCAAGTTGGTTTCCTTCTCGGTCGGGAGTGGGGGGGCATTCATTCCACACCCTCCCCCTGCTGCACCGTAGGGTCTCACCCACAGGAGACAGTCCTCCACGAACTTTTCCAACATGAATCCTTTCCCCAGGGCTTTATCTGTTCACCAGCTGCCCTGGTGTGGGTCACTGCTATGGGTGCAGTCATATATCACAATGTCTTCCAGTCCTCTGTGGGGTCACCAGCCTCCCCCAGCAAACCTGTTCTGGTGCAAATCTCTCTCTCACTCATCTCTGTTCCTCTGTTTCTCCCCATGGCTGCAAGTGCTGGCAGGGGCTTGTTCCAATGTAGGGTCACAGCGTCTCCTCTGTGTCTCCACCTGCTCCATCCAGCATGGAGCCCCTCCACAGGCTGCAGGTGGGGTGGGTTTCTCCAGGGGCTGCAGGGGCATCTTTCTCTCCGGCACCTGGGCTGCCTCCTCCCCGTCCCTGTCCCAGCCTTGGTGTCTGCACAGCTCGTTCCATCTTCTCGCTCCTTCTCCAGTAGCAAAATGCAGCTGCTGCCAGGCTGGTTTCTCCTCTGTGTGATTCTCAGAGGCGCTCGACCATCTCTCAGGGCTGCGACTTTGGCCTTGAATCGCTCGTTGTTTATAGTTTAGGCTGGCAGAAAACTCTAACTGCTGCTTAAACAAACATCTCAGCAGCACAGCCTCACCGAACTGCAACAATGGCTTAAGATGATACACTGAAACTATGCATACAGCTGGAGAGGCAGACCATCTTTTATTTATACAAATAGTGCTTGAAGTTTGTGCAAGGAAATGGGGAGACTGTTGAGGAATATCACACTACCTGATAATAGCAATTTTTTTCTTACAAGTCAGTTAACCTTAAAGCAGTGTATGTTTACTTTAAGGCAGGTTATTTCCAGGCTTAAGAAATAAATTAGGGCAAATGTTACATCATAATGATGAAGAATTCAGTGTTTTGCTGTGCCTTTTGAATAATGGGTGGAGAAAATTTCAGCTGACCCTTGTTTTCCATAGATGGTAGGGATTTTCTGGTAGGAGGAGGACTTGAAATCCAAATAAACTGACAAATTTTATGTTGGACTTTGACTTGTGTGTAGGCAGCCTAGAGAAACGAGCCTCAGTAATCAGATAGCACCGAAATTATGCATCCTGTGCTTGAAAGTATAGGATAAAACTGCAAAGGTGTCAAGATGCATGGAATGACTTGTATTACTTTCAACTTTTAGACAACAAATGAGAGCTGGACTCCTTGTATTCTGAATGAAGCTGCAAAAATTATATACAAGGTAATGTGTAGTTTGTATGGCTTGTGTTTTTTTTCCTACACAAGTGCAAAGAGCAACTGATCTAGAGAGAAATAATCTGGGGCTCTCAAAAATTGGATGGCTTGCTTTGTGAATTTTCCTTTTTTCCTTGATTTTGGTGTGTGTTTAAACAGAATTAGAGCACAAATAACAGACTTTATATGAGGCATAACTTTCACTTCTGTGGTTTAAATTATTTCCCTTAAATGTAAACAGTGATTCCCTCGTTAAATGTATTACACAGCAAATCTGCATGGTAACTGTGATAGCAAATAAGTCATTAAATTGCCATTTCCTACTCTAGTTTGTATGCCTGGAGTAATTGGGATTCTGGTAACTAAGCAGTGTCTCTGTTCTCCCTGTCCCCTAACCCCATGCTAGAAGTAACATGCAAAGATCTAAGAAATTGTAGGAACAATATAGGAAAGGTTGAGTAGTCCTGGTTTCTGTATTAGGCCAACTGTTGTGTTTGTGGACCCTTGCCCAGATTTAGATTTAACATGTGCACGAACTTGCATGAAGGACTTGCTTTTTAGCAATTAAATTTTCACTTCATAACCAGTACTATAAGATGAAGTAGATCTCAGTGTTAATGGTGGATTTGCTGTCTAGTCTTCTTTTCTGTTTTCACAAATGGAAAGCTAAGCTCACAAGTGAGTTGAATATTCAATATGGAATCTGTTGAATGTGGGTTTTTTTTCTTTTCCTGTGCAGCTGTTGTGCCTGGACAGCCTCAGTGCTTATTGGAACATCCACAGCAAAATGTATTATCATGGCTCCCGGGAACAAATACTGGTAAATTTGGAAGAAAGTGCATTAAACACTTCTATGTTTAGACCTGTTTAAAACTGCACCATAGTAGTTTCCACCCCACTTCTTGCACTCGTGGTCAACCATGTTCTGATACCAGGGTCATATGTTAATCCATTGCACCATTGATAGGTAATATTTTTTGTGAACTTCATATGTTATTAATTCATATGTTATTAATTCCTATAGGCTTTAGCAGTGGTCAGAAACTGTGTCTGTAAAGTAACGTTCTGTTGGCATATGCTGTTTACCCAGTACTGTTTACTAAATATTGGAGCTATGTGAGCTGTTACATAGCTACTGTTCTGAGAAAGGCAAAGGTGAGATATCAAATGAGCTTAGAATTAATGGAAACTGAGATTCTTAGACTTTTACCAGAACAAGAACTTACATCACATTATCTGATTATGTGAACTGCATGGCTGAAATTAACCAATTGAGTGAAGCAAGAAAGAAGAATGAGATGTTAAAACAAAAAGTTTCTTTATTTGCTTTTTAATAAACTGAAACTTAGGTAGGTAGGTCTGCACTGTCAGACATAAACAAAAAATACTTCATTTGTGCTTTGAGTGTCTGTGATGTAGGTGAATAGTGGAACACTGTGTTTTGCGATATTTTAAGTGTGTGAAGTGCTTGTTTTGTTCTCATTTCAATGCTATGTTGTCCTCCAAGTCTTATGTTCCCAGAAGAGGAACTTTGACAGTGTGTGTAGGGCAGTTATATAGACATAAATTGTGGTTGAGGGCACACATCCTCTTTCTGTACAATAGCTCAGGACTTCTGAGTTGCAAAATGACTGTTACTGTTAAGAAGTTTATTTCAGGTGTCTGCTTCATTTGTGTGGTTAAAAGAGCTCTTTTTTAGGTCATGAGAAACAGTTACTGCAGTGAGCATTTGGGTAGTACATTGCCAACTATGTTAGGTTCTGAAAGTAAACTTTAGAAAGGATTGGGAAAACAGTGCTTTTCAAGGAGACTTCTAATTGTAGCGGATGCAGCTGGAAGTGAAGATGCTGGTCTGGTTTTGTTGACCTTAAGTTTTATGTATGAGGAAGTACCACTTCATTTTGCCCTCTGACTGTAAAATGGAGTTGCCTGTTTCCAAAGCCTGGTGCATGTCCTGCATGTTAACTTTTCTTTGAGTGCTGTGACAAAGCAATTCCAGTGTAGCAAATAGCATCCAATATTCTCACTGCCTGCTAACCTAAAGCATCTCACCTCTTGCAGCTTTCCCAGTTCTGGAAGTCCGGAGTAATTTTGACACCGTGTACTAGTATCACTTTGCACACTGGCCTCATCTCCATTATTTGGGTTTTTTGCTTCCTTTGGATGCTTGATGACTGCATTTGGTTTAAATTTCATTTGTGATTACTTGTCTTTGTGCCCTTGTGCCTAAAAGGGGAAGAGAGGGAGAGTGGGAATAAGGTCAGAATACATCTGAGATGATTTGAAGGGAGTTCTTAATGGGTATAAAATTAATTGTATAAATCCTAGTTGTCTCTGCTTCAGAATTTTAAAACCAATACAGGAACTGAACAAGTAATAAATAAGATGCCTTGTGTCATAACATTATCTGTGTTAAACATCTGAATACCTGTACATAGATTTTAGAGTAGCTTGTTTCCTAGAAAGTTACATCTTCCATCCAGACAGGCTGTTTCGGTCTTCATTTTTAGCAGCATTAGCAGGAAACCACATTTATCAGAGTATCTAATTGGTCTGCGTTGTAGTTAAAGTAAGATGTCATCTCTAGCAATCTGTTACCTCCATTCAACAGTCTTTGTATTTAAATAATATAAGTATATGGCTGGATGTGAGATTAGCTGTTTTATACTTAATCTCATTGAAATAAAGATCTTACTAATATAGATCAGCATAAAGGAAATAGGTTGAAATGCAAATATTTTTAATGAGAAAGTGTACCTTTAGAAAATTAAAGCTAACTTTAAAATAAGGAACTGTGGAAAGCATTAGGTTGAAGAAATTTGTATTAACAAAATAATTTCCTTCGGAAAATATCTGTTAATATGTGTAGTTTTTATAAAATAGAACGGGAACAAGCACTTCATCTGTCTTTATGTAGTAGTTAATATGTATATGTAACTAAAACCAGGCCTCCTGCTTTCACTGTGCCATTGTAATTCTGAAACTAGATAAAATGCTTGGGAATGAATATAGCATTCTCGATTTAACTGCTCAAGAACTACAGTGCAAGACAGAGTTCATTTTTGATTTAAGACTTGGTTTTTAGCATGATATATTTTAGGCCTCTTGGCCTCTGCTATTATTTTTGTGACATTGTTCTGTTTGTAATTCCTCTTGTGCAAGCTAAATACCAGGAGGCTCAAGTGGCTTCCTTATGTGCTAAAAATGAGGAAGGGTAGAATGGGAATAGATATTTCTGACACCTTCAAGATGTTTAAAAACAAATACTTGAGCTACAATGCTATGTGTTTGAGTGTACACAAGCTACATGATTCTAAATTAACACATGTAGTTTTTCTTGCAAGATTCAGACAGAAGTTGAATAAAAACTGTACTAACAGAACACTTGATAAAGGAAACTTTGAATTCTTTTTAATCTGGTCTATTTAAACCCTTCACTTTTGAGTGCTTGTGCTATATTCCATTACGGGAAGGAGGCCCTTACAAAATACAGGTGAACTTAAGTTGGTCTACTTTAAAGCTCAGAGAATTGTGAACAAGGAATGTTCTTTAGCAATTGCTAAACAGTTTCATATTTCCTTTACAGGATCAGCTGAAAAGAGGAATTCCATGTAGTGGTAACCAGCCTGAAGACTACCAGTACAGTAAGCAAACCAGGAATGAGTGAATATAAGATGTTCTGAGTATGTTGGTATACAACAGCCTGACCTGATTGTGAAGGCATATTCACAGTAACTTTATTTTACAAAAGCCTAAATATACTCAAATACATGAAAGCCTGTATCCTTCTTGACTGCTGCTGGGAGCTGTCAATGTTTGGTGGGAATTGTATCCCTATTCTGTGCTTCTTGAGCATATATGTTACCAGTACATTGTAGTTGGTATATCAGGCAGTGGGCATAAGTTCTTTTAAGATTGCTTCTCATACTTTGTATTAGTTAATCTCAACTTCTTAAAATTAATGTCAATTTTATAAAATGGAATTTTGAAAATATTTCAGTTTTTAGGCCAGTATCAGCCTCTGCAAGACTGTACATCAACCCCTACGCAGAAGTAGAACTAAAAACTCCTAAGATTGATTGTAATGTAGAAGTACAGAGAATTGCCATTGAATTCACCAAGCCCCAGGTAAGTTGGCTTGGTATCCATTATCACCTATTTCTGAGTTTGTGATGAACTGTAGGATGTGTCTGTTGGAAGACATTCTTTGGGAATTTTCTGTTCATATGCAAGTGGACTGTCTAATCTGGGAAAACTGTAGGACCATGTTGCCTTTGTGTAATAGTCACTTCCTTGTGCTAGATCCCAACATCTTGTTATCTGTAGACCCTCTGGTCTCCAGTCAACCTTTCCAGTAGCATTCCTTTCACATAGAGAATGTGTAGCCTTACTTTCTGAAACTGTTAAGCCAACATGATAATGGCAGAGACGCCAAGATACAAGCTAGGGTGGGAATACTAGCATTGGATATCATTTAGATAGTTCCTCAGCAATGTTAGTGGTTTCATCTATTTAGTAATTCACATTTAGCTTGCTAGATAGCTTTTTAGCTCTTATTGGTGTCCAGAGTGTAATCTGAGTTAGGAACAGTACTGGTAAGGTGAACTGATGCAAAGCCAGTTCTAAAAATGGGAAAGCTGTGTATTAACAAATGAAGAGAAGATGTGAGAGAACCCGAGCAGGCAAACAGAAATGCACGTTGCTTTTGTTCTTTAAGAAAACCAGAAGTTTAGCCAATGGTGTCCTTTCAGACAGTGGGTGTAGTTGGTCCACTTTTACATTCTAATGACAAGGAATAGGCTGAACTTTCTGTAGAGCTTGGGGAATACCAAAGGCCATGGTGTGGCACTGTGTCCAATGTTCTGAACCTTGGCTAAAAAGTGGGGTTTTCTGTGTTTAGTACCTCAGCATGATTGACCTTCTGGAGTCCATAGACTACATGGTTCGCAACGCACCGTACAGAAGATTTAGGCCAGATGTATCTCTCCATAAAAATGCCAGACTATGGTAAGCTCTGTATGTTTGTGCATTCTCTGGGAGATACTGGAGTCTGCTCCAGTCTCTGTGTTATCCTTTGTGGTTAAAAATAGCTTTAAAACTAGATCGTGTATGTCGTTATGACTTCAGAGTTTTGCTTAGCCAAATAGAAAAGGCTTCCAGAAGAGAACACATCAAAGAACAAAGTGATGGGAATCTAGTTTGCAAAGCTAACCCTAGTCCCCAAAATGTCTGAACAGAATGCCAGTGTACACTCTAGAGATTAGAGTACAATTTTAGACAGACTGAATGGGAAAAAAAAAAAGGCAGATGTCTTATAAGGGAAACATGTATGTCAACCAGAGTTGTTAAAGTTTAGAGCTGATACATTTTTGTGGCTTTTTTCTCAGTGCTAACTGTTGGTGTACTTAGTGCTGGTAAAGTCCAATTTTTCAAACATGTAGAAGTCAATAGAGGATGCAGATTTATAGATCTTTGAGTGTTAAATATAAGCCCTCAGTCCATTTTTCAGAAGTGCTTGTAGAAATGTTAATGGTTTCAACATCAGAGTTCTTCAAATGACAAGTGGTAAAGAAAGTGTTTGCATATCAATAAACCACCTCTGCAACTCTTAAATTGTAATGTACAAATGAAATGGGAAGTTACTCATTAGTGTGGAATTATTATAGGTGGAAATACGCAGGTAACAGTGTTCTTGAAGTTCACATCAGAAGGCATACTCAAATGTGGTCATGGAGTAACATAAAAAAGCATAGGCAGCTTCTGAAGACTTACAAAAATACATACAAGAACAAGCTGACACAGAGTAAACTGTCAGAAGAAACACAGAGGCAAATTCAGGTATGAGCATTTTCTCACTGGAGAAGGTATGTTTTGGTCCCTTTTAAGAAATTCCTTAAGACAGTGACAAGGGTGGTGGTTGTAGAAGAGCACAAGAATTCTGTGGAAGCATCATTTTAATCTAATAAATTTAATAAGCCCTTTTTATTGCGGATTAATGAACTTGAGTGCATTTAATGAGTGCAAGATGAATCTACTAAAACCAATAATGAAGTGAATTAACCTAACGTCAGGTTTCATCATCTTGTGAACTTCTTTGCTGGGGGGGAGCTGTGTGGGTATAAAAAAGATACAGCAGGTCTGGAAGACATTGAAGTGCAAGTATGAAGGAGTTTGTAGAGAATTTGTAGTGGTGACCCTTTCCTAAATGTGTTTGAGGCAAGTGATTTCATTGTACATTTTTACAGGACCTAGAAAGAAAGCTTGATGTCTTCAATATCATCTTAGCAAGACAACAAGCACAAGTTGAGGTAAGAAATAGTTTTTGTTCAGTAATAATGTAACACCTCAAATAAGGCATTCTTGTCATTACAGTATCTTGAAAAACATTTGTGCTAATGAGTGTGATAGGGTAGGGAGGTGGCAAGGCAAGTTGTCCATCCTTCCAGGACCAAGAATAAACCGATTTCCAAACAGGAAACCAGTTCCAAAGATCTACCATTGTCTGTGCACAGTGTTAACTGCTGGCCACTTGGTACCATTCAGGTAATTGTCTAAGGATGCTGATATAAAGATTCTTTGACTTCTGTTATTTTAAGACTGGTTCTGCAGCTGTTCAAGATTAAGCACATACAGCTGTTGTCATCCTAACTACGCCTTTAGATACCCTCTCTTTAGGAGATAGCCAATCTAGTCAGAAGACAACTCTGAGAGAATTGTTAGAAGGTAGATGAAATCTCTAGTCGCATTTTTATTTTGGAAATAATTTGTTGTGACACCACAAGGACTTGCATGTTATAATGCTATGGATAGTGTTGTTGTGTCTGCAGTTAATATTAAAACCACCAAGCACACTGAGGGCCAGCTGAGAGCAGTTGTCTTGAGAAGCATGGTAATCATAGGTATTTACCTAACATGAAAGTTGGTCTCTAGTTAGTTGCATCATGCCATTACTGTTCACACCAATATGGCCTTAATGTTTGTCTATACACCCAGATTATATGTAAAATGAAAAATAGTAGTAGTTTTTCTTAATTTTGACATTTGTGACCAGATCTTGATTTTTAAAATGCAAAGTGAAAACCTGAGTACAAATAAAAAGTTTTAAATATGTGTAATAGTACAGGATTAGCCTTCAGGTTGTTGTTACCAGATTTAAAGGAAGTAATTGCTGCTTGTGTCCTCTTAAATTCTGCCTTTCCTTGAGGCTCATGTGTTTTTATAGTGTAAATCCTAGTGAAATGTGCAGGAGAAAGGCCCTCCAAAATAAAAGCAGCACATACTTATTTTCACACAAGTGTGTGCACACACACATGCTCCTCACCCAATGCTCATTTTGCTTATGCCTGGTGGGTCAAAGCACTCTTAATCCCTCGTGGGGTGGTGTTGCTGTCTGTCAGTTAAATGTCAGTTCAACAGTATACATATATCCATTATTTACAGAAAAAGAAAAGATATAGTAAGTCTATTAATTACATTTTTTCATATCTGGTTCTTAGACAATAAGATCAGGACAAAAGCTACTGAAGAAGAAAACCACTGAAGGAGAGAAAAGAAGTGGAGGATGGTTTAGTGGATTCTGGGGCAAAAGAGAAACCAGGAAAAAGGAAGATGAAGAATCACCTGTTCCTGAAAGTAAGTGTGCACTGCAATGCACTAACTTTTCCCATGAAGAACAAAGTTATAGGATGTTTTGTGTACTATTGTGTGGAAGGAGAGACTGTGGCATAAAGAGTGCAATGTAGTATTGATCTGTTTTACAGTATTGCTTACTGTTAATGGATATTGAGCTGACAAATAAGGCATACTTCTGAAATGACTGTGAGCATTTCAGAACCTTGGTAAGGAAGAGGGTATTGTGCTTATAGCTGTAGCTTAATAGGCAGTGATCAGAAAATTGTATTGTGGTGACTTATTGTCTGGCACAGAGATTTGTTCTAACAGTACTCCTCAAAGCTGTTTTAATCATTGGGCATTATGGGTACTCTTGCAATATGAATTTTATTGATTTCTGTGCTACTTAAGTAATACCATGTATGAAGATTGCTTCTGTGTAAATTATTTTACAGTATGGAACATAGTGCAATATGGAGAATTCCAGAAATGTGTCAGCAGAACTTAGAAACAGTAAAAAAAAAAAAGGGAGGAAGACTGCTTACTGTTATTAATTAAAGTGCAAGCTTTTGTGGGATTTTGCTTTTTAGCCATTGATGAATTAATGACACCAGAAGAGAAAGCTAAGCTTTTTACTGCTATTGGATATAGTGACAGCTCCCATCATCTTTCCTTACCAAAGCAGGTAAGCAGTTTCTTATGGGGATGATTATAAAAACTCCCAAACCTAAACAAGGATAAAACCCTTTCTCATCCATCTTAACATTAAGATAAGCAGTTAAATCTATGTTGACTGTACAAGTTAAAAAGAAAATACAGAAAAAACCTTGACTGGCTAATGGCTTCTTTGCTAGTGGTCTGCCCTGTGCACAACCCTAGTCTGGAGTGATTTAGATGTAATAGGAACTGGATGATAGATACCTATTTGCAAATTGGAAGAGAACAAAAAGAGCTAGTTGTTGTACTGAAAACTAAATTAGGCTGTATGGTTTGTTTTTTTAAATTTTAAGTTGGCTTAATTCTGTCATTTGAATAGTTACTGTTTATACAAAGGTGAACATCAGCATGCTACCGTGTCCTGTCTGACCCAATGTTTATAGTTTATGGTTTTGTTTGAAGGATCATGGTATGTTTCTATTAAAATGTTTCTCCTAATCCTAACAGTTACTATTAGAACATGGCAGTTGGGGTACCTTTCCTACTCCACAAAGGAAAGAATAAAACTTAAAAAAAAAAAAAACCAAAACATTTTTGTAATATTTTTTGGCTTGCTGAGCAAAGGAATAAATGATAACCTGTAAAGATTATAGTATTCTTGAGAGGGCTTATAGAAAGAAAGCAAGAAAGTAGACAGCTAAGAAAATGTGAAATAGTAAGGTTTTTCTCAGTATACTTATTTCTGTGAGCACTACTATTGTTTTCAGTGTTAATGTGACTGGTGGTTCAGCTGAAGTTGCTCACTGCTTACAGAGGAACTTTTTACATTAAGACTGTTTCCTTCATGGAGGCTGTTGTCTCTCTCAGAAAGCCTCTCCACTCTCCAACCTAACACTCCAACTTTGCAATGCTGTAGATTTTTGTTAGAATTACGATAGGCTTGCATGTGCCTCACACAGTGAAGTTCAGGATTGGGTAGCAAAATGGAGGCCTGAGTGCTGTTGTATGAACGTGTGTTCTGTTAAATCGATAAGAGCAAAGTAGCAGCAAGTGTCTCTTACCAACGAAGAAGGGAGAAAATGCAAACAGTGCCCACTGCTGGTGCTCTCCCTTCCTCTTTTTGTTTCATTCTTTCTTTGCTTGCCTGTGTAGAAAAACTTTCGTTTCTGATTTTGCCAAAGTGGATGTAAAGGTACTTTCATTTCTCTTAGAGCCCTGAAGAAAGGCTTCAGACTCAGATAGGTATTATTTGGTTGTTCCTAAGTTGCTGATTGACACAACCTTAAAACAGTATATGTGTCAGGAAGTCAGAACCCTTTCTTGATGAGGTTGAGATGACAGTCAGTGGCAAGAACAACAAAGGCATATATGCAACATCACCTAAAATGTAACTATTTGATGGGATTATGATGATTGTTTTTGTTGATTGTGCTAGCTCTACTTAGTGTAGTTTAGCTGCACTTGCTTTTATGTTTAAAAAAAAAAGAAGCTTCCCTGAATCCTGAAGAGATACAAACTGTACCTGCTGTACATTTCTTGGAATACCCTGTTTTATGATAAGGAAATGGCTGATAAAGGTTGAAAGAAATAAATACTTCACTTCCTATATAAGGATATGTATCTTTTCTTACTCAACTGGAATAGCTTTAAACACTGCATTTCAGTAGATTTGTTGAAGTTAGGAGTACGGAAAAATTTTTCATATCAAGATGACTAATTGCAATTTTCTCTGTCCTTTTCACTAGTATGTTGCCCATGTCGTGACTTTGAAGCTGTTAAGCACTTCTCTTACAATTAAGGAAGACAGGAATGTGGCAGAAACTCTTAAAGTACAGATAATTGATCTGAGTACCAAAATATCACAGCGCCCGGGAGCACAAGCCATTAAGTAATTGGATTGGTATTTTCTTTTTGTAGAGACGTCATCTCTCCTCCCTTTTCACCCCTTCCCCCCATCTTTTCTTATATAGTGCATTACCTTGTTTATTGACTTTTAAATTTGTGGGTTCTGCATTTGCACTCTACTGAAAAGTTACAGTCACATGATAAGTGAATAATGTAGCATAGAATGAAGAAAGGAATACTGTTCCTTAGGCTTCATAAACAATACTAATAAGCATGAGCTGGAAGCTCACCTTGCTGATAGCAGAAAGTAAAAAAACCCAAAATCACCATTGTGTTGCTTTGAAAAACTTGTCTCCTGTTTACTAATGCAGTTTATTAATGTAACAATTTCTTAACCATGTGGCATATTAGTCCTGTGAAGGTAGTCATCTTTGGCTTTATTGTTATTTTCTTGCTTAACTTTCCTAGATGGAATTATGTTCTGTGTTCTAATGAAATATACTTAACTATTCATCATCTTTAGGGTTGAAGCAAAGCTTGAAAACTGGTATGTTACAGGCCTGAGACAAGAAAACATTGTACCATCTCTTGTGGCTTCCATAGGGGATAGCAAATCTTCCCTCCTTAAGATAGAGTTTAATGTTAACCCAGAGGATAGTACTGCTGACCAGAGTCTTAGTATTGAATCACAGCCTGTGGAAATAAAATATGATGCCGTGAGTAGTAACCAAAGCTCTTCTCTCTCTTTCTGATTTCACTTTTTTTTTTTTAAGTTGAGTGACTTCTCTGTATATTAATAATTCTTGTCTATCTGTTTTGTTTGTTGTTTTGAAAAGAGAACAATAAATGCAATGGTAGAATTCTTTCAGACAAGCAAGGGAATGGATCTTGAAAGATTAACTTCAGCCACGTTAATGAAGCTGGAAGAAATCAAGGAAAGAACTGCTACAGGTAGGATAGTAATAACTCTCACTTGAGGTGAACCCTTGAATATCTCAAAATGTTTCACTATGATTTTCTAAAAAAATTGCTTATGTTTTGATTGCTGACCAAATAGTATGATGTAGTTGCTCTCTTGGAGGGTTAGTGGATATTTTGTGGGAGGAACTTTGAGTTGAGGGAGAAATTAGTAGACTGTTACAAAAGTAACATCGTTACTCAAGGTGCATGATCTTCCAGGTGGATAACATCTCTTTATACGTTGACTGGTACAACTGTTTAACTGGTAAATAGCATTTACATTTCATGTCTCTTTATATTTAAGGATTAGCTCATATTATTGAGATGCGGAAAGTCCTTGACTTGAAGATTAATCTGAAACCTTCCTACCTTGTGGTGCCACAGACGGGTTTCTACCATGAAAAATCAGATTTGCTGATTCTGGACTTCGGTACATTTCAGGTACAAGTTCATACAAGCACAGAAGAAGAAAATGTCATTTTCTCTTAACATAGTAGTTGTCTGAAACCTTCTTGTTATCAGAAGGCGAAGATACGTGTGAATGTGTTTTCGCTTATTGTTTTTACTACCCAATACATTTGGGTTCAGAGCTGTTAAGTTGTCTTTGACATACTTGCACTAGCAAATGTTTTCCTTTTGTAATTGTAGTGGTAATTTAACATATCTGACTTCTTCAACAAAAAGCATGAAATTGTTTCTTTAAAAAAAAATAAAAAATACACCTCTATTAATAAAAGAGAATAGAATTTTTCTCCACTGAATCATCTTTTGTTTCACCTTCACTAGAATTAATAACATGTATGCAATTTGGAGACTTAATTTGATCTTTTCCTTTCTGTGTTTAGCTGAACAGCATAAATAAAGGCAGCAGTCAAGCTTCTAACTTTTCATCTTTAGAGGAGATTATGGATAAAGCTTATGACAAGTTTGAAGTGGAAATAAAAAATGTGCAGCTTCTTTTTGGAAGAACAGGTAACAAAAAACCATAGTTGCTGTTCACTCAAAAGATTGATGAAGGCTACCTACCTGAAATAAATATGGGGTTTTTTTGAAGAACAAAGGCAAACCAAACCCAGTAGTTAACTAAAAGATTATAATACACATCTGCTATTGAATTGTAGGGGAAAAAAAATGTTTAGTTTCTCTTCTAACCTGTTTGCTTTTGATTTGGAGTTGTGTATTTACTTTGATGCCAGGAAAAAACAGAAGTGCATAGAACTATTATGTATTCCGTCATGTGCAGGAAAATAAAGCTAAAATTGCCTTTAATACTTCATTTGGATTCAAATTTGTGCAGTCAACAGATTGAGAGGTGGTTGGTTTATGTTTATCTACCCGTGTATCTTGTTATTTATTTTAGGGTTCTGTGTTCAGATGTATCTTTTAGTGTAGAACTGGGCATGCTGATGCTAAGACGATACAGTACTACGCACTACTGAGAATAGATGTAAAAGCTCTTAAAATACATTCCTCAAATTGTTCTAAGTTTCTCTAGTTTCTGAGTAGGTTCTTTCTCTTTTTGGAGTCATGTTGATTGATTACTTCAATGATATCTTAATTAAAGCAATTGGCAAATGGTGGTGTTTCATCTATGTTTGCTGAACATTTGCAGGTGAAGACTGGAAGAAGGCTCGTTTTCAACATCCATCTACTTTGCACATATTACAGCCTATGGATATTCACATACAGTTGGCTAAATCAATGGTGGAAAGAGATACCAGGATGCCAAGGTAGTATGTTAATGTTGAAAGGACTTCTTTTTAATTACTATGTACTTACAGGAAAGAAAACTATTTTCTGTAAATGTTTAGTTACACTTGATAATTTGAAGGCATTAAGAAGTAAACAGAGCTTACTACTTGCATCAAACCTGTTTTGTCTAATAGTTCCCTGGTCACCTTCACTGGTTACTAACTATACTGTTTAAACTGAGTCCAAGACCTGTTTTTAATGTAGAATCACTAGCTTTACTGTGGTGTGATCTTTATGAGCAAGTATAGGTATTGGTAAGATTTAAATAAAAAATTGGTATGCTCTTTTTTTGTCTTGGAATTGAATCATATTTATATATATGTTTTAAAGGTTTAAAGTGTCAGGAGGACTTCCTTTGGTGCATGTCAGGCTTTCTGATCAGAAAATCAAGGCAGTTTTTGACCTGATTGATAGCATTCCATGGCCTCAGAAGTCATCTGTGTCAGTTCCAAGCACAAAGGTATGCTGACTGTAACTAAGAAAACTGAAATTACAAACATGAGAACTGAAGTGATCACTGCAAGTGTGAATTCCTGCTAATGTCTGTGGTCTCTTTCTCTTGAAGTAAGACATCTGTTACCAAGCTGAGTTAGGCAAAGTGTCTTCATTGTAACTTACCATCAGAACATGCTGAACTTATTTAGACAAGGCTTGCTTAGGTTTTGTTATTATTCTGCCAGTTTCCTTAGAAGTACTGGCAAAACTGACCTTTCTAAGTAATATGGGGAGGCAAGATGAAACATACACTGTTGATAGTAAGTATGACTAAACATACTAAGTTATACAAAATTTAAAGTAATGTGATTTTCTTAATTTTTTCTTTTTTCTCTCCCTTTAGGTACTGGCTATTCCCAAAATTCCTGGTGTTGCTAAAGGGTTGCTTAAAACACCCCAGCTGTTAGCAGAAATAGTGTCAGGTAAGAAGCTACAAATACAACTTTGTAAAAGTAGAAAACTGGCAGTTAGAAAATAGCTACTATTTTCAGGCTACTGTTGATTTTAAAACGTCTTATAAGGACAGTAGAGATCAGTATGATTTATCGTCTCTGACTTCAAGTATGTAAGAAGATCATAGATGCTGATATTACCTTAGAATAATAAACTTGCTGTCTTGAAAAAACAGTCTGGTGCTGCCACTTCTGGACACACACTTTGGAATGGGCACACAAAAAGAGTGAATAATATGTGTAAAAGATGTGTATACTTGCATTAAGAGGGAACATGTGGAAATAGGAGCATTTGTTTTCTGGCTGTTCTGGAGAAGAACTTTTCTCTAGTGGAACCTGGGAAACTTTTTTTCCTGGAGCTTACTTTATAACAGGCTTTCCTTAGATGTGTTCTTGAATGTCTAATGATACAGCTAAACTCTTGTGCTTTCCTTAATAGTGCTTTAATTTTGTTCACTTTTCATCTAACAGGGAAGAAAGCAGTATAGATCTAAAAAGTAGTATACTTTAGTCAGGTTAGATTTAAACTGCTCATACAGTTTAGACTCACACTGGGATGGGAGAGAGGGAGTGGAATATTTATCCTTGCTTCTGGAAGAAGCTTTCTAAGTAGGAAGTCTCTTCCCTTGTGTAGACTCTGAAGAAGAGGAATATTTTGATGTTGAGGACAATTCTGAAGCAACTGACAGGTCGCGAATTAAAGAAGAAGAAATAGGAAATAAGGAGCCTTCTGAAGAGGAACTGACAGATCTTCAGTTGAAGTTTGAAATTGAAGAGGTACATACCTTTAATTCCATTTTTACCTTCAATATAAAAAATATTTTAAAAACCCCCTACAAATTCCCTTATTCTCTTACCAATGATCCCTGGACTTAGTAGATGCAAAAATATATCCAGCAAACAAAAAATAGATGCACATTTCTAGGTATGAGTTCTTTATGGTATCTATATGAGTGTGTTTTTTTAAGATACAGTGTATGTTTATAAATAGCACACATTAACACCCCCTTACTGTGGTGTTTTTGATTGGGTATAATACCAATGCCAAGTCTTAATTTGGGAGTGGGTGGTGGGAAACTGGCACTGGAAGAACAAAGCAAATACCCAGATAGGTCACTTGCAAAAGGCACATCCTAAAATTGTTCTAAGATATTTATATCTTACCATCAGGCAATCATTTTTTAGGTCTTTAAATCTGTATAGAAATAAAACTTCCAGTAAAGCAGGGGTGGCATTAATTTTGTACTTGCTTTCGTTGCTGGTTTGAATGGTGAGTGTATGATATGTGAGGAGGTGGTATAACTGTGTTGTTTGTTTGTCCAGGTTTTAGTAGAACTCACCAGGCAAGAGAAGAAAATTGAGGAAACAGTACTTGTATTTGATGTCCTGCATCTTGGGACAGATGCTACTGTCAAAACCTATAATTTAGCAGCTGTATCTTATTTAAAGAAAATAAGCTTGGATTACTATGAAATTGGAGGTAATAAGCAATGGAAGTATACTAGTGTGTGTGTAAATATATAGATTTAATCTGAAACTGTGGCTCTCCTGTGTCTTGTGCTTACTGAAGTTCAGATGTTCTGGTTTTCTGGTTATGCTACTTTGTGTGCAACTGGCCATAGGCAGTGCTTGTCCCATTGCTAGAGATGAAGCTCTGGACTCCCACCATAATGCTTATTGGATAAATAGTCATTTTAGTGCTTAATCCTGGGATTGAGAAGAAATACAGACTTGCCATTTTGTACTTCACAAAGAGAAACCAGTGATTCCTGCTTTGGCAGGGGGGTTGGACCCAGTGATCTCTTGAGGTCCCTTCCAACCCCTACAATTCTGTGATTCTGTGATTCATGTTTGATGATGCAATGTTATTTTAACTAACAGTGTTGACAGAAAATCGTTACCTTCAAGGCACAAATTGTTTGTAATAGAAATTTCTCTGACTTTTGTGCACTTCATGTGGTATGTTGCAGGTAAAAAAGCACCCATTCATCTAATTAGTTCCTCAGATAAACCTGGCTTAGACCTTCTGAAAGTGGACTATATCAAGGTATACATAAATCTTAAAAAATTTATTTTTAAACCAATTAAGTATATTGCCAAGTCTTAAACCTGCTGTTCAGAGCTAGCAGGTTGTTTTCTATCTTCTGAAGAGCACAGTGACTGGTTGGAACTAATATTAACCTTCATGTGAATTGTTATGTTTAGGCTGACAGAAATGGGCCACACTTCCAGGCAAATTTTGACAACACTGAACAGATGATACAAGTGAGTGCTTCTTGCAGGTTTTACTACTTAGTTTCTTTTGCTTGCTTGCTTGCTTACTTGCTTGGGGAGGACTCAATAAGGGTTTTTTGCTTTCCTGTTTCTCCCCTGGCCTTGCACCAGGGACTTTTAAAATGTTAAAATGTATTTGGAAGGTTTTATACAACTTAATGTAAGAGCTGTATGTTTAGTCTGTTTCTTAATTGTAACAAAAACTTGCTAGCTTAGCTCATGTGGATGAAGTTAGAAATTAAGCATGCATGTGTCTTCTCATGTGTCTGGGATCATGAAGTTCACTTGCTCAGTAGGGGAAAATGTAGGGGCAGTCTAGAAGCCTTTCCCTTTCCTCTCAAGTAACCTGTTTCTATTGTGAACACCACATGATCAGCACTGACTAAATTTACTAAGATGCCTAAAATCTATTTCTGAGTGATGTTTAGTTTTGGCTTTTTTCCCAGGAAAAGGGTGCAAGGGAGCATGTTTTAATTCTTCACTCTGAATTACGACTCGGGAGCTTGCGATACTGCATTTTCCTCTCTATCATGTTTGTCATAGACTCTAGAATGATGACTCTGTCTGTTTATGGTTATTGGAATATAGGGACATATTTTACAAAGTTATGTACTTGCTGTATGAAAGTCTGACTTAAACTAATGGTGTATTTTTGAGTCAGACTTTAAGGAAAAACAAGTGTCTTGAGGAATCCTGGAAATGAACTACAAAGGGCTGTCAGTTTGTTGTTGTCATATGGAATCTCATCTTTTCAACAGGTAACATTTTCCTCATTGAACCTGCTACTGCATACAGAGGCCCTTCTGTCTGCTGTCAGTTTTCTGACAGCTGTTAGTCCATCAGGCAGTGAAACGGGTAGAGATGCGCCGCTTAAAGGTGGAAAGCAGGAAGAGGACACTCGGTTGCGGAAAGGTACAGTTGTCTTGTCACAGTATTGGTTCTGAATGTGTTGTGTGCTGGCAAAACAATCAAACTGGAGCAACCTCTTCAGATATGTAGTAGGGGGTGAAGATCAAAACTCAAGTGACTGTGGCTCGCCTGGCTGGAGGCCTGATTAAAAAAACCCCCAAAACTAACAAAACAGTTACATTCATAAGTGGCTTTTTCAGGCGAGCTTTCTGTTCATCTCTTTCATTGCCATTCTACAAGTAGATGTGAATTTCAGTAAATGAGAGTTCTTTCAGGTTTGGGGACTCAAATAGCACAGTCTTACTGTTCGTGCTAAAATAAAGCAGATGACATAAAGTACTACTTATTGATCTAGGTAATTGAAATATACTGTTAGAGAAGTAGTCAAGTCCTTGACAGCCTAGTGAAAATTTTACTGTTTTGGTGGCACTGAAACAAAACAATACATTCATAGTAAAGTAGGCTCAGAGCAGCTGCACTATCTTTCTTACTAAGTGAAAATATCAAGCACCAGGTGAACTGGAAATGAGGTGTCCAGTGGAGGACTCTTCAGAATTGCTTGTGATTTTTAAATGGGCTCTGCTTGAATCTGCAGGCTAAAAAGAAACTGCTGCTGTGTACAAGTTTAACCAAGGCCATAAATATTTGAGTTCTTGGATAAGCACTTTGCTACTCCTGGTTAGTGAAGGTACAATGAGGTCTGAGGTCTTCTGGTTACAGTCTGTTTACAGACTTAGCTATGATAGTGGTGATGAAAGAAGCTCTAAGAAACAAAACTAAGTCATCTGAATGCCTAACAGACCCCCTAGGCCAAAACAGCTCTCAAATAACCTTCGGACTTTAAGGGAAACTATGAATCATATGTACTTAAAAACCTCCAACCTTCTTTTTCTCTCATTTCTAGTGGTTCGATCTTCCAAGGATAAGGATGTCTTTGACTTCAAGCTTTTTGCCAAGCTGGATGCCTTCTGTTTAAATATTTGCGATGAAAAAAAGAACATAGCAGAGATCAAGATACAAGGTATTAAATCCTTTGTGAGTGGCGACTAATCTAGTAGTTGAGTTTCAAAGCAACTGCTAATAATTGGACTAAAAGATACCTAAGGTGTATATTTTCAGCATCAGACTTTTTTTTCTTTTTTAAAGTTGTTATTTGTACAAGTGTGGCTTGTGGTATTATTTTCAAAGTCAGCCTTCTAGTCTGTTGTTATATTTTATCCTCTAGCTAGAAAAACATGATAGAGTTTTCTTCTGGTAATTAGGTTCATGTATTGAAGAAGTTGAATAGTGTGTGGCTCCGTCTGTTGTACTAAGCTTGGAATATTTTCCTGGCATACCTCAATTATTTAGGATTAAAAAACCACAATGCAACTGTCGCCTTTGGTTTTGAACTCTTAGGGGTTTTTTGGGTCCTTGTTTTGTTATTCTTTTTGATTGTTTCTTTACCCTTAGAGCTATCAATAGTTCTCTGAAGGGGGGTGAAGTTTCCATTCCAAGTTTACTTACAGCTGTCATTTTAATACTTGCACAAACTGTCTCTTAGCATAGATATTTAAGAGTGTGTGGCTTGGTCCCATTGCTAGATCTTGTGATGTATTCACATGACATTTTGTATGCAAAAGTATATTTCAATACAGCATAATAGCATCTTTTTTTTTTTTAAATCTGAGTAAATTCAGCTGATTGATTATTAAGAGTTGTATTATTGCTTGAATATTTTTCTGTGAATAACTCATTTCTTGCCAAAGATTATTGGTGTTGAGAAAGTATCTGTATTAGAAATTTTTCTCTTATGTTTTATTCAAAGCTGTGGTATGGTCACATTGAGTTTAATAGCAGGCAGCATGGTGTAAGGATTTCAGTTTGAACCCTAGGCAAGATACCTTTGTGTCTGATAAAATGTAAAAAGTCTCCATTTCTGGAACTTAAAATACTTTTTTTTATTATTCTGAAGAAATTATGGTAGTTGGGGTATTACTTCTTAACATTCTGATTTGGATACAAGGAGACCAAAATGCCTTGGATCAAATAGAGCTCCCTAATTTACAGTCATTTCAGCAAGGGATGTGGTAACTGGCACTTGATTTGGAAGCAGAGGAGAGGAGCAAGTGTGTTTAGGTATTTTTTGGTGGGTTTTGGAAAAATCTTTATAGAATATAGCTAAGTATTAAGGAAATTCTGTTGCAATGTACACTTTCCGTAAGCTTTCTCACCTGGTGTTGTTTGTCCCCACCCTAAAAAGGAGTGTTACTTCTGTTGTGCAATACTACTGTTTCTCTCTTCATACTTCACAGGTCTTGACTCATCACTGCTCCTTCAACCAAGTCACACTGTATTCTTTGCCCGACTTAAAGACATAGTTGTCACAGATGTGGATTCAAGGACCCTTCATACCCAAGTACACAACTACAAGATTTTAAGCTTTACTTGATTCTTGGTTTTGTGTGTATACAAGTAAAGTGTAGCACATGTTCTTATTTGACTCTTTTAAAATATTTGATTTGTCAGAAATGCCTATTTCCAAATAAGATAAATGGTTAAACATAGTTTTACTATTGGAAGAGTGGATGTCCAAAAGGATTAAATAAAAGGTGATAAATCAATCTAGTTTGGGCATCTGATAGGCTCATGATATATTTAGTAATTCTTTGTTTCAAGTACCTTTCATAGAAGCTGCTGATGAATGGTGGGTACTGTTTTTCTCTCTCTAGGCTGTGTCTATAGTAGGAGATGAAGTTTTCAGTTTCAATCTGACATTAGATCCATATGCTACCGAGGGAGAAGCCTACACTGACATGTCAAAAGTGGATGGTACTGTATCCTTGAAAGTAGGCTGCATCCAAATAGTGTACCTTCACAAATTTGTCATGTCTCTTCTGGTAAGTCTTTTTTTCCATTGTTTGTTTCTCATGCTTTCTTAAATTGGTTGTCTTTTGATGTGTCCTCAGTACAAGTGGTAACTTAAGTTTCTGAAAAAGAAAAGATTTAGATTTTTTTTAATGTATTATAAAAAAACTTTAAGCTTTAACTGGTTTAAACTTGCAGTTTCAAAAAGAAGGACACAGAGCATGTGGGTCGCTTCCTACGCTCTGCTTTGTCAATGCAGAAAAGCTTTGTGTTATTAAGGTGTTTCTAAGGTTTTGTGTTCACTGCATCCTCTCCATACTGGGAACAACCTGAATTCATTGTAAATATATCTGAGCTAACATTAGGGACAGAAATTTCTGTGAGGCTAGATGCTATGTGGATGGCAAATTAATCATTGTAAACACCTGTACTTTTGCTAGGTATTACCTGGGGGCAAAGAGGGGCTCTAAAATTGTCTGTGTCCCCAAAAGCTAATGCAGTAAAGGAATCTTGTAGCTAATGAAGGAAGAAAACAGAGATGGTTTTAAAATGAGTCATTTGTACTGGGTAATATATTTTTGCCCTTCTATTGGAGGTCATGATGGAAAGCACTCACTAGTCTTTCCTCAGAAGAAGTTAAACATAGTACCTAGCATACCTGGTGGTGGGTTATGGTTGATGATGCAAAATGAGTGTAAAAAATACCCCCAAAACCCAAACAAAAAAACCCCTCCACCAAAACAACCAGCCAACAAATATTGTCAAACCAACCAAACCTCCTCCAAAACTCAGACCTCTTCACAAACATTTCTTCTTTCTTTTCAACTGATTATTGTAGACCTTCTTGAACAACTTCCAGACAGCTAAGGAAGCACTGAGCACTGCTACAGTCCAAGCTGCAGAAAAGGCTGCTACCAGTGTAAAAGACCTTGCTCAAAGGAGTTTTCGACTTGCAATGGATATTCACTTGAAAGCACCAGTTATAGTCATTCCTCAGTCCTCAGTTTCCCCCAATGCTATAGTTATAGATCTTGGCTTGATTAAGGTTCAGAACCAGTTTAGCTTGGTGGCTCCAGAAGGCAGTTTGCTCCCTCCAGTCATTGACAAAATGGATGTACAGCTGACAAAGCTGAAACTGTCTAGGTAAAGTGTACTTTAAGTAATTCCTTAACTAATTGGTAATATTAATGCTCTGTAGCATATGGATCTACTTGTTGGTGACAATGTCAAATATTTGGTCTTGAAATACTGACCTGTTATCTTGACAAATAAATTAGCAGTAAAATAAAATACTGTTCTGCTCAGGAACAGATTGTTTAAATTTGAGATTTGAAGATGTTACTTTCAAAATACAACAAATGACTTCAATTCTAAGTTCCTTACCATGTGTTTTGTTGTTTGGTTTTGTGCCCCCCCTCTTTGTTTGAAGGACCACTATGGAGACAAGTCTGTCGCATTCAGACATTCAGATACTTCACCCCATTAATTTAAGCCTGTCTGTGAAACGAAATCTATCTGCAGCTTGGTTTTACAAATTGCCAGTACTGGAGATCACAGGGTATCTGGATACAATGAATGTAAGTTTTGTGAGAAGGTAGTGTTGAGAAGCTTGTGATACTACTTCGTAACTTTCTCTCTCCATTGGATGACCTCAAGATAGTTGTTTTTTGTGGCATTGGAATACTTGTGAAAGAAAACAACAGATAGATCTTGGGTGAAACTGGAGTGAAAATATGTAGTAGCAAGCTATTTACAGGAGAATATTGCAGTCTTTGTCATTGCTTTTAATATATTTATTGTTACAGCTTCAGAAGTTCCAACCTTCTTTATTCATCTAACCCTTTAACAATTAGCTGTTAAATTGCCTTGTCCTTCGTGCTGCTGACAAAATGAGCACTCCTTTTGCCAGCCACTGTTGTTTTGCTTTGTTAGCTAACAAGAAGTTTAAAGAAAAATGTGGTTTTTTTCCTCAGAGCTGTCATCTGTATTTTTACAGGTTGTGTTAACTCAAGAGGATTTGAATGTCTTTCTCAAAGTGTTGACAGAAAACCTTGGTGAAGCAGAAGCAGAACAAACTCACACAAAAGCAGTACAGCACCAAGAAGGTCAGGGATGGAATTTGTCATGAATATTAACTGTGTTAGCTTTAAGGAATAATGAAAAGCCTCTATTATGCAAGTGTAGATCTGAGAAAATGACATGTGATAAAATCTTCTCTTTACAAGGACAGTGTTCATACTTTAATACTTAAAAAAAAGTGGAAAGATTATCAGACAAAATTTGGTAATTGTGAGCTAAATTGCCACAGAGCTAACAAGGTATTGAGATGGCAGAGGAATCTTGTTGACAGAACATGTTTCTGTTCTCTTTGCCTGTTGTGAAGGTAAAGGCTCTGCTTATGGAAACATTGGTACCTTATCCTGTCTGAAAGAACGGCTTACATGGCTGTGTTTCTTGGGCTGAATGAATGATGGCAATTACAAAAGTTAACCAATTTATTGAATGCTTCAGGTAAAACCCAAGAAATGGAGAAATCTGTCTTGATGCAGGATACGAGTGTTCCAGAAGGAATGCTGTCTGAAAAAAGCAAACTAACATTAAACAAAGATGTAGTCAATATGTTACTGAATTTTGAAATCAAAGAGGTATGTATCTATCTGTAAAAATAATTTTTCCTGAATCCAGTACTCAAATTGATTTCTTGGAAGTAGTGAGCTCTTTCCAGTTAAAAAATACATGATAACTGTTTAAAAATAATAGTACATAACAATACAATCCCCACCCCGCACAACAAAATAGCTCTCTGGAACCCAGGCTCTTTAGCTGTTTCTTTAGGTGTTTTGTGTCCTCAATCAGCATGTAAGTATCCAGTGCATACCACTGGTAGCTTTTGGCAGCTTCTAACTTTCAGATTTTCTGTTGTGGCTGTGAAGACTTTTTGTTTCAGTGGTGGGACTGAGCCACCGTACAGGCAGGACTGTGGTACTCCCATCTGGTCATATTTAATATGTCTGAGAAACAATTCTGTCTTGTTTAATGTGGCCTTACATGTCACATGGAAATTTTTCCTAACATAGTATCCACATTGTCTGCGGACTCTATGTTGGGTGATTAATGATAAAATGTGAATTTGTTGATGTACAAGGAGTATGCCACAACCAGGCAGACTAAGTGTTGAACTCTTGGAAATTCTTGTGTGGGAAATTGTTAGGTTGAGGTGTGATATTATTTCCCAAGAATGGAAAATAATTGTCTCGTGAAATAATTGCATTCAAATTATTCATTCACAATTACATCTAGTTCTCTACTTGAATTTTCAGCTATGTTTAGAAAGAAAAGGTTTTCTTCTCTTATTTCAACTTTCATATCAGAGTAATGCTTAAAATACTCTATAAACGAAGTATTTTAATGTTGAAATATTTGTGTCCTTTATTATTTGCATAGTATTAGATATTCACAGTTTGATTCATGTTTCTATTCTCATTGGCCCTTCCTTCCAGACCAGTATAATTTTAGTAACTTTCTTCCCTTTTCAAACTCTGTAAGTAACGTTTTGTAATGTTTCATTACAAAACTAAAGCATAGCTTAACAGGGTGAAGATAGGCCAACAAAATTAATAGCTAGCTAAATTAAGAGACTTGAGATTTTTGTTTTGTTAATGAAGCATTTATGAAGTGATTGGTTACATTAGCAAACTGATGATGCAAGTTCTCTTTGTAAAAAAGGTGAAATGTCTAGATTAATACTAGTTGTGGAGCTTGCTGGGTGATAATGCCCAGTTATAACTGCATGTTATGATACCTTGGCAGCTTTACTGAAATAATGAACTTACTTACCTTTCAATATTCAAGGTTGTGATAACCTTGATGAAGCAGGTTGAGAAGGAGAGGTATCCATTGCATACTCTAACTGTGCTACAGCTTGGAACCGAAACCAAGGTTAGAAATCATGAGTTGACTGCAGCAGCTTATCTGAAAAAAATTACCATGAGATGCATTGAAATAAATGGTAAGTCTTCTAGAAAAATGGTGTGTGGTCATCCAGTGTGTGCAGTCAACATTTGTAGCAAAAGTCTAGCATGTTCAGAAATAAGGATTAGGGGATGTGAGGACAGGAGGTTACATGCCAGATTTGCTTGATGCTGTCCCATGTAATTTAGATGTAATTGTATTTGTTTTACCTGATAATCAAGTTCTACTCCTGTTGCAAGAGTTGGCTTGAGTTAATTTGTTTAACTGGCCTACTTTGGGTAGGAATGGTTGTTCCTGAGAAGTATTCTACCTGTTCAGAATGTTTTGATGAGTTCCTTGAGCCTGTGCTTTATGAGTAGTTGGGGCAGCACTGGAAATACCAAGTGCTTCCTTGATTGATCAGGGAACCATTCCAAGTGGAACAACTGGAATAGCCTAGTATTCAAACTAGAAACATATGGGTTTGAGTATTACAACCTATCAGTAGGAATGCAAAATGAATTTCAGGAATGCAAGCAGCTTTCCAATTTTGAATCATCCTTCAGGACCCAGTTGACTTTGATTAGTTTAATTAAAAAAGTGGATGCAGCATTTGACACGGTAGTGCTTAATCTTCAGCTTGTCAGTGAAAAGAGATGTTTACCTTGATTCTTTCAGCAGGAATAGTATATAATTAGTATATGCCATAGGTGGATCAAAGATGTTGTTTAGAAAAGCTTCAGAGTTTTTTGTTTCTTTATTTGCAGACTCAAAAGGAGATCCTCTTTGCATTATTAACTCTTCAAGTGAGACAGATGAACATCTTCTGAAAATGGAATACATTAAGGTTTTGATACCTTTTAACTAAGATTATATGGGCAATAAAAGAAGACCTCCATACACACTAGCCTGTGTTAGGTTTTTGTTTTTTTTTTCTTGTTTTAAAATCTGGAGGATCTGTATCTAAAACTTACCTAGGTCTTCTCCTAAATACTACTTTTCAACTTACTGTTTCATTTCACTCTGCTGTTTCCATATAGTGCTTGCATTATAAATCAACACAATTACTGAAATCACTGGTGAAACCAAATATTTGTATGTGTTCCTCTGTGAATAATACCAGTTAGTACTTTCTTTGCAACTTAATAGGTGAGATTAGTCTTTGCCTAGGTAAGTGAATGGGGGCCTCTCTCCAGGTGGTAAAACTATCATTTGAGGAGTTTTCTTGATAGCTGGAGTTTTTGAGCATTTCTTAAAAAAACAAAAAGTGCCCTTCAAAATGTCATGAACGTTTGGTTTTAGAACTAGTGGGTAACTCATATTCATCTATAAAGGCATAACTTCTAGAGAGAAAAGCTAATTAATTTGTTCTGACTGTGTACTAAGCATAAACTGATGTGGTTTAAATAGATCCTAGGTAAGATGAAGCTTTGTAACTGGACAATTGAACTTTCACAAAATATGTGTTAAAAGTATTGTGAGTACCCCCTTCTGGCTGCCTCAGTTGAATGCTTTATTTAGAGCCCTTGCTTCATCACATCCCTTGGTGGTTTTTTTGTAATGGGAATAATCCTTGTGTGTGTTGTAAACTGAGTTAACTCAGTAGTGACTGACTGTGTGCTTGGGCATTTTTTTTCTTCCTTTAGGCTGATCCTGATGGACCAGATTTTGCTACTACTTACAGAAGCACCAAGCAAAACATCAATGTAAGTACTGGATGTATTTAATTTATTGTTAAGCTTTTCAAACAGTAATGGTTGTGTGAACTTGTTAGTTGTCTGCTTTTTCTCTTCTTGTTGAAGGAAAAAACCCAAAAACCCCAACTAAAAAAACCTCATAAAAGTCCAACCCCCTGACTCTGTCATTGAAGCTGACTGCTTTATATTTAACTACTACAAAGAGAAGTCCAGGAGGAAAAAGATTGTGGATGATTTTTTTTAATGTTATGAAAATATTTTGTGTATTAATTAACTAAAACTGTATACTTTTAGCCAGATAAAATTTATAAGGTCATATTTTTAACTTTTCTCTGAGGACTGTAGGTGTGTTTTATTCCTGGAGTGTTACTCATTGCAGCTTGTGAAAAAGCCTTGTGTTTTGGAGCTTGAAAGTTTGTAACAGAGATGTGAGGTGATGTGTCAAACATGCTTTCTCAGAGGTCTTGTGTTCAATCAGTCCATTTTTTACTTCTTCTGAAAGCAACTATCCTCTGTCTAGTTTTCCCTGGCAGCAGTGACATCTGAAGTGTAGCAGGACACATTTAAAAAACCAAAATTGTTTCCTTTAAAGTAGTAGTGGTGGGTGGAGCTTGTTTCTTGACAGGGATATATGGAATTTGAAGTGCTTGGAGTACTTCGGAGTCAGGTAAACTGGCATCTCTTAATGTATCAGTGAAACCACTGTTTGTTCTGATGGCAAATTTTGAATTTTGTTCTGTTGTTTCATACTTACTAAAATATCTCTAGACATTGTTGTGGAGATATCAACCCAAGTGCTCAGTAGTCCATAATGAAAGGCAGCAGAACTTAGAGAGCTTATTGAAAAAGCAAAACTACGTGAAGCATCAGTGTTTAGACTGGCAAGGTTCCTCTGTATCTGTTTTGTGCTTCCCTTCCTTAACTTCTTCATCTGTTCTGGAGCTTGTGTGGTGTTGAGTTGAAAGAGAGTAGGGTGACATGATTGTGAAATTGAGCAAGATGTGTTTTTCTCAATTCTGTGATAGTAAATCTGAGTTGTCATGCAATAAGCTACTCTTAAATAACAATGTCACTTTGTTTTCTTGCCCCATTTTAGGTCATCTTTTCACGTTTGGATATAGTACTTCACACAGAGGCTTTGCTTTCCATCATGAGTTTTCTCACATTCAGCGTTCCCTCGGGTGGTCTTCGCGGTACTGACAAAGCATCAGACCACAAGTCTCAAATAAAACAAGAAAAAGGAAATGCTCTAAGACCAGGTACCGCGGTATTAGAAAGGCTCTAGTTTGATACTTAACAGCATCTAGCTTTTGGTTGCAATGCCAGTATTGAAGTGTATTTTGTGGAAAAACAAGGCATGCACAATTGTGCATGGGAAGAAACGACTTTTTTTAATTAAAAAAAAAGCTAGATAGTTTGCTGTTGCTTAACTTTACAAATTCTCTTGCATAATTTAACTTTTTCCTAAGAAGTGGAACAGTACCAAAGCCTTTGAGCAACCTGGCCTCGTGGAAGTTGTCCCTTCCCATAGCAGGGGGATTGGAACTAGATAATTGCAAAGCATCAGTGTCAGAACTTCTGTTGTTTTCCAATCTGAAGGCTCTTAAGAGTGCTTACATTGCTGAAAAGAAGCATTCTTGAGCTCCAGGGAAGCAAGAAGTTCTGAACTGAAAGATGTGTTGCTTATTTTAATAACTGCTATCTGTAACCTTGAAATAGTACGAGGTTTTTGTATGGAAGCTCCTTCAGAATGTTTTTTCAGTGTGGTTGATTCTTGTGTTTGTTACGTTGTTTGGGAAATGAAATTTCTAATCCTAAATCTATTGGGATTGAGTTTCCAGTAGCTGGCTGTTACCCTTGGTGTTCTGCAGGCACCTTGAGTTCTGCTGCAGAAACTTTTTTTACCTAATTTGCTTGAATTAGCCACGCTACTCTATACCAAAAGGAACATCTCATGTGAGAGAGAGTTCCAAATCATACTGCTGTGTGTAAGCTAGATACTAATGAGGAGAACAAACATCATATTGGTTGCTGTTTGCTTGTGTTGGTTAGTTGTTAGTTCTTGTGACAGAAGAAAACTGAGTTAATAAAGACTTATTTCGTATTTTGATTAGCAATCAGCAGTAACTTCCAGGGAATAACTGCAGGTTGCTTTTTGAATAGTACATACATATGCAAACCAAATCATCTAACTCATGTTTTCAGAAATTGATCTGTGACGTTCTTGTATGTCTTTTGTTTCCTGTCCAGTGTCTGGTAGTGCAGACCAGAGTGATATCTGTGAGTTAAAACTCACGGCAAAACTAAATGCATTCGGTATTACAGTGTGTGATCAGACCTGTGGGATTGCAGACATTAGAATACAAGGTAAGGATGTTTGGTTTAAATATTCAATTAGTTGGTGCTAGCAAGAAAGATATTATTCCCCTCCATTTATTCCCTTATGAAAGGCTCGTGTGTGCACTGCATATGTTTTGAATATATTTTGAATACATGACATGACAGTAGTTAAGTGTTGTAATAGCAAAAATACCTCTTTTGGCATCTTCAGTGCGAGGGGAGAAAATGTTTTACTTGGAAAAAGGAGGCAGCTAATTTCTAGGTGGAGTAAAATTAAAAAAGAAAAAAAAAAGAAGAAACCACATTATAAATAACACAAGCTTCCATGCTTTTACTAGCTAGATCCTAATAGAACTATTTGGAGTTGTCACTCTAGTCCAGAATCAATTTATTTTGGCAAATCTATCATGTGTTGCAGGGTGGCGACTTCTGTTTTGGGCTTAGGGCTGATTATTGTGTAGAAGAATGCTGGATTCTAAGCTATTCTTTCTATGTTTCTTCTTTTTTAATGCTGCTTTTTAAATGTTTGTTTAATAAATGCACTTCAGTAAATTGCTGTCTTCTGCTGTTTGTCTCAAACTAGGTATGGATGCATCTGTAGTCATGAAAACTAAAAAGATTAAAGTGTTTTCCAGACTGGAGGACATCGTAATTACAAATGTTGATCCAAAAACAATCCATAAAAAGGTGATGTGTTCTGCAGATTTTACATTAAAACATGTAACTTTCAGGTTATTCAATGACAACACTGTAGTTGATTTGCTGTGTCTGTATAATGCTAACCACAATGTAATACCAAATATTAAACAAAAATTAATTGGTTTATTTCCTTTATCTCAGGGAAACACAACATGCTTTCATTCAGTGTTTAATTTTTCAATCATGTTTGCATTGCTGTGCTTAACTGAGTGGCAAGGGTTAAGTTTGAAATGGACTATAGATAACTAAGAAGAGTCATACCGTAAAATCTCAGATTCAGTTTCCTTTGGTGCCTAGCATGTATGCATCCAGGTATTGCTGATAAGTAGCTGTTGATCTTTGTGGAACTATTTCTGATTTGATAAGTAATAATTCTAGCAATTTCTATTGCTGGGAGGTTTTAACTATATGGACTTAATTTTCTAGGCTGTCTCCATAATGGGAGATGAAGTGTTTAGATTTCAGATGTCGCTTTATCCAGATGCTACTGCAGGAGAAGCCTATGCTGATATGTCAAGGGTGGATGGTAAAATGTCTCTGAAAGTGGGCTGCATCCAAATAATTTACCTACATAAGTTCTTTATGTCTCTCTTGGTAAGGCATTAGTTTCAGTTCTTCTCTTGACATTAAAACTGTTTAAAAAAACCCCAAATGTAAGCAGGTCCTTGTGACCTGTACCTTGCAGTGAGCTGATGTACAAGCATATAGGAGTATGTTGCTGCAGTGTCGTTTAAGTTGCACTGCTTCATAGAAGAATGGCTCATATGGTGAAAGATGACAAAACAGGTAACAAATTTGACAGCTTTAACAATATCATAAAAACTAAATAGGTAAGCAGTGTCTTAGCTTGTACATGATTTTAACCTTTTTCTTTTTTGAAACTTGCCTTGTTGAATCAGATGATTTGTGGTTTTGACCATGGCTGTACTGTATGTAAGTTTACAAAAGTTTACCTTGCTTGCCTTTCGTGGCCAGGCTTATTTGCTCTTATCTTTTCCACTACCCATCAATAGCACTTCCTAAACAATTTCCAAACGGCACAAGAAGCCCTGACTGCAGTCACTGTCCAGGCAGCAGAAATGGCAGCTTCCAGCATGAAAGACTTTGCTAAAAAGAGCTTCCGCCTCTTAATGGATGTCAACCTGAAAGCTCCAGTTATAGTTGTTCCTGAATCTTCAACTTCATGTAATGCTTTGGTAGCTGATCTTGGCTTAATCAGAGTTCAGAATACATTCAAGCTGGTGTCTTCAGATGAATCTTCTCTTCCTCCAGTCATTGATAACATGGATGTACAGCTAACTGATTTGAAGTTATCAAGGTATACATGGAGTTTTCTTATGACTTAAGTGTTTGTCAAGAAAATGGGTCTTTGTTGTGTGTGCAGCCTCGCTCTATTATTTAAATACCATAGGCAATAAAAGCATACAAAAAACAAACACAGAAGTTTAGGAATGCTAATAGACCTTCGTGTCCATGATCTCTAACTCAGTTACTGTCCTCTCATTCCTTGTTTTTCCAAGAAATTTTAATCTTAAGCACATACCTGGGCATAACTGCATGTAAGCACACATTATTCATTTTAAATTAATTATAGCCATAGTTTTGCTAGATTAGTATGATGATATTTAGGATTCAGTGACTACTCATTTTTTTCCTGCTGCTTCCACTGTCTTTTGTAGGTGCATTATATCCACAGATTCTCAACCAGATTCTGAAATTTTGCATCCTGTGAGTTTGACTTTACTGGTCCAGAGAAATTTAGCAGCAACTTGGTATCATAAAACCCCAACAATTGGTATCAAAGGAGACCTAAAACCAATGCAGGTAATATCAGAACTGCATCATATTTTTAGCAGGTGAATGAACAGTCTTAACAAGACTAGAAAGTATTTATCACACAGTGTTAGTTCTGGTTGTAACTCCTACGTGTAACAAGTAATCGAGTATATTTTAGGAAAAATGGGCTAATTAATTTAGGCCTTTTGGCCAGGATCATTTTCACTAGACAGTTTGGTGGAAGCTGCATCTTGTTTCTTCAATGTTTGCATACTGTTGACAAAGATAGGGTTCTGTAGTGGAAAGAAATACTGTCACCAAAAAAACTTGTGGGCTTGTCACTTACAGATTGCACTCAGTGAAGATGATCTATCTGTTGTCATGAAAATTTTGCTTGAAAACCTTGGAGGGGCTTCTTCCCAGCCAAGTACTGTGCAAGAGAAAACTGAAGAGATGCAGATCATTAAAAAAGGCAAAGTTCCAACTGAATCTGGTATCTCGGAGGGTATGTTAAATTGCTATTTGCAAATTCAAACATCAAACTTAGTTGAAGCACTTAAATGTGTGTAAATAAATTCGTAACTGTTACCTCTGTATTGCCATTGCACATGTCAAGCTGTAAATGTCAATATACACACATACATGGAATCTGAGCTGTTGATGCTCAAAAGGTTTTGGAGTGTGTTTTTTTGCAATCCATCTTTTACAGACTAGTATTCTTCAGTCTGTCAGTGACTCCTGTAAGGTGCAGGTAGTTTAAAATAAGAGAAGCCAAACCACCTACCCCAGAATGTTAATGCACAATTATAATGACTGAGAGTATTATTAGTATTCAAATAGTGTTTGAATGCAAACATGTCTCTGGATGAAATACTTTCCCAAAATACCTTTTGTCCATACTCAGTGTCAAAAAAAAGCAGTTCAACCAATAGCTGAATAGGTGCTGTATGAGAAGCTGGAAAGAGTAGCGTTGAGTCCTTGAGAAGTCTTGGTACTTCCTGTAGCTTTTCATTGAAACAGATGAAAAACTGCTGTAAATTCATGGCAGCTTTTTTTAAAGCTTCTTAAACCTCTCTGTGCTAGGCAATTTTAGTATGTATTGACTAGAACAAAGTGATATTGAGTAAATAAAGAGTACAAATTGTTCTGAGTAGTTTTCTAGATGTAGAGCTTTTCCTTTTCCTATGACTTTCTGATCTTAATTTTAAACCAAAACAAACATAAAAAGCCTGGCACAAAAGCAACCCCAAACCCAGAAAAGCCACCCCCAAGCCCAGTGTTCCAAAGAAATGTAAGAATATTTTCTTTTCACTGACAGGTCCTCTTGCTTTTGGAGAAAAACCCATTTCTACTGTTCAGTCTTCTGCGGAATGTTACACAACACTGAAATTTGACTTCAATTTTGAGTCACTTGCAGTAACTCTCTACAATAGTGATGTGCATCAGGTTTGTGACAAAGCTTTTCACATACTGAAGGGGTGAGGGAATCGGCCTTCTCACATGGACAAAACTGAGGATATTAAGACAAAAATTTTCATTGGTTGTGTTGACTTTGTAATGCTTGCCCTGTTGAGCTTTTGCAAATTATCCTGGAACTTTAAGGTTTTATGGGCAGAGCATGTCCTTAATTTGAAGCACATAAGTACAGTTCTAAAAATCACATTAGAAAACCTTGAACCAAACAAAACCACCTACCATTTGATTCAGTCATTCAACACTTGATTCCAGGTATCCAAACTAGCAATCCAAACTTGAAAAGCAGGAGTTGCTGGCCTAGAGGATGGTAGTTGTATGCATGGAACCTGTATAGTTAGTAAGCAGATCCAAGGTTTATATGGGCCATGCTTTCCTCTTACATATTCCTGTGAGTAATGTGAGCATCCTTCCTTTGCTGAAAACGGAAGAGAAAGATGTGCAGTGTTGCCTTGTTTTTGACTTAATGTGCTTTGGCCAGATGTGAAGGTACTTGCTTTGGAAGTCTTGTTTTATAGCGAGCTTGTGATATCTGTGCATTTAGAATAACTATAATGCAGGAATTTGTGGTGCTTCTTGCATGAGATGTGTATAGTTTTTAAAAATTCTTATGCAAGTGTAACAAGAATTGACACAGCATAATGGGGTTTTATTTTAATTTCTTCTTCTTGTCCTTTCTGCTTATTGCTGAGGTCTTGGTTGTAAATGAGTTAGTGTAATAGGAGTGAAGGGATCCTTTGATAGCAGGTTCGGAGTTCAGATGGATTATCCTTCAGCCACACGTTCTGAACAACTGCTAGAAATGCAGTGGAGAAACTACTACAACCCAAGTTGCTTTTTCTGTGTTCTCAGTGAGTTTCTTGGACTAATTTGTATGCTTGGGGAATGACAGCAACAGGCTATAATCAGATACTTCCATTCATGAATGAAAATACATGTAGCTAGCAGCAAGGGAAATGTGTTAATTGCTTTGTTCTGTGATAACAACTCCTACTCTTTCTCACTGTGTAGGAGTCTCTGCTTTCGCTGCATAGTGACAAATTACGTCTCGGTGAACTTCGACTGCATCTCATGGCATCATCGGGGAAGATGTTTTCAGATGGCTCAATGGATATTAATGTGAAACTCAAGGCATGTACCCTGGATGATCTCAGAGAAGGAATTCAGAATGTGACTGCAAGGTAGGTTTGAGTGCATCCAAAATGAAAAAATTCCGTGCAACTTGAGGAAGGCTGTTACCTTGTTCTATAGTTTACTTCACCTGGGATTGATAAAATTTAGTAGTGCTGCCCATTGTTGCCTGTCATACTAAAAAAATGAATGATGTAATTTTAACACCATCAAGCAAGTCTTCTATGTGTTGATTACTCAGGATATCTAAAACAAAACAAAGAAAAACACTTGGGAGGCATGAGTATTACAGTAAACTGTAGAGAAGCTGAGTAGAGAGCAAGCAACCCCACCTAGAGAGTTCTGTGCCCTGGAACTTCAGTCCAGTTGTTTCATGATACATATTTACTTCCAAAACTGTAGCAAGCAAATTTTAAATGGAAATTGCTCTTCTGTTAGAGAAGTCTGTACCCTCTTATTTCTGGAGGAAACACTGCTTGTCTTTTAATTCTTATTGATAAGTGGCACTGGGAGGAAAAACTGGCATGACTTATGCAACCTTGTTATTCTAGATGTGTTATGAAATACTTCTTACTAAACTTGTTTTCCAGAATGATAGACAAGAAAGAGGACACAAGTGACAGTTTTATGATAGATATAGGCTACAAACAGGATGAAAATGAGACTGAAGTTACTGCTGTCCTTGACAAGATGTACGTATGTGCCAGTATGGAGTTTTTGTTGGCAGTAGCAGATTTTTTCATTGACTCAATGCCGGCATCCTCTACTGAGAGATCTGCACAGTTCCAGTTAAAACATGTGGCCTCTGGGAAACCCAAGCCAGAAACAGGTCTGTAAAACTAATTTCTACCTCCACTGTTTTAAAACTGCTGTATTAAGTAGTGGAGTTGTATTCTCCAGCAGAGCTAAATATTGAAAATCACTTGTGCTAAAGAGTATTTTTACCCATGTCATGTTGCAAAGGAAGCATCCTGGGAGTAGGAAGTGCTTTGTAGACAGTAGCAAACAGGTAAAGAGAACAATGTACTTTTTAAAGGTGAGTAGCAAAGAAAGTCTTTGCAAAGTTGTGTATTTTGAAACTGTAGGTTATTTCAGTTTAGTTATGGAAAACTAACTTTTTGATGAACAGCTTTCTTGCCCTTGTCTTATCGTGCTTTACTTTCAGTCTTCAACTTCTGAGTTGGGTTTTTTGCTCTGTGTGTGGCATTTTGTTTTGGGGTTGTTTTTTTATTAAGCGATTGCTAGGCTTGCCTGAGTTGTGGTCAGACCTCATTTGTGGGTCATGTCTAGCTGGTTCTTTTGGGGAATTAGGAAGAATGGTAGGAATGAGCTTTGTTTTATGAATTGTCCCGGTGATGTCTGCAGTTCACTTCATCTCCTCCTCCCTTTTGGGAGATAGGCACGAGTCCTGTGATGAGGGAGAGCTGGTACTTACGCCAGAAAAATGGCACTTGCAGGGCCTGCTCAGCACTACCCAAAGGTGTTTCTGGCTGCAGACCATGATTTGAAGCTTTCTTTGCTTTCCCTGTTGCGTATTGAGCCTCAATGTGGCACCTGTTCCACTGTGTAGGTGTGATATTCTGACATTTCTGGCAAGTTTTATGTATGATTGACCCATATAACGAGTCCTAAATTGCAGAAGGCTCATACACCATATGCTGCCTTTTGTTGAGAACTGAAGTGACCTGATCCATCAGTAGGCTTCAATTTTAGGTTTAGGTATTATGTGCATAATAATGCTTTGAAACCTTTTATGTTCAAGGATATATATAAATATATTTTGAACTTATTTTTGCAGAAGTACCTGTACGGCCAAATATGACAGTAAAGGCTGTGATCATGGATCCAGAAATTGTATTTGTTGCTAATTTGACCAGTGCTGATGCCCCCGCCTTAAAAGTTTCCTTCCAATGTGACTTTTCCCTGACATCTGGAAAGGATGCACAAAGGATGACTGCTCAAGTGCAGGGCTTTAAAGTGTTGGCCTGTGCCTTTCTTAAAGACAAACAAGACAAGAGTGTTACTACGGTAAGAAAACTTGGTTTTCATAAAGAAACAAGTCATGAGAACTGCTGGCAGGTGTGTCTTTTAGTTGGCATATCCATAGCACTCAGAAAATTCAATTTTCATCTTGTTATTATGATGCTAGGAAGGACTGTGCCTCTGTGGTAGCCCTTTTAAAGGTGAATCTTTTATCAGGAGGTTTGCAGGACTTCATTGCACAGAGCTGTCTAAAATCCACATAGTGCATTTGTGAATAAAATTAAAAGTTTCTTAAGGAATAAACTCTATAAGGGGCTTTGAAGACTAAAACCATCTCTCTGCTTCTCTGTTTACTGCTTGTCAGTTTACTTGTTGTGGCAGAGTATGCTGATCAGCATGCTGTCTGGAACTTGATCTACTCATTCCTGGCAGAGAGCATGGGGACACAAAGGTGGCCTGTGTGTTCATCTCACACCCTGGTATCTTTACCTATGCATTTAGTTTGCTTAAGGATTCAGGGAGATTTGACTATACCATTATGTCTATCTGTGTGTTGGGTTTTTGTTTTGTCAGTTTTTTAAGCCTTAAGTCAAAAGCTTATATTTCACTAACTTTTAACCTTTCAGTACAAAATGCCTCCTGTGCAAATTTGGATGTTGGACCAAAGCACAGTAACACTAGGGAAAGAATGCTGTTCCTCTGAAACATGTTGTTTCCCTTTTTAATCCCACTTTGGCCTATGGGATTAAAAAGAACAAGACTACTTGAAGAAGTGGGATTGAAGGGAGTTGCCTTAATAATCAAATCCTATTTTTCACTCAGGTGTTACAGCCATGTTCTTTGGTCATGGAAAATATGATGCATGTGTCAGGGGTACAGACTGTGGCAGTAACAATAGAAGCACTTACTATAAAGGTAAAATTATTAAAACTGTCTTTGTGTTTCTCAAACTGTAGCTTTTTCTTTTAAATTGATGTATTGCTATGGAAACTGTCCACTTGCCCCATTAGTTTAATTCCAGAAATAGGCATTTATCCTTTTAAAACTGCTCTCTCTTAGGAGCAATCATTACATGTTCCTTGTTATGTCAGTCTCTTGGTAAAAAAGGATTAATTTCAATAGTTTGGATACTAGGATTACCAGTTTCTTCTTCTAAATCCCTGGAAAACGTTTCCCCTGCTGCCAGCACTTCTGTTTTTCTATCCGGAGGTAGTTAGTGGCATGCAAACATTAGACTGTTGATAGCATTTCCAGAATGATATGATATGAAAAACTTTGATCTTAATAGATAAATTAATGATTGAGTCTATAGCAAAGGACTGAATTGGAAGCAATAGTACATTGTTCCTAAAGCATAAAGCTTTTGACAGGTGTAGTCTAGTGCTGATAGAAATGGTGATGTGCATAACTCTGCAAGCATGTTGTTCTGAACAGTTTTGAGTATTTGCTATTTCCATTTATCATACAGTTTTTATCTTAACCAGGTTTAAAACTTTTTGAGTTATAAAGGACTTGTTTTCCCCCTTTCTTTCAAGATCTCACCAATAATTCTGAACACAGTGGTGACGATTATGGCTGCCATAAAACCCAAAGCAACAGAGGAGGATTCTAGAGGAGCAACTGAAGCCTCTGAGAACTTGTGGCAAGTTAAGCCTATAGATGAGTGCAATGCTTGGTTTCTTGGTGTCGACATAGCTACAGAAGCAACAGAAACTTTTAAGGACCGTGAACATATTCTGAAACAGGAGAGATTTGATGTTGTAGTGAAGTCACTTCAGGTCACCTTGGAATGTGGTCTGGGACATCGTACTGTCCCTTTGTTGCTGGTAGAGTCTACATTTGCAGGTGTCCTTAAGAACTGGTCCTCACTGATGGAAGTGACTGCTGATATGTCTCTGGAGGTATGTATGCTCAGACTAATTGTTGTTTCATAGCACAGTGGCATTTGATTTTGATACCAAAGTAATTCTCTCAAGCAGTGTAGCAGAGGTTAGAGACTGCATTGTATTAAATGAAGATGTTAAAAAGATAATTATAAGGCTGTCAGGTCGCTCTAAAGGCAAGCTGGTAGTCACTGTTGTAAAATGGTTGTCACTTCACAAAAAAAGTATGCACTTCTGTATATTTATTTCTGAAGCCATTAGATCTCCCAAAATGTGAAAGGAGAATTGATTGTTTTCTTCTTTCTGTTTTTAATTCTAAGTGGTACTGGAGGGAACCCAGTCCTTCATTTTTAAATACCAAATTGAATTTTGATTCTCTCTTTAGATTCATTATTACAATGAAACCTATGCAGTGTGGGAGCCACTTATTGAACGAATTGAAGGAGGAAAGAAGCAATGGAGTTTAAAGCTGGAAGTACGTAAAGATACTCAGAACTATGTGAAATAGTTGGAATAGCTATTTTTGTGACAAAACATTGACCTTGTGAATGTGTTGCTTTGGGGTGCTATTGCAATTTCCTTTGGGGAAAAACAAATCAGATTTTAGATACCTTAAGGTTTTTCTGAATCATGTTAATTGTCCAGTGCAAGAGCAAAATGTAGCATGTAACTACAACATACAGAGAAGAACAAAACCAGCTTGATTGCCTTCAATGATAGCATAAAATCTTCATGTTTGTGTAAGGTGACTGAGATTCACAAGGTAAAGTAGGTTTTCCTTTGCTTGGTGAAATTGTCAAGTGTAGGTCAAGTTTTTTCCTGTTTCAATGTAGGAGAAAGGCAGTTCTGAACAAATAGATTACTAATGAATATTTTGTTTCAGATGAAGACCCATCCTGTCCAAGAGAGAAGTTTGATGCCGGGGGACGATTTCATTGTTCTTCCTGAGCCACAAACTGCAGTTAACATCTCCTCGAGGGATACAATGAATATAACAATATCCAAAAGTTGTCTTGCTGTTTTCAATAATTTAGCCAAGGTAGTCCCAACAGGCAGAAGGTGCTGAATTATGTGGTTCTGTGGGAAGTTCAGTTTTTGGGAGTTTTTTGTTTAGTTGTGTTTTTACTGGGGTCTTTGCTGGTTGGTTTTTTTTTTAAGACCTTTCTGTGGTGATGGTCGCAAGCCAGTGACTATTCTGCAACCATGACCAATATTATTGAGCAGAACTGAAGGGTTTTACTCTGGTTAGTCCTCTCAGTTAATAAATAGGTGGTGCTAGCTTTCGAAGTAAGCAATTTCTGTGTTAGAAGAACGAATATGCTTATGCAGGACGTAAGGAGCAAGACTATTTATTTTTTAATTCTAAATGAGCAACAGTTCTCTAAGTTAATACTTATACTGTAAGTCTATATTGGCAATGAGCTACTGTAGCTTTTGTGTAATCAAACACATGTTTGTAACCATAAATTGTTGTTGAATATGAAGTATGTCCATAGTGAATGTGCTTGGGACTTCTGTCCCCCAGATCTTATTTTTTTCTTATAACCCAAAAACTGTAAAAAAAAAAAATTGCAAAGGAATATGAATGGTCATTGTAGTGTCAACATTTGCTGCAAATCACAGAATAACGATGAAATTTTCTGCAAGTAACCTTGACTTCCCTGAAATACTACTTGACAAAGAAAGCATATAGCTTTTTTGTTTTTCCTTTAAAACAGTAGCTTCAAGGACCTGTCTTTTAAAGCCTTTCTGTATATGTTGTTATGACTATCTGTGTATGACTTGTATATGTTGTTAATTGCAGGCATTTTCAGAAGCAACTGCATCTACATTTGATTATTCCTTTAAAGAAACAGCGCCTTTCATAGTGAAAAATGCCCTAGGTGTTCCTCTCAAAGTGCTTCCTAGCTCAAATTTTCGGATAACTGGTTCAGCTGACAAAGAAAACATGAACATTATAGAAACTGGTCAGAACATGGAGCTGGAATATGCTGTTTTCGAAGCACCCCAACGAGGAAAATTTTCTGCGTTGTACCGACAAGAAAGTTCTGTCTTCTCTTTAAATTTAGGTATTATGCTATGGAATACTGTGCATTATGATGTGTTGAGAACAGGAAAATGGGAGAGTCAGCATGGTTCACTTCAATGTGATCAGAATTGAAGTATGCTGTGTTGAAACAACTTTTGAATACTGATGGTAATTAAAAAAAAAAACAAACAAGAGAGAAAGAAAATTAACCAGCTACTGATCTTAAGATGTAAAATTCCTTCCCTTCCATTTTCCAGAGAGTGAAAAGTACATGATTCCCCCCCCCCCCCAACTTTTGGAAGAAGTGGAAGACATTGTAGCAGAGTAGCAGAGTCACTGGGGGACATAGGCCTGTAGGTTCTAACTCCAGTTAAACAGGATCTTCATTTCTCATATCCCCACTGCCATGCAGCTTTTGGCGGTTACCCTGTTACTTGAGAGCAGTTAGGATTTTCCTGTGTTTTCACTGTGCCAGAAAATACTCCCAAGTGAATAAGGTATCTTTACTACTAATGCACAGTCTTTGGGGGGGTTTCCTTTCCATCATCTGAAGGCACTTAGCCATGACACAGAGTTAATGTTCTGTGTTGCATTGTTAACTCAGTCAACAACAACAAATACCTTTGTTTGCTGTTTGGTGTATTTAATATGCTGTTTATACGTCATGATCTAAAGTTATGGTCTTAGAGTATTCTGACCTTAAAGGTTTTCCTTCAGTGTTGCTCAAAAGCCATTTCAAGGTGGGTTTGTGAGGGAGTGTTTTGATCCTTGTTACTTTAGAGAAGGTAAATTATTGTGCACAGAGCAAATGGCCATGTGATTTGTTTTGACTGATTAAGACTTCTGTGTATTTTTATGGGTTAGAACTTCAAGGATATAAAGAAGTGGTGAATGTTCCTGTGGCCAAACCAGGTCGACGACTGTACAACATACAAAACCTTGTTGATCGTTCAGACTCAGTCATTGTACAGATAGATGCTACAGAAGGAAATAAGGTTATTACTGTCCGATCTCCTCTGCAGGTAAAGAAATCCAACTGAACAAACCAAAAGCCTGAAAGTGCTTATCTCTGAGTGTCTTTCCTTCCTTAGTGCAATTTTTTGAGATCATACTTTTCTAAAAAGTTACTTAGGGGCAAATTATTAACTATTTTACACTATTACATGAATTGTTATCTATATCTGTGTGTCTTCCTGATAAAATAAAAGCTTAGTTTTTACCTTTGGCTTTCTAATATCCTCAACATTGAACTTGGGATGTGTACTTTTAATGTGACTTGGCATTTGAAACATGCTTTTCAATTCACAGACCTTCAGTAGCATAGTTTTCTCATATATGCTTGCATATTGTTCTGCAGATATTTTTACTAAGGTGTGTAGAAGTCTGTTTTCTAGGGGAGTTTAAATCTGCTAATGTTAGCTTCCTCTGGTGCTCTTCATACTTTTTCCTTTAGAAATTTGTGCCATAGAAATGTAATGAAAATTATCTGTTTTGATCCTAGATAAAGAATCATTTCTCAATCCCATTTGTAATCTATAAACTGGATAGGGACTCCAAGGCACTGGAGCCAATTGGCATATCCAAGCCAGAAGAGGAATTTCACGTTCCTTTACATTCATACAGGTATGGTTTTTCTGTTCTGTAGGGCTAAACTTTGTGCGTGATGCACAAATTCAGCATTTGTGTAGAAGCTGAAAGAATGCACTTGAAACTCCTGACTGGGCTAGAAAACAAAAATGTTGCCTTCAGTGGTTAAGTAGCGTGCTGGAAAAGCCCTTTAGAATGTTAGCAATTACTTCAGAAGGGGTGAAGTCAGCTGTCAATGGAAAGCTATCCTGTGCCATTACCTGTGTTCTTCCCATAGGTGTCATCTATATGTTCGACCAACAGGAATCTTAGAGGGTCAGTTTCAAGAGTCCACGACTTATATTGCTTGGAGAGAAGAGCTTCATAGAAGCAATGAAGTGAAGTGCTTGTTACAGTGCCCAGCCGTGGAGACAAATTTCTTGCCTCTAATAATCAGCTCAACAGCTGTACCTGATGAACTAAACTTCATTTCCACTCCTGGAGAGGAGTGGGATCCAGCCTACATTATCCACTTTTACCCTACACTGACTGTGAGGAACCTTTTACCGTATTCCCTGAGATATTTACTTGAGGTACCTCAAGTTATTTTATGGTTTTATTTGTAAATGCTTTACTTATTCTGTAACAGTCTTAGTTAAAACTTGGAGGTTAATGTAGAGTGGGATATACTGAATGTTGGCTCTTGTATTTTCTGTGGTAAATAGTGAGTCAGCTGCTGGATTGATTCAGGAAATTTTTGCAGCTGTATTTGGGTTTTTTTTTGAGCTGGGTGTATCTAGCCAGTTTGCCATACTTGTATATATTCACCCTGTAATGAATGTAATGAATCTGTTGTTCTCCTTTACAGTCTTTTGAGATCCTGTTTGTGTTTTACTGGATATATTTTGTTTCAAAGGGAAAAGGCATAAGAAAAAGCATCTGAAATTTCTGGAATTTTTCTTCTATGTAGAAATCACAACTCCCCTCCAGTCTCACACTGATTCTTTAACCGAGGGCTATTGTGACACCTGCCTTGCACAAATTAGAGAATTGTTTTGTGGGATGCTGCACAGACTGTTTTCCTCTTTCAGTAGTTTTAGTACCTCGTATTTCTAATGAAAGCTGAGTGATTTAGTAAACGTGAGGATTTGTTATTTATCATCCTAGATAGTTTTGCTTTGTCCTGTCTCAAAACTGGCTGTGGCATTCGTTTAGATCTTCCTTTCAGTCCTGTCCAGCATCCTAATGGCACTATTTCCTGCTTTCCTTAACTTCACTGTACTTCAGTACTCTTAAGTTACAGAATGTAGAACAGTGTGCTCTTGCCTTGGTTAGGAGTTTCAAAGTAGCTAGAAACTGGTAATTTGAATCTTGTTTTGAAGTCAGCGCACCTGTAGATGGATATGTGCTTATTGTCTTCACATCACTTGACTGGCCTGGCCACTGTTCAATTCTGTCAACTATACTGTTCCTCAGTAAAAATTAGGAAAGTTGCTGTTGTAGGATGGCAGTGCCAGAGGAAATCTGTGGTACCAAAAAGTATGGCACAGCTGCTGCTTTTCTGCCTCGGGTGTTCTGTACTGTAAAAAGTCCTGGCTGCACATGCGCACCAGTCTAGTTTAGTGTTGTACCTAACATTGTAAATATACAAATAAGAACTCATTGGAAATCATGGAGGAGGGAGGGAACAGAGACACAAGATACACTGGAAGTAGTTGGCTTTCCTAAAAAAACAGAATTAAGCACTCTTTACTGTCCTGCAAGAAACCTGCAAGTGATTTCCAGTTCCGCACAGGATCATCCTCAAATGGAAAGTGATCGGAGTTTGGTACGTGTGGTACCTGAAATGTGCATCATGCAGAAGAAGAATAAAATGCTGGTTTTTGAATACCTAAATTTTGGATGTTAAGAACTTAATTTGCCCCATTTTAATTTTCCTATAGGGAACAGCAGAAGCCCGTGAATTGACAGAAGGGAGCGCTGCAGATGTTTTTCATTCAAGAATTAATGGAGAAATAATGGAGCTTGTGTTGATCAAGTATCAAGGCAAAAACTGGAATGGGCATCTTAAAATTTGTGATGGAATGCCTGAATTTTTTTCTGTGTGTTTCACATCCCATTCTGCACCAGTGATGACAGTGGATGTTTACATACATACTAGGCGAGCTGGAAGCCGTATGATCTTGTCTGTGTTCAGCCCTTATTGGATAATCAACAAGACTTCCCGTGTTCTCCAGTATCGAGCTGAAGACATTCATGTGAAGCATCCAGCAGACTACAGAGACATTGTTTTGTTCTCCTTTAAAAAGAAAAATATTTTTAGTAAAAATAAGGTATGCTTATTTTAGTGGTGTTTAAAAGTCCTGCTCTGAGGGGGGGAAATACACATGTATTTTGTCTAAGCATTTTTTTTGGTAGTATTTAAATCCTATAGGCTTTTGTTTGGTTGCTGCTTTCTTTTTGTTATTTACACTTTTTGGACTAAGTAAAAGTGAAAGCAGGTGGACAAAAAGTCTGTTGCAACTTTCCAAAGCTTGTACTGCATCCCATTGGCTGGCTTCCAACATGGCCAGTAGCAGATGGTATAGAGGCCCTGAAAAATCAGTGGGTACCCTACCACAAAACTGTTGCCTTAGAGAAAGGAATTTGATGTAGATGTATAAATTGAGAGTGTGGACTCCCTTTGTAGTGGAAAGGAAGGTTCCTCTGAATCCACTGAAAAAAGAGGAATCAGTGTTGTATTTTACTGAACTAGGTACTTCAATGTTTAAAATATGCAAGATAAATATTCTGTCATATTTAAAACAATTCTTTTGGCTTGATGTGATATCATCAAATGAAGTGTACAGGGAGGTGATTGTCCCTCTCTACTCTGCCCTCGTGCGACCCCATCTGGAGTACTGTGTCCAGATCTGGGGCCCCCAATACAAGAAGGATGTGGAACTGTTGGAGAGGGTTCAGAGGAGCCACAAGGATGATTAGAGGGCTGGAGCACCTGCCCTACAAAGAGAGGCTGAGGGAGCTGGGCTTATTCAGCCTGGAGAAGAGAAGGCTGTGGGGGGACCTCATTGCAGCCTTCCAGTCCCTGAAGGGAGCTTATAAGCAGGAGGGAATTCAACTTTTTAAAAGAGCAGATAATGGCAGGACAAGGGGGAATGGACTAAAGCTAAAGGAGAGAAGGTTTAGATTAGGGGGAAGTTTTTTACAGAAAGAGTGGTGAGGTGCTGGAACAGGCTGCCCAGAGAAGTATTAGATTCCCCGTCCCTGGAGGTGTTCAAGGCCAGGTTAGATGGGGCCCTGGGCAGCCTTGTGTAGCTCCAGGCCTGGAGGTTGGTGGCCCTGCCTGTGGCAGGGGGGCTGGAGCTCTATGATCCTTGGGGTCCCTTCCAACCCAGACCATTCTATGATTCTATGGTAGAGGATTTTTTTCTGAAGTGGCCCTTCCTTCCTTTTAAATATCTTTTTTTTCACTCAACAATTCTTGAAGAAATGGTTGAAGAAAAAGGTTTGTGTGCGTTTATTTCCTTCATTGTAGCACTCTTTCCTATCTGTGTGCTGTCATAAACATAAAAGTCAATGAGAACTCCTATATTGTTGCATTTTACTGTAGCATCTTTCCCAGAAGTCGGGCACAGACTAGTGAATCAGAATATGAATAGTGACACTACTTGGTTAAGCTTGTTTTAACTTACAGAAGCTTTTAAAAGCATTTAGGTGTCATCTTTCTGGTGCTACATGTGATACAACACTCGGTAATGCATGAGCTATGACATGAAAATGAAATTATTGAATTACTTGCCATGTTGTTCTTTTTTGTGTGTAGATCCAGTTATGCATTTCAACTAGTACTTGGTCCAGTGGCTTTTCCCTTGATACTGTAGGAAGCTACGGATGTGTCAGGTGTTCAGCTAATAACATGGACTACCTGGTAAGAGGCTTCTGTGTTTGGTGGGGCTTCCTCGGGGTTATTCTGGCTTTACATCTTGTTCTCCTTAACGCCTTTCACCACTTACAGTGCTTTTAAATCATGGAAATACTTAGTATCTAGAATGATAATTTTTATGCTCTAGCTATTCAGGTCTGCACCTGGCAATAAGTAGTTTCTCCAGCAGAAGTTTTGGTGTAATTCATGAATATGGTTTCTGTAACAAACATGTAGTACTAGGCAGTTTGAGAGTTCACATTTGTATTTTCATAGTGGAGGTAAGTTTGCATTCAGAATCTAATTCTGTGCAAGTCTTTAGATCTTCACTGAACAGCATTGTCTGAGATCTACCTTTCCCTAGGGAAGTAGAATCAAGAATATACTTTACAATACTGTGCAGATAGATGGGAAGTTGTGTTTCCATATACTCTTGAACTCATCTCTGATGATAAAATATTTTTAGGTTGTCTTGATTACTGTAGAAAGATTCCTGTTGGATTTTCCCCATGCTATGGCTAAAACTGTCTTTTTACCATCGTATTAATTGTGTCACATTGTTTGCTGATTTCACTGCATGCTGTTTGGTTCTTTTATTATAGGTGTTCAGAACACAAATGTGCTCTGGCCTCTGTTAATTACAGTGTTGGCTTTTATTTTATTCCATCCTGACTTATCTCTTAAGCTTGTTGTTGATTGTTTGCTCAAATTGTCCTTATTCAACAGGTTGGAGTCAGCATCAAAATGAGCAGTTTTAACCTCACCAGGATAGTTACCTTCACTCCATTCTACACAATAGCAAACAAATCGTCTCTGGAACTAGAAGTTGGAGAGATTGGTCCTAATGGCTCCTTTCCAACTAATAAATGGAATTATATCTCGAGTTCAGAGGTAAAGTTTCAGTGTTTTTCCTTTTGGGTGTTATGGTAGATAAGCAACTAGTCTCTAGCTGTCACTTAAGGAAAAAGGAGTCCTCTTACAGCAGCTTTCCCTGATGGCGTGATATGTATACTTCACATCTCAGGGCAACTTGAAGAGCTTGAGTTGCAAATGTTGGTAAATGGATCAAGGCCTTTCAGTTTAGGTATTTCCTATATGTAGATATGTTCATTGGTTGATGCTGGGGTAAGAACTAAGGCGTTTGTAATAGTTTTAGTCACAAAGGACTGTTTGCTTTACTGCTGACTTTCTATATTGAACATATATTAAAACTGTTAGAGTCATGTATATTTCTCATTTTGCAGTGTCTTCCATTTTGGCCTGAAAACTCCTCTGGTGAACTTTGTGTAAGAGTGGTTGGCTATGAAAATTCATCCAAGCCATTCCTTTATAAAACCCAGGACAATGGTACTTTGCTGAGGCTGGAAGAATTGGTAAGACTGACTTTGTGTGGTCTGTTCTTGTTGTTCTTCTTCACTTTAACCATGTTATTGAACTTAGTAAAGATTGACTCCCTAAGATTGTCAAGATTGAAACCTTGTGCCTTAAGATGTTGGTGCACTGCATTTCAGTTCTGTTGCATAAAAAAGGTTGAACTGAGTTTCCAGTGTTATTGATGTTTTTGTAGCGCTGTGGTCAAGTTAATTTAGTTTTGACAAACTTATGAAAACCTGAACAGCATTATCACTATGGAATTGAAAATGGTACACTGCACATCTATCACCTGTTGCTCTGCAAAGAGTATTGTCTAGATGCCTTCAGTTGGTTTAAATAGCTATCCTAAAATAGGATGTATCTCTTGTTTTCTTGAATAACTAATACACATCGGAGAGACACAGTTCATGGTTAAAATGGTTTAGGATTCAACTAGTAGAATTTTAATTATTTCAGAACTCACCCTAGCTTGGAATTAGAGAATGTGTATATAAATGTAGCATGTTCAGACAAGTCTTTGAAGGTAACGTATTAATACAAGTGCCTATGAGGATAATCTAGCTCTCCAGGTTGGTCAAACCAGGTGGAAAAAATGGTTTTGGATGATCTGGTGATGCACTTAATTAGAATAGTGGGGTCTCTTTCTTCACTGTTCTAAGGTAGTAGATGGCTCAGTTTTGCAAGAGAATCCTTTCAGGGCTCGTATGTAGTGAGGTTTTGACTACTGCTGTGTGGAGAGCTAAACATAATTTCAGACAACATAGCCAAACTGTCAGATTTCCTCCCAGACAAGCATTTGAGAAAACTATCTGAAGAGGCTATCTGTAAGAGAAAGCATGACATAGTACCTTTTATAAGCAAATGAGAAAAAATTATGTAGTACATATGGTGGAAATATCTTCCAAGTACATTGGAAGAAAGCAGCATCTTGAAATCCATCAGAAGAAAGACTTAAGGATGATTTCTTTAGAGGTTTACTCAACCAAACTTTTCTACTCAGTGATAAGTTTAATACATTATTGCTGTATTTGTCATAACTTTAAAACTTTATGAAGTTTGTGTAGAGTAGCCTTTCAGGCTTTTCAGGAGTATGCAGGAAACTGCAGGCTTAAATGTAACTTTATTTTATAAAAAAGTGGAGGGAATGCTTGCTTATAGTTTTTACTGAACTTAGCCAGATAAAGTAATTGCTCAAAAAGTTAAATTGAATACAGGCTTTCAGGTAAGTTAAATCAACAAATAGTTTGTGGATGCTACTGATGTTTGTCTTTAAGCCAGTGACCAGTGTGTTTGAGTTTACTGTGAGTAGATAACATGAAGCATGCTTCCTTTATTCATTTATAAGAGGCCAGTGAAAGATAGACCTGAAAAATAGCAACTTAGCCCATTCTAACTTGAATTTATGTGCAGAACAAAGACTGAACTTTCTGTTAACTTTCTTTCCAGAATGGGGGCTTACTGGTAGATGTGAATGTGTCTGAGCATTCTACTCTCATAAGTTTCTCGGATTACCATGAGGGGGCAGCTCCAGCTCTTATTGTTAACCACACTTCATGGGACTCTCTCCGATACAAACAGAGGTATTTGAGTGAAGCAATTCCCCATTGGTTCTTTAAGCAGGGAGGATCCTTTTTGAAGAAAGTCATTCTTGTTTACCAATTTAAGAAAAGTGCACCTTTTCTTAATCCTAGTCTTCTAATGGAACATTTTATCTACTTTTAAGCAGTCTTAGTAGTTTGAGAAACTTGAGAGATTAAAGTAGGAGTATGGATCTTGGTTCAGCAAGAGCGTAGCTACCAAGAGCTGGACTTGTTCAGAGTGATTAGCCTTGGCCCAGGAGGCAGGAGGAGTGGAGTACACAGCACCACTTCAGTCAGTGGTCTTAATCAGTGAATGCTGTCCCTTTACTACTTTTCTTTTAACCTGCAGTGGATTACAAGAGGAAATGGAGTTGAAACCGAAGGAAGTCTGCCTGTTTGCATGGACAGATCCAACTAAAGCAAGAAAATTGACTTGGGGCTACTCACAGAATTTTGGTGAACATGATCTACTTAAGGTAAATTTTAGAAGGAGAGAAGTAAATGTTGAACCAGTCTAGGACTCTATAAGATGATCAAAGTTATCAGGGAGAAATCTTCTTCTGTAACTTTGCATCTGTCTTGTCCTATAAAGGACTTTTTGAGCCTACTCTCAAGTAGCAAGATTTTAGATGCTTAGATTAATCTAATTAGAGGATTGGAGATAAACTCCAACCTTTGTTTTCTCCATGGTTTTCTTAGATGTGAAAGAATGGTGAAGTGGGTGGTCTGTGGACATATTGAAATAGTACAGAGGATGAATAATTTGCTGATTTGCCAGTAGTGCTGCATTCAGCTTAAGTATCTTTCTAAAGATGGAGAAAACCCCCTGACTGTTGTGACTCTTGGTTCCTGTGGCAAATGCTTGCATGGTGCAGAAAATTCTGAGATTCAAAGAGCTGTTCCAGTGTTTGTAGCTCATACAGTGTTAAAATAGCAAAATGTGTCAAGTGGAGGCAAAACAACGGTGATCACAATGAAAATGATTGAGGGCAAGTGGGAAGCAAACTAGAAGCAGAGATATATCTGGGTAAGGCTAGGCAAGTGAACTGGTGGAGAAAGATTTTTTTTCTCACTTAACTGGAATGTATGCTAAATGAAGTCCTATGTGTCTGTCTCTAAATAGCAGCCCCCTTGCACCTTTTGGTAAATGCTGGATTCTTCAGAGATGGCTTGGTTTTTCTGTTGACTAGGCACAGAGTTCAGATAACATTAGTAGTGAAAAGTTGGGACAGGAAAGCAAATCTGTGTTTCAGTCACACTGGGAATGGATTTAGTTTCTCACAGCTGAATTCTGACAGTTAACTGATTACAGCATGCTTCACTGTTTAAACAGTTTCTGGGGTTAATTTTTTTTACATTTAAAAATGTTCTTTCTTTGAAACTGATTTCCTTAGTATATAATTATGGGTAAATTAATGATTATGTTGGGCTCTGAGAAAAGGGCCTTAACTATCTCAGTTTTGCCTCACAAATTAACAAATAAGGCCTACTAGCATTTGAAGAGCAGACTTCTTTGTGATTTCCAATACTGTTCTCATCCACAAATATTGCTGGAGTGCCTGTTTTTCCAAAGGGGGAAAAAAAAAGCCCAGGCCCCAACTTATTTACAGTGTTGGGATATAAGCTGCCACCAAATCCATACGATGCAGTCAACTGAAGCAATAAGACCAAGTTTTGAGTTCTGTTTCGTATGTGTGCCAGTAAACTTGCTTATAAACATATGGCAACATCATGGATTTACTCCTGTAATGTGCTCCCATAATGATTATTATTTTTTAAATCCAATACAGGATGAATGTGGCCAGTTTCCTTACAATGCAAACACTCAGATCCACTGGGTGTCATTCCTGGATGGACGCCAGCGAGTGCTACTTTTCACGGATGATGTTGCATTAGTTTCTAAGGCACGACAAGCAGAGGAGCTGGAGCAACCTGATCAAGAAATAAACTTGTCAATCCATAGTCTTGGACTTTCTCTTGTTAACAATGAAAATAAAAAAGAAATCTCTTACATAGGAATCACAAGGTACTGCACATGGAAGCCTGAATAATCCAACGCAGACAGCATATTATAATTTTAGCAATACAGTTGTGTTGAAGGAGACATCTTTCAAATGAAAATTAATATAAATGAAGCCTCTTAAAATAAAATTAAGTTCTGCAATTACTCTTGTGCAATATGAATAAATAGGGTTTAACTGCTTTCTTTCTTACTCTGTTAAAAAAACAGGATTTTTGAGCCTGAAAAACTAGGATAGTGTCTTTTTACATAGTTTGCATACATAAGAAAGGCTTAAGTAGTTTTGCTTTAACCTTATTATTTGTCTTGCAGTTCAGGTGTTGTTTGGGAACTGAAACCAAAGCATAAATGGAAACCCTTTAATCAAAAGCAAATAAACCTGTTGGAACAAGCCTATCAAAAGTATCTCTCTAAGAGCGCTTTCCATGCTCCAGGTTGGCATAAACTCGACAGCAATACTGAGGTATGTTTTGAGGTTTTGGTGTTTAAGTGCTTGTGGAACATGGGCAGCAGTTAACACTGACTTCTGTTTTGCTAAGTAAGGAGATATGCTTGAAGAGAAGCACAAACAAAAAGCAAACTTTGCTGGAAATCGCCTTATGCTGGGTACTGTAGGATTTTTTTGTATTTAGGGAATACTGAGGTATTTTCCTGATTTGTATTGTGAAATAAGAATTTTGAAGGCTTTTGCTTTTCTGTGATAGGAAACATTGCTTGGTATCTACATGACAGTTCTGAAGCTGTATTCTCAATGCTGTAACTCAAATCCTTTGCAGAAAACTTGGGTTTAGCTTCTTAGTAATCTGCAGTTCCTGCAACTTGATGCAGGTTTTATTGGCTAGTCTGTTTGCTTGTAACATAACATTTCATCATTTCTATAGTTAAATCTTATGCTAGCTCTGCTTTCTTGTATTTCCAGGTGAATTTTAGCAAGGCTCCTATGGAAATGCGTCTCCCATTCAGATGCATCATCCGACGCAACTTCTTATCAGGAATTCAGGTTGAATTCAAACAGTCACCTCACCAAAGAAGCTTACGGGCTCAGTTGTATTGGCTGCAGGTACCATCTTTCATCATGATCCATAAAATAAATGGAAACTTTAAGGCTTCTATTTTATTCATTCATATGAAGAAGTATCTCCAAATCTTACGTATCTGGTGCTCTGCTCACTACAGCAGGGTAGCAGACATGCTATGAAAGCTCCGTTGATGCGGAATGCTGTACCAGGATCTTGCAAGCAGTATGGGAAAAATTCCACTAAATTGTGGGTTATTAAAAAGCAGGGTGCTAAAATGGCAAGTTTGTTCTAAAGAGAGGTGGGGGCGGGGTGTGTATGTTTCAAAGCAAACAAAACACTCAACAATTTCCAGGATTTGTTTACCATAATTTGTACATATGTCATGAACAAATTATTCTAGAGAATGTATCTAGAGGTTCAGATGTCTTTAGTACAAAAACTTCCTGTCCAATGAAAGTAATGATAGACTTTTACATGCTCAAAAATAGTATGCAGTAATAAATCTCCATGCAAGCTTAACAGTGAATTAATCTGCAACACTTGCACTTGATTAGCATACTGCAGTCAGTACTAATAGCATTGCTAACTTACCTGACAGAGTGCTTGAGCAGGTGCTAGTGGGAAGTGTTTAGCAGCAGAAGAAAATAATGGTGTGAAGTCATCGACATCTTCCTCTCCATTTGGTGCACTTCAGAGTCCCCTGGGGAGGGCACTCACTGAGGACCCTGTTGTTGCTTTTTCTGACCAGCTGGTAGGGAAGAGCTCTCTTCCCGTTTATCTTTTGCCTTTTGCTTTAATTTTTGACTGGAGGTAGTTATGCTCTTACAGCTGCAGACCCTCTAAATGAATCTTTGTGGGTTCGAACCTGCATAAGCATCCCTCAGGCAACCTGTCCAACCATCTGACCTTTTATAACTGAATAGGTAACTTGCCAAAATAACACCAGAGGAATTTTCTTCCTCCTGTTTTCTTCTCCAATATAAGAATGACATTCTTGAACACAATCTATAAACAGTTTCTCAAACCTTTTAAAGTGGAAATGCTCTTTGGCTATTATGTCATTAATATACCTGTAATTATGCAATTATTTTTCAGGTTGATAATCAATTACCAGGATCGATGTTTCCTGTTGTATTTCACCCTGTACCCCCTCCCAAGTCAATTGCTTTGGATTCAGGTAAGAGAAAGCTTTTATCAGTATCAGATCAGTCAGCCTTGAAAGTTAGTAACCTGGCAAATTATTTTTTACATATGCTTTTTCTTTCTATTTAGAACCAAAGCCTTTCATTGACATCAGTATCATCACTAGATTCAATGAATACAGCACAGTACTGCAATTCAAGTGAGTTTAACAGTGTGTTGTAATACAATGTGAAAGATGCAGTGTGTTTTAGAACTGGACCTTGTTTTCAGTTTCACATTCTCCTGTCTAAACAACTCATGACTTTGGAGTGAGTTTAATGTCTCCAGTGAAAACCCAACATTGTAAAAGAAACTTACTTTTAGGAAGTAAGGACTGATCATATGAAGGGACTGTTGTGCAAATTCTTTAGTGGTCAGAATTGTTTCCCTCTTGTAATACACTATCAGTTGCATGTCTGACTCTTTGCTCTCCAGTGCTGGGTTTATTTGGTGCTCTGACAGCACACAGCTCATACAGTCTCTCATGTCAGCCCAATACTGTGTGGTCTGTTGTGAAATGTATGTTCTTTAGTTATGTCGGTCTCTTGAGTTTTTTGTAGAAGGGAGACATAAATGTTATACTGATGGCTTTGTATGTATCTGTACCCAACTAGTGCAGAAATAATATTTGAAGATGGTGTATTTTAAGAAAATACTTAGTTACATTACTTTTGAAGAGAGGCAGATGAATGAGAGGAAAATAATCAGCTGTGTAGGCGATGCTGTCCATGGAGCACATAGAGTCATAATGTCAATATGTCAAGTTTGATGGTTAATATTTTAAGGTAAATTTTTAGGTAAATTTTGAAAGTTCTAAAATATGAATAATCTACAGTTAAAGTATAGCTTTGTGAGGCTGGTAAGCCCTTCTGGCTATAAATACACAGTTGGTGCTAGTATTAGATTGTAAGTCTTAATATGCAACATTGCATTAAAAACTTCAATTACATAATGTAAGTGTGTAATATTTCATTTAAACTTCTCCAAGTATACCCTGTTTGTTTTTCCCATTTTAGGTATTTCATGGTTCTTATCCAGGAAATGGCACTGAAAATTGACCAAGGATTTTTAGGAGCACTTAATGAACTTTTTACTCCGTCTACAGACCCAGAAGCTGAGAGACAACGGGTAACATCTGAAACTGATTTTTGACAGAACAGTCTTTGTAGTGACAGTGTTGTGATTCTTGCAAAAATGCAAAGAACCTCAGGAAGTTAGTTATTTTACTAATATTTCTAAATTAATTTAGAAGTGATAACTTAAGTGTCAGAGGAATTTGAAGGACTATCAAGTGATACAGCATAAATGGAAAAGTCACCCAGAAATTGTTGTGGTTTATTTGTATCATTTCTTTTGTTGGAAGGTTGGTTGGTTGTTTTCTATGCAGGGATTTTTTTATTTGTCAGATTTTTTTCCATTTTTAAAAATTGTGGTGTAAAGAAAAGAATTCATAAGGTTATATTCTGGTATAGAAAAATAATTAGTCTGTTTCCAGTTTTGGAGGTGTTGGCTATTTAATTCATGGTTTCAGTACATGTGGTTATGATTTTTTTTTCTGTTTATTTATGTGTATGTTTATGTTTAGGTAGAACAGTGTTAATTTTGCTACATGTATTTAATAATGCTGGGTTATGTGTTGATGAGATAAACATCTCTTCTATTTTGTTTTTTCTGTATTTTTTTAACAAAACCAGTCTAAACTAATTCAGCAAGATGTAGATGCACTTAACACTGAGCTAATGGAGTCTTCCTTAACAGACCTGTCAGTGCTGAGCTTCTTTGAGCATTTCCATATTTCTCCAATTAAGGTATGTAATAGAGATAATTTTGGTTAATAAACCACTTGATATTTATGGTCTTTTAATTCCTTATAGTGAATACATCCTGAGATCAACCTTCTGGGTAATTGAGATCTTGATACAATCTTCCTAATGTTCTGTAGAACTTAACACTTTGTTGGAAAACTTTTTTGCTCATGACTACAGACACGTAACCACTGCTAAGTACGGAGTCAATGAGTATAATAATGAGGAAAGCCTGAAGGTATCCAAGTAATGTATGATGAATTGTAACAGAAAACTGTTAGGGTGATGAACAAGGGAAAAGGAAACTTCTTTTCAAGTATCCAATGCAAAATTAAATGTGCTGTTGATGCTAAAGAGTCCCATTTTACAATGTCAACAACAGTTCTCTAAAGTTCATGCGTTTCCCCAAAAGAGTAACTGTGCAAAAATATCCACAGGTTAAGTCAAGTGGAAATCCTAAAATTGAACTTGTGCTAGGGATTAAGATGCACCTATTTAACAAGCTATTTCTCTCATTGTTTATACAGAAACCTGCACATGTCAGCATAATAAAAGTTAAACTTGTAGTGTCATTTGACACTTGTCTGTATGGAAATATAAATAACAAGATACCTTATCAAGGTACTACTGGTATGAGTTCTAGGATGATTGTTGAACTTGTACATTTCCCTGCCCCCATGAATAAAAATACACTTACCAGTGTTTCACCACTGGTTTGTTTGCACATGTACCATGCACCCTGTCTGGTGTGTGTCTCTCTTGTCTTTATTTGTCTTGTTTTACTAATTCTTTCTTGGCAGTTGCATTTGAGTCTCTCTCTGGCTTCTGGTGGTGAAGAAACAATAGCCATCCATTCTCTGAACTTGCTGTTGAAAAGTATTGGAGCTACTCTAACAGATGTGGATGATCTCATCTTCAAGTAAGCTAATAAAACTTTTTTAAAATTTCATATCCTAAAAAATATTTTTAATAAAGCTACTGTACATTTAATAGTTGGTTCCATGGTTATACTTTGACTAGTATAAATGTCCACAGCCTTTGGGGAAAGGGAGGAATGGCAGGGAGGTGGGGTTTGGGATCTTTTTTAAGAGAATAGGGCATCGGCATTATCTGAAGGAGAAAAAGAGAACTAATTAGGAGGAGGATGAGTATCTGTAACATGTGGTTAAATGTCTTTCAGACTTGCTTTCTTTGAAATTAAGTATCAGTTCTACAAGAGAGACCAACTGATGAAGAGAGTTGTTAGACATTATAGTGAACAGGTAAGCTACTAACTTTTTTACCTTGTGGTACTGACATAGGAAGCTGGTGTGGCACATTAAAAAAAATTTAAATACAAGTCTGTCCTGAAAATGTGTTTAAGAACTTTAGGCAATTGCTTCTGCTGGCTTTAGATTTTTCTTTGCTGAGGTACTGTAACAGTTATCCATCCATACACTGCGGCTTTTGTCTAAGCCTGTCTTCGTTTTGCTTAGGTGAGTGTTGCAGTACTTAGGTCAAATTTTTTGGTTCACTCCTGCCTTGGCTTCTAACATGAAGCTATGTGTAGCAGCAGCTGGTAACACTGCTCTTGTTTTTGCTTTTCTTCCCCCCTCATTGTTTAGCTCCTGAAACAGATGTATGTTCTCGTACTTGGGTTAGATGTTCTTGGAAATCCATTTGGCTTAATCAGAGGCTTGTCTGAGGGAGTTGAAGCGTTCTTCTACGAGCCATTCCAGGTACAACTTTCTGATTCTTCAACTGCTCGTATTAGTAGGGCCACAGTTTTGTAGTCACTGTATTTTCCACCATGAAGCTAGTAGTAATTATTTTGTTAGTTTTAACATATTCAGAAGGACTGACTTTGATCAGTGTAAAGGAATCATCAGTTTTTCTTGAAAGGGACATACATTTCGGCTTTTTCTGCTTTTCATATTAAGCTTGTTTTTTGGGTTTTTTTTAAGGGTGCTGTTCAGGGACCTGAAGAATTTGCTGAAGGCTTTGTAATTGGTGTTAAGAGTCTTCTTGGGCACACAGTGGGTATGTATCACTTCGTTGCTGCTTTGATAAACTAGGTTAGCTTATGGATTTCATTTAGATTTTCTTTTTATTATTTTCTAGGGACAGTTATTTTAAAGCATCTCTGTGGTAATTTTTTGACTAGTGTCTAAGTTTATTGGATACTCTTGCCAGTATTTGGGATACAGATCATTCATACCTAACTTTCTTGTACCTAAGTAAATACCTGTTTTGTAGACTGAATGAGCAAACTGAGAAACATTGTGTTCACAGCTGAATTTGTAACAACACGTGGACAATTAAGAAAAATAATTCCAGTGGTCCTAAAATGCCTGGAGAAGCCTGAGAAGTGATCATAGGAGAGGTTGCTGTTACAGTTACCTTAGATTCTTATGTAGCTATGTGTTAGAGTAACTTGAGAAAACACGATTCCATCCAGTATGCTCTATGACATGTACTGAAGCGATTTAAGAGTTATTTTCTGCTGTATTTGTTGATTTCAGACCATGTTCTGGAGTATTCTCATGGACAATGTGTGGCAGTCAAGCTCTGTAAATTTCTAACGTCTAAATTGAGTATCGAGGGAAATTGCTATGAACTCTCTGACTGCTTGTGGCTTGTCTGCTGTTAAATTGTGAAAGATGAGTAATTTTTGCTTTCTGCCCCGTTCCATCAGGTGGTGCAGCAGGGGTGGTGTCTAGGATCACTGGCTCTGTTGGGAAAGGTTTGGCTGCTATTACAATGGATAAAGAATTTCAGCAGAAACGGAGAGAGGAAATGGGTCGGCAGCCGAAAGACTTTGGTGACAGCCTGGCGAAAGGAGGAAAAGGCTTGTTACGGGTATGAAGCTCAAGTTGAGAGTGTAACGCGTTCTCAGTGATTTAGTCTAGGTGATCCTGCTCTGCCAGGGGGTTGGACTAGATCATCTTCTGAGGTCCCTTCTAACTTGCAACGTTCTGTGATTTTGTCAATGTGCCAATCCTTAATCCATGCTTAAAAAATGCATGCAAGCAAGTTTGATGATGTCATTTTTACCAATTCATGGACTTAAACAGAAGAGACAACAAGCAGTTGGCTTGTAGGAGTCTTGGTATAATGTACCAGCTTTAATGTTGGAGGTCGTGTTTTTGGCCAGCTTGAGGAATTGAAGGTATAAGGTATCAGAAAGGAAAAGTGTTGGAAGTAACACCAGTTTCTACTGTGGTTTATGTATAAACAGTTACTCATGTTCAACAAATGTGTAATCTTAATATAACTGTGCCCTTATTTTGCCTTTCAGCTAATTCGATTGTTAAAAGTCAGTTGGCTGTGAACTAGGAGCTCTGGGCATGTGCTGCATAGCAGAAGTGCCTTTCTATGCTAGGTTTTCTTGACTTAAAAGAATGTGCACATAAAGCAGGTAGAATGTGTGTAAGTGTAGGTACCTGTGTTAGGCTGGAGGGATTTTTCTGAACTACGAGCTGCGCAACCCCTGTATTTTTTTTATAATTGAAATCAGCAGCCTTTTCTGGCTGCTGAAGAGCACATCTATTTGTAATTAAAATGAGACAAACTCCATGTAAACAACTTCTGAGCTGTAGTATCTGAATGCAAATTAAATCTTCTAACAAATCTACCCTTCACTGTCCATTCAAAATAAAAAGTCAACTCATTTCTATGTAATCATAAGTAATAAACACCGTAGAATTTTTTGCCATACTGTTTTTTGAAAATTGGGAAGTTACCTCATTGGAATTTTGTTCTTCTGTTGTAATATCACTAAGCTAACATCAATCTTTGTTTTAGGGTGTTGTTGGAGGTGTGACGGGCATAATCACTAAACCTGTGGAAGGTAAGTCCTAAGACTCCGCTGCTTAAATGGTTTCCTAATACTTTGCAATGTACCTGTTAGTCTTTAGAAATTGTGGTGATACTAAGGTGTAATATGACTATATTTCTAATTTAAATGTGACCTTATATGATGATTTACTCAAATTTATACCTGTTATTGACTTGCGACCTTTTCAGCCTTTAAGTGAGTTGAGGAACAGTTGTCTTTGATGTGTTAGGTCACCTGTAGAACTCAATGTGTTGTATGAAGTCAGAATAAAGATACTTAAAAAAAAAAAAAGCACCAATTGAAATATTTTGGGGACCTCAAAGGTTGGAGAAATCTTAAAAAACCAAATTTTGTTTTATGCTTGGGATCAGTTTTGTTTGGTTTTTTGTGAAGGTTGTCACTTTGTCAGCATGCTAGATGATGAAAAAATTCAGTATTAGATGCTTCTTATTAAAATTCCTTTCAATGGGATTTAAGCATTGGGAATTCTTATTCTGTTGTGTTTTGTGGGTTATTGGTTTTATACTTTGAGATGTAGTCCTTTCCTTATTGGTGGATGAACACACAGTCCTTCCTATTGAACACTATCTTGGCTCTTTCACAGATATCACTAGAAACTTCAACTTTTGAGATAGTAATAGTTAATAAGCAAGCAGTGTGCAGCTTTTAAGGAAAACCTTTTTGGAAGTGGAGCATATCTAATCAATTACTGTGTGTTCTTTCCACTACAAAACAGTTCTAGTGCAGCCTCAAGCAATAATGGTTTAATTCTGTGGTTACTGTCTTCAGCTAGGTCACAAAAACTCTCTTTTTCTGTTCCTTTTCTTTTAAAGGGGCTAAGAAAGAAGGTGCAGCTGGATTCTTTAAAGGAATTGGGAAGGGCCTTGTAGGAGTGGTAGCTCGCCCTACAGGTGGCATCGTGGATATGGCAAGCAGTACCTTCCAGGGAATTCAAAGGTAAAATGGCAAGAGGAAGTGCTGAAGTATTCTCTCTACACTGGATACAAGGTGGTAAAGTGGCTCAGCGGTGACAGATAATTATTGGTGATAAATACAACATGCACTAGGATATAGGGGGTTGAGAGTCAGACAGTCGCCTGTAATGAATGTCTTCTCTGGTGGTTTCTGGAAATTGCTGCTTCAGATTATGTCTCAGCATTGTGTTTCAGGTAGATGATGACTAGTCCATTTTCTTTTTTCCACTCTCTCCCCTGATCAGAAAGCATTAAAAGATCACATGAAAATTTTATTTTGAGGTAGGTTTCTGTACTGCTGAATACAAATATCTCAGTGTAATTAAAACTTACTGTAAAAAGCAGACCTCTGAAAGTTTTGGAAAAAGACTTGCTGGTTTGAAATGCTGTTAGCAGTGCACATCTGGGTCTGCTTGTGTTTTACGGGGACCTTTGGGAAGTGTGCTGTTAAACAAGAGGACCTGTAGTAAATTATGCATGGTTGGGAGTAAACTTTAAGTTGTTCTGGAGGTATCTCATTGGCCGATGCTACTTACTGATTTATCACTAGCAGTATGTCTTTTCTAATTACATTTGTGGGTGCCCAGGAAGGGTAAGTGGGACAGGTGGCAAGTCAAACAGTGACTTCTAAAAGGTCTATGGGTGAAACTCAGAACTGTAGTAATCTTACTAAATAGTATTCCACACTCTATGGCAGGGTGGCAGAATCCACTGAAGAAGTATCTAATCTCCGTCCTCCACGCTTCATCCGTGAAGATGGCATCATCCGGCCGTACGACAGGGTGGAAGCTGAGGGTTATGATTTATTTGAGGTATGAATTACACTGGAAATGCAGTTAAAATTCTCAAGCCAACAGTATTCCATAAAGGGCTACATTACAAAAAAGTTGCTGGGGATTTCTGGTGGTTACCTGTAGTAGTAATTTGCCCCAGCCTGTTTTAGAAGGCAAGCCTGTACAGCAGAGGAGACCCAGTGCTTATGGCAAGCTGAATGTAACAGGCAAACTGCAGTGTGACTGTTAAATGACACTCTGCATTTTATGTTCTGTAGTTGCTCATCTCGTGTTCTGAAAGGAGGCAGTAGGATTAAGGATTAGTAGGAATAAGATTTGAATATGTGGAAGCAAGAAAATAACTTTGGTACTCAGTTATAATGTTTTGCTAAATAACAAAGCTGTGGATGGTTTACCAAGTAAGCAACTTCTAAATAGGCAGAATAGAACTTGAGTGGCTTGTCACATGCAACAACTGAAATTCCTTTTTTTATGTGTGTTTAATCAGCAGTAGAAAATGCTGCATGAGTTATCAAAATGCCACCTTTTGGTATCTCCTTGCAGTGTATTACAGCTGCAGGTGTCCTTGAGACTTTTAGCCTGCTTCTACATCTGGATATGGCTAACATAAAGGATGAATAACAGATTTTTTTGAAGTCCTAGATAACCAGGATCCAGTTAATTTGCATTTCTGCCTTCACGATCTAAAAACTTAATTTAAAACACTTACTTTGTTACTGCTACATTAGAGTGAAATCGCTGTCTACGTGAACACTTTTAAGACCAAAACTAGAGTATTTGCTATTGCCTTCTAAATAGTCTTTTAAACTTCATTTCATGTTCTATTTCTAATGTTTCTCTTCTTTCTCTTTCTCTCCTGGCACACGCAGCAAGAGTTGGAATAACGGAGTAAACATTTTCCTTATTTCTTCTCTATTTCTGTCATGGTCTTTTATCTGCCTTAAGTAGTTAGGTTAAGGGCACAATTGCGTTTAACGTGTCCTCTCCCTTTCGTTTGTACCTTTTCCTGTGTAGGAGCTGAATAAAACAATGCTTCATGTTATCCAGGCTAAAACCCAAATTACTTGAATAACCATCTTTGGTAAGATTAGAGGAGTAAGGTAGGAGAGACAGGGAGGGTATTTTCCTCTATATTTGTTTTCCTAAGGATGCTTAGCTCCTTATGAATGACAGCTATAGAAGGCACTATGAAAAACCAAGTCATGAAGGGGTTTGTTAGTTATTGGTGTTTTCTTAAAGTGAAGGCAGTGGGTGAAGGGAGAAAGCAACATTTTGGTATTTGTGCAAAATTTGAAATAGTGGTGTTGAACAGAATTTTCTTCTGTGGAAATGCTTATGATTTCATGATACAGAAATACCGTTTCCATATAAATGCTGAGAAAACTTGTATTTCTGGTTTCTGTAGTGTGCTGTAGGCCAGTCATTTATACATCTGCTGCATTTATACTATCCCTTCAAGTTACTTCTACTCCTACTTCTTTAAGACATTTTATCAATTAAAGAATATAGCTAGCTCCATCGACTCTGGTTTCATTCACAGAATCTTCTGGGGCTTTGCTATTTAACATACATGCATGTACATTTTCAGCTATTAAAATTCAGAGATATATTAAAAAAAAACCCTAAATTAATTTGTCAGAAATTTAATTTCTAATATGATGCTTTGTAAATTAACAAGCCAAGCTTACCAAGCTGTTTTCAGAGCAAATTCCTTGTCATACATGAAAAGAATGTGGAGCAGAGGCATCTCTCTGCTGCTAATGTGTTTCTATAATTCAGTGGTCAGTATTCAGCTTACAAAATTTAAAATACTTTCGGAAAAATCCAGTAAATTTCTAATTTACTAAGTGAAATGAAGTAACTTGTAATATGCTAAGCAAACAAAATTTCTTCATTTCATGTTGTTTTTTGCAGTATGTTTTTTCTGTTTCTAAGAAAGGAAAAGGTAATACAACTCACACAAGGCTGGATGATATTATGCATCCTCTGTAAGTCACTAAATACAGTCAGAAGTCAGTCAATTGAGTACAGGATTTTTGGTTCTGCGTTGAAGGGATTCTTGTTTAACTAACTGGTTTTGGTTATTGTGCTAGAGGTTAGTGGTGTGAAGATTTTGTTTTCTACTGTAAACTATAAGCAGTATTTACGGGATACAGGACATTTAACAAGGAAGATGAGTCAGTTTTGCAGACATGTGTAAATAACTCAACTTACAGGTATTAGTGCTGTTGATTTTTTCAATCCAATTTTGACCCAGCATTAACAATAGTTTAACCAGAATCCCCAACCTCTAATCAATTTTAACTACTTCTAATATGTATGTCCCTTAAAATGAATATAGGCTTACAAGGCTGAAACATTTTGAGGTTACCAGGAGGAAATGGCTGTCTCAGTACTATCCAGTGATTAGGAAAAAAGAAAGTTTCAATTAAATACTCACTGGTATGTGAAATACAGATATTGGCAAACCTTGGAGCTCAGCTGAGGAGAAGCATATATGCAGGTCTTGAGACAAGGTTCTCTTTTCCACTTTTTATGTGTGCAGGACGTAGCCAGACAGAATAGATCAGTTCACTTGGGTGAACTTGTTTATGCAGTGCATTTTTGTGGAAGTGCTGGGCTGATGTCTTTGGGCTGTACGGGGACAGGCTCAGTCAATTCCAAACCTGGAGAGTCAGATTTGATATCTTGCAGGTGATGTCCGTAGCTCATGCAATGAGGCTTAGTACAGGATGAGTTTGGTTGAACATAAATGCACTGCACATATAACTGGAGAAATCATAGGACAAATAAGGTAACTCCAGGAGAATTCTTTTCCAAGGAATAAGTTGTCATGAGTTTTAACCTTTGTATGAGTGTTTATAGTTGATGGGATTTGCTGTCACTGATAAGGAATGCCTTTGGCTTTGTTAGTCTTTCCATATGCAGGTATTGCTGCCTGCTCTGGTGAGGAGGTGGTCTGCTAACCCCAGCGCTTAACGTTTGACTTGATGCAGCTCATACATTATTCAGTCTCTGTGGCTGTTACTTTATTTCATTTCCTGGTTAAAGCATGGAGCTTTATCAAGAATGCAAACCACTCCATGAATAATTGAGACACGGTGGTGAGACAGAGTACTACGCTAGGCTTGGAGCAACTGCAGATTCTATTTCTGGTCGCTGCTCTGCTGTGTAAATTTGCACTGGTTCTTTCATTTCCATGTAAAATAAGAATGGGTTGAAGTTCTTTGAAGTGCTCCAGTATTCTCAGAAAAATAAAAGCTGTTGACAAAGATGCCTGCATTTTAAGACTGTGCAGATAATTTGCATCAAGTGCAACCCTCTTGTTACATAAAGCCACTGCCGTGCGGGCGTCTGTCGGGCGTATTGCGAGTAGCTCTGAGAAATGCTGCATCTCTTGGGCACGGAGCTCAGGGGGAGCTCTGGCATCAGTAACACACTGCAAGGAAAAAGCTACAAATACTGTTGGGATTGCTTCTGCAGTTATGAGAAACAGGCTCTCTCTCCAAAGCGTTGACTTGAAATAGAGGAACATGCTCGTGAATAAATCTGTTTTGAAATGCGGCGTGTCTCGGTTCTGCATAGCCCACAGAAGGGTTCAGAATATGGGGTTCAGCTTTTGAATAGCACTCTTAAATGGTACTGGTATTGGTGCTACTTTAGTTTTCACTTGTTCTTAAAATAGCTATGATGCAGGTATAAAATATGAGATCATATTTTGATTTTAGTACTATGCTGCCATCTTTCTTCTGATGTTTGGAAGAGACTTTGAGATAAGCAGGCTTTCTGGCATTTTTCTTCCTTTCATGTATGTTTAATAGCTTCAGAAATTGTGAAGATGGTCAGAAACTGATAATTTTTATAAAGGATTTGGACCCTATATTTTTGGTTGCTGGAAAACACTGAATTAACTTTTTTCAAAATGTCCTATCACTAGGGAGCAAACACTGTGCTGTCAATTTCAAGCTTTTGAATATTAATCCATTTTTTGAGCTTAAAGGATTTTGGGGAATTTTTTGCAATGTATGATGATGCTTTAATATGTTTGACCTTTTAAATATGTGAAAATAAAATGCAAATAAAAATAAATGTTGAAGACTGTCTTAATTGATACTGATGTAATCTGAGTTAATGGAAGATTATTCCATTTTGGTTGCTTAAGCTCCGTAGAGTTCTTAGCCCGTATGGTTGGTTGTAGATGGATAAATGTGGCATCAAGTTTAGGTTCTGTTGCCATCTTATCAGTCTTCTAGATCCAGCTTTGGAAATAATACAGACAGAAATGTATCTTTACACTGAATAACTAAAACCATACTTAATTATTAGTGCTCCCTCCTTAATTTGCTCTCAACAATTTGTCAGAAACAACTTGAGAAAAATGGATTGAGACTGTGAGATGGTCTTTCATGGTGTTCTTGGGAGTTGATGGAATACTGTAAACCTGGTGATACGCTCTAGAAAATGTGCTTCAGTTCAAAAGCATGTACAAAATAGAAAATCTGAAAAATATGTAATAAAAAAAATAATCAAGAACTGAAAAAAAAAGAGTAAACAATTTAGAAGTTTATTTCAAAACTTTTTAAAATCTCTGTATTCATAGTCTTATCACTTGAACTGTATTTGTCTAATAGAAACACGATGAATAACTTGATGCACACTTTAATATAGCTTTTTATTTTGGGTGTTGAATAGGTATGTCCATTCTACACTTCAGGAGTCTAACCTTGAGCTGCGCTGAGTTTTTCTAATGTGATAGCGAATTTCTAAGGGTCTGGGTCATGTGCTGCTGCCTTTAAAGGTACCGAGCATGATTTTCACTCACAATTCAAGTCTGCAGCATGGGGTGTAGTGGAAGAAATATTACTAAACAATAATTAGCACAGAAACAATCTGTTTCTGTGCTAATTATTGTGCATGTTCCACCTTTTGAGTGGAACAGGTCAGATCTTTGAGTGACTCAGCTTCATAAGTGAGAACACAGAGAGGCAGTCCAGTCCTTTACAGAACCAGTTCAATGAGGTAACTTTTAAAAAGCCTTCTGAATTGAAAAACACAACTTTCGGTTTTCTATTTACAGCCCCAAATTTATTTCCTATTTCTGTTTCAGAAATTGCACATCAGAAAACTGGAAAACGAGAGCTACCAATACCACTGTGCACTTCAAAGAGGGAGAAGAGCAAACCTTCTCGTTACCAATAGGTATGAAGTTTTGAGGAATTTCTAAGGCCTTGTCTTGGTTTCAACTTGGGGATTAGACATCTGTCTGACTGAACTGATTGCTGTTTTCTGCATTTGCACTTTCCTTAGCCATTTTTATTCTTTTTTCTTTCTTTTTTTTAATCCACGCCTTCTCAAATAAATGCCTCTTCTTCATTTTGTTTTGCTTTTCTGGCAGAGTTCTAGTCCAAGGGAGAACTTGAGTATTAACTTTTTTTCTTCTTAACAGGAGAGTGATATATGTAAAAGAAGTGGAGATCTTAGGCCATTTAACAACAGAGTGGGACTACTTATTTGAAGACTTTATGTGCTGTCCCTCCTTTGAAGCAAATATTTTAAAATTGACTGTTTTGGTAAGAAAAGCAAGTGAACTTTTTTTTTACTCACACTAAATGTCCTAACGGTTTCTTAATTTAATTGTGGTTCTAACCATGGACTATGTGACAGGATTTACTTAAGATTTCTTGCAAATACGAATTGGGTTGGACAGAGGCCATATTGAAATTTAATCTGAAGTGGACACTTAAGATGGTTACATGTAAGATTCTGTACTCTTGTTTTCTCAATCACCTGAAGTTCATTTTTGTTCCCCTTTGCAACAGGATCAAAGTATATTCCAAAGGAAAGACAGTAGAGGTCATGAATGTGTCAAGACAGTTCAGCTTCCAGATGAAACTACAGCAAGGGTATATTCTTGTGGTTTTTTTTTCCTTTCATCTTCTCTCCTTATGATATTGTGAAACAGGTTTTGAAACACAGCATGTAAAAAAGGTGGTAATGTTCAGTGACCTGTTACAGAGCAGGCTGCTGTGCCTGAGGACAGTTTACCATGTTGAAAAATGAGTTGAACCAGGAGAAAAATGAGGCAGGAGAGTCCAAAGAGTTCAAGAGAGCATATGCAACAATAATTTAAGGTTGAAGTCGTATAGTTGTATGTTTTGTGTGTGTGTGTGTGTGTGTGTGTGTATAAACTCATTAAAGAAAAACAATTCAAATACCTAAAGCACTAGGTTCAAGATTCAATAATGCTTCAGAATTCTGCTCTCCCTTCATTATTTCAAGATCACCGGACTAACGCACTAAGTGTACCTTATGTGAAAAGGCTTACTTCAATTTCTCCCCCTCCCATTTTCCCCACACCTGTTTTTCTACCATCTACCTCAAAATGTATGTTTGGTATTAATGCAGGAGAGGTTGTATTTTGGGAGTTTTGTTCTGTGCGTGGTTGGGTCTCGTAGTTAAGTCACATAAGCTGAACTAACAATTTTGTGTAAATTTCAAGGTACTTTAACATTAGAAACCATTACCTAGGAAACCGTGTGTCTTACTGTAGTTTTGTGTCAGGTGATGAGAGAGGAGGAGTTATCACTGATACCAAAAGTGAAACCAATTACATCCGCAGCATCTTGGAAGCAGACTTGAAATTATAGCTCAAATAAATGGCAAGTCAGTAGCTAGAATCAAAATAGGGGGAAAATTGCCTCTATTAACTTTGATCCGGCCTTCTAAAAGTTTGGGTAAGATGGGGAAGGAAAAGAACTTCTATCATTTTGAGGTGCTTTATTTTAATGTACTGGAAGAGCGTGTATTATTTCTTTATGGTCTCTTGTCTACAGAAGAAACTTGAAGGTTTTTCTTACAGCATGTGTTCCAAATCATAGTTTTGGTTAACTAATTGAAATCCTCTTAGTTTGTCTGTATCTCAGTGTAACAGTCAAAGCTGTAACACTGTACAAAACACGCAGGCCACACTAGAAGGGTACAGCTTTGTGTTTAATTCTGCATTCTTCTGTTGTTGCCTGACTGCATGTTCCTTTACCTGGGGTTCATTCTGGTATGCATGCACTGAAAATAAGTGTTTTCTGTTCAGAACTACAACACTGCCCATTTGCTTTCCATAGATTTCTGTTTCTTGAGTTTTAGTGTTACTTTCTGCTTTGCCTCTCCCTTCTCTGCATGGATTTGACTTGTAAAACCACAACAATTTGATAGGAAGGCACAAAAATCTATGCTTCGCAAATGGAATTTGTGAAGACTTCTGTGGAGCCTTTTGTATGTGCAGGAAATGAATGTCTTTTAAAGGTCAGGTTAGGTTTATCTGTAGCTACCTTCTTCTTTCTGTCTCCCCTAAAAAACAAACAAGGGGGTTAGGTTTGTCCTCTAGTCCTCTGAGTTATTAGAAATGCAGAAGTGTGTGAAAGACTTCAAGCTGAGTATTATTTGTCCGTCTAACTTAACTTATTTTTTGTTGTAACACTCATATATATGCTTTCTACTTTATTGAAACAAGGGATAAAAACGCCCATTTGAAACACTTGAGCTTTCATGAAATGCTGGCATATTACCCTGGTAAAATCAGAATGACCAATCAAGCCACACCACGATGTTGTCCTTCTTTTCCTTTTCCATAGGCGTTAATGTGCATCACACTGACGTGAATTTTCTCATCATAGAGATGTAGCACTGTCATATTATGTGTACACGTTTCATGCGTAATGTGCAATATGTTTAATGTTAGACAGTTGAGATGTGGCTTTTTTGTTGTTTTTTTTTTAAAACTACTGAATTGTTTGAGTTCAGGAATTAAATAAAAATGTCTGGTTTAGAGGCACTGCTTTATTCAATTAAGTTTCTAACACTGGAATTGATGTTGGGTTCTCTTTTATCCTTTTGTGGATTTCACCTTACTATCCATTTTGAGAGTGCTTTTCATTGTAAATGTGTTCAAAAGTGCCTGCTCTGACTTTATATCTTCATGATTATGGATGATTCTCTTCTATTTCCAGGTAATGATGATGCAAACTCTTGGTTGTTTGGCTTGAACATAGTCCTCTTCTTGAAGCTCTTTACCTCAGACTGAGTCTAATAGTTACAAGCTCTCAGTGCTTTTGTATCTATTTTAGAAGAGAAAAAGGTGCTTCGTTTGATCTGATACTAAGTTTTCCTCAAAAGACCTTACTGTTAAGGCACTTAAACTTTCAGTGAAAGTGTTGCATAGCAACAGGAACAGAGGATATGAAGAGATCACACATGCTGATTACAGGATCTAGGATGTTGCAGTACTTGACGAGTGTGTTTATTTAAGACACCTTTAATCCCATAATCCTGAAAACTCAGGAGTGCATCCTTATATTTGTGTTAGTGAACATTACGTAGGTGAAATGACTGTTTAAATGCTAGTGGTTGTTTTACCACTGTAAACCAATGTGTTAATTGTACAGGATCTTGTTCTCAGTTGTATAGGCTGACTGGAGAAGAGTTTAATGCTGCATCTGTAAAGGGCCTGAATTTGAAAGCCCTTGAAAGTATTGGAAACTTCATTTCCTTATCTGTTTAAAACTGGATCTCTTGTTTTGTGGTGCTGCCTGAGGAGGATTTATCTAGTTAAGTGTGAATAACATAATTAATGTTACTACTTGAAAAATTTGGATTGGATTGACAAGATCACTGAAACTTTTTCTGGATAGAATATTATGCCTGTGAATCAGAAGGCATGCATCAAACTTAAGGTTCATAAACTTGCCAGGGCATATGCAGGTTTTAATGTTAGTTGAATTAGCTATTTTCTGTAGCATCTTACAGAAGAACACTGCAGATTGCATGCTTTAATTTCCTTTTTTTTTAACTGTGTTGCTTTACAGAGGATCTGCTGTGCCATTCAGGAAGCCCAGGTGACGAGAAAGCAACAAAAGTTGGTGAAGCAAGCATCGCTGCAGTTAAAGAAACCACAAATGCTCTCTTGATAATGACAGGATTTGTCAAGTTTGACCTTTGGTATGCAATTTTATCCCTAAAACTGATTAGAAGCAACACAAAAACATTGTGCAGAAAATCAAGATAAAACCTGATGCTTTCCTTCAAAGCTTAACAGCCTTAAGCACTTTAAGAAGCCACACCTTGTTCTGAAGCAATGGGTTTTGTTATTTAAGTTTTAAAATGACAACTCTTGCAAAAAAGTTTTTCCCACTCTAAAATTTTTGTCAGGAGTTCCTGTAAATGGATTCTAAAATCAGGTGGCTGTCTAATTTGCACTCAAGTTTGTGGTTTACAGACAGGTTGTAGTAGAATAAAGTACTTGCATTACTGATGGAATCTAATGAAAAGCTCTTTCTATTTTAGGTGATAGTCTCTTTAAATTAAGAAAGAAGTGTACACAATTTAGCTGCTGTAGTTTCATCCCTGTCTCTTTAGTATTTGCGAATACTGCACTGAATATAGGAATGACTGTGTATGACAAAAGGGGCTATTGTTGTCTAGGGCTTACTTTGGAATGTTGTCATTTATGCCATAAATGAAAACCTGCACTTTAAAAGCCAAAAATGTCCACCTATCATGTGCATGTAAGTTGTTTTGGTTGTAATTCTGTAGTGATGTCAAAAGCTTAAATCATAGAAATTAGCCTTCCATATTTCAGTATATAGTTGCTCCACTGGAAGAGTGCCATCTCATTAAGCTAGAAGTCACTTCTGATATAGTATTTTTGTTGCACTTTCTCTTCCTGAAGACTGTTGGTGCTCCAATTAGAAAGATATTTAAGCACATTTAAAGTATCTGCCTAGCTCTTAATGGTATGAGTAATCCCACAAACGTCACTCGGACAAGTTCCATTCTTAACTCTAGACACATACATCAGTAGTTGACTACACAAGCATACAAATTTTAGTTCAGTGATTAATAAATGAAAAGCTCTTGCTGTCAGCCTTTTGCTCTTGAGTAACATATAAAGCATCCTTGCAAATACATACTTGTAAAAATTTGCTCTTTCCAACTTCACCTGGAACAAATTATTTCTGTGGTTTTATTTAATCTTCTACTAGGCAATAGCTATAGATATGAAGTCAAGGAATTAAAATGGCAATATTTTCACGTAGATCTATTCAGTAAGTGGAGCAACTGTGAGAACTAGGCCTGGATTTTTAAACTCCTTTTACACTTAAGGGCTGATGGATTCTATAAATGTACTCTTAACCTGTACCGATGATCTTGCCAAAATTAGAAAGCTTAAAGATATTTGAAAGGAAGCTGCCAAACACAGAACTTTGAGAACATCTGCAGACATGATTTTATTGCTATTGTATGCTCATGGGTATTAATCTGCTTCACTGTGATGGAATCAATGTGGTACAGCCTGAAGTTCTGTGATACCTCTTTTCTAGACAGATCTGCTCAAGCATTAATGATGTTACCTGTTGAGGTTCAATGTATTTCAAGCCTGTGTTTAAAAACAAAAATAAATTTTTATATGCAGTTATTTGTGCTATGACTTTAAATGTTGTTGCTTCTAAAATATGTTGTGTGCTGTTGGTATGTCATATGTCACTGGCACCACGTGGAAAAAAGTATTTGAGTGCTAGCATACTGCAGAAGAGCTCTCTGCAGCCCAGGTTCCCTCATCTTGGTGTCTGGCATAGAAGGGGCAGTTGTATTCATGGTTGAAAATCGATTTCCCTTCAGGGTACTCTCAGCACAGGTTTAGATGGTGCCGTGTGCCTTTTCTGAGGCGGAGAACTGGAGGTCAAAACAGTTCTGAGGACACATTTCTGACTCGGTCTTCTGGTCAATTCAGTTCTGTAGTTCCTTATTCTTATTTGCAAACTTTCTGGCTTGAGTTGTAAAAGATAGATATGTTATTTTCTCACTATATATGTAAAATGATAGAATCCTGGACTGGTTTGAGTTAGAAGGGACCTCAAACATCATCTAGTTCCAACACCCCTGCCATGGGCAGCGAAAATGGGATTAGGTACAATGAAGTAGCTTCCTATGTAAAATAGTCTGAACTACTGTTTGTAGGTCTGTATAAAACAATTTTTTATTTTGAAATGCATGCCTTTGCAGTTTGGGTTGCTAGCTGACTGTGAACTTGTAGATGACACTAAAACTTCCAGCTGAAGAAGTAATGATTGCCCTTTACCATTTGGATCAAGACCTCAAGAGGACATGGTAGAGATCACTTGCTGAGGAGCTCCTTTCCTTGCTTAAGTGAAGATAGGTGTTCAGGATTAATGGGTTTCCAGTGCTTACCCTATGCTTTCCTCACATGTTCCATTCCCTTTTGCAAGCAGTTCTTGGGTCTTTGTTCTTTATTATCTAGGCTTTTATATTGCTGCATTCTCTCCCACTGCAGGTTTTGTTGGCTGTACCTAAGCTTTGGTCTCTGACTTTGTTTTCCTCTTTCCATTTCTGCCCTTTCCCTTAAGCTGGTGAATTTTCTTGAAGTGCTGGCTGAAGCAATTAAGGATTAAGGGACAAGGAGAAAATCTCTTGAACTTTCTAGACCATCCTTAGAATGATTACCCAGAAGTTTTTGTGGTCAAAAAAGCAAAATATTTTACTGAATATATATAATTTGAAAAGTGCTAACTGGTTTGTGAAACTGAAACTAGCTAGCATCTGTTTGATGAAAAAATTCTTTCAACAGCTTATAAAGTCACCCTTATTCAAACCTGAGTGTGAAGACTTAATTTGAGATAGATGCCAGTGGACTGACTGCTTCAAGAGAAATCTTAATATAAGAAAGAAGTGGAGGGATTTGAGAATCAACGTACACACCGGCAGGTTCTGTCAGGAAAGTCAGAGCTTTAGGCTTTCTATTAAAATTTCCTGGACAAAGGTATGCTGTTGAGGAGGGCAGTTATCAGTTAAACATGATGTCACACAGAACATGAAAGGCAGATTGGAGGGGGGGGAATAATTAGGCATCTAGATGTAAAATAAAATTTGCACCAAGTATATAAATATTGTTCAGTTTACTTCATGATCCTATTACCATTCCCTTCCTTGGATTATGGATCTCACTGGCAGAATCACTAAGTAACAGTGATGCAAATGCATAGATCTCCAGACTTTAACATTTATTATGTTTGTGCTGCAATTTGCTCTTGTTTTAGAGTTTCCAAGATGTTTGTCAGTAACTGAGCTGCTAGCTTAATCTTGTCACCTGACTTGTCTGAAGTATGAAAGGAGAAGTAACTATAAAAAGGCAAGAGTTAATCTATTGAAAGGAACGTGTCAATTTAAAACTTGATTCAGTTCATTGTATCCTCAACCCTCCTACAGGTCAGCAAGTAAACTACTTCTTTGGAATTATTTTATATTATGGTTACTTGTTTTAGAGTGAGAATGTTTGTTACCAGTCCTGATGTGGTCTTTAGATTGCACTGGAGCTAGGTGTGAGGAAGGTGGGAGGAACTCTGTAATATTGGCACGTGAGATCAGGAGTGAAAGGAAATGAAGGCAGGACAGTGCTAAATCTGTGAAAAGGCTAATTCCTTAGAGGTAAAAAAGGCAAAAATCTAGTTGGTTATATTGAAATTCTGTTATAAATACCTTTTACATCAGTATCTGGAAAAACGCCTCTAGATATAAAGACAAACTCTGCTACTGGAAAACAGAAACTGTTGAATTTTATCAAGGAAAGGAAATTGCTTTTTAGATTTCAGACAGGGAGGCAGGGAGCCTTTCCCAGACACTTCCTAGAGCCAGCAGATGGAATACTGAAAATCCTTGTTATTGGTAATATGGCAACACTCAAACTCTGGTGCTTGTCTTGTGTGTGTGCCCACATTGTTCCTAGACTCTGCAGCTCTATCAAAGGTAAGCATGAGAAGATTATATCATTCTGAAAAACACTTGTCCAAAACTCAGGCTTAAAAAAATAGAGAAGCTGCTTATGCACTGTATAATGTAGCATACTTCTGGGGATGTGAGGCATTCCCCATCAAGTATGTCATAAACTCTTCTCATACAAATCAAAGCTTTATAGGTAAATCACCAGGCTGCACAGGTCCTAGTCTCTGCTCTGGCAAACGTGGCCCTGAATCTCCCCTTGACTCAGGTGATACAGGAGGACTGTATTATGCTTATAAAGCTTCCTCTTGTGTTTATTGTTGTCTTTGCCTCTGGCTGTGCTTTCTACTTCCCTGCTGGAAGAAATCTGCTGTTGGCATTTAAAAAGCAATGACATTGGGCTAAGATGCTCTTAAGGAGTCCGAAAAGACTTCTGCAGCTGATCCCATAGCATTGTTGCAGATTAATTACCAGTAAAAGCAGCACAGAAAGTATCTTGAAGTCAGCAACTTGTACATAAGCAACCCATCTTTAGACCTCATCCTGTCTTGAAAGGTATATAATCAAACAACAAGAGAAAAAAAAAGTTTAGTATAATGACAATCTGACAAAAGCTATTGGGGAGCAGTTGTACTCTTGTCTTGAAATGAGAACAGTTTCTATAGGCTTGTTACAGGGACAGTCCTGGGGAAACTTTTCTTCTAAACTGAAACCCCTGTTAGCTATTTTCCTTTATGTTTAAGACATTCTTCATGCTTTAATGGAGTGTGCCAACCTTGTGTAATTAATTACTGATGCTGATAAGCATCAAAAGAGTACACGTTCTCTAATTTTGTGTGGAATTTAAGAAACAAACCAGAGCATATTACTTAAATCAACTTTGAGTTAATTGCCAAGATTTAAAAAAATTGACTCATTGTGGTACAGCAGAAACCTATGTGTGAAATCAGATCAATGAACACGTGTCTAGGTTACAGATGATGAAATGCTACTGTGAAGTGTTGTTTCAGTAGCTATCCACAAGGTGGGGCAATGAATCTTTCTGTTTTACTGCTGTTGTCTTACAGCTTTCCTGCCCTCCCTCCTCCTGCCTGAACACTGTGCTGCTAAAATCATCTAGTTGATATGGTCAATGCAGAGCATAGAGCTATAAATCAGAGGCTGTCAGAAGCTTTACACACTGTAGATCCAAGCCTGGAGTTCTAGAAGTGTTGAAAAAATATACTGCATGTTATTTCTTACTTGTGTGTAGTGTTACAGGAGTTGATGTAGATTTCTATGTGTATAAATTTCTTCAGAGGGTGAAGCTTGAGTAGAACTCCTTCCCTGTGGTTTTTACTCAAGTGCTTGTTCTGCTAATGCCACTGTGGAATTGCAGGAATTGACCTAAGGATGGCTGTGTAACAGACAGTGTCATGTAAGATATGTCCTGTTTTTCTTCTGTGAATCTAGTAAATTCAGAGATCTAAGGCAGCCCAAAAAGCCCTTGCAGAACTGTTTCAGAGGATTGCATACTACTTCTTTGTACTGTTTAGCTAAAAGTAATACAAATTTAACTTGTCTATACTAGAGACACTACTTCATGATAGATACTAACACCTATTTCAAATAGCACTTAAAAACCACCATTAGTGACCATAGAAAACATGAACAAATAAATGCTCCTTCCTACTTTAGAGACTGCCATTGTGAGAGTGTGAGTTGCTGCTGAAGAGAACTCGTCTTCACCCACCTTCTGTAGTTCAGCTGTAGGAGCTGTTCTTAATGCTTGTAAGATTCCAGGACTGTGCAGAATATCATGCATGTTCCTTGACAGCGTGGAAGGATTGAAGATGGATTAGCCCATTTGCTCTTTCTGTGTCTATGTTGTTGGAGGCAAGTGGCTGCTTCTTTGTCTGCCTTTCCAATTCCTTTCCAATTCCTACTTTCTAAAGATTCTCTTGCCACAATTATGGAAAGAAATAACTAAACTGGGAAGTTGGTAAGGCTAACTAAATGTTTAAAAATTATAATTTGGGCTATCTTTTTATGGCAAAAAAATTTGTGTAATTTTAGTTGATTACATAGAAAGGGGAAGGCAAGGGAAAGGAGGGGAGTAAATGTCCCCTTTGGATGATGGCAAGCTGTTAGGTGGGCTCAGCTTCATCCAGGGTGACAGTTTTCCACAGTGGTTCCATTTTTGTGTCACTGAAGAATTGAGTACTAGAAAAGAAATTTAAAAACATATTCCAACTGGAAGCTGAAATACTCTGGGTTTGGAGTGTTACGGTGTTGTCTGATACCAAAGTGTTCCTGTTTGGGTGGCGTCTTTTTTTCCACGTGCTGAGGTCTGTGACCAGTTTCTAGGGCAGATGAATATTGCCTACATAGGCAGAGTGGAGTCAACAGAATGCTGCAAAACCCAGAGGCAAGAAGCAAAGAAAGGAGCGTGGCACTCTAGTGGCTGTTGGCAGGCAGGTAGTTGGTTAATCCACTGACAGATACCCAAGTGTGACATTCTCAAAGGCCAATGCCACGTGGGCAATGAGTAGGCAGTTAAATCTTCAAATCCTTTCAATGAAGTTAGTCCAACAAATACAAGTGTGCAATAAATTTGGCATGCTTTAGGTTCCAGTCACCTGTGTTACCTAGAGAAGATAAATTGAAATAGGTTTCATCCGGCAAAGCTTCTATCAAAGGTGTGAGCATACCTATTTGGGACCAGGGCAGCTATCCAGTATTACCCAAAGATAATAGTGCTTTTGAAGGAGTTTTGGGAAGAAGGACCTCTTTACACTTCAATGTTATGAGTATACAAGGAAAATAGTGTGAGAGCATAGTGTGTGTCTGAACTGCTGCCACCTGAATTTGTAGCGGTTCACTCGAGAGACTAATTGTGTTTTTTCATTGGAACCTGAAATAGATTCAGTTCATGAGATACAAAGCAACACAGGGCAGAATAACAGCATTGCTCTTTAAACACAGACCAATGTTTCTACTATCAGTATTTCTTAAGAAAACCTGCTGCTTTTTAAGTATCCAGGTGGAGATCATAGTATAAGTGAATGCATGCATAATGTATTGTTCAAATGCTCCACCAGGCCTATCCTATTACAGGTGATAAGGGCTTGGAAATAGAGTCTTCTGGGAGAATGCATTTCCATTTGGGAAAAACCTTTATAATTAAGATGATGGTAAACCTACAAACCCTGCTTTTTTAGCATTCATTCTTTGTGGGGGGAGAGGAAGGAGAGTGGGGAAAAAAAAGCCCAATATAGTATTGCATTTCTTCAGTAAAGTCACAGCTGGTGTTATAAGTATTGGATCATAAGGGAAATAAATCACTTATATGCTGAAAATTTTAAATCTTAAAAGATCATTTGTGTGAATGACGAAGGTGCTGTATGCTAGTGAGTACTGTGTTTTATGATCACTATACTGATAGTGTTAGAATATGAAATTAAGAACATTTATCTTATACAGTCTAAACAACTTGTATGAGCTAAATGACATACAAGATGAGTTAGCGGATTTCTCCAAAGGAGTGCTGGCAAAAATAGGCTGTTATGGAGCATCAGGACCACTTCCCACTTGGAACGTGGTGAATGCTGTGGGGGCAGCGGGCTTCTGCAACAAAATGTACAGACATGATGGTCATATAAGGGGTTTAGGCACTTTATAGGCAAAGTTCTAGCCACCAATCAAAAAAATTTAATATGTCCTTTCACAACCAGTTCACTGAGAAGTTTGCTTTTCAAGAGAGAGTTTGGGATTGTTGTGCAGTTACTAACCCTTTCCCATACTTCTAGTGTGTCTTGCAGCAGAGGCCCCATGTGTCATTTAAAGCTTTGCCCTTAAACCCCTTGGTTTCTCATCTGGCAAATGGGATTGCAGTGATTTTGTACATGGCTTTTATTTAAAGTTTAAAATTGACAAGTAACCAAATGTAATTATGCAGGTACTGTTAACTGAAGCTAAATCTGTGTTCGAGTGGTTCTGTGCATTGACAGTGCAAGTATGTCAGTGACAAAGTACAATAGGTATTGGTCAGTCCTTTGATGCTTTACAACATCAGGAAATTGTAATCCATGTACACACATTGTGGCTGGAGGCCAGACACCCACCAAAGCTGCTCTATCATTTCCCCCTTTTCAGATGGACAGGGGTCAAGATAAGGACAGGGAGAGATCATTCCACAGTCAGTGTCACACAGCTGCTTGTGTGGTTGATTTCTTTTTTTTCTTAAATGTGATTCCCAGAGGCAGGATGACCGTCACTGATGGGCTTGGCCTTGGTCAACAGCTTCTCCAGCCTGGAGTCAGCTGGTGGTTACTCTGTCGGACCTACAGACAGTTTCCAGCTGCTTCTTGCAGAAGCTACCCCTACAACCCCCCTTATTGCTTAAAACCTAAGAATTGTTTGCAAAGTTGAGTGAAGGCATTGAGAGCATGCAAATTAACTGCATTGGCTTGTTAGCCTTCCAAATAATGTCAAAAAGGTTTAGGAAGGAGTTACTGTTAAATTTCCATAAATGGCTTGTTTTGGTAACGGGGGGAAAGCAGATCCCCCATTAACAAAAAGAACAAATACGTTGTCACATACTGACTGGAAAGAGGATTGTTCAGATTCAGTTACAAACTGAGATCACAACAAGAGAGTTCTCTCTCCCTCTTCTCCTCTGGGCCACCTCAGGAACATGGTGGCTAGAGCACCGACCTTCCGTGTTCCATATGCTGAGGAAACTTTTTTATATTTTCTGTTGTTCTCTTGAAACCTTCAAAACATAGTGGGCTTGTCCTAATGGGTGATGTGGACCAGGAAATGGGATTTTCTCATAGCTGTGAATCGAAACTGTATTCCACTTGGTCCTGTTATGTTGTCCTATACTCCTTAGGAAATGTACTCATGAGAGTATATCAGTCTTCTCATGATACTGTAGAATAGATAACACCAGACAATGCTGACTTCTCTGCAAGATATCAGTATTCTAGAGAGGCTGCAGCTATATTTCTCCCATGTGGGTGTTTAAGCATTTGAACTGGCCATCTGTGGGGACAGCAAACTGCTTAAACCTTGGGTTTTTTTCTTTGTGAGATATTTCTATAACAGCCTGAGAGTTACACCAGAGTTCTAACATGAAGGACAAGTTCAAATGGCTAGCCATTCCTTTCTACAAAATATATAATGCTTATATAGAGAACTTTCCTAAGAACTTCAGGATCGTTCATAGAAGTAATGAATACTTTTAGATTATATTCAAATTCAGAAGTATTTGCTCTGTGCATTCTGAAGTCTACATTGAGTTAGTTGTTATTGCAGAGCTACAATCAGAAGTAAATTCCTCCAGAATTTTTCACAAGGCTTAAAAAAAAGCCTTAAGCTTTTAAAAAGAAAACTTAGCCAATCTGTGTGGGTTCTACTTGTTTCTCTCAAAAACAAGTGTTTCAGTGCTGATCCAGTGAGCGCAGGTTATAATACCTCTAATCTGATTGTACTTGCTGAAATTCACTTTTAGGCATTTATTTCTTATATGCTATAAGAAAATTGGCTTTTGCTCTGATTAGACATAGATTTCCCAAGACTCTTATTTCTACTTGGTGATGAAGCTTCACATTTGTCTTGTGTGGGGTTTCTATAGGTATGTGCTCATTAGTGAGTAGTCATGAATTTAAAGGCTCAGTAGGTTGCACAGCTGCTGGTTGACTCAAGTTCAAAAGTTTTCATGAAAGACCCTCAATTACAAAGCTTTCTGCTTTTGACAGTTCAGTATCTGTCTCAATTTTCTCTCTCTTTCCAAAGAGACAATGATTTAAGATTCACTCTAAACATAAGGTAAATGATCGATGGTAGCTGACAGTTGCCATTGTTTGTCCAAACAGCTCAAGTGTGCAGCAAAGTCTGAACAATTAGTCCTGGGTTTAGTTCTCCTTCAGGCTGAAGCTAATTTTATATACAGTGTTTATTTTTCTTGTTGACCACGTAGAAAGGTGGCTTTCAGTGATTTGGAATCTAGGAAGCATCAACACTGTCAGTTCTAAGAAGTTATCACATGAAGTTCTAACTACCTTGCAAGAAAAGAAAACTTGCTTGCCCTAAAGCAGCGTGTGGACAGAGTGATTCTATTAGTGATACCTGATAAAAATGACTTTAAAAAGTTTTCCTTGGTTTGGCGTTCAATCCCCCCACACAAGATCCTTATATTCTATTTGTAGGCTACCCTAGGCCACAGTGTCTTGGCAGTGGCTCATTTGAGGAGATCCAGAAACAGTGAGAAAGCACACAGTTGTCTTTCCCTGGTCTATCTTTGTTTAAAATTTAAGTACCATAGCGAAGCAACTGCTGAGTAGTTATTTTTGCCATAGTGATTCTGATGAGAAGACACGTTCCTTAGAATGTAAATTCCATGTATGTGAAGGAAGCAACTATGCAGAGGAACAAACACAGAAGTAGTTTTACATCAATGTTTGAGACCATGTGTTTTCTAAAGATTACTAAAACTCAAGCTTCTAATTCTATAGAGCTAAGTAAGAGGTTTCTGCCAATGCCTGGAAGTTTCCAATTCTCATCTGAAAAGGACATTCATCTTTTTTCTTTCCTTTTCCTGCCTGGCAATTAGATCAAGTTCATTGGCACCAGCATAATAGGGCAGTTTGTTGTTGTTTTTTTCCTGAAACATGCCCACACTTGCCAAGAATAAACTCCCACCCAAACCAAAGCAAGAAACCCCACCAGCTTCCTAGCCTGAAGCAGTAAGAGAGGGATAACAACTGTGTTTAACACTCGGCTGTTTCTTGTCATGGACAACATTGTTTACAGACTGATGAAAAATGGAGACTATTCCTTAAGGTTGTTTTCAGTGGCCACCATTTCAGCTGCTTTTCTTTCATTCCTATCTTGTTTGTCTGCCATTCCACACATTCTCTGCTGACAGACAGTCTGAAAAGATGCAGTAGAACTTCTACTGGCATTGTCAGGGCAGGGCCTGCAGACTTTGGTTAAAGGCCTGTATTGCTGTTATAACCTGTCATCTCCTGCACTATTCCCTAAACATCTCATCGAAACCCAGTGCCTATGAGAGGCTGTTAACACACAGATGCATGGATGTACAGTTTAGGCCTGCCAGTCAAAATGAATGTTTTGAAATTTAAGGTTGTCCTCCCCTTCAAGTGGCTTATATCAGTTGTTTGAACGTGGGGGCTCAAGTCACACTGACTAATCCAGTGACTGGTTTTTGGACAGTAGGAAGACAGTCTCAGGAGGGAAGAGACTGTATGCTGCAGTTTTGAAGGGCGTAGCAGGCACTTGTATAGTGCTTAGAGCTGGTGGTAATACAATGCATGCAAAGATGGTGAAGTCTGCATAGTTTCATAGAGCTGACAAGGCAAATGTAGTGGCATAGTTGTTCATAGATGGAAGTTAGGAAATGCTCTGGAGCCCCTGGGCCAGAAAGTCTACAAAACCCAGCTATCAGAGTTGACAACTGTGTGGAGAGGAAATGTTGCTTTCTTGTGCTGAGGCCTGATAATGTCCTTTGTGTTGCCTTTGTCATCAGTAATGCTGTAGTGACCTGGGGAAGGGCTGCCAACCTTACCTGGAGTTGTACTGATTCGATGGTAGGTCCCTTTAGGGGTGGAACAGAGCACTGTTACGTGATGCTTGTGGTATTTCAAGTGTGTGGGTGAACACGCTGGTTAAAGCAGTGAATGGTCTTGGAACACCTGAAAAAGGCCCAACAAAAGGGGTTTATGTGCATATGTCTGGGATGTTTCTGTACTGACCTATTAAAAAAAAAATCAGTTTGATCAAGCACTGTAATTTGTGACCTTTTCTGAAGAGCATCTGTTTTGTGACAGGTATCCACTTTAAAATGGGCAAAACCTTTTCTTCTCACAACATCCTTGTTAGTGAGGATTTGAGTAAGGGCATTTAAAAAACAGATCTATAATGTTATTGCCCACATTCTGGTTAGGAAAATACTGGGTTGAAGGAGAGTTTTCCTGCTTTCTTGCTAATACTTATTTTCTCAATACTACCTGTTGATGACACTGCCACCTGCTGTGTTTTTAAATTAAGATGCAGTAAATACTTGCATTTTAATTCTAGAGAATGAATTCCTGGAAGCTCTCTAGGACTGCTGAATTATTGGTGTACTCTATTTTACACAGCTGTTCTGCATTTCTTTTCTTGGCAAATACAAAGTAGACCGTACTTAAATGTTCCCCTTTTTGACCTGAAGGCTTATTTGATTACTGCTTGTTAGCCTGGCAAATAATTTCTGCAGTTTGTTGTCCAGTAGTAATGTCAGAGAGAGGGATGCCCAGTAGCTTTTAGGCTGAAGAACATAACTAAGCTTCCTCTATACATTGGATTTTATTGAAGAAGCTGTTGGTTTTGGGTTGGGTTTGGATTTTTAGTTTTGTTTTTGAGCATTAATCCTCCTTTCCCCCCTCCCCCTGAATTTATATCAAAATTGTGTTGAAAAAACATTTTAAATTGGCTTTCTGGAGTTTCTCTGGAGAAGGTGGCTAATAGAGCCTCTTCAGATCAAATCATACTTAATTCATTCTTCCTTGTGTTACATAGAAATCATAGTGTCATCCAAGCTCACTTGCTGAAAACTTTGAGATGCTGTGTGTTTTACAAAAAGGCCTGTAGAGGAGATTGGTTGATTGGTTTGTGTTGAGTTTGCTACAGTAAAATCCCTTCTCCTCTAGTACTCTGAGTATGGTGCAGTTGGCTGATAATCTGAATTTAGGCAAAGCGCTACAAAGCTGATTTAAGAAATACCTGCGGTCATTTAATGTGAGCTGATGTTAAATACAGATCCACATCTGGCTTGAGTATAAACATCAAGAGTGGAAGCTGTCTTAGTGAGTGGGTGTTCTGTGTGGAACGATTTGTTTGTAGAAAATACCTTCCAGACTGGATCCTGCGTTAGGCTTGGGAGAGAGGAGTGACTAATGAAGTGCCATTTACAAGGATAAAGGAATTAAGATCTCATTTTGGTTTGGGGTTTTTTGAATGTTCATGTTTATTTCATGAACTCCAATTAGTAGATTGTACCAACTTGATCTTTATGAAATGAATAGTTAATTTTATAGTAAACTTGTGAAAGCAGGACTACATATTCACTGGGCTCATGAATTTGAGCTTCTGAAAACCATAAAGAATTTCCCTATTCCAGTTCCACAACTATGGCTTATAAACCATTAGGAGCACTGCACTGGTTTGGAGAATTGATTACATAAAATGGAGGTCAACTTTAAAATCCCTTTTCTATGTGAATCATTGGTCTGTTTCTGGTGATCAAGATATACTGATAGTTCACTAGTTACTAGTGGTGTAGAGAGGTGAGTCATAAGTCAACACAGAGCGTGTAAACTGGATTCTGCTTGTGGTGCTATAGTTGAGGCCGCCTAGATCCTGAATGTCAGGATTCACAGCAGCTGTAGTGTCAGTAGCAGATCAATATGAGTTGGGTCAGCATGTGCTTTGTACTTTAATTATGAAGGATCCTCTTTCAGCCTCTTACAAGCTGCTTTTGCTACATGCTACTTCTTTCTATTCATGGGCTTTGCTGCTTCTTTACTTCCTACTGTCCTCTGGACATTGTTTTATTCTCGGCTTCACTGGTACCCACTAGCTATTTTGCCATTTTCAGAGGCAGTAAAACCCTACGAAAACCTCCCAGTGACATCGCAGTAAAGTTTGGATGGAGAGGAGATACCTGGCAATTACCAGATGTGCCAGATGTGAAGGGCTGTGTGAGGTAACGCTATGATTGCTTCAGGAATCATAGAACCATAGGAGTTGGAAGGGACCTCGAGAGATGATCAGGTCCAACCCCCTGCCAAAGCAGCTCCCCAGCTCATAGTGCACAGGTCGGCATCCAGACTGGTCTTGAATATCTCCAGAGACGGAGACTCCACCACCTCCCTGGGCAGCCTGTCCCAGGGCTCCCTCACCCTCATTGTGAAAAAGTTCTTCCGCATGTTGAAGCCTTTTCTGGTGGCACGAGCCACTGCAAAGACTGGAGTAAAGGTATTGTGAGAGAGCATCATACCACGGTACGGGAATAGAGCAGCGATTGATTCAGACCGGGGACCCCACTTTACCTCCAGATCATTCTAGAAGCCCTAGATCCCTTAGGAACTAAATGGGAATACCACACCCCATGGCACCCGCAGAGTTCAGGAAAAGGAGAAAGAATGAATGGTGAAATTAAAAAGCATTTAACTAAATTGATGATTGAGACCCAAATGAGTTGGATAAAGTGTTTGCCCCATGCCTCATTAAACGTAAGGACGCAACCTGGGGCCGACACTGGGGTTTCCCCTTTTGAAATGCTCTATGGAATGCCTTATGATTTAGAAATACCTATTGAACACCCAGAGGTAGAGGAGAAGGTTCTGCGGGTATATATATTACTGAACTTAAGAAAAGAAGGCAGGAGTTAATAAAAAAGGGGCTGATAGTGCAGAGACCGCCCTTAGACATTGCAATTCACCAAATCAAACCAGGAGATAAAGTAGGAAAGCCTGGAAGGAATCACCCCTGACTCCCTGTCGGGAAGGACCTTTCCTTGTTCTACTCCGTGCCGGGCAGGCGGGCAAGGAGGGGGACCCCGCGCCCCCCGCCAGCCTGTGCAACGCCCGGGCCGGGCCGGGCCGGGCCGCCGCGCCCCCCCATCCCCATCCCCGTCCCCATCCCCATCCCGGCCGCTCCGCGGGTGCCGGGCGCTGGTTCCGCGCCTTTCCGCGCCGGCGTGCGAGGCGGCGAGCGGAGCCCCGCGGGGGCAGAGCCCGGCGTGCTCCGGGGCCGGGGCTCAGGCGTTCCCGCCCCGTTCTCCGCGGCGCTCCGTGACACGCGTGGGGAACCGCGCCGACAGCCCCTGCCTGCCCCGCGGCGCGGGGCCCGAGGTCGCTCATCCCCGCTTCGGGAGCAGCGCCGAGGGAAGGCGGCGCTGAAACGGGGCCGCTCCGACCGGCGGCTCTGCCCTGCCTGGGGCACCGCTCCCGCGGGGGCTGCTGGGCTGAGCTCTGCTGCTCCCTCGGACTTCACGGTGCCACTCATTCCCCTTTCGTTTCCCTTCTGATAGTCCTGATGGCTCCCTATGGATTTAAAAGGCTCTACCAGCATTCCCTTTCAAAGACGCTAAACGTCCAGCAGCAGCTCCCAAACCAAAGGAGCCAGGACTGAAAGACAGAGCTGCCCTGAAACCTCCCCAGACAGCCCACAAGCAGCCCCTCTGACCCTGAGGCTCAGGGCTTTCCTTGTCCAGGGAACCATCCTGGACAAGGGACCACTTAGCAGCGGCCAATGGGTCTATGTGCAGAGGAGGCCGGTGACAAGCGGTGTCCCCCAGGGGTCTGTCTTGGGACCGGTGCTCCTTAACATCCTTATCAATGACATCGATGATGGAACTGAGTGCACCCTCAGCACGTTTGCAGATGACACCAAGCTGAGTGCTGTGGTTGACAGAACAGAAGGGCAGGCAGCCATCCACATCTTTCTTGGATTGGGGGCCCCCAGCTCTGGACACAGGACTCCAGCTGGGGCCTCACGAGGGCAGAGCAGAGAGTAGAGTCAAGTCCCTGCTGGCCACCTCTGGAGAAGCAGAAGTCCTTGAAATAAATCCTCCTTGAACTGTGCTTAGAAGCTGCAGATCCTTGGTTTCCACGACTCTTGTCTGGACCTGTGCAAACATGCTGGAGCAGAACCAGTGATTCCCCCTCCTGTCTCGCCGCACGTTTCATACTTTGCAGTACCTGGAGAACACACTATGTGCAGCTGAACTGCCACAGGGCATCCCACGAACACACGTTCAACTGGCATCAAGACCAGGCCGAAAGGAACTGGCAAGTTACACGTTATTTGTATTGACAAAATAGGCAAAAGAAAGACTTTGTGTTCAGAGATCCAAATTCAGTATTTGCTGCCAAAAGGCTCCCGTGCCCATGCTGGGTGCTGCCACTTCCAAGACGCCGAGCGGATCTTTAACAGCAAATCCTTCTTTCTCCTCAGGTAAGGAGAACACGTGCCCGTGGAACTGATTCCAGGTGGAAATCTGTCACCTGCCTGCAGCTCCAATTTTACTGCCAAGTTAACGATTGGCAGCAAATAACTCCATTTGGCCTCAAAGAAACCCATAGGGAAAACTCAGAGCATTAAATAATGAGCATTAGCAGCACACCCAACATACGTTTTGTACAAAGAACATTGCACTTGAACATAGGCAAGCGTTTGCCCTTATTTACACATCAGAGTTTGTCTAGAACACCAAGATAGATACAGAAACACAGCAGAAACCTGAACAGCCCTAGACAGCACACCTAGCGCTGACTCCTTCTTTGTCCATACAGTCTCCCAGGATGTTTTAGGATTTTTTTAACTAGATCCTATTGTGTAAAAAACAGACTTTCCAAGACGTTCAGTCCCCAGTTGCCACTTCAGCCTGTTCCTGTGTACTGTTAAATGTTCCCTGCACAAGGGAGCAAGGGAGTCCAGACCAGCTCCCGATTAAAAACCCCAACTGGACAGGCGTGATTGATTTAAACCCCGTGCTTTGCCTTCTAACAGGCACCAAAATCGTGTAGCCAGGCAGTAATTACCCAGTGAGTTCCAAAGGCAGTTCCCTACCCCACAGTATCTCCCACTGCCTCGCGAGCAGTGAAATTAACTTCTCCCTGCTCTCTGCACTCGGGATATAGATGTACCACTGGATCTCGCTGCTCCTGCCGCCTTCTTGCTTAGCACTGCCCTTTGGGGCACTGTCAGTTTCTCCAAAGTGATCGAGTGTTAAATTCTGCATCAGATCCTGACTCTGAACATCATCAAACACAAAGGTCAGGGCCTGGGGATACGTCTGATAACCCATAAGTACTCTGTCTAAATCCCGGATTCGCCTTCCGTCAGCGAGCTGGTACTTCTCTCTCTTGGGTAGTTCCTTAGCAAATTCAGGCAGTGGGTAGCTGATACAATCCTCATCGAAGAGGAACAGATCTGAGCTGGTCAACAGAAGCGTTTTAGGTTGAAGCAAAGTAGCGTTTTGTGCAGATCCTTCGCCACAATGCACTTGAAATGCCAACACATAGAGAAGAATGTCGAGGGACTGAAGATTAGTGAAGCCATCCATCTTCTCTGCCACCAGGAAAGCAAGGTCCCCAATTGCTTCTTCATTTGGATAAATAAATTTTACTCTGCTAGAGTGAATCAGTTCATAATTCTCCATTTTCCCTGCAAGAAGCATATGTACGTTATTGTACTTCCACTCAGCTTCTACAATACCCAGTGTGCTGGGATAAGCACCAACCTTTGCTGCAGATGGAGAATTCCAGATTTCTCTCTTTACATATGGCTTTACTTATCAACAACACTGGAACCATGTTATTTGGATTGCAGATCTCTACAGGAGTTTCTCTGGCATTACCAGCACACTTCTCTGCAAGCTTCTAAGCACATCACTACTTGAGGGCAATGGCAGAAGAGGGTCAAGGCAAAAGACCTGGCTTCCCAACTCAGAGTACCCACCTCCTTCCCAGCTGACCTCTGCCTCCTTCCCACGCCCAGCTCTGCGCTTGCTGACAGCATCACCTGATCACTGAACACAAACCCCTGCTGCTTTTAAGCAGAGAGGAAAAAAAGCAGGGAAAGACCCTTAACTGTTTTTCTGTCCCGACTGGATGAGCAGATTCCTCTGCTCCACGCAATGTTCTGGAGCAGCAGGAAGTGACACTACAGCCACTCCCTCATGCCCTGGAAATGCTGAAGGATGCAGCAAAGCTCAAAGGAAGTCTGCCTACTTTTTTTCCTACACAAATCCACCGGTCCAATAAAAGAACTTCCTATCAAGCCTCGTGCTTCCCAGCCTTTCCTCACAATCCTTCTTCAGGAAAATGATGGTTTGTTTCCTGCTTCAGGATTCTGAGGAAAAGAATTTCACCCGATGCTGGAACTGAGCCTGACACGCTTGAAGAAAAGTCTCATTCTCACTTCATTCACACCAAGTGACAGGGTTCTTCTATTGGAGCAAGGGAGGAAAAATGTAACCTTCAGGCTTTATCTTCACTATTCTCTGGTGACTTACAAAACTTTATAGGGTAGGTTGAAACTTGCAGTGGGAGCTACACTGGCTCACACCCCAGAATCCTGTGCGGGAAGTGCTGTTTCTGCCAGGCTCGGGAAGCTGTCACTAACACATGAGCAATGCATGTTTACATATATTTATATTTAACTCTTCTGTTCAGATAAGGCACATGTAAGAGAAAGTCAGGGAGTTTGGTGAAATTATCCAACAGGAAACCACTGATGCATACAGAATCACAAAATCACCAGGTTGGAAAAGCTCTTTAAGACCATTGAGTCCAACCATTCCCCTCCTGTGCTAAACCACATCCCTGAGCACCTCATCTCCCCATCTGTTAAACACACCCAGGGGTGGGGACTCAGCCCCCTCCCTGGGCAGCCTGTGCCACAGCCCCACAACTCTGCCAGGGAAGAACTTTTCCCTCCCATCTGCTCTGACCCTGCCCTGGCACAGCTTGAGCCCATTGCCTCTTGTCCCCTCTCCTGTCCCCTGGCTGAAGAGACCATTTCCCACCTCTCTGCACCCTCGTGGCAGGGCAGTGGAGGTGGGGAGAAGGTCTCCCCTCAGCCTCCTCTTCTCCAGGCTGAACACCCCCATCTCCCTCAGCCGCTTCTCATAGGATTTGCCCTCCAGCCCCTTCCCCAGCCTGGTTGCCCTTCTTTGCACTCGCTCCAGGACCTCAGTGTCCTTCTGATGGTGAGGAGCCCAGAACTGGACCCAGCACTCGAGGTGCAGCCTCACCAGTGCCCAGTACAGGGGCAGTCCTTTCAGCTGAGACACTTCAGACCATGCCAAGCCATCTAAATAAATCATGACATGCAGAAGAGACCACTCACCTGTGGCTTTGCTCCCAAATTCGGCTCACATGTTGCAGGACTGAGGCAGGAGCTTGACCCACATTATTTCCTTTAGGTTTTCAGTTACATCAGCCCAGCTCATATTGCACAGGGCAGTGTCCAGACAGGGCTGGAATCTCTCCAGAGATGGAAGCTCCACACACCCTGGGCAGCCTGTCCCAGGGCTCCCTCACCCTCACTGGGGAAAAGTTCTTCCCCATGTTGCTGCGGAACTTCCTATGCTCCAACTTGCAGCCATTGCCCCTTGTCCTGTCCCCACAGACACTGAAAAGGGGCTGCCCATTTCCCCCTGCATCCCATCCTTCAGATATTGATAAACATTCATAAGGTCCCCCCTTAGTCTTCTCTTCTCCAGGCTGAACTGCCCCAGCTCACTCAGCCTTTCCTCACAGGGGAGATGCTCCAGGCCCTTCATCATCTTCGTAGCCTCCTCTGGACTCTCTCTAGGAGATCCCTGGCTTTTTTATCCCAGGGAGCCCAGAACTGGACACAACACTCCAGATGGGGCCTGACCAGGGCAGAGCAGAGGTGGAGGATCCCCTCCTGTGACCTGCTGGCCACACTCCTCTTGATGCGCCCCAGGATCCCATTGGCTCTCTCAGCCCCCAGGGCACACTGCTGGCTCATGGCCACCCTGTCACCCACCAGGAGCCCCAGGTCCTTCTCCATAGAGCTCCTCTCCAGCAGGTCACCCCCAGCCTGTACTGATACAATTTTATTTCATTTTGACCCTTGAAAGGGGAAAAAAAAGGAAGTGGAGTTATCATTCCTGCCAGACACACACTAATGTCCTTCCTGTTCTGCCTCGAGGATCCTGAGAGGTGCCCGGCGGGATCCCCGTCGCTGCAGCGAGGAACCCAGCACGCAGTCACACAAACCAGTTTGTGATAGAAACCCTTCCAGGTTTGGCAGAGCCTGACCCTTGGGTTTAAGCCCTTTGGGACAGCCCTTTGAAAAACACTGTCTAGCCCTGAGAGGCCACAAGGCATCTTTTTATACACCTGGGCTGGGGGTAGTACCTCTGCTGCGCTGCCATGGAAAAACTCCAGCAGGGCATTTCCTTTCAGCCCAGCCACGTGCTGCAGAGACACAGAAACAGGAAGGTGAACAGCAATCTGGTTATCTTCTGTCATCTTCTGCGTGAGAAATTCAGATGGATATAAAGATGACAGCATCAGATGAGGCTTGCAAAAGCTGGAAGAGATCCAGAAAACACACAAAATTTAAGGAACTACACAGCTCTTCCCCTACAAAAATTAATCCTTTCATTCAGAAATCAGGAATGGGCAGCTTCTACTCTGAATAGTTTGCTCTAAATGGTTTCTCTTGAGCATATCTATCAGTCTGGCATGACCTCAGCCTGGGAGCATGGGAAAGGCAGGTCTCCTTCCATAAGAAAAGACATGTTGCAACTATAAAACAAACCAGAAACAAAACAGGTAGACAGCTACGGCCCAGGATAACCCTCCACACACACCACAGGCCAACAGAATGATGAAGCACGTTGCCAACACTGCAGGCCCAAACCCATTCCCAGTGACAGCTGCAAACTCACCAGCAAGGCCACGCTGGCTTCAGCAGAGCTTCTGTGGGAACTGTTCCCTTGCTGACTGACCATGCCTGTCTGCCTCCACCATGGGGTTCCGTACAGCGTCTGCTTTGCCTGAAGCTTTGAAAACAATAATAGTCTTAACATCCTGCAGGAGCGTCCACAAAAGACTGTAGATTCTGAGGAAGTGGAATTTCTCATGAGGTAGAACAAACACTGCTTTAACACATCTGTATCCAACAAGCAACTCCAGCACGTGGCCATCCAGAAAGGAACCCTTCTGCTGGATGCAGCCATGAGTCGGATGCAGCACCAGTGATGCTAACGGAATCCTAGTCAGCTTAAATACACTTCTCCACTCTTCTGTGCCTCCCCATTTACCTGGCAGCAAACTGAAATCCACCTTTACTAGGTACAAATGCTGGAGTGTTAGAAATATCCAACAGGGATGGACCACACAGGGACCCTGGGCAGAAGCCTTAGACACTGAAGAATAAAGTGCAGGACACAAAACGGGTTTTGACCAGTCTTTGTTACTACCAGCTGACTCTGCTTGGTGCAGGAGTTCCTGGACACAGGTTTTCTTTCCATAAACAAGGTATGTTGGGAAACAACCTTTTATTTCCACATCATCTGCTGAAATGCAATTCAATTCCCTAAGCTGGCAGAGAAACTCTGGGAGGTTTGCTGGTCCACAGTACAACAGGGAGCTTGCTAACACTGACGGGTAGTGTTGAGAGCAACGCATGTGTAAACAGGAATAAAAGTCTTGCAGGTTCTGGGAGTCTGAAACAACAAACAAGCAGTTGTCACCATTTTTCAGCTTCAGGGTTAAACAGATTTGTGGCAGGAGAAAGCCAAGTTCCAGAAGATCAGTATATGGAAAAGACAGCACCAGCTTCAAGGCAGAAGGGATGTGCTGGCAATTTCCTCTCCATTCCTGACAAGGAATCTCAAACACAGCTAGCAGATCTTCAGTCAAAACCAAACAGGAAGAAAACTGCTTGAGGCCTTTATGAATGTGAATAGAAAAACTCCAGAGAATTTTGACTATTGCAACACTCTCCACTGCTCCCTGGTCAGAGGGCCGAGGATCTGAAGTAGTGCTGAACTCAGGAGTCTCATCTCCTTTGTGAAGCCCCATTTCAAAAGAGCCATCTTCTTTGTCTGTGGTCTTGGTGTCACCCAGAGGGCTCCCTTTCTCCTCTGTAAAGCAGGAGGGGGGGGAATCTCTGCACAGTCTGCACTATCAAGGCAGAAAGGTGCTGGGTAAAATCTTGGTTTGTGGCAGTGTATGACATACAATTAAAAGGCAAGATGACAGTGTTACAGGGGTCAGGCACTGCACGCTGTTCTTCCTCTGAAGGATCCAAACTGCAAAAGAGATAACAAGGCAAAGTACGAGCCCGAGTTTCAAAACAGTCACAGCTACCTACAGCTCATGGTGCTGCTGCTGCTGCTCTGAACTTCGAGGTATAATCTTGTTACTGCAGTTACATCAGCCTAATTTCATAAAACATCTTAAACAGTCAAGAATGCATAGGTTGCAGTTGTATTCATTTCTGTATTTCTATGTTTACAGCATTTAGTTGATAGAAATATTCCTAATTCAAATTATTCCTTTGTCCTGCCACTGATTTTTCAAGATGCTTTCAGATCATCTTGTGTCTATACATTGTTTTGCCTGTACATAGTAACTATTTAATTTGTTAAATAAAAAATAGTGTGGCCAGTAGGTCTGGGGAGGTGATTGTGCCCCTGTACTGGGCGCTGGTGAGGCTGCACCTCGAGTGCTGGGTCCAGTTCTGGGCTCCTCACCATAAGGACGGGGAGGTCCTGGAGCGAGTCCAGAGAAGGGCAACCAGGCTGGGGAAGGGGCTGGAGGGCAAATCCTCTGAGGAGCGGCTGAGGGAGCTGGGGGTGTTCAGCCTGGAGAAGAGGAGGCTGAGGGGAGACCTTCTCCCCACCTCCACTGCCCAGCCAGGAGGGTGCAGAGAGGTGGGAGATGGTCTCTTCAGCCAGGGGACAGGAGATGGGACAAGGGGCAATGGGCTCAAGCTGCCCCAGGGCAGGGTCAGAGCAGATGGGAGGGAAAAGTTCTTCCTTGAAAGAGTTATGGTGCTGTGGCACAGGCTGTCCAGGGAGCGGCTGAGTCACCTTCCCTGGATGGGTTTAAAAAAAAGGGTAGATGAGGTGCTCAGGGATCTGGTTTAGCTTGGGACAGGAACAGCTGGACTTAATGATCTTAAAGGTCTTTTCCAACCTTGTGATTCTGTGACCTTCATACTGTGCACAGCCACTGGTTGAGAGGCTGGGAGTGTGCAATTTATCAGAAGTAAAAATAAAGTGTTCAGCTCATCTTCCATTTCCCAAACCCAACAGGCACTTTGCAAATCACTGGCTGGAAGCCACTGACTTTATTCCAGGGTTCAAAGGTTACAAAGACTTTATACTCTTACCACTGATTTCGGTTGAAAACAACTAGAGGCAGCGTGCAACCAGACACACTGGTTTGCCTTAAAGCCGGGTTTGAAATGCACCATCCACTACTGGGACTCAAAAAGCTGATGGGGGTTTAAGCCAGAGCTCAGGAGTCTCACTTACCACATCTGGGGTCACTTCCATGTGCTTTACAGGAATCCAACAGAGAGGCAGGTGCCTACGGAACAAAGAACCATCAGGCAGTGGCAGCTGCTGCCAGATTTCAGCAGAAGTGAAAAGCAAAGTTAACGTTGGCTCCTGCTTTTTAAGGCCAGCAGCTCCCTGCTGAGTCCTGACTGCTGTACCCGTGGGCAGCTGAACAGCTGACCTGTGAGGATGCTGACACACCAGGTTTTTAGTTCAGGCTGGGCACTCTGAGGCAGCCAGGAACGCAGTGAGAACAGATGTGGCCTGTAGGCCTTTCAGCACACTACAGACTTCAGCAGCAGCGCACAGCCAGGCGAAAAGGCAAAGGCCCTGGAGAAAGCCCAGCCACGCTGGCAGCAGAGGCAGAGTCCCTCAGGGCTGGCTGTCTCATGCCCTGAAGCCAGGCATATGAAGGGCATTTCCTATATCAAAAATGACATCACAACGCAGAAGTTAAACAGCTGGAGTTTGAAGGAGACCAATTAGGCCAACACCTATTGCCAGAGAGAAGGTTCTTCCACTCTCTGAGGAAGAGACCTGTCTTCCAAAAAGTGCTGAACTGCTCAGTTCAGAGAGCAGTTCAGCATCTCAGAGCACACTGAATGAGACGCTAATGCCAGGTAAACATCTCAGTCCTGACAGCGACAATTCTCTGCAACTCTGGTGAATTCAGATCATGCACTCACTGTACAAGGTGGACCAAACCCACCACTCAAATTTGGGGCTACCTCCTTTCTCAATTATAACAGCTCAGAGAATGAAAATACCTTTGCTGTGGATTACTATAACAACATAAGTTTAATATCAGAAATTAGCTTGCAAAAAACCCAAAACCCTACCACATAAAAAATGCCATAAAATAAACACAAGTGTAGCAATTACCTGGTTTTTACATCCACAGTCTGGTATTTCAAAACATCTCTGGGGAACTGTATAGTCTGTAGGAGTCAAACTACCGGATTGCAAAAGACTGCTGGGCTAGGACGGTTTCTTCACAAATTATTTCTAGAAGAAATACAAAGACCTTTTAAAATTGCTGAAGTAAAACAAAAATGAATGTCTAATAGTGTCTGTCAAACAACTAGAATTAAGATTGTATCATCAAAATGTGACCATCAGTCATTAAAGCTGCAGGGTCTCTTCACAGAACAGTCAGGACAGAACAAAACCAGGCACAATTTTAGTATCCGTAAGTGCACTGAAAGGTGCACTGAAGACTGCTAACGCTCATTTTTTAAGCTAACCACCAATTTAAATCTCAACATCTTGTGTGAGAATTCTCCATGTAATTTAGTTTTACTAAAACTGGTCCATTTCCTTGAAACTTGCCCTGAGTGTTACCAAAGCATTGCCAGGCTGGCAAAGCCACAGCAGAGCAGTTTGTGAGCTTCACAGCATTCACTGCCATTTTTCCAGGCGTCAAGCAAACAAGTAGAAGATCTGTAAAACCTTTAACCTGGCTCAGGAGGTCCTGTCCCTCAAATGCCACTCAAGGAAATGATCTTCCCTCGATCAGAACCTTTCTGAAGGATCCCAGCCTGACTCGTCATTACAAACTGATCAGGAATGCAGTATACTGAAATATTCTCAGGGACATTGGACTTTATGCCTGTTTGATATTCACAGCCTGGCAGGAATGCAACCCAGCACTCCAGTTCTCAGCATCAGCACAGAGCCGGCCCGCTCACGCGTGTACAATGTACGTGCAAATAAACAACAGAATCCCAATCACAGAATCCCAGCCTGGGCTGGGCTGGAAGGGACCCCAAGGATCACAGAGCTCCAACCCCCCTGCCACAGGCAGGGACACCAACCTCCAGGCCTGGAGCTACACAAGGTTGCCCAGGGCCCCAGCCAACCTGGCCTTGAACACCCCCAGGGATGGGGCACTCACCCCCTCTCTGGGCAGCCCCTGCCAGCCCCTCACCACTCTCTCTGGAAAGAACTTCCCCCCAATATCTGTCCTAAATCTTCCTTCCTTTAGCTTCAATCCACCCCCCCTTGTCCTGCCATTGTCTGCCCTTTCAAAAAGCTGATTCCCTCCTGTTTCTCTGCTCCCTTCAGGGACTGGAAGGCTGCAATGAGGTCCCCCCACAGCCTTCTCTTCTCCAGGCTGAACCAGCCCAGCTCCCTCAGCCTCTCTCCGTAGGGGAGCTGCTCCAGCCCTCTGATCATCTCCGTGGCTCCTCTGACCCCTCTCCAACAGTCCCACATCTTTCTTGTCCTGGGGCCCCAGCTCTGGACACAGGACTCCAGCTGGGGCCTCCCCAGGGTAGAGCAGAGAGGGACAATCCCCTCCCTGTCCCTGCTGCCAACCCTTTTCTGATGGGAGACCAGGATACCATTGCCCTTCCAAGCTGCAGGAGCCACTGCTGGCTCATGCTGACAATGCATGTGAGCTGCTTCCTCAGGCATAAGAACTCTTGCCTGTATCTTTCTGGATTGATGGCAAAGTTTAGTAGATGACACCAAACCATCTCTCAGGCAGAGGAAGCACAAGAGATATTTACTGCTTGAACAAAGCAACTGTGTTAGCCAGAAGGAAACTCAAATTGACAAGAAAACCAGAACAGGGCAGCATTATTTCTGGATTTCTCTTCTCTATATATGTTTAATCTTTGCCATAAGCCATTTGGAAGCCATGTTTAAGTTGAATAAAATGCTAGTGAAACAGATGGTGTCTAGAGAAAGTGCAGAGAAAACAATTCACAGAAATAGTGCATCAGAAAATGAATTCCATTATTCCTGATTTCAGGTCTAACAATGAAATAAATTGCCCAGCATAGCTCCATTTTTTAAAAAATAGACTTCTCAAAATCAGTATTTTGAAAACAACCCTTGATAGCTAGGTATGTAGCAAAGAATTCATTTCTGTTGTTAAAGCTGAGGAATGTCTTAATCCTGTCCTACTCCTTGCTATCCCACTAGATATTAATATATTTATAAATATCCCACTATATATTTATATCCCACTTTTATATTTATTTTTATAAATATAAAAGCCCTTCCTCAAGACTCTACTACAGGAATCTTATGGAAAAGGACCACAGTCAGTAACCCCAGTCTTACACCAGTTTTCCTATAAAATTCCCAAGTAGTTCAGAAAGATCTTGGTATTTTTTCCAAGACTCATGTGCTCCTTAAACATTTGCAATAATGGAAAAAGATGATTGACCAATAAGTAACACCTAAACAGTCACAGCCACTGCTAGCATGCATCTTTACAGCTAGCCCTGCATAAAACCACAGGCTGCCCTATAGCCAAGCTGTCTCACTCCTGCAACTTCAATGCTTGATGCTTTAAAGCAACTGTTGGCTTAATTTGGGAGAACCTGGTATTTCACTAAGTCTGACATTATAAAAGTTTGACTAAGTTTGACATTATAAAAGTCTTTTCTGCAGTTCAATGTGACTCAAGCTCTGTCTAGCAAATGGGTCCTTCTCTGGGCACACTGTGCAACAACAACCAGTTCCCAGAGAACTCCTGCTGCCCCTGGAAGCATCTCTCCAGATCACCACTGTTTGGTTTTGGGCAGCAGTTACGATGAGATGAAAATGCAGGTCTGCTGCCAGTCCATCCAGACCTTTTCAGGAACCCACAGGCACAAAAGTCTTCAAAACAAAACCCTTTTTTATTCTCCCCACACTAAGCAAAGCTACTCCTGAAATTATCCATGCTAGACACACTCCCAGCACCAGCCCACTGAAGTTTCCTTCCCACGCTAAGATGTCAGGAAGTCCCTGACTTGGGGACTGCACTGCAGCTCTGAACCAGCACAGCCTCTCCTATCAGTGAGACAGCAGGCATGTCCAACAAAAGGTCCTGAACCCAACAGAAGGGAGCACAGGGTAAGGGCTGTGTGACACAACCAGGCATTCCCACTCTGGAAAGATCTGAAAGGGATGAAAGAGGTTTTGAACACTCCCAGTGGAAGCCCTGTGATCCACACTGAGAGCAGAGCAACGAAAAAATGCCACAAATTCTCAAGCCAGAAGCGCTGCACTCAAGTGAATCTTCTCAAGCAAATTCACATCAATTCAGAAATCCCTGCTGCTTCCCAAACAAGAAGTACTTTGTAATAAGAGCTCCCATTAGCACCCATCTGTTGGAGCTTCACAGGGACAGAAAGCCACCCTGGGGTAGCTTCTGCATACACTGGAAATGACACACATCCTTTGGGAAGACATGCACAAGCTCTTCTGAATATTTACATCTGGCATCCGTATTGCCAAGTCCTGAGAAAAACCCCACACTGTTTCCCAAATAAAACACTCCTCCTGAACACTGCATGCCCCAACCCCAGCACCAAAGCAAAGCAATTGCCAAGCCTGAGAGACATGCACCAGACCTGGCATTTACAGAGCCCCTCAAATTACAGGCAGTAGCTCAGTTGTACCTCTGTTTGATGAAGAGATTTGAAAATTGACAGGTCAAACGGCAACAGATGCTCCTGAATCTTACTGGTTCCAAAAGGTCCCCCTGTTCCAGTGACCTGGTCATCAACAAGGAAGAACAGTCAGTGTACACAACCCAACCTGTGCTCACTTCAGACAGCTGTGCACGGGCAAGAGCACAAGTACAGCAGCTGGGACAGCCACAGCTCCAACCCCTTTGTCAAACACGGGATGATACAGGAAACTCGCAGATTAACTCTTCAGCAGAAAAAACCCAAACCATCAGTTACTCCAGCTAAGTGCTCTGAACTTGAGGCACTGAACTTAAGCTGCCACCTGGTGCTTGTATTTTGTAGCACATGGGGCACTCAAATCCCACAGACAAGACTGAGCAAGGCTTCATCCACAGCTGATCAAGCCAGAGTGGCACTCACTAAACCAGCTTCCCTGAAACACCTGGATCCTCCAGGACAGAACTGTCTTCAATTCCAGCCCAGGGGATGAAGTCCAAGGCACTGACAAGATGGGTTTGAAGAAAGCATTAGACCATCTCATAAAAAGGCATCTAGTTTTCCCATGTGCCCATAGCATTCTGGCCAGAGCACATGGCACCAGTGCAAAAGGCAGGTGGTTGCAGTTCTGGTTGCTGTGAATAAAATTTTGGGAGAAATCTCTTAAGGTTTTTTTTTTTGTCTTACATATATCTTATAAACTCTGAAGGCTCCCACTCACAAGGTTTCAGAAGGGCCAGAAATTCTCAAGTATTTTTCTAAATAATATGCTGTATATAATATTTTTCTAAATCATATGTTCTTCTCCAGCCAGAGAATCCTCTGAACAACAGGTTCTACACACAGAGGATGGCAAAGGCAACTGAAGATCCACAGGAATAACAGTAGAGCTGTGGTTTTGCTTTCTAAACTTTCCAAGCCCTCCAGTGCACCTTCCCCAAACCACTGCTTCGTTTCATCTTTGAACATACCACACAGGTACAAGGAAATTCTTCATGTAATAAAAGGGCTGAAAAGACACTGACCTGTAGCAAGCAGTGTTAAAAAAGTTACTCAGCACAAGTCTTTGTAATTCACTGATTTGGTAGAAGAACAAAATATCAAACTGGTTCCAGACAAAAATTATCTGAGGCCATTTTACATTTGTTCTGTAATGGCATTTTTCCTAGAAATTCTGGGCCACTCATCTATAAAACTGATGGTTTTGTTAGTTTGGTTTGGGGGTTTTTAAACTTTCCAATACAGTTAAAGGTGAGAAAGGGGACAGGACTTACACACACATGCATGTATGCATCTCTATACACTGGCCTAGCCATAGTGTTGTCAAAGAATGCAAGGTTGAAATGAATATTTCCTGCCTCCCCATGCCTATCAGAACCCAGTAAGGCTCTGGCACAGAAACCCTAGAGGGCACCGCTGAAGAGATGACATCACATGGCAGAATCAACATCTTTCTTAGAGAACTATGTTGAAGGTTGGTAGAATAAGCACCTGTTTAACACCCAGCTCTAAATGCTTACAGGTGTTTACTGCCAGTAAAGATCTTGTGCATTCTAACTAGGCTCCAGAAGCATGCCAAGAATCCCATCACTCTGGCAGAAACACCAACAGTACTTGTGCAAACATGGCTCACCTTGAAATACTGGAGTCAACCAGTGAAATCTAGAATATGACCTAGATCAGTTTTGGCATCTCCATTAGCACACGTAGGCTTCCCCTGCAGCAACTGTTGAGTGACAGCATATAGCTGCAAGGGTCTGATGTTGAAGACTTCTCCAGCCATTCAGAGCTGCTCTCCTGAAAAACACAGGATAATGGTATCGAACACAACGCTGCCCCAGTTACCAAAGAGTAAATGGTACCTGCAAAACCTAATGTCAGGGATTTCATGTCTATCATTTATATTCTAAGCTCATGATTAAGGCACCAAAACAATGTCTTTTTTGCTTCTAAACTAGAAGCACTGAATTCAGATAAATTTTCTTTAACACCAGAATAATCCAAGTGTTCAAACAGGCACTCTCTGCATTCAAGCCTTAAGCTCCCAACGCAACTAATGGCAAATTTCCCTCTTAACAGGGCTGGAACCAGACAAAGTTCATTTATGTATAGAAATTGCTAAACTTTGAGATATCCCTAAGTTCAATAGCAGCTCAGACTTATTCTAACCAGAAAAAGCAGCACCTACCATCTAACAGACAGACCTGACATCCTTTGCTAAGCTGCTGATGTGCAAAGCTGCAGCATCTTCTTGGACAGTCTGAGGACTTTCACCACACTACCACCAGAGCAAGCTCCCAGGGCAGGAAATGCATTATCTGGCAATATTTTTACAATCCCATTTCTTTCCAGGAACACTAGGAAACAGCATCCAAAAGCCTCCTCTGACAGCATCCCAAGAGCAAATGTGGATTACAGCAGTCAGAATACATGCACACATGGAATTAACATCTTCCTCCTCTTCCTTTTGAGGACACCAGTTTGACCTGACAGACAGGAGAGCATCGGCTTTCCTGATAAGCAGAGTTCTCCAAAGAGTAAAACTCCCTTTGGCTTCAGTGGGAGCAAGTCCCAGAGTCCAGCTGCACATCACCACAGGGTTCCACTCACATACAGCGGTCAGACATCAATGATTTTGGCACCAGTGAGGCTACAGGCACTACAGAGTCAGGGAACAGTTCTTCACGACCTTCCTTAAAGTGTTCCACAATTTGCTGAGTGCCCCCTCTGAAGTGGCTTCACCTAAAGTTAATTTTGTGCCAGAACAATCTGAACCACGCTTCACCTATCACCTCAGCCAGCCAGAATCACAGCACAGCATTCAGCCTGTCCCTCAAAACAAAGCCAGCATGGGTTAATCATTTCACACGCCTCCTGCTCCTGGTGAGCCACTTAGAGATGTTGCAGTAGTGCATTTCATTGTCAGCTGTCAGCCTCAGAAAAGCACACCCTTTCATTAACTGACCAGAAGGTCTCATGTTTCCTGAATTCTGGAAGAACAACATTAAGACAGGTGAAGTGATGCATTCAACACACTCTATCAAGGCTCACTGAAATGACACAAACTTCCTGACTGGTTGCACTAAAACATACCAAGGAATTCATCAATTTCTGATTTATTTCCAAAAGCAGCTGGGCTTCTGTGACAGTTCCTCCTCAAATACAGCTTGGATCAAAGCACAAATAGCAAGAAAAAGGTGAAGAGGAAGAACAAGTCTCGGTCTGATGTGAAAGACTCAGATCTCATGGTCTGGAGATTAAATCTCACAGGTATACACACGCATGCACATGGAGGGAACCATCCCCAGTTAAACTCTTACAGGTTCTTTACCTTTGTGGAAGAGCTTTTCAGCCAGTGCAGCAGTGATCCCATTGATCTCCTGCAAAGATTAAACCATTGCAATGAAGTGTTACACACTTACAGTTCAAAGTGCATCCTTGGCCAAAATAAGTCTCCCCTTCTTGCTGTGGTACAGGACTTTTAAAAATAGAAATCAACTGTCATCTCATCTTATAGATTCTCTTTGTAACTTGAAAATACTTCATCAAATGATTTAATTTCATAGGTTTTTCGTTTCCAAGATGGAAGAATCTGAACTACATTTAAATAATCACATGCTGCATGTTTTCAAAAAGGGCAACAGCAACTAGAGCAATTCTTACTGACCATCATCAGCCCAATGCCAAACAAAGCCTGGTTTTAAAGAAACTATTACCAGTACAGTTTTCTTCAAATCTGAACATTAGACTAACCTAATGCATTAATGCCCTGGCCAAAACCAGGACAATTAAGCACTCAACATTTCCTTAGAGCATCACTAATACACTGATAACTTTAGATTAACAAGTCTACGGGGAAGAAGGGATCTGTAAAAATTAGTCTTCTGGACTTAACCTCCTTGCTGAAGAATAATTCAAAGTCCCTGTTCACCATCCTCTATCTTCTCTGCCCTTCTGGACCTACACAGTGCTCAACCCCCTTTCTACACACTGACAGCTCCAGGAGGAAAAGAAAAAGCCTGGAAAATTCTCCCTGTGGGAATTTGTTCTTTTTAAATCTAAAGGAGCACAAAGGTCAGTACAGGTATTTCCCATACTTCACAAAAAGCAAATGCTCTGTAGAAGTCCAGAAATAGTTCTGAGCTCTTCCAAGAGCTCTCTCTAAGGCTCACAAGAAAAACAAAAAACTATCTGTGATAGTTTAGGCACACACATCTCATTTTAAGGTAGCTGCAAAGGACAAACAGGCATTACTGATCACCATGAAATGAGTATTTGATGAGTTTACTTCACTGACAAACCCCTCATGATTCATGACAAGGAAATAAATCCATGGGCCATCTGCAGCACAGTTCAGCTCATCTGATGAGGTGAACATTTCAGACAAGCACATTCTTAGTATAACTGAAACCCCACTCACTGAGGATGAACAGTTTGGAGAAGCAGCTTGAAGCTGCATTCCGAACAAAATCCAACAGTTCTGTTATTGGATAAAGCCAGTTACACTCACCTGGCATGCAGAGATCTGACTGAAACCCAGGCTCTGTGTTCCCTTCATCATCTGGGGGACACAGCAGAATTTTCCTACATTTATAATCGAAACAAGGTCATGACGTGGAGTATTGTAGCCGACAGAAAAGGAGCTCTAGTCCTCTGTCAGACCTACAAGAGGCCTCTGTCTTCGCTCTCTTATATGCACCAATCCCACAGAAATCCATTGTTTGCAGGTGTCTCTGAACAGCAGCTTCTGGGTACTCAATTATTTTCTTTTAAAAGCTTCTATCTGGAAGTTAAGAAACCAAATCTAAGATGACAAAGTATAAGACACTGCAAGGAAGTAAGCACCCCCATATCACTGCATACCCCTGTTCAACACCAAGGCAACAATAAGGTTGCACACTGCTGTCACATCCAACTGCTGCTCTTTGCCAAGCCAGACACAGCTTTCCCCTGGAACACAAAGGCTGCAAAGCACTTGTAGTGTATTTACTGTGGTTATTTCTACACCAGTTTAGTTCCATTAACCTAGGGAATAAGATTAAATAATCCCTACTGGAAATGCTACAAATAAGAATAGACAAGGAAAAAAATAATCACAGAATCCCAGGCAGCTTTGGGCTGGAAAGGACCTTAAAGCCCATCTGGTTCTAACCCCTTGCCGTGGGCAGGGACACCCCCCACCAGCCCAGGGTGCCCAAAACCCCATCCAACCCGGCCTTGAACCCTGCCAGGGATCCAGGGGCAGCCCCAGCTTCTCTGGGCACCCTGTGCCAGGGCCTCATCACTGTCCCTGGGAAGATGATTTTTTTTCCCTAATACCCAATTTAACTCTCCCCTCCTCCAGCTTAAGAACATTCTCCCTTGTCCTGTCCCTCCCCGCCCTTGTCACCAGTCCCTCTCCAGCTTCCCTGTAGCCCCTTCAGGGCCTGGAAGGCCGCTATAAGGTCTCCCCAGAGCCTTCTCTTCTGCAGGCTGAACCAGCCCAACTCTCTCAGCCTGCCTCCATAGCAGAGGTGCTCCAGCCTTCTCTGGCCTTGCTCCAAGGGCTCCACGCCTGTCTTGTGCTGGGGACCACTGAGCTGGATGCAGCATTGCAGGGGGCGTCGCTCCAGATCAGAGGGGCAGAATCCCCTCCCTTGACCTGCTGGTCACACTTCTTGTGAAGCAGCCCAGGACACAGTTGGCTTTCTGGCCTCTAAGTGCACACTGCCAGCTCACTATGAGCTCCTCATCCCCCAACATCCCCAAGTCCTCCTCCTGAGGACTGCTCTCCATCTGTTCTCCACCCAGCCTGGAGCTGTGCTCGGCATTGCCATGACCCACGGGTAGGACCTTGCACTTGGCCTTGTTGACCTTCAGGACAGGCCCAACTCTCAAGCCTGTCAAGGTCCCTCTGGACAGCATCCCTTCCCTCCAGCGTGTCACACAGCTTGGTGCCATCACCAGCCTTCCTATATATACTAATGAGGCAGTATCAGGCATTATAAAGCCTCAAGCATGCACATGGGCTGTCTAATATTGTAAAGATATTTTAGAAGACCAAAGTTCTGCAGGAAGATTGTTCCCCAGTGCAATTCCTGTGGCAAATATTTAGCTTTTCTGCTGAATAGCTAACTACTTTTGGTAAATATTTAAAAAGTACTCTCAAGTCCCAAACAATTGCATTTCTACCTCAAGCCAGACTCCCCTAAACAAAGAAATGCAGATTAAACAACAGCTTCACTCATTTATGGATTAAAACTAAAGGAAGGAAGGTTTAGATTAGATATTAGAGGGAAGCTTTTTACGGAGAGAGTGGTGAGGGGCTGGAACAGGCTGCCCAGAGAGGGCGTGGGTGCCCCATCCCTGGGGGTGTTCAAGGCCAGGTTGGATGGGGCCCTGGGCAACCTTGTGTAGCTCCAGGCCTGGAGGTTGGTATCCCTGCCTGTGGCAGGGGGGTTGGAGCTCTGTGATCCTTGGGGTCCCTTCCAACCCAGACCAGTCTTGGATTCTGTCATTCTATGATAATACACAAACACAATACACAAGCATGGAAGCATTCATATGCAAGTAACAGCAGTGCTTTGAAAAAGTGAAAAGGGATGAACATTACAGCAAGAAAGAAATCATCTAACTGAAAAGTGAGAATGACTGGAAGAATTTCTGCCTGCATAAAAATCTTTGTTGAAGTTACTGGACCAAAACATTAATGAAACAGACACCATTCAAGAGAGAAACTTCCTGGTGATCCGGAAGTTTGCTCCATCTGAACAGAATTCTCCCTATGTTATCACACACATTTAATAGATTTAAACCCACCAATCAACTTACAAAAGCTCCCTCATGACAAACTAGTCCTCCTTGCTCACATCTGCAGGGCAATAGCAACACCATGAACAGTTTATGCAAGTCAAACTCAGGCCTCAGCAGGGGAATTACATTCATGGAATACAACAAAAGCAGGTTCTTCTTTGTTGCTAAAGCTGTATCAACGCATCTAATGACCCACTACTTCTGAAGCCTTTATATGAAACCATGAAGAGCCATCTCAGCACATCCCACCCTGAAGCAATTACTGGTCCTCCTTTCCACAGAGTTCTCCCGTGCATTTTCCTCTTCATGAAGTTCAATCTCCCCCTTACAACACGATGCCATACTGTAAAAAAGCCCAATTATCCACAAGAGATGAATGAACAAATCACAATCTGAACACAAAAGCAAGCCACTGCTTATTTTCCTTTACCCTAACATTCTGTCTGCTGGCTGGAGCTGTTTCTCTAGAGGCCACTCCATCAGTGAGCTTCTCATGGAGAAGCACCATTTTTCTTCATTCAGGCTACTGGAAACTGTTCCAAGAATGAACCACAGATCTAAGCAGTAACCACTAAGTAGGGGTGCATGTGGATCGCTTCTGCAATGCTCCTTCAGAGAGCCAGCACTACTGACTTCAGCCTAACAACCAATTCAGCTGCAGATTTATTCACAGCTTCCAGCTACCCTGCCAGCATTTATTTCCTCCTCTTTGAGTCCCTACCCACACTACTTGTCAGCACAGCACCTACTGCAACAAAAAGTGCTGTCAAAAATCTTAAAAATATGCTTTGTTGCATCGTGCAAAAGGCAGAAAAAGAGCAGCTCCAGCTACTTTGTGAAGATTCCACACAGGTCTCTCCAAGCAAGACCCTCAGGCCTCCGTTTTTATATGCTAAAAACACAACTTACATATCAATGAAAGTGTAGGAAGTGTGACAAAACTTTCGGAGCAGTGACAGGGAACTTGACTAGCAGAGTTTGCAGGTAGACCTCCAACTCCTTTTGTCTTTTCTCCACCAGGCTTTTGGAATTTTTCCCAATAATCTTCTTGGGAGGTAGGAGATTTTTATCTATTTTCTTTTCTGAAACAAGCTGAAAGACAAAGACCAGAGTTACGACCCAACTCACAACCTGAACTCACACATAAGATGCGACAGAACACATTAAGAGCATGTTGCTCAATCCTGGTAGAACAAAACCAATACAGTTACTTTGGTAACTTTACCTACTGACTTCGGTATTTTTCAGAAAGACCGTTTTATAAAATTGTGAGAAGCTGAATAATAGTGTTTTCTGAGATAATTGCTCACAGTTACCACAGGGCAGAATGTAATGAAGTTGATAAAGCAACAGAATTACTAGTGCATTTCTGAAAAAGCTGCCCAGTTTATTCAGCACTGGTTGGTAACTAACCCATGCTACTGCCTAAGGTCAGTTTTATCAGCCACCCTTCCTAAGAGAGAGTCTTTGCGTGAATCCAGCTTCAGATTACCAGATCAGCTCATCATAAACACCTAAACATCTCTTGGCAAAAAGTTTAATAACTCTAGGTAAAACTCCACTCTCCCTGATGGAAGCTTCTGCCCAAGGCTAAAGTTGTTCAGGCCAACTTCCCCTAGTTCAAGAGGGGAGTGTAAGAGGGGCAAGTAGCACTGCTCATACAAAGGATTCAGTCTGCACTTCAGATGGCATCTGGCAGATATTCTTGCTCTTTGAGGAAAATATGTTTGTCCCATATAACCACAGAAAAACTGTACAATATTTTGGAAGAGACTGAGGCCAGAGCTTTAACCACCTTACCTTCTCATGCAGGTCATGGAAATCACTGTAACGATGCTTGACTGTCCACTGATGATTGCCAACACTGACCTGAATAATGTACACCTGAAAGGAAGAAATTCAAGTAAGGGACAATGCAACCAAAGCATGTCTTAAAGAGAAGCTGAGAAATTCTGTGGTTCTACCTTCTGGAAGTATTGTAGTTACCTGAAAGCCAATCTGAACTCTAAGGTGACTCTGCTGATGTAGGATCCCTAATCTCATTCACAAAGCACATAAAGCAATTGCTTTTATTTTTGATACCCAAAGGTTAGCATCTAAGCCACAACTTTTTCTAAAGATCTCTGCTAGGTTAAGCTGGTGTGCATAGCTACTCACAACAAGCCTGGAACAGCAGCATCCTTTCTTCAACCTCCCAATTTCCACAAGAGGTGGAGGAACTTGGCCAGCATCCTGCTGTCATGTCACAGCTACGCAGAAATTGAACCTTTCAGAAATCTGGACAAGCCCTTTGGCTGCTTGGATGTTAAGTTTTTATTCCTCAGCTTCCTGAGGGTTAAATCATGCCCAAGGAATCACTGCAGTTATCTAAAGCAATGCTGCGACGGAGAGAGACGGGACACAGCTGGATGCCAGCAAGAGTCGATTTATTGCAAAGAACCATTCCTGTTTATATGCTCTGCAGACGGCTGCTTTCTGTCAAACATACCCTGTTCCTGGGCTACATCTGATTGGTCAACGTTTTGCTGTCACAGCAGCATCTCTGTCTTATCACGCTAATAGAACTTCTAAAACCTCGTGGGACAGCAGATACACCTTAACAACAGAGGACACTTTTTCCTGGAGCCTGTCCCAGCAGGGGGCCGGCAACGATGCTGCCACCTTGTTTAGTTTCCCCGAGGTTCATGGCCTAAAGGCTCCATCCCGTTATCTGTTCACCTGGCAGTGCTTGAGCCTTTGTTTCTCAAGCTGCAGGCCACATTAAGCCATCAACGAAGTGAAACACACAGAAGGTAAGGTCATCTTCACTACATTAAGGAACATTGACTTTATTTATATGCATGCCATTTATTACTTTTTCATCATTTCTGATACAGCATGCAGTACAGCAAGTTACATTCAACACAGAGAAAGCACATAGATCTAGAAAGAGTATTGCCCAGACAAAATGTGTCACAGATTTCATATTCTGTGGGCAAAGGAACTTGTTCTTACAGGCTAAAGGCAGCAGAAAGTTTTTGCTTTCAAATTTCCTTTGTTCAAGTGAGAAATGTTGATAAGCAGCATAGTTTGCTTTGGCTTGTGTTATATTTAATTTAACAAATAAGAACAAAAGAATCAACAACAAAAATAAAATCCCAACTCCTAAAGCAAGATATCCGGAAGAATATTGCTTTGTTTTCTTATGACTTACCTGTGAAGTCCTTGTTTACCTCACTAATCATCTGTTCAAAATCTGATTTTTCTTTTTTATGATACTTGGGTTTTTTTTTTTCTGTTAAGAGTTTCAGAGACCTCTTTCACTCTTTCACGTGCTTTAAACATTACCTCTCCCTACACCTCTCCTTTTATCTCTTCCTGTTCCTTAGAGTCTTTCTCATTTTCCTTCATCCCATCTCTTTCTGTTCTCATACAAGACTTGTCTCCAGTATACTGACCATTACTACCAGAAGAACCATCCTCTGCAAAGAAACTCTTGCAAGAAACTATTTCTTAACCCAGGTACTGGACTGACCGTGAAATAGTTTTCAGAAAAGGAATCTATTTCCGTTTGTCACACCCCAGGCAGATACAGCTGTAGGCCAGCTATACGAAAGGATGAATGGCACATGTCATTCACTGGGAAATAGGTCATGTCATCACCCTGAAGCTGGTGTTTTTGAAATCACTGCAACCAAAAGCAGCACCCTGCTGACTCGCTTTTGAAGGTGGGAATCCATGCAGATGCACTGATCATTCCTGCCTGAACTGCCACCTGTACATCCTCAAATGCATCACCTCGTAACGTGTTCTATTTGCTAGCTGGCTTCATTTTATGTTCTCTGACTGAAAGTCCCTGTAGTCTTGTGGCCCTCCTCTGAACCCTCTCCAACAGTTCCACATCCTTCTTGTATTGGGGGCCCCAGATCTGGACACAGGACTCCAGATGGGGCCTCACGAGGGCAGAGTAGAGAGGAACAATCACCTCCCTGTCCCTGCTGGCCACCCCTCTCCTGATGGAGCCCAGGATACCATTGGCCCTGATGAGAAGGTGGGGGGGGACCCAGGGAGCTGGGAGGGGACACAGCCAGGACAGGTGACCCAAACTGCCCAAAAAAGCATATTCCATTCAAATTACACCATGATCAGCATAAAGGGAATCTGGTGGGGGCAAGAGAACTCAGCTCCAGGACGCACTTTTTTTTTGGATGGCTGTGAGCTGTGCGGCCAGAGCTGTGGGGTTCAGAGAGAAACTGCATTGTGCATCACCAGTTGTGTGTATTTTGCTACAAAGTCCTGTTGTTGTTGTTTTTCTCTCTGCTGTCCCAGTAAACTGTCCTTATCCCATCCTGTGATGTTTAGGGCTTTTGGTTTTCTTTTCCCTCCCTTCCCCTCACCCCCAATTCTCCCTCCTACACACACCCCCTCTTAGAGAGAGAGAGGCTGCGTGGTGCTCGGCTCTCAGCTGGGGTGAAACCAGGACAAAAGGTTAGTGCATCAAGGTACTTTGGGCATTACTCCTGACTTGAACTTCTTGAGAAGTTTCTTCACTCTCCTCTTTGTAGCTGAAGTCTCTGAACTCACCAGAGGCACCATGAGGCTCATTAACATCCAGAAAGCCCTTACAAGCATATCTCCTCAGGTAATTCTCTCTACAAAATTAACACTTTTATAAGTAATTGGAGAGGTTTTGTTTTGGTGATGAATATTTTGAAGGAATTTCACAATGGAGGATTTTTTCATAAAAAAAAAATGTTTCTGTCATTTTTCAGTCCATGGAAGATGTTTTAGCATCATTCTACAGTGGATGTTTGTACAGAGGTCTCCTAAAGAGTTCTGGACAGGATGGGAGAGCAGCCTCTTGACATCCAACCTTCTATGGAGAATCTTCCTGTTCCCCAAGACCAGCAGTTCCCTCACTGGCCTCCTGGGATTCCCAACACTTTTCCTGGCATCATCTGTGCTCACAGGCACAGACAGATTTCTCTGACAACAAACAGCAGTTAAACACAATCCAGTTTAATAACCATGAAATCTCTCTCCTCAGCTGCCTGCTACGGCCAAGCAGCGTGTGAAGGGGCTCAGCTTCCAGAGGAGATTCTCTCCCAGAACAGTTTTATTCAGACACACAGAAAGGTCACTTATCAACACACTGAACTTCTGACAGATCAGTTCATTGCACTTCTGAAAGATGAGATGTTTTCCAACTCAGTGAATCTCAAAGCATAAACCAGAGAGTTGAGAAGCATCTGAAGGACCAAAGAGCAAATGGAGGTGGAATATAGTGAACAAAGTCAAGTGCACACCTCCAGTCAGTCTGAAGAAAATACGTCCTTAGGCATGGCCGTATCATCAGGAGAGGTGGAAACACCTCAATGATGAGGAACATGAAAGAGACACACTAGCAGTAATGTAGGTACAGAGGAAAGTGAGCATTTATTCTATTGCCATTGGTACATATCCTGGAAATGCTCAAGTAGTGAAATGATTCACGTAGTCCAGTGATTCAGCTGATGAAAATGTGCTGGCAAATTTATAGAGATGGAAGAAAAAAAAGAAAAATCGTGTCCCTTTGCAGGCAGACAAGATGAAAAGAGAGTAAAGTTCATTATTTTGCAGTGTCTGGGTCACACAAGACCTGGAGATATGTCATGAGGAGTGGTATGAATGTGGCCCATGTTATTACAGCTCAGACAATACAGAATGAAAAAACAATCCAACCAATAAAAACCTCCTAAATACAGACTGGTCCTAACGTGAGTTACATGGCCAGTGCTATGGAGAAGACTGCTGCTCAGAAACACCCAGTCCTGAGTTTCCACATGGCATCCTTGAGCTCCTGGTTCCTTATGCTGTAGATGAGGGGGTTCAGTGCTGGTGGAAACACTGAGTAAAGAAATGACACCAACAGGTCCAGAAATAGGGAGGAGAAGGAGGGAGGCTTCAGGTGGGCAAAGAAGGCAGTGCTGATAAAGAGGGAGACCACGGCCAGGTGAGGGAGGCAGGTGGAAAAGGCTTTGTGACGTCCCTGCTGCGAGGGGATCCTCAGCACAGCCCTGAAGATCTGCACATAGGACACCACAATGAACACAAAACACCCAAAAGCAAATGAGACACCAACCACAATGACTCCAGTTTCCCTGAGGTAGGCATCTGAGCAGGAGAGCTTGAGGATCTGGGGGATTTCACAGAAGAACTGGTCAACAGCATTGCTGTGGCAGAGGGGCAGAGAAAATGTATTGGCTGTGTGCATCACAGCACAGAGAAACCCACTGCCCCAGGCAGCTGCTGCCATGTGGACACAAGCTCTGCTGCCCAGGAGGGTCCCGTAGTGCAGGGGGTGGCAGATGGCAACGTAGCGGTCATAGGCCATGACAGTGAGGTGACAGAGCTCTGTAGAGATCAAAAATACAAAGAAAAAGAGTTGAGCCACACATCCTGTGTAGGAAATGGCCCTGGTGTCCCCCAAGGAATTGGCCATGGATTTGGGAATTGTGGTGGAGATGTAGGCAAGGTCAGTAACAGAGAGGTTGAGGAGGAAGAAGTACATGGGGGTGTGGAGGTGGTGGTCACAGGCTATGGTGATGATGATGAGGCCATTGCCCAGGAGGGCAGCCAGGTAGATGCTCAGGAAGAGAAAGAAGTGCAGGAGCTGCAGCTCCCGTGTGTCTGCAAAGGCCAGGAGGAGGAACTGGCTGGTGGAGCTGCTGCTGTTGGACATCTGCTGCCATCAAGTGTGGAGACCTGTCCGAGGAGGAAAAGGGACAGTGAGAAGTTAGGGAACTCTTCTCAAAGGAAAACCACATAGGGAACACCCTCAGATTGACTCACTGGATTCAGGAAGCCTTTTGTCAGGTCCCTTTTGGGAGGTCTGCTTTGTGCTGGCTTGAGTGTGCCACTGCTGGGAGGAGGGTCAGCTGTGGGCTCTGGAGAACTCAGTCCTGCCTGGCAGCATCCCTGTGGATAGGAAGGAGCTGAGGAGTGTTTCTCCTGTCAGAACTCCCTGACATTTCTGCTGTAGTGCCAGTGAAACCTTCCCCTGAGTGCAGAGTGGGGAGAGCTGGTCTGTCCATCAGCCCTCCTCTCAGCTGCCCTGTGCTGGATGCTCTATGATCACACCCTGCTGTTCCCTGCAGAAGAAACTGGACCCCACAGAGAGCTGAGGAATCCAGTCTCCCAGGGCAGAGCTCCAAAGCCCTCCTGCTGTCTCATCCTACCCAAGGAGGATCTCAGCTCCCCGCTCCCAGCCAGGGACACACAGGGCTCAGTGCAGCTGCCCACACACAGGTGATGAGTGGCATTTCCACGGCCTCTGTGCTCTCCTGCATGGGGCTCCTCTCTGGGGCACAAGAGTCCCTGGGAGAGCGGTGCCATTGTGGGAGGCAGCCTGCAGCCCAGCAGGAGCCCCCAGGATTCCACAGTCTTACCCATGGGGGCCCTGAAGTGTTGTTCAGCTCAGTGCCATTAGCACCAATGGACATGCCCAGATCCCCAGATAAGGGTGGGACAGAGACAGCAAGGACAGGAGAGGAAACAGTGAGAAATGTTCCAGCCAAGGCTGGAAGGACAGGGACAGACAGACAGGCACTCATGGGTTTCTACTCAGTAGGGGGTTGGATTGCCAACAACAGGTCTCAGCCTGAAGCAGTGGAACTCTGGCTGCAGAGACTGTGCTGGGTGGCAGAAACCAGGGATTTTCTGTGGGAAAGTACTACCACTGTGGGGGATGACAGGGTACTCCCAAATCCCCACTGACAGGGCGTTTCAGGGAGCTGCTCCTTCTCCCTCCCTGACAATGTCTCTGCTGCCTGGAGCTGTCCCTGCAGCTGCTTCTCTTTGCCCATCTCACCTCCTGCTCTGTGCTCACAGACCTCATCCAACATACCCTGTGCTCAGCTCTGCTCTGCAGACCCCTCCTGGCATCAGGGCACTGCCCTGGGAACCTCTGTGTATGCAGGGCTCAGCCCAGGCTCCAACATCTTCATGAGAATCAAGTTTTCACTGCATGTTCTCAAGGGGAGAAGTAAGCTCTCATTTACCACACTCAGCACAGCCCACAGGAGAGGAAAAGTCAAAGCAGAGACTCTGCCTTTGGAGAAATACTCACTTTGGCATTTCTCAAGGATCAGCTGGAGTTGGGAGCAACCCAGAGGTGCTGTCTATATCCCTGTGGAAAGCCCAGCAGGCAGGCTGAGTGCTGACCCTGGAAGCAGCAGAGTCCCTGCTCCAGCACACAGACCCTGGGTCACAGGGACCCTGCTCACAAGGACAGCCCTGGGCACCCCTCAACCATGCCCAGGAGAAGACAGCTGTCCTGCCCTGTCCCTCTGATGGGGCAGAAGGGCATCCCTTCCAGGCAGCACCTTCTGGTCCTATAGAGAACCTGTCCTCCTGACAGACCCCACACACTGCCCCATGTCCCAGCTTTAGGAGATCCCTCCAGGAACAGAACCTGCATTGCCCTGCACCCACAGACATACCAGGCAGAATGCTGTGGAGATTTCTCTTCCAGTGAGCTCTCAGCATCTGTCAGCTCTCTCAGTATCACAGGTCTCCCCTCGGTGCCTACAGACAGTGTCCCCAGCCCTATGTGCTTGGCAGAGGAGCTGCTCCTGGGCACAGCTGTCTCTGTGCAGTGCTGCTTGGTTGCCATGAGCTCCCTCCATCCCAGGAGCCTGGCCCAGCTCAGCAGGAGAAGACCAGTTCTTCTAGGCTCCCTCCTGGTGCCTCAGGCCCCATGGGGATATTTCTTTGATCTCATTTCTGACGTTCCCTCCCTCAGCTGGGGAGAAATCCTTCTCTCCAGCAGAGTCCTTTCTCCTGATCAAACCAGAGCTGGGCAGGAGAATCACCTACCCTTGTCTCCCCATGAGACAGGACCCCCAGGCCTTGGACAAGCAGGGAGGGATCTCTTTCCCCTTATGAAAGGAAGGGGTTTAGGTGAGCATTTGGTGATTTCTTGGTGTTTCACAGGGACAAAATCAGGAAAAACAAACCTACAAAGCTCTGTACTTGGGGGAATAGGAAACAACCAACCAGAAATGATCCTAGATATCAAAAAAGACAGAACTTCTGTTGCAAGGACAAACTGACACCTGAAGAGCTCACATCAGAGCCCCATACAAACAGCAGGAAGTGCACCTCACAAAAAAACCCTTTCCCATATCTAATAGAACAGGGAGAGGCAGTCCTTGGGTCTGCAATGAGAACGTTTTGCTTAGGGAAGAGTGCCCAAGTTCTCACTGCCTTGTTCTCCTTGCACAGGTCTTCATACAAAGAGGCAGAGAATGTCCCACGGCAGCTTCATTCCCGACTTCCTCCTCCTGCCCTTGGCAGACACAGGGGAGCTGCAGTGGGTTTCTCCACGCTGTGCTGCTCACAACCAATACATGTTCCCTCCCCCTCTGCAAGGGCAATGCTGGTGAGCAGTTCTGCTGTGAAATCCCCCAGATCCTCAGCCCTGCATGCTCAGATGCCTACCCCAGGGAGATTGGTCTTCTATTCAGTACCTGTTCGGTTTTGTGGTGTTTTGAGGGATACCCAGTGAGGTTTAAGGCCAGGAACGTCTCTTGGCCTGCGCACCTTTTGTTCGGAGCTATTGTTGGGCATTCAGCAGTTTCCTGGATGGACTTTGGTAGAGCCTGAAAATGACGTCAGGCCCCATGGTTATTGGGGCTTCTAGTGGGCTGCCTGTTTAAATTTCAGGTCAGGAACATCTTTCAATCTTTGCACCCTTTTTTGGGGAGATATGGCTGGACAATGAGTATGTGGCGGATCCGGAACATGACGTCAGGCGCAGTCAGGACCGTTCCCTTGGAATAGACAGTCCTGACCTCCAGGGTTACCAGGGCTGCGTGTGGGCTACCTGGGGAGGTTTCAGGCCAGGAACATCATTCAGGCTTCATAGATTTTTTAGGGAACTATTGATGTATGTTTAGAATTTTTGAAGGGGGACACTAGTAGAGTCACAAAATGACATCAGGGAAACGTCGGACCGTTGTCTTGGCTGGGAAAGCCCTGAGCCCCAAGGTTACTGGGGCTGCTCGTGGGCTACCTGGGAGGGTTTCTGACTAGGAAACGTTCTCAGCCCTTGCAATTTTTTTTGTGTGATCTACATTAAAGGTGGTAGATTCTCCCTGTACCTCCTTTTCTTAATAATTCTATACATACATTAATAACAGTGTGACTAATATTAATACTAGTTCTATGAATATTAAGTAGTATTAACAATAATATAAATATTAAATGTTATTTATAATTAATAATAATTATATAAATATATTAATGACAAAAGGAGGGACAGGGAGAATCTCCCAACTTTTTTCAATCCAGGAGGAACCACTGTGACAGAGTGTGAAGAAAAGGCTGAGGTACTTAACACATGTTTGCCTCAGTCCTTAGCAGTAAGATCAGTTGTCTCCTCCTGATACCCAGACCCCTGAGTGGAAAAACGGAGATGTGAAAGCGACCAATGTCCCCATAATCCTGAGGGAATTGGTTACTGACCTGCTCAGCCTCCTTGATCTGCACAAGTCCATGGGTCCAGATGGGACACACCCGAGGGCACGGAGGGAGCTGGCAGAAGTGCTCCCCAAGCCACTTGCCCTTATTTACCAGCTGTGTTGGCTGACCGGAGTGGTTCCACCTGACTGGAAGCTGGCACATGTGACACCCATCTACAAGAAAGGCCAGAAGGAGGACCCAGGGAACTACAGGCCTGACAGCCTGACCTCAGTGCTGGGGAAGGGGATGGAACTAATCATCCTGAGTACCATCATGCAGCACATGCAGGACACTCAGGCGACCAGGCCCAGTCAGCATGGGTTTAGGAAAGGCAGAGTGTGCTTGACCAACCTGATCTCCTTCTATGACAAGGTGACCTGCATAGTGGATGAGGGGAAGGCTCTGGATGTGATCTGCCTGGACTTCAGTAAAGCCTTCATCACTGCCTCCCACAGCATCCTGCTGGAGAGACTACCTGCTCATGGATTAGATGGGTATACTCTGTGCTGGGTTAGAAACTGGCTGAAGGCCGGGCCCAAACAGTTGTGAATAGAGTTAAATCCAGCTGGCAGCAGGTCACAAGTGATGTTCCCCAGGGCTCAGCACTGGGACCAGTTTCTTTAACAACTTTATTAATGATCTGGATGAGGGGATCAATTGGACCCTCAGTAAAATTGCAGATGACACCAAAGTGTGTGAGTGTTGATCTGCTGGAAGGCAGGAAGGTTCCACAGAGTGACCTGGACAGGCTGAAAAAATGTCGTCCATGGGAAATCCCTTTGAAATCTTCATCACTAAGGACCCAACTGAACTCCAAGTAGTTACAGTCTTGAATTCTTTAATGAAAATAAGTTAAAGAGCCATGCTTGTAAGGGCTTTCTGGATGTTAATGAACCCCACGGTGTCTTTTCTTCTGAGCCCAGAGACTTCAGATACCAAGAGGAGAGTGATAAAACCTCTCAAGAAGTTCAAGTCAGGAGTAATGCCCAAAGTACCTTGAAGCACTAACAGGCCCCACTGGGAGCCATTCCTGACAAAGCCTCCCCATGGGCTCCTTAGAGCAGACAACTGGAGGCCATGAGGACAAACACAGGCAAAGCACAGGCAGCTCTGATGCTGAGGACACCCTGGCTTGGTCTGATGAAGCAGCAATGCCAAGCACTGACCCCCAGCCCCTGGGCAGGGAGATCCTGACCCTCACCTGTGTCTCAGGGCTCTTCCTTGGGATGTGGGGAGTGCGATGCCAAGGGAAGAACAGGAGTATTACACAAGGTATCCTCCACTTGTGTGGGTGCAAGGAGGCAAGCATGCTTCATGGCCATGAGGACAATGTGTCTTCCCCGAGGCCTCCGTGGCAGGGACATCAGCCACAGCCAAGGGGGCAAAGACCTCATTTCTATCAGGCCCTTTCAGGCTGGCTGGCACCTTGGCCATATGCACCACAGCCCATCCCACACTGCCCAACACCTGTGCCTGTTTCCTTGCAGGCTGCAGGGATGCAACACTCTTTTCCACCTTGTTCCCACCCCATGATGTCCCTGCCCGTACTGCTGTGTCTCCCTCCTCACCAGCTGATCCCACAAGCACAAAGCCACCAGCTCATCCACAATTGCTCCCAGTGACTTCTAGCACCACATCACTGCCCTCAGAGTGACTTTTATTTATCCTCAAGTCTACTCTGACCTTCAAAACTGCAATTTTTGGTGGGCTTCCTTTCTTACCTTCTTTTGCTGTAGCACAAAGAGGGCTTCCCTCAGCCTCCCCTTCCCCAGGCTGAAGAAGCCCGGGTCTCTCAGCCTCTCCATGTAAGACCCCTCACTGTATCTTGGCAGACTTTCTCTGTCCACATGACAGTTCTTCCCCATTCCTCCAGACCTTGGAGTCCCACACTGGGACTGACTGCTCCAGAGGTGGCCTCACCAGTGCTGAGTCCAGATGGACCAGAAGGGTCCTTGTCTGTGCAGCCACACTCCTCCCAGTGCAGCCCAGTGTGCTCATGGCCAGATCCCTGTTCAGCACCTCTGGCTGCTATGGCATCCCCTGCAATGCCCAAATTCTCCTCCTTGTGGCTAGTTCTCCAGCTGTCATGTCTGAGCTGCCTTGATGTGGGGGTGTTGTGATGGAACTTTTTCTCATTTTTTTTTCCCCAGCCGAGAGCCGAGCACCACGCAGCCGCCCTCTCTCTCTAAGAGGGGGTGTATTGGGCGGGGGGGGGGGGGGGGTGTTACAGGTGGGTGGAAGGGAGGAAGAACAGGAAACCAAAATACCCCAAACCGCCTGGTTTGGGGTAGGGACAGTTTACTGGGACAGCAGAGGGAGCGAAACAACAACAATAGGACTTTATAGCAAGATATACAAAACTGGTGATGCACAATGCAGGTTCTCACTGACCCGCACAGCTCAGGCCGTGCAGCTCAGAGCTGTCCTGAACCTGGACAGAGCCCAAAACTCTGCATCCTGGAGCTGAGTGCTCCTCCCCCATACCCCCCTTCCTGCTGCGTGTGACATAACTGGTATAGAAAATCCCCTGTGGCCAGTTTGGCTATGAAAGCCCTGGCCCCCAAGGTAATGTGGCTGCTCACGGGCTACCTGGAGAGGTTTTAATCCACAGGCATCTTTCATCACTCCCACCTTTTGTTTGGGATGTTTTGCTATACGTTTAGCTAGTTGAAATGTGGTCCCTAGTAGAGCCAGAAATTGACCTCAGGCACTGTTAGGATGATTCCATTGTCTATGACAACCGTGAGTCCTAAGGTTACTGGGCCTGCTAGTGGGCGACCTTGGGAGGTTTCAGGCCAGGAAGATGACTAGTCCCTCCCGACTTTTGTTTGGGAGCTAGTGATGGGTGTTTCCAAGTTTCCAAACTAGAAGCTGGTAGAGCTGAATACTGATGTCTTGCACTGTTATGAACATTGCATTGCCTAGAAAAACCCTGAGCCCCAACGTTACTATTGGGTTACCTGGGGAGGTAGCCCAATCCCAATCCCGATCCCAAAACCTAATGCCAAACTGATCCCTCATCTCAAACCTGACCCCAAAACCCGAGCCTAATCTCAGTCCCAACCTCAAGCATATCCCAAATCCCTACCCCAAATCCCAGCCACAAATCTCAATCCCTACCCCAAATCCCAGCCCCAATCCTGGTCCTGACAACAAATCCCAGCCCGGAATCACAAATCCCAACCCCAAATCCCAGCCCCAATCCCAACCCCAATCCCAGTCCTAACCCCAAATCCCAGACCAAATCCCAAATCTCAACCCCAAAATCCACCCAAATCCCACTCCCAACACTAATCCCTCCCTAATCCCAACCTTCCCCCCCACTCCTAACCCCAAATCCCAGCCCTGAGAAGTGTCCTGCTTGAAACTCCCCAGGCCTCCCGTCCCTCCATCCCCACACACACATTGCTGGGGACTACCAGAACCCAAACAGGGGCTACCAGTGCACCATGAATCCCTTGACCTTGACCCCCAACCCCCCCTTGATGCCCCCTTTACCCTGGCCCCCCCAGGCCCTCTGTACATACCTCAGTGGGGACCACCCAGCCACCAATTTGGCCCTAAACCAGTCCTGACACCCCACCCCGCCCCAGCTCCCTCCCTTTCCCCCCTCCATGCTTCTCAATCTCCCTCCCTCAGTGGGGGGGGGGGGAGAGGGGGGGCTCCTCCAGCCAACCTCCCCCCCCGGGATTCAGCAGCCAGTCCCAAGACTCTTGGCAGAGGCTGAGGATTTTGGGGTGTGGAAGGAAATTGGGGAGTGTGGGGAGCAGAACAAGGGGGAGGGGGCATGGAAAATTGGCACCAGCCCCAGGGATATGGGGGGGGCCCCAAAACAGCTTCAGGAAAGGGGGGGCCTGGCTTTTTTGGGGAGTAAAGGGGGAGGGTGGGAATGGCCGGACCGATGAATGTCTGAGAGGAGGTGTGGAGGAAATACAGGGAGGGGGATTGTGGGCCCCCTCACACCCCCCTTATCCCTGGAGAGGTGCTGCTTGGCCCCCGAAAGGATTCCGGGGGGGGGCAATGAGGCTGATGCTCTCCAGGACCTGGCTGGGGACATGGGTGCACGTGAACCTGTGGGGGCAGTCGTGTTTGTACCTCCCCAACCGATACACACCCCCACCACAGATATAACCACCACATCCCACTAATACACCTCCCATCCCAGATCACTTTCCCACCTGCCACTTCCCAGCCCTGGACACATCAGTGCAGGTCCAGAGGGGTTTTGGAGGGTTCAGGGCATCCCAGAAAGGCCCCTCGTCGGTGGAAAAAACCAAATCACTGATCTGGGATTAAACAACCAGGGATTAAGCGATCCAGGATGAAGAGATGCGGGATTGAAGCAATCTGGGATTAAAACATTCTGGGATTTATCAACCTGGGATTTCTGGATCCGGGATTTATTGGTGTGGGGTTTAAACGATCTGGGGTTTATCAATCTGGGATTAAAGGAGATGGGATTAAAGGATCCCACAAATGCACCGGGGGGTGGGAAGGAGACACTGGGGTGGGGGGTGGGGGTGTGCATAGCAGGGGGTCCAGCAACGCATCCACATTTTCTGCGTAGGGTTTCAGACGCAGGAGGCAGCAGTAGGTCAGGACAGGTTTTGTCTCAGGGGAAGATGGAGCCCCGTGAGCCACGTGCCGTTCATCTGCCTGCCGGCGCCAGAGCCGTGGGGACGGGTCCCTTGGTGAGGCGGCGCCTGGCGGGGCGCTGGTACACGGGGTACACCACGGTGCTGTGCACCACCTTGATGCGCCCGGCTTCTTGCCTGACCTTCAGGTTGAGGCGGATGCAGCTCTGCGCCTCAGGGGGGGTCTTGATGGGGGGTTTGCTCCGCGATGGAAGAGCGTCCCCATCCCCGCTGTCCGGCACTGGGGAGGCTTTGGCCCCAGTGAGGGATGGAGAACCCCCACTGTGCTTGATCAGCACTTTGGTTGGGTGGATGGGGGCAGGCGGCTGCGGCAACGGATGTTTCCGGCTCTGCGAGGGCAGCAGGATGCTGGAAGAGGCTGGGACCACCAAGGAGGAGGAGGAGGAGGACGATGACGATGAGGAGGAGGAAGAAGAAGAGGAGCAGAGGGTCTGCGAGCAGGACAAGGAGGAGATGTGTTCGTCTGCAAGGGAAACACCATGTCAATCTTTGGGATGCACACCCCACCCCCTCTTCCCCGCTTTCCAACACCATCCACCATCGTTAACCGAACCGGCGTGACGCCATGTCCACTCCTCAACCTTTCACCCTTTGTTTTCAAAACCGCGTCTTTCCCGCCCACCCCCCTCCCCAAAACCTCGATAATAATGACATCCCCGAACTCACCCCTTCACCTCTCCCCATCATCCCCCTCCCCAAAAATAGCCGGAGCTTTAGTGAAATAAAATGAGTGGCCATTTGACCACACACGGGTGCAACGGGCTTCACCCCACTGCCCCGAGCTCCTGGTGAACATGCACTGTTTGGGATACCCTCCCCAGCTTGGGTACCAACCTGCGGTGGAAGGCGGGAGGGCGGTGGGCACCTGGCCAGGCTCGGGGGTTGGTGTCGGCGTTACCCTCACCGCTTGTCCTTGGCCGCTCACCAGGATGGAGGAGCACGGGCTGGTGAACTGGCAGAGCGCCGCAGAAGCCTGGCTGGTGGGAGGCTGCTGCAGGATGATCCCTTGTGGCACCTACATGGGATTAATTAAAAGAAAATTTTGAAAAAAACAAGAAGTTGGGAAAACAAAAAAATAACTGGGCCTTAAATTCTGGGTGATCCAGCACACGAGCACAGGGAGGGGAGGGATCGGTCGTGCGCTCATGGCGGCGCCTCTCCAGCCACGCAGATGTTAACGCCACGGGTGGCACAGGCACCCCAAACCCCCATAGCTTTGCCTCCCTCCCCCCCGACCCCAAAGAAGAAGGAAGGAGGTGGCACCCAGGGCCTGCCTGGGAGGAACCGGCCATGTTTCGGCTTCTGATTTTGCCTCTAAACCCTCGTCTCCCCATGGGCAGGAGGCTCATGGCCGCGCTTTGCTGCGCTGTCGCCGAGCTTCGCTCCCCTCCTGACCTATGCCAGGCCCTGGAGACCCTTGACGGTGACTTAATTTACCTGCTGGAACCTGCCCACTCTTTGCTTCTGTTGAGGAGCGGGGTTGGGAAGAGCCGGGAGGGTGATGTAGCTGCCGACGGGCACGGTGGCCACTTGAGAGGGTTGGACCTGTTTGATCTGCTGCAGGGACTGGTTGATGGCCATCACTTGCTGCCCCACCACCTGAATCGGGCCAGCGGGTTGCTGCAGCCTGATGAGGTTGGCCCTGCCAGAGAAGATCTGCAGGGTGCCGTTGGTGGCTGCCTGGACCACAGGCTGAAGGGTGGGAAGCTGCAAGGGGCCCAGATCCAGCTCGGCTTCAGCTTTCAACATCTGCTCAGTGATGTTGGCCTCTTTCAGGCTCTGCTGGAGGATGTCGCAAGGCCAGTCCGAGTTCTGCAGGTTGGTCCCACCGCCCGAGGGGGACCCCAAGATGTCCTCTAAAACATCAAGGTCCAGGCTGGTAGCAGGTGGACTCTGCTCGGTGCTCAGCTGGCTGCCAGAGGGCTCTTGCATGTGGAGCTGGGGAGACAGCCGGTCAGCGGTGTGGGGAGGAGGAAGAAGAGAGGAGAAGGAATTGAGCTCAGGTGCAAAGAGGGCATCGAGTCAACTCACCCAACACATTTCCCTAGGCACCTCAGAGGGGAGGGAAGAGGAGGTGGTGGGAGGGGACCATGGGCGCCCTCGCCCCCAGACCTGAAAGTGCTTCGTCATCCCCTGGGTGCCAAACCCCGGAGTGCTGTGGCCTTTGGAGAGCGGACAAGACAGCCCTGGAATGACCAGTTGCAAGCCAGGGAGGCCAAGGTCGTCCCAACAAAGTTGGGTGGAAGGGAGGGGGCTCAAGCCGTTTGGACATGGGCACAGAGCAAAGGTCTGAAAACACCCCATTGGGCTTGGAAGGGGACAAAAAATCATATTCCAGGAAGAAATCTTCAAAGGAAAAACCCCTCCATGAAAAACACAGCTGCTTTTCTGGTGAGAGAGGAACAAATCCCTGCATCCTGCCTTTTTTTCTCACTAGAGCTGGGAAACATGGAAAAAACCCTGGGGAATTAAAAAAAAAAGGTTGAAGGGAAATATAAAACAAAAGGAGAAGAGGGAAAATATAAAAGGGAAAGGTTTCTGAGCCGTCATTCCTCAAGTATAAATTAAAAATACATACCCCAGCACCTTCAAAAAAGGCACTGGCTGCATCTCCTGTGCTGTCCAGGAGATCATCACTGTCAATCTGTAATGAAAAAGATGAGATTTACTTTCTTCTGAGAGAACAGAACCCAAAAATGTGCGGGAAAACTCCCGATTTAAAAATGTATCTAAAAAAGGGAAAACAAAAAAACCCACCACACAAAAAGGGGAAGGGTGGGAAAGAGACCCTGTGCGTGGTGCTGCCGGGTAGCTGAGCTCTGGCTCACTGCTCTGAACTCATGGCTCTGAGCTTGGGGTTTGCTTTCTGGTTTTGGGTGGGTGAGGGGAGGAAAAAACCCAACCCCCCTCCTCATTGGTTGCGAAGAAAGGAGGTGGGATAGGGACAAAATGGGGTCTCGGGGCAGAGAACCAAGCCACCACTCACCTTTTCAGATCCATGTAGGAAGTCATTCAAGGCCTGAGGGTCGCTGCAAGACACAAGAGCAGGAGGAAAAGGGTTGGGGAGGGACACGAGGCGCACGCCGCGCCGGCAGCATCGTGCCCGGGTCTAATTAAGCTCCCTTCATTAATGGAACCCAAGGGCGTAGGCAGGTTGGGAAGCCAGCGGCTCCGTCGCAGGCCTGAGGTATGGCGGGGAAGGTAAATGCTCTTCCCAAGGCTGCCATCGCCTCCCTCTTCCCAGGGAGCTCCAGCCATCAACTCTGAAGGAAAAGGAGGCGGCGATGGGGTAGGTGACAAGTGCCAAACCTCCTCCGGTACAGCCCGGAGCCCTCTGAGGGATGCCAACCATCAATCAGGAAGGGTTTGTAGGGCTGGGACCCCTTTGGAACGCGCCTCGGAGGATTTCTGGCTCTGGGAGACCTAACGCTGTGCCGGGGAAGCGGCAGAACCCCCTTCCCACCCTCCCGCCTTCCTGAGCCCATGGCGTTTCGCTTACCAAATGACATCCAGCAGGCACCGGGCGTCTTCATCATCCATGTCAACTGCAAAGAAGAAGGGGTGTGGGGGGGTTACGGTCAGGAGAGCAGAGGGGCTGGGAGCCCCTGAGTGCTGTGCTTCCTTTTCCTCCCCAGAGATGATGATGATGATGGTGGGGATGGACACCCACTGGTCAAGAGGGACGTCAACCGGCTGCCAGAAAACCAAGTCTGGTTTAAAACTGCCCCGATTTAGCTGGTTTTGTCCCTACAGTTTCACTGCAGCACAAGGGATCAAGAAGAGACTCGGAATTGAGGAGTTTTCCAATGATAAACCTGAGATGTGGCACGGGGCAGGGCTGGGACACAGAGAGAGGGCGCAGGGAGAAAGGGAGGGTTGGTTTGGGGTCAGGCCCCGGCGGGGTTTGGTGGGTCGCAACTGCCCAAGAAGAGTCAGGGAATGAAAACTGGGGAGGAGGAGAGCAATAAAAGGTGGGGAAAGGTTAAAAAGAGAGAGAGAGAAGTCAGCTACCTCGGCAGATGAAAAGGAGAAGCTCGGTGGCAGACCAGCACCTTCCCCGGGCCGGAGTTCCAGGACCTGGCTTCTGAGCTGTCTGGCAGCTGCAATTCTTTTTGGGATCAGCAAATGACTGAGCTGTATGGGGCCAGCGAGGCTGGGCTAATGACCCCGGAGAAGCTCCCAAAGAGGAGCTGGAGGGAGTGAACCCACACGTTGGGAAGCGTATCCCACAGCACCACAACTGACACTACTGGCTGCTACCCGCAAAGGATGCTGGGAAGAAACTGGCCACCCCTGGGCCAGCCCGTTGCTATAGGGACAGGAACACACGTGATGTCACACGTGGTGAGGCGGGTCGGGGGGAAAGAGACGGGCTGGGGGCATCTCAAATCCTTCAAAAAAGCAACGAATTAAAACTCACAGAGGGGGACAGATGCCCTTCGGGCTCAGAACGCCACTTCTCCGGGTGGAAGGGAGCCGGTTTTCTCCTCCCTGGCCGATGTCTGATGAGTGTTGGGGTAGTGGGATGAGGAGACAAGGCCATCTGGGGAACGGGAGAAGAATTCCCGGGCCCTGGATCTATCCCCAACCCCTGACCTCGTCCTGGCACTCAACGCTCGTGCGCTTTTCAAGCCAAACCATCTTGAACCCGCTTCGCTCTTTAAGCAGCAGAACACGCGGCGACTTTGTCGGAGTCACCTCACCTTGGGGCAAAGAGCATCATCCCTTCCTGATGGCAAAACGAGGGGGGAGGGAGGGGAGGAAAAAACCCACCCCAAACCACCCCAAACCCCCAACCCATCGTGTCGTCATCCCACGATCGTTTTCATTCTCCCTCAACGTTAAAAACCACCTCGACAGGGGCAGCCAGAAATCGTCGCTCCTCACAGCACGATCTCTGCCAAACACGCCAAATAACCCTCAGGAAGAACAAATCCCGATCCAGCAGGAAGATGGTGTTTCCCAGGCCCATTTTACACTGGATGGGATGGGAGGGAATGGGGGTTTTCCCCATTTTGTTGGTGGGAAGACAAGAGGAACAGAGTTTTCACCTGAGCTGTGTTGAAAGTGTGAGGGGAACAGCTGTCACACTTTAACCCAGTGTTGCAGTTACTTGAAGAAACTGCCTGTGGTTATGAAAGACCAGCCAAAGACAAAGTGAACTTGGGCAAAGATGGGGTTCAATAGTGGACACAGTGAGGCAGAGTATTGATGACCACCAGAGGACCAGGCTCAACACAACTGCTCAGGTGTGGAGGGGATTTACATATGATAATGATTTCCAGGAAGTAACATGAATATGCTAATCATCACCCTCCCCTCTTTGTATTTAAAACACTCAGTGTAGTTAACCAATGATTTTTATTGGCCTTCTGGGGACTATTCTGTGACACCATTGCAGGAAGTGAGCAGCAAGATGGTAAAAATGGGAGTATTTCACCTGCCCTGGGATGACAAGGAGTGGGAAATGAAAGAATAGCTCTTGGCCTGGCACATGCCAAAAGGCCACCAGTCGAGTGGTTCCTCAGAGGTGGTGTAGGAGATACGGTGTGCAGCACATCAGCTGCCGGTGTTACAGTAGGGACTGAATTCAAAAGTCATCTCAGGAAAAAGGAACTTGAATGTTCTTTGAGACCAGGAGCATTAACAACAGGGACAGAAGCAACAGGGAAGAATTTACAGGATTTGCACACAGTGATGGAAAAATAACACCTGACCCCATATCCCCCCCAAAAAACCCCACCCAAACCTAAAACTAATTGAACTAAAACGCCAAGGCAGTTTCCTTCAAGGGTTGTTTCTGCTTTAGAGCTCGTTTTTACCAGTTTGTAAATTAATAGTGGTGAATGGATCCAGTTTGAGCAATGGATGTGATTTAGGGGGTGCTGTTGCACCTCTTTGGTGTCATTTTCTGTTGCTCCCTGCCCATCCCATGCAGACACAGAAAGGTTCTGAATAAATGGCTTTTAATGGAAAACCAGAACAAAACAATCATTAATCCATAATCAACACCCTTCTTCCCTCCCTCCCTCCCTCCCTCCCTCCCTTCCTTCATTCCAACCTGTCATCTCCTACCAATCCCTTCAACAGAGCTAAGTGCAATGGCACTGCCTGGCAGGCTTTCCTCTTCCATTAGGACATCGATGTCCATATATATGTTGCAGCCTGTGACAGTGTCCACATCCATGGGGACAGGACCACCTGGGTGGCTGACTGTGCCCAGGGATGCCCCAAGGGCTTACCAGCACAGGACTGGCTGGACTGGCTGCAGTGCCCTGTGAGGGGGTGGTATTGGGGAAGGGATGCTGGCAGACCTGCTGCTGACCCCTGATGGGCGTGGGGCAGGAACAGCTGTCGTTGTCCCTGGGTGGCCGTTGGTCTGAGCAGCCTGCTGGTCGTCTGCAGCTGTGGGGTCCCCGAAGGACACTGCCTGATGGAGAAGCAGTGCCCTGGCTGATCTTGGAGGTGGCTGACAGTGCAGCACATCTGGTGCTGATCCACTGGAGGTTGCAGAGGTGGAGGTTGAAGCAGCTGCCCCACAGGCCGTTTTGGGGATCTGCAAGGACAGACCTGCTGCTGGCCAAGGCCGAGCCAATCAGTGATGGTGGTTGTGTGTCTATGAAAACATATTTAAATAGCAGAAAAAGCTGTAAGCAGCTGCTTTTTACCAGCAGAGAAAGGAATGAGAACATGTGAGAAGCTCTGCAGCCCCCAAGGTCATGCAGAAGGAGGACGGGAGGTGCTCCATGTGCCAGAGGAGAGACCCCTCTGTACCCTGTGGAAAAGACCGTGGTGAAGCAAGTTGTCCCCCAGCAGCCTATGGAGGATGAAGAGAAGCAAAGTTCCCCCCCGTAGGCTGTGGAGGATCCCACGCTGGAGTGGGTGGAGACATATGGAGGATGCTGTGACCCAGTGGGGAGCCCATCCTGGAGCAATGTCCTGTCAGCACCTGCAGCCCATGGAGAGGGAGGCCCACACCAGAGCAGGACTGCTGTGGGGACGTGTGACCCCGTGGGCGACGAGGCTGAAGCAGTCTGGGCCCAAGAGGCTGACCCCATGGAAGGGACCCACACTGGGACAGTGGGGGAAGATCTGAAGCTTCATGGCAAAGGACTCTCCCTGTTGGAGAAGGTCACTGAGGATTCATGGGGGATTCTGTAGATAAACTGCTGGTGAAGAGAGAGTGAAAGAAACATGTTGAAAATCATAGAGGGCATGTGCTGCATGGATCTGTCTGACCAGACCAAACACAAAAGATAGAAGAAGGAAAGGGATTTTTTTTGGGCTAGACAGCTTGTTTCATGGGTGGGGAATTACGTGAGGGATACTGTCAATGGTCAAAACAGGATTATTGATTTTGATAATTGTAGTGGTTGTCTGACTGCTGTGTTTGTTGAGCTTTCTGCAAAGGGCCCTGCAGAAGTCACTGTGGGCAGTTTTGTGACACAAACACAAGAATGGGGTTGGGGAAGGCAGCAGGTCTGTCAGCAACCTGACTCTGATCTCTGAAGGGATTGGCCTGGACAATATCCCTGCTGTTCCCTTCAGATAGCAAAGTCACTCAAGCTGGAAGCTGTGTAAGCAGTTGGGGAACATGGCGCCCATGAGGACAGGGTGTGCAGACCAGGCCGAGCCGAGGAGGAGGCAGGGTGGCCAAGCAATGGAAAACGGGAAAACCAGCCCTTCAGCCTGAGCATTTTGCAGGCATTGCTTGTTGATATTTTCTATAAAAATACCTGTGCCCTTGCAATAGCAAAGCCTTCTGGAGTGTAATAAACCTTGTATAATCAATTTGTTATTCAAACCCATCGGCAATTAAACTATGTTGAGCTTTGTAACTGAGCTGTTATTAATGGCAATTGATGTGAGGGTCCAGGATCACGATATATAGGTAGTGCAGTTATGCAGTGTAGTTATGGGAAGCAGCTCTGGGAACTTACCTGTGAGAGTCTCACACTATGTCTGGGAACAAGGATTCGAGGGCGGGATGGCATCCACCACCGATACATCGTTTATCCCCTTGCTAGAGAAAAACTGACTAACAAGGACACCAATTAGCTCAGACTGGTAAGAACACTGCAAGCTTGCAAGACCCTCACATTCCAGGCGAAAGTTGAGAAGTACATGGTGAGGAGGACTCATGGCTTTCTTCCAAGGACCACCAGAGACCCTCGCTCACAATTCTTGGAAGGATCTGCGCAAGCACAAAGGACTGATAAGCTCATGAACATGTGAAGTGAGAGTAGGTGGGTTCAGGTAATAATTCTGTACAGGCTTTAATTTGGATACTCTAAACTAGAGTGAACAATTTGTCACCACCGTTTGTAACACCAGACATCATATTATAATATCATATTAACCAATATTATGTAGTTTCTCATCTTCTGGAACTCATCCTGGCCCCGTTTCTGTTGGGGCGTGGGGGGTTGCCAGGCTGGGCAGGGGGCAAACACTGTAGCCATGGTGATTGATGGGACACAGAACCCGTATCCCAGCTGCCCACCCGGCCCTCTGCTGCCGTGGGGAGCTCAGTACTCGCGGTTCATCTCACCCACCCGAGCGAAGAGGAAGGGTCTGCGGGAGTCGATAGGCGAGCAGGGGGGTTGCAGCAGTTGCAGGCACCGTGGTGAAGGCTCCACGGGCACCAGGAGCTCAGCTCCATCTGTGGTCTCGTCCTGGCTGCGTGTCCACCCGGCAGCGGTGCCACAATGGCTGCCGTGGGGCTGGAGGGCCGGGGCAGGAGCGCCCGCGTGGTGCAGGGCCAGAAGACCAGACTCAGCCAGCGCATCCAGGAGCTGAAGGAGGTCGCTGCCTTGCGAGGTGCTGCCCCTTGGGCTTGGCAGGGCGGGTGGGGGGTGTCCCGCTGTCCTGAGCCGAGCTGCCTGTACCTGCGTGGGACTCACGGCGCCTTCATGTCCTCCAGAGCAAGGGCAGAAGATTTTCACTGGTCTGTGTGAGGAAAAGCTGGCTGAGACCAGGCAGCGTCTGCTCCCCCTGCGCAAGACGTTACGGGATGACATCCACACCCTGGACACCGTCCGGGCGTCCCCGGTAGGTGCTGGACCCCCCTGGTGCTGTCCCTGCAGAGCCAGCTCCTGTCCGGGAGCAGGACGTGACCATGCCCAGGCTGGCAGTGATGCTCTTGCTTTCCCTCCGCCGCCCACAGCGCAGCAAGGTCACCTTCTCGGAGGCATGTAGAGCAGAGAGGCCCATGGGTGTCCTTATGGCCAGGAAGGCGGTCGAGGTAACAGGAGGGGCGGGCAGGCAGGGACTGCTGGCAGGGACTGGGGCCCCAGGGGTGCTCAGAAGAGCAGGGTGCACGGCACAGGGACGTGGTGCTTGTGCGAGGGCAGCACGGCAGGGCTGGTGCAGCAAGACCTGGGGTGTTCGCTTGTGGTCCCATGGGTCCCCTTCCAGCTCAGCCCCATCTGTGCAGGTCCTCCTCTGGCACCCTGAGCTTCCTTGGCCCCAGCAGAGCTGCTGGCCGTCCAGCTGGCAGGTCCCCAGGGCTGCCTGGCTTCCTGAGGGGTCCAGCCACATCCCTGGGAGAGAGAGAGATGCTGGTGCTTCCCTCTACTGCCTGTCCCAAGGTTCTGGCCTGGCTATAAAGCCCCTGGGGATAGAGGGGCCTCTGGAAGGGAGGGAACGATGCCACCGCTCTCCGCCAGCAGCCGCCTCTGGGCCACTGATGGATTGATGGAGGCTCAGCCCAGGGTCTGCCTTATGCAGAGTCCCTGAGCCAACCCCGTTGCTGTCACCAGCATGTGCCCAGCTCTGCCTTACCCCAACCAGCCCCCACCACGGCAAAGCTCTCCCACACCCCACACTGCCAGGGGAGTGACAATGCGCTGAGCAACGTCCCAGCTTCCCTGCTCTACCCTGGGAGGGGGAGAGTTTTAGAGGCAGCCCCACTTCTCCCCGGGGTTCCCGGTGAGCCGTGCCTGCATCCTGGCAAACCCTCGTGTCCCCTTCCAGCTGGCCCTGGAGAAGGTGCAGGCTGAAATCCATGGCCGCACCAACACCTACAACGCGCTGCAGTACGAGGTGCGGCAGCGGCGCCAGGTCCTGTGGGAGCTGCAGAGGCGGCTGCAGCAGCTGGAGAGTGTTGCTGCGGCGGACAACAGGCAGCACCAGCAGCAGATGCGGGTACCCAGGAGCCCTTCTCGGGGCGACAGCACCCACGGGGAGCTTTATTCCCAGCCCGGTGCCCCCGGGGGCAGTGCTGGGCTTGGTTTGTGGGGTAACCCCCAGCTCGCATCCCATCTCTGCCCCAGGTGATTCACCAGCTGGAGAACAACATTGAGAAGATGCTGGTGAAGGTCCGTGCCGCACAGAAGGTGACCACCCAGTACCTGGCTGTGCGGGATGTCCTGAAGAAGGTGAGCTCCTCCTCACCCTGCCATCCTCCCGCCCGCCCTGCTCCCCTCCATCCCCTGTCACCGCATGCAGGGCACCCCTGGGGCTCAGTGGGGTGATGAGCTGTGGCTCCCTGTGTCCCAGGAGCTGGCCCACCTGCCTCAGCACCTGAACCTCCTGATCGGGATGGCTGAGAGTTACCAGAGGGAGCTGGAAGACATGGAGCCTGTGGCCTCGCATGCCCTCAGAGCCGCCGAGGTAGCCAAGGTGAGATGGTACAGAGCACCCTGGGGCCCTCTCCCACCTCCAGAGCCCGCAGATGGCACCCCGCTGGTGAGTAGCTTTGTTCTAAAGAGCAAGAGACTGAGCTGGGCTTGCCCACAGCACGCAGATACCCTCATAGCTCCTCCTGCATCTTGCCCTTGGGCCAGCCTGCCCTGGGGCTGGGCACAGCCCAACTGAAGAAGCCCCGGCCATGGTGAAGGCAGCCCGCTCCATCCTCGCCCAGTTTCCTTCTCAGCCCATTTACACAGGGGTGCAGGGGGCCATTTTTGACCCTGGCCGTTCCAGAAGCTCAGCTGGCTCCCTAAGGTCCCTCCCAGCTCTGGCAGCAGCTTCTCCCTTCCCCGATACGCTGCAGGCACACATGGCGGAGACGAGAAGCTGGTTCCTTGCGCAGAGCGAGCTCAGGCACCGCTCCCTGGCTGCCCAGAAGGTGCCCAGGGACAGGCGCTGGCTGAAGGAAGCCAGCACAAAGCATCCCAAAGAGGTGAGCAGGGGCACGGGCTGCGGGACGGGCTGTGGGCAGACAGCAGGCATCGGTGCTGAGCCCCCATGGGAGGTGGGGGGACGGGGGGCTGCAGGGAGCTCAGGGGTGACGATGACCATCCTTGCAGCGAGCCGCCTACCAGCTCGGCACGGACTCCCTGCCCCAGCACTCGCAGGACCCGCTGGTGGGTGAGTGCCTGGCGGGGCGCGGGGGGGTGGGATGCGGGCACGGCCACAGGCAGGAAGGACCCCTCACGCTTCCCCCCAACCAGACACCAAGACGGAGGCCGCCGAGGCCCAGCTGGAGCGCGAGGCCAGGCTGACCGAGAAGCTGGAGAAGGCCAAGGCTGCGGTGCAGTGCTGCCTCCTCTGGGTAACGTCAAGACCTGTCCCTGGTAAAACGGAGGGGCTGCTGGAGCCATGGGCAGGGAAGCCCTTGCTGCTCGCTTTGTGGGGTCACCTGCTCTCCTCTGCCCCTGCAGCCCCCAAAGCCCCGCTCCTGACTGCCGGGATGGACCTGCTTTTCTCCATCCTGTGAGCTGTCAGCGGCCCAGGGTGCAGAAATGTCCTTGAGGCCACATCCCGATGCCTTTGGAGCACCGGGGCCTGAGTCTCTGTGCTCTCCCCTGGCCAGGACATCCCCAGCAGGCTCCTGGAACAGCAGGAGTCCTCGCTGGACCTGGAGACCTGCATCAAGGAATACAAGGAGAAGGTGCAGGCGCTGAGGAAGAGGTTGAAGGAGCTGGAACTGAAGCACGCCCAGCTGAAGTTTCGCCAGCCCCCCGACACAGCCAGGTGCGGCTGGCGTCAGGGCAGACATGCGACCGGGCCACCTCCTTTGGTGGGGACACGTGTGTCCTGGATGTCCAAACAGGGCACCCCTTCCTCTGTCCCCCTGCAGCCACCCATCCCTCCTGTCCCAGAGGTTCCTGAGCAGGGTGCTCCCCCAGCTCTGGTCCTGGCAGAGTCCCCAAAGCTCCGGTTTCGGCACTGGGAGGCCCCTCCCTCCTTGCCTGGCATGGGCAGTGGCACCAGGGGTGCAGATGGGCTGCAGGCAGCACCTCTGCTTTGCAGTTCTGGGAGGGGTGGCAGGGGGGCAACCTGAGTAGCCTTCCCACCAGATTTGGGGTGTCTCTGCACCCCTGTGCAGTTGTATGGACGTGCATGGTGTTGGCTGCAGGGTGCTGGAGGAGGAGCTGTTGAGGAGCCTGCAGCGTGAAGAAGAGAAGCTGGAGCAGATGAAAGCCCATCTCCTGAGGAACCAGAAGGTCCTGCTCCAGTTTGAAGATGGCCTTGACAACCTCTTCATCCGCCTGCACGGCATCACAGTACCCGGACAGGTACCTGTGCAGCACTGGGTGAGCACAGGCCCCCCCAGTGCTTGGTGTGGCAGTGGCACGGCGTGAGGACACCTGGGGCAGCCACCATCCCTCCAAGGGGCTCTTTTTCCCCGCTAAGGTGGTTCTTCTCTCCTGTTCCAGGAGGATTGTGTCAAAGCCCTGGGGCTGGAAGAGAAGCTCCAGCACTGCCAGCAGAAGCTGCAGTACCTGGTACAGCGGGTGTGTGACTTGTCCCCCGACAGCCACAGCCCCAGTGAGAGCAGCAAGGTGCGTGGGGGTTTCATCCCTGGGCACTGCAGGGTGTCTCCCCCAGGGACATCCAGGTGGGGCACCCCGGGGCTGTTCCACCCACCAACCCTTCCTCACTTGACCCGGGGTGTCTTTCACAGGCTTTGGTCAAGGTCAGGAATCTTCTGGAGAAGGCCACCGCCAGCGATCCCCAGAACCTGAAAATCTCCTTGGATGCCATAGGCAGCAGTGTCCAAGGTAGGAGAGCACAGCCAGGACACGTTTCACAGCGACTGTTCCAGCCCCTGCCCGCTGGGATCACTGGGTGTCCATCCACCTTGGGGCTGACCTTGGCTGTCTCCAAGGCTTTGAGCTTGAGTGATGATTTTAGGTGGGGATGTGGGAGATCAAAGGCAGCCAGTGGGGTGGTGTGTGTTGGAGCACAGCAGGAACAAAGAGGGTTGTGTGGGGCAAGGAGGGTTGTGTGGGGCAAGGAGGGAGACCCTCATCTTAGAAATCCTTGTTGTGTAGAAGAACCAGCGCTCGGGTCTGGCTTTGCCCTCCTCCTGTTGGATGCTCTTGGAGGAACCACTGAGGTTTTGGCAGCTTGCCCCCTCTTTTTAACAAAGCAGGAGCTGTACCCACCACCTCATGGGCTCCAGACCCTTATGGGGAAGCCCCAGCAGTGTCCGAGACAGGGGCAGGTCAGCCTGGGATGCTCAGGAGAAAGAGCCTCACTAGTCAGTAGTGCCTGTGGCAGAGGGCTCGGCCCGAGGGTCACCGTGATGCCACCAGCCCTCCAAAACATGCCAGCTCTCCCTGGGGACATGGGCTGAGCGGAGGTGGCCCCACTGCCTCTCCTCAGCCCGCTTCTCTCCTCTCTGTCCAGACCTCTTTGATTTTGAGGAGAAAGACCCCGGCGTTGTCCTCAGCCGTGAAGACATCAAGAGGCAGGGGCTGCGCCTGGTCGAGAGCAACAAGAAGAGCCGGCGGAAGAAGCTGCCCACTTGGACACTTTGATCCTGCAGACCCCCCCTTGTTCTCTGGCTCCCACAGACCTGCCCTTTGTTCTCTGTCTCCCTCAGACCCCCCCTTGTTCTCTGACTCCCTCAGACTGTACCTTTGTTCTCTAGCTCCTGCAGACACCAACCCCCCCCCTTGTTTTATGGCTCCTGCAGAACCCCCCCTTTTTTCTTTGGCTCCTGCAGACCCCCCCCCCCCCCCCTTTTTTCTATGGCTCCCGCAGACCCCCTTGTTCCTCTCTCTAGCAGGTTTAATAGAATAGACATCTTTTGTTTCTCACAAGCTTGTGGTGAAGCTGTAACGGGGGTGGGGGCCTGGATCACATCTGCTGTCTGGGATACTGGGTGTGCAAACCCTGAGGGGTGCAGAGCTGGTTTTGGGGACAGCCCCATCCCCGCTCCTTGTGCCCTTGCCCTTTGCCCAGCTGCTCTCCCCACTGTCACGGTTTGGCCCCAGCTGAGAGCTGAGCACCACGCAGCCACTCTCTCTAAGAGGGTTGTCGCAGTTTTGTGTTCTGGTGGAGAAGGGGGGGCTGCAGAGATGGCTCTTGCAAGAAGCTGCCAGCTCCGGGAGCCCCGATCCTTCCTGGTTGCCCTCCTGGGAAATGGCAAACTTGTGCCCTGGGCTTTTGCTGTTGCTGTGAACCAGAGCTCATCCCGTCGGGTACCTGTCTGTGGAGGGGAAAGGGGGGGATGCTGCCGTGACTGCGTATGTTTTGGGATCAAACGGGCGCCTTCACCAGGCATCACTGCTCCTGAAGCTTTCCTCAGCGCAGTAAAAAGCCATGAACTGAAGAAATTCCAGTTGGTTGCTCTGCAAACCCTCTTGGGGTTGGCGTTGGTCTCGGACAGGATCAGCATTTCTGCCGGGGTTTTGGCTTTGCCCTCTTGCCGGGGACGATGCCGAGCATCATAGAATGGTTGTGGTTTTGGCTCCTGCGGGCTCTGGAGTTTTCTTGGTATTTAAATACAATGAGGTGGCTGTTCCTTCCAGGGTCTGTTTCCTTCCCTCCCTCCCTTCCCTTCCGTATATCCCTCCCATTTCTGGAGCTCTGGATGCCTTGATGTGCTGTCGCCTCCACGTAACATCTTTTCTCCATGATTCTGAAGAGCAGCAGCTGAACCGGTGGAAGAGCTGCTGACCAAAGGGAAACTGAGGCAGGGAGTGGGAAGCTTTCAGGGTTGTCTTTTATTCTCCTGCCCCAGTTCAGGCACAGCGGGACTCGATACCGAGTGCAGCCCCATCCCCAAGTCGCACTCTCAAGCAGGATTTCGGTGTCTCTGGCACCCCTGGGAGCTGCCTGCGCCGTGCCAGGGAAGAGGGGGGGATACGAGGAGGCTGCTGGGGCGCTGAGGGATGCCCCTCCGGCCGGGCTGAGGTCTGCGCTGTGACGCTGTGAGCTGGGAAGCAAAAATCCCCATCGCTGCCAGTTCGTGACCCAACTGTGCTGCTCCTTCAGCTGCTGTTTATCATTTCTAGAGTGAGGGGACGGGGGCAGCTTTACCCCGATCGCTCCCCAGCCCCAGTTCTTGTTCGATGACCATGGAACAGCTGGAGGATCCCTCTCCAATCGCACGGGCGGCCGATAGTTCACCAAAACCCCTGGCATTTTTACCAACCACTTCCTTTCCTGTCACCCCCTCTCAGCCATAGCTTTGCCCAAGTCCCTTCTTCTCATCCTGTTGGTAAAACCCCAAGGGAGAAATCACCTACCAGGCTTTAATACCTCAGGGAACTGTCCTAAATGTGCCCTATGTCACTTTTCAGCTCTACCTTCCTTCACATTCAAACATGCCAAACATCCAGCAGCAGCTCCCAAAACAAAAGAGCGAGGACAGAGAGACAAACCTGGCCTGAAACCTACCCAGGGACCCCACAAGCATCCCCTCTGGCACTGCGGCTCAGGGCTTTCATAGCCAAGAGAAATGCTTTATAAATGCATTTTGTAACTCTAAAAGGTATTTGGTTTCCTGATCATCTCCATCCAAGGGAACATAAATTTCGGGAACTGCAAGAATTCTCCCAACAAGAAGTTCTGCTGGGGAAACACCTCTAGGTTGCTTTGGAGTATTTTTATGTATATTTATGCTTTGTTCAGCAGCAGCGCTGACATCTCATCAGGGCAGATTCCCTCCCTGCACTGTCTCTTCTGCTCCTGCCCGCAGGCAGTGAAAGAGCCCAAGGGGCACGGTGAGAGCCCCGGACCTGCCGTGCCCCGAGCAAGACCCAGGTATGTGGTTCTGCTGCCCTCATGGACCTGTGCCTCCCCTGCAAGGGATGAGGGGAGTCCCTGTGGGGAGTGAATTTGTGGCTGCTCTGCTACATGCTCTCCTCTTGTCAGAAAAGTGATGCATGAACCTTGCCACCACAGTCTGTGTTTCCAGGGACTTGAAGTACAGTGTGATCTAAACCAGGACATGGGGAGCGCTGTGCACCTCTTCAAGGCTGGAAATAGTAATCACTGGCAACTGGCAGCCTTGAAGAGATGCAGAGCTTGTAACAGTGCCTGCGTGGCTGAAACCGTGCTGCCAGGCAGCACCCACACTGACACGGCTGCCAGGCAGCACCCACACTGACATGGCTGCCAGAGCCCCTGTCTCGGGCTGTGCTGCTGCTCCTCGGGCTCTCACAGCTCCACTCCCACCAGCACAAGGTGTCTCCTTTCCCGGGCGGCTGTTCCATTCCCCACAGGAGGGGGAGCTTCCCCCCCTCCAGCCTCTCCCCACCCCCAGCACCCCCTCTCCCTGCAGCTCGGCTCCCCCGCCCAGCCGGGGCTTTTGGTATCTGCCGCAGCCTGGGCAGCAAGTCCCTGCCGGAGCCATCTGGGCCTCGTGTGGAGTCGGCAGCCCCAGAGCTTCAGGCCCTCAGTCCCCGGTAAGTCCACCCCTCTTTTCCACCCCCTTTTCTTTGTGCTGGCAAATTCTTGTGCAGATTTGGCAGTGTGCCACCTGTCTGGAGGGTCTGAGCAAAGCATTTCCCTGCTCCCACCCGATGTTGAGTTTGTTTCCCTCCCCTGCAGCTCTGAGCTGAGCTCTGACAGAGCCTTAAAAGCTGCTGAACATGACCCAGACTGTTCTGCCTGAGGCCAGGGACGTGCTGATGCCTGCAGACACCTGCCAGAGCCAGCTCAACTTTGGGAACCAAGACAAGGTACAGCTAGGAGATTTCTTTCTCCAGGTACAGTTACTGTGGCTACTGGAGTGTTCTCACTTCTTCCTCCTGTTCCTATTCCTCATATTCCTCCACCCGATATTGCTCCCCCTCGTATTCCTTCCTGTATTCCTTCTCCCATTCCATCTTGTATTCATTCTCCTCTTCTTCCTCGTCTTCCTTTTTTGTATTTCTTCTACTATTTCTCCTTGAATTTCTCTTCCCCCTCCTCCAGCGCCTCCTCCTCCTCATACTCCTTCTCCTGTTCCTCCTCCTATTCCTTCTTCTGTTGGCGCTTCTGTTCCTCCTCATATTCCTCCAACTCCTCTTACCCTGTATTGCTTCTCGGATTCTTCTTCCTCCTCATCTTCTTCTTCCTCTGCCTATACCTCCTCATACTGTTCATTTCCATCCTCCGCCTCCTCCTCCACCTCCAAGTATTCCTCATCCTTCTCATATTCCTTCTCAGTTCCTCCTTGCATTCCTCCTCCTCCTCGTATTACTTCTTGTGTTCCTTCTTATGTTCCACCTTGTATTCCTCCTCCTATTCTTCCTCATATCCCTCCCTGTATATCTCTCTGGATAATTCGTCCTCCTCGTCCTCTTCTTCCTCATTCTCAAACTCTTCTTCCTCTGTCCTATTTTTATCATCGTATCCTTAGTCCTCTTGCCTTTAGTTCCTCCTTTGTATTCCTCCTCTTATTCTTCACAGTCTGTCTTCCTCCTCCTCCGCCTCCTTGTATTCCATCTTGGGTTTTTCTTCCTCCTCTTCCTCTTCTTCCTCCATCTCATCCTCCTCCTTGTCCTCCTCCTGCTACCTGTATTCTTCCTTATTATTCCTCCTCACACTGTTCATTGTCCATCCTCCTCCAACTCCGCCTCTGCCTCCTCATATTCTTCTCAGTATTCATTTCTGGAATCTTCATTCTCCTCGGCCTCTTCTTCCTCATTTTCAAGCTATTCTTCCTCTTGTCTCATTCTCATCCTCGTAGTTTTTCACCTCTTACCTTTAGTTTCCTATTAGGATTCTTCCTCTTATTCTTCATTGTCTGTCTTCCTTCTCCGCCTCCTCCTCCACCTTCCCCTCCTTCTCCTTTTCATATTCAGTCTTCGATCCTTCTTCCTCCTCTTCCTCTTCTTCCTCAGTCTCATCCAATTCCTCGTCCTCCTCCACTTACCTGTATTCTTCCTCAGTATTCCTCCGTATAATGTTCACTGTCTCTGCTCCTTCGCCTCCACCTCCTCCTCCTCCACATAGTCCTCTCTATATTCCTTTCTGGAGTCTTCTTCCTTTTCATCCTCCTCTTCGTCTTTCTCAACCTCTTCTTTGTCTGACTCTTCCTCGAATTCTTCCTCCACTTACCTATGTTCTTCCTTAATATTCCTCCTCCTACTGTTCATTGTCCGTCTTTCTCCTTCTCCGCCTCTTCCTCCACCTCCACTTGCACCTCCTCCTCCTTTTCATATTCCTTCTTGGATTCTTCCTCCTCGTCCTCATGTTCCTCCATCTAATCCTCTTCCTCGACCTCTTCTACTTACCTGTTTTCTTCCTTAGTATTCTTTCTCATACTGTTCATTGTCCGTCCTCCTCAACTTCCTCCTCATCCTCCTCCTCTTCTTCATGTTTCTCCCTGTATTCATTCTTAGATTCTTCCACCTCCTTGTGCTCTTCTTCCTCTTTCTAAACCTCTTCTTCCTCTGTCTCATTCTCATCCTCGTAGTTTTTCACCTCTTACCTTTAGTTCCTTATTAGTATCCCTCCACTGGTGCTGCTGGTGCTGCTGGTGCTGCTGCTCCTCCTGCTGCTGCTGATGCTGCTGGTGGTATTTGTGGTGTTGCTGGTGCTGGTGCTGCTGCTGGTGCTGGTGCTGCTGGTGCTGCTGGTGGTGCTGCTGGTGGTGCTCGGGCTGGTGCTGATGCTCCTGGTGCTGCTCGGGCTGGTGCTGCTCGGGCTGGTGCTGGTGCTGCTGCTGGTGCTGCTGGTGCTGCTGGTGGTGCTGCTGGTGGTGCTCGGGCTGGTGCTGATGCTCCTGGTGCTGCTCGGGCTGGTGCTGGTGCTGCTGCTGGTGCTGGTGCTGCTCCTGGTGCTGCTGCTCCTGGTGCTGCTGCTGGTGCTGCTGCTGGTGGTGCTGGTGCTGCTGGTGCTGCTGCTGGTGCTGCTGCTGCTGGTGCTGGTGGTCCTCCAGCTGCTGCTGATGCTGCTGGTGGTGCTTGTGGTGGTGATGGTGGTGCAGCTGCTGGTGCTGCTGGTCCTGGTGCTGCTGTTGGTGCTGCTGGTGGAGCTCGGGCTGGTGCTGCTGGTTCTGCTGCTGGTGGTGGTGCTGGTGCTGCTGGTGCTGTTGCTGGTGCTGGTGCTGCTGGTGCTGCTGCTGGTATAGCTCAGGCTGGTGCTGCTGGTTCTGCTGGTGCTGCTGGTGCTGCTGCTGGGGGCTGTGAGGGGAAAGAAAGGTCCTGGCAAACAGGCGAGAGGCCTGAAGATCAGACCAAAGCCCTTGTCACTCCAGCCTTTAAAAAGTGCAGGGACTGCTCAGATGGCCAAAAATGTCATGATGTACAGGTGTCCCTCACCAGGATCCCAAAAATCCCATCCCTGTGGCTTTTTGGGAGCCCCCTGAGCAGATCACTGGAGCTGTTGGGGAACTCGGGGGTCTCTCAGCATCCTCACGCAGACTGCTCGAGGGGCAACCAAATACCCCCAGCACTGTGGTGTTCCAACTGCTTCCAGCTTCTCCCCAACCCCCCCCCCCTCCCCCCCCGCCCCGGACTCCCTCCCTTCCACTCACTCCATTTCATTTCACTTTGGTGTTTTTTTCCCTATTTCTTCCCCCACCCACAACCCCCTGCCCCTGCACAAAACTTGATCATGCTCTTTAGTTACTCTTTTGGCAGGGGGTTCCTTTGCTTCCTCCCCCCTTTCTCCTTTTTTATTTTCCTTTCCTCACCCCCCACCTCCAAACCCTTCTTCACGCTCTTTCCTTCTTTGGTGGTGGTTGTTGTTGGGGGTGTTTCCATGTCGTCCCCCCCCCGCTGCTTCCTGCTTTTTCTCTTTTTGTTGTTGGGACTTTTTCTCTTCCTGTCCCTGTCCCCACCTCTTGTCCTCTCCTTTTCTCTTTTTTTGGTTCTGGGGTTTTTTCTTCCCTCCATTCTGCCCCTTCCACTTGCTCTTTCCTTTCTCTTGTTTTGCTTTTTATTCGATTCCCCCCGTGCCTTTTGCCCTTCCCTTTGTTTGTGCTTCCCGACCCCTCGCCCAGCCCTTTTTCCCGTATTTGTCCCTGTGTGTCCCTGTGGGTCTCTATGGGTCTCTATGGGTCCCTATGGGCCCCTGTAGGTCTTTATGGGTCTCTGTGGGTCCCTATGGGTCTTTATGTGTCTCTATGAATCTCGATGGGTCTCTATGGGTTCTTGTGGGTCTCTATGGGTCTATATATGTTCCTGTTGGGTTCTATTTGTCTATATGGGTCCCTATGGGTCTCTGTGGGTCCCTATGGGTCTTTTTGGGTCTCTATGTGTACCTATGGGTCTCTAAGGGTCTCTATGAGCCTCAAAGGGTCTCTATGGGTCTCTTTTGATCTCTATGGGTCCCTATGGGTCCCTCTAGTTTGATACAGGTCTCTGTTGGTCTCTAGGGGTCCCTATAGGTCTCTATGTGTCTCTGGGGGTTTCTTTTGGGTCCCTATAGGTCCCTAATTGTCTCTATGGGTCTCTGGGGGTCCCTAAAGATCTCTATGGGTCTGTCTGGGCCTCTATGGGTCCCTATGGGTCTCTATGGGTCCCTGTAGGTCTTTATGGGTCTCTATGGTTCCCTGTGGTTCCCTGTGGGTCACCATTGTTCTCTATGGGTCCCTATGAGTTCTTATGTGTCCCTATTTGTCCCTATGGGTCTCTATGAGTCTCTATGAATCCCTGTGTGTTTCTGTGGGTCTCTATGGGTCCCTAAGGGTCCCTCTGGCTCTCTCTCTATGGGTCTCTGTGAGTCTCTATGGATCGCTATTGGTCCCTGTGGGTCCCTATGGGGCATTATGTGTCTCTGTGGTTCTCTATCAGTTCTTCAGATAGAGAATGGTTCTGTATTTGAAGAACAGATAGAATGTGGTTCTCTGTCTGTTCCTCTTGCTCTTTCTGTTTCTCTTTGGTTGGGTTCTTTTTACTTCCCCGCCTCCAGCCCCTTCCTCTGGCTCTTCCTTCTTCTCTTATTCTTGTCCCTATGTGCCCCTTTCAACTTGTCTTTCCTTGGGATGGGTTTTTTTTTCAGTTTGGGATTTTTTTCCCCATTTCCCCTTTCCCTGTCCCTTCCTCCATCTCTTTTCTCTATCTTTGTCTGGAGTTCCCCAACTTCTCCAACGTGAGTCCTTTCCCACAGGACTCCAGCTCTTCCTCAGCTGCCCCAGCGTGGGTCAGTGCTATGGGGTGCAGTCATAAAATCACAGAATATTTATCAGGCCCAGACTACTCCAGATCTACTACCGTGGATCTCTCTGTCCCTCGCTCATCTCTGTGTCTCTGTCTCTCTCTGTGGGCTGCAAGTGCTGGCAGGGGCTGGCTGCAGCGTGGGTCACAGCAGCTCCTGTCTGTCTGCCCCTGCGCCAGCGTGGGGCCTCTCCACAGACTGCAGGTGGGGTCTGGGGCTTTTCCCTGAGCTGTGGGGGGACACCCACTCCACCATGGGTTTCTGCAGGGGCTGCTGGGGCTTCATTCTCTCCAGCACCTGAGGTACCTCCTTCCCCCCACTTCCCTAACTTTGGTGTCTGCACAGTTTCTTACATCTTCTCACTCCCCTTTTCTAGGGGCACAAAGCAGCTGCTTGTGGGTTTTTTCCTCCTAAGTGTGATTCCCAGAGGAACCCTGACCATCACTGATGGGCTCAGCCTTGGTCAGCAGTGACTCCAGCCTTGAGCCGGGTGGAGTTTGCTCCGTGGAGCCTGCAGAGAGCTTCTGATTGCTTCTTGCAGCAGCCCCCCCTGCAGCCCCCCTTCTCCACCTGAACCCAGCCACACAAAACTACAACAGGCACTAATGAACTTTGCTATAAAATGAACGATGCCTCAGTTCACTTCTCTGATATCCAAACAGCTCCCAGTCAGTGAGCTCAGGTACTGTATTCGATCAGGGAAGAAAAAATACCAGATGTGTTTAGAATATATTTCCTTTCCAGTCTACACATCTCCCTTCTTGCCAAGTGTTTTCCTTTTGTCCTAGGAGCAGGTTGCTGTTGGGGTGATTCAGTGCTGTGAAACCTGACATTCTCGGTGTCATTTATTCCCTTTCAGTGCTTGGCCTTCAGCTGCTGCTGGTTGTCTGCTCTCTGCCTCTGGCTATGTGAGAACCTGAGAGGAGCCATCGATGGTGGGAGGATGAGTTCCTGCTGTGAAGAGGACAGTCGCTGTAGGAAGACCCTTGCCTGGTGTCCGGTCAGTAGTCTTGGTGAAGTCTCCGCCTGTGTCTTTGTGCCATGTCACCTGTTCCCAGAGAATTGTAGGATGGGGTTTAATCCAAGAGTTGGCTGAAGGGAAAACTCCAAACCAAGATCAGAGCTGTGACTGGAGACCTGGAGAACGTGCTCCTTAGTTCCCAGCACCATCTGATCCCTGTTCCTTCCCTGGTCAGCGGGTGGCTACTAGTGAGCTGGCTGTATTTATGGGACCACAACTTCCTCCTCAGGTGATGAAGGTCATTTAGGAGGGGAGATAATGGGACCAAATTGACAGCGGTGTAGGGGTTTACTGTGTGGCTCAGGCTTTGTTTCTTGAGGTACAGATTGGCTTTCAGTTGTCTCACCTATATCCTTATTCTACAGAAATCATTGGTTAACTTTATTGATTCCTTTGAATATAAAGAAGGGAGGGTAATGCTCAGCGTATTTATGTTCTTTCCTGAAAGTCCTTATCATGGTTTTTTGAGTCCAGGTCCATAGCCAGTACCCACTGTTTTAATACAGAGCCCATAAAGCTTCCCACAGAGATCAAGGCAGACACCGTCCTAGTTACCTATTGCTAATGGCCTGAACGTGCTTTATATTCTCAGAGATGTGGTAACTCCTTTAACATCAAAATCATATTCTCAGCTACAAGCAGAAAACTAGAATTTTTTTAGGGTGACTAAAACAAGCTGCTGCAGATGCTTCTGCATTTTTCTGTAGCCTTTTGGTGTAGCTGGTTCCGTTGCTGAAGTTGTTCACAGCCTGGAGGCAGAAAACATTGACACAAAGGTACCATGACACTTGAGGAGCTGCATGAACAAAGTTCTCCCCGCCAGAGTCTAATATGTCTGCTGCAGGCTGGGCAGTGTCCCTTGTGGCACAGTGTGACTCCTTTCTGGGCAGTCAGTAGGTCTGGTGCACTTGTGGTCCATGGAGAATGAGTGCCAGGTGAGCGAGAGCCGGGTCCGGGAGGGCTGAGAGGGCTTCTGGCCCATGGGTGGCAATTGCCAGAGGACTCAGTGTAGCTGGGAATGTCCGGAGCTGGGAATGTTCCAGAGCCAGGGTCATTTCTCCTGCTCTGTGGCTTTTTGGTTCTTGCTTGGAAGGAAAGAACAAAGCCAAGGTACACATGAGCTGACCCCCTTTCTATTGCCAGCCATGAAGGTGCCTCTGGGTGGGATTCTTCCTCCAAGAGAGCCACGTGTCTGGGCAAGGTCGTGGTCCATCCAGCTGTCTTGTGCATCTGTCTGTGAAGCTGTCTTTCCGTGGGAGCGTTGTCTTTTGTACCCCAGTCTGCTGGCTGTCTCGTTCAGCAGGAATACCTGACAGCCGACGCAGCACGATGTAACTGCTGCCTGGCAAGTTGGTTTTACGTCCCCAAGGAGCTCAGTGGGGATAAGGCCATTTTTAGCTGAAAGGACTCTAGGAAGGGCTGACCCCTTTCTGTTACTGAGTCTTTGCATGTGCACACACACACAGACACACACACAGACACACACCCACACACGAAATATTTCAGGGGGTCTGTCTTGAGATTTTTTACTGTTTTCTTACAAGTGTGTCAGTACCTGCTGTTTCTCCTCCAGCATCTCTGCTCTGCTGTAACTGCTGTGTCTCATGTGTTCATCCTGGTGTGGCCCCAAGAGACTCAGCTGTGCTGCAGAATGTGTCTGGGCTCAAACTGCTGTTAAAACGTCAGATGAGGGACAAGCCTGGATGAGAACTAACAGTTTGCTTTTCCGTGCTGTGTCCTTGCTTGCGTTGAGCAGAGTGACTGTTCTCCATGTCTGTCAGGGACATCTTTCCGGTGTCTTTGTGGTCGGAGCTGTGCAGTCGTGTTGGGCAATTTGATGGGGACAGAGAGGGCTTTAAGCTGGGGACTCTGAAACCAGACCAGGTGGTTGGTGTGGTGTTGAATGATGCAGATCTCCTCCTCTCTGCAGAAGGGCTGAGGGATTTGGTTCCCAAGGAGATGCTGTCTGACATCAAAGCGCTTGACAGGTCTGAAAGGGGGTGGGTTTGGCTGAGCAGTGGCAGCTGCAAGTCAGAACTGAACACGGCAGGGATAGAGCAGTGCGTTGGTGTAGTGTGTGGCCATGGTCAGCCGTAGCTGTCCTTACCCAGGATCTGGAACCGCCCCGTCACCTCCTCCTTCGCATTGGGCTCAGCGCGATCAGGGTGGACGTGGAGCGAGGCGCGGTGGGAACCCGGTGGATCTCCTGGGCTGAGGCCTCCCGGCGGACGCCGAGGACGCGGTAAAGGTCCGAGGAGCCGAAGGCGGCCTCGCTCTGCTCCAGCAGCCCCATCCCGCTGCGGCGCCGGCACCGCCCCCGCCCGCTAAGAGCGCACCAACAGCCGCTGCTGCTAGAAAGTCTCTTAGTTAAAATGTCCTCATTTGAAAGTGCTGCATGTTCGGTCTGGCTGAACCTTGTGGACAGTACAAAGGGCCTGATGTTTCTTGCCTCTCTGGCTAGGGGGGTGAAAACCCATTAGAGGGAAAATGCACACAGAGATGCGTATGTGCAACATGCATGTCTGTATTTTTTGTTCTTGGGCACCGGTTTGCCTGTAGTGGCCCTGCTTTCCCCAGAGGTACACAACAGCCCTGCTCTGGTTGTTGGCATTTCGATCCCATGTGTGTGCACGTGTGCGTGCGTGTGTTCTGTATAGCCCTCTCCCTCTCCTTAGATGCTCAGTCAAGCCACTAACTGGTCCTGAATGACCTGTCCTCTCAGTTACATCATGTGCAGACACAGATGAGCCCCAGGCCTATGGCCTCTCCAGTAGCTGTGCCTTCTGCCCACCAGCCCAGCCCATGGCTCAGACCTCCCCAGAATCTCCTGTACGTGGCCCAGACTCGTGGCCTTTCCTGTTTCCCTCAAGTGAAGCTACTTGTCATCTATGCTGGCCTGATGTCTTAGTGATGGCACCGGCTGTGAGGAACTGCAGCCCCTTCTCCTGTTGCTGCCACTTGGACCTCTGTGCTGCAGGACTCAGAACCACCATTACATAAATAAGCCAGGACAGACTAGTTAGTGATCAGCATGCCCCAGTGAGTCCTATTCCAGGACTCAATTGCTTGGACTGTTAGGTGATACTTGTGGCCCTGTGGGGTCCCTCACCCTGGAGCCAGGCCTTGGGCTGCACAATGGCCTCGCTTGGAGCAGGGCCGGGCTGCTCCCCTGGTACTGCACTCCTGGGGTGTCCCAGTAAAGAGAGAGGTGATTGAAATCGTCCTCGTCAAAAGGCCTGTCTCTTGAAGATATGTTATCCAGTTTTCTGCCCTTTTCACAATGCAACTTAGCTTGGTGCACCCTCGAAGAAACTTTAGCTTGTGAACTGAACAAGAGCCCCCTCGTTGTCATCACAGCTTTCCTCGTGTAGTCAGGGTGATAGGTCCTCCTTGCAGAAATGCCAAAAGTTCAAGTCATAGAAAAGTTTAGCTGGAATTCCCTTTGGTTTTGTAGAGAAACGTTGTCCCCTGAAGGAAATCTTGTAATGTGCCTCTGAAGGGTGCAGACCTTGAGGAGCAGGCTGCTCCAGAGTGAGTCCCCGTGTAGCTCCCCTCTGCCTCCCCCCCCAAAAATTTCCCGTGCAAACCCCATACACAGTGCACGGAGGGAAGCAGTGACAGAGGATGCTGTGTGGTAAATACTGGGTTGATACTTTGTTAAAACAGCAAGTGATGTCATAATAGAGCCTGATTGGGATTGGACCTGGAGTTGCTCATTAGCATTCTGTAACTGCTGAGCAGGTAGGGTGTCCTCCAGTAGGTCCTGTAATCACTCAGTGTTATACCCTGAGTTGGTTGAGGGCTGGCCTTTTATTCTTCACAGCTACACCGACTAAGGGCCTGGAGCATATCCCCTGTGAGGGGGATCTCTCCTCCTCTGGAGATACTCCAGACCTGTCTGGACACCGACCTGTGCGAGCTGTCCTAGGTAGGCTGCTTTAGCAGGGGCGGGTTGGACACGATGATCTCTGGAGGTCCCTTCCAACCCCTTACAACTCTGTGATTCTGTGTTTAAAAGGAGTTTTTTGGGAATAGGTGCTGGTGGCTGTTTAAGGAGGACGTATTTGGAAAGATGCTTCATGTCTAGAGAATTTGGGTACAGACAGTGTTCACACTGGCCCCTGGCATCTTCCTTGTGGATTGCCAGTTGTGGAAAGATCCTCATCTGAGAGGGTCTTCTGTGTATGTGCTGGGTGGGTTTCTGTGTTGCCTCGTGAATCAAAAGGACCACTTCACCTTGTGACTTTTGGTAGATGTAAATTGCCCTCTAAATGAGTTTTCTTAGCATTGGAAGTGCCTTCATTTTGAGTTAACTTTTCTTCCATACTTAAGAATATTTTTATAATGCTCAGTTGAGTTGAGATACTGAGGAAAGTTGGATGCAGCCAGAGTAGTCTTAGTGTTTCTGCCTGTCTTTCATTCTGCCAATGACTCTTGGCTTGTGCATGCTATGTTCAGATGTTGATTTTGTGTACTGTTTTCAATGTTTTGGTTTCTATTTGCCTGTCCTTGCTCTTACATCAACTTTTTGTCTTAGTACTGCAGAAGCAGTTTGGCAGAAAGTGGACGACATGGGGAAGAGGCGCAGAGGACAAATGAGAGAAGACCCTGGGGTATTCCACAGCCTGGGAGCTGCTAATCTGTTCTGTTATTTTTGTATAACTGGTGTAGTCCAGATAGGGAAATGAATTAGTTGTGATTTTAATTTAGCGGTTCCAAAACCCGCTCTACTCTAAAAGAACATGAGGTTTGGCTCCCGAATTGGAATGTAACATCTTCCTCTTACAGTTGGGCTACAGAGAGAGTCTTAAGGGTGGGTGGTGGAAGACTCTTCTTCAAGAGATAGGAAATAGCAGTGTTATGCTGAAATCCATGTCTTCTACTACGCTTTCTGAACTGCCTTGTGAGTTTTGAATGCATGCTCTTTGCATGCAGCTGTTTCAGGGCTTGGGTTTTCACTTCAAATCTTAGTTTTGCTCTATGAATTTAGGTTCTCCTGTCCTTTTGAATGGAGGGGCACTTTGTTTTTGAAACATCCTCATAGGCTGCGTTCACAGGTTTTTCTTTTGATCTGAGTTACCTTTCTGTTTTTTAATGAAAGCAGAATTGCAGGTAGTTTCATAGAATGATAGAAGATCCTGAGGTGGAAGAGACCCCTAAGGATCAGCGAGTACATCGTCCCTCAAGTGCCCAGATGCACTTTTTATCTGCTAGAAATTGTTTTTCCTAGGTTTTGCCTGGGTTCTTGGATTATTGATCTGTGATTAATTGATAGACTGGGCTTTGTATTTAAGTGTCACATGTACAAAGCCCTATTTTAGAGCAGGAATTCTTGTGACTGCTCCTGGGTGCCAGAGTGATGTACCTATTCTCTCCTCCTGTACCTTACTTCACTCGTTTGTCTGTATGGAGCACGGTGATGATGTTACTACGGGGGCACCCGATAAAATACGTGCGTCAGGTTTTCTGCATGCCTGTGACTGATCTTTCTGGTTTGGGGGTTGTTTTTTTCTTATTTAGGAGAACGTCAAGAGGACCTCCAAGGGAAAGAAAGAAGTGCCAAGAGCTGACAAAGAAAGACCTGATGAGCAGGGTGGGACTGTAGGTTAGTTCTGGTTTAAGTTTTCTTTCTTACGCTCCAGCCAAAAGCCTTGTCCTAATCACTTGACACAAGCTGAACTGTGGGGTATTTTTAATCTCTTTAAAACAATGATCTGTCTTGCTATTGGCATTACAAGCTATAGTCAGGGCTGTACTTCAGGACTGTACTGTAGTGAGCTCAGAACAGGTATTGAGAGAGGAAAACACTCATCGTGCTTCTCCAAAAGGCTTCCAAGATAAAAGGCAGCAGATGGCTGTGCACAGGTGAGAATACAAAGAGAAGTCATTCTTCAGAAGGAGGAAGAGCAATCTGACTACAAGAGGAGCATGCCAGTTTTCCTGCTTGTGAGCAGCAGGGAGAGACTTCTCAGGAAGTAAGGCAGGTTGCCAGATGTGTATGGAAAGCTCCTGCAGAGTGTGAAGATCAGCAGGGGAGAAGAGAGTGGTGTTCCTTTCTGTGTTTAGCTGGTGATTGGAGGAAGCTGCTGCCCAGGCCTGTAATTAGGAGCTGTCACCCCCGTGCTCAGCAGGCAATTAAATGAGCAATCAGGTTATTTGGTAAAAATGTAAAAGACCATATTGACTTTATGCTTGGAGCCAGGGGGGAAATGTGAAGGTTTAGTGAGAATGATGGTTGTGATGAGGGCAGTCGGCCCAGCGATCCTTGTAGGAGATTTCTGGATGGGACAGAATGAGGCAAGAGGATGCTTAAGGACAGGAAAGGATGTGGTGGTGGTTGAGCCAACCAGTGTTAGGTTTTGTGATGGACCAACTTACCTTTTGGTAAGTTTGAAAACAAAGTGAGCTTCTGCGTGTGGCTGAGTCCGAAGGAATCTGAGCTTCTACCAGGCAGTCCCCAGGCTCTTGCACCTTGCTGCACAGCGTGGCAGTGAGGCACCTGGCACGGCGTGGGAGAAGTGAAGAGATTCTTTTCTTTTCATGAATATTCTTTTTGTGTCTCTGAGAACATTGAATGGGTTTGGGGCATCTTCCTCAGGAGCAAAGTTCTGATGAGGAGACTGCTTCCTAAGTGTGGGAGACCAGGCTGCGAGCTGCGTAACAAAACTTCTCTGCAGCGCGGTGCCTCTTGAAGTGCTCTGTTAACCTGTGAATTGTTGGCTGCGTGCAAAGTCTTTCAGCACTGCACTTCAGAAACCTGGGCTTTGACTGGTGTGCTGCCTGAGACTGATGTCACATTTGGCTTTTGTCTTGTTTCTTAGGGTATTGCGGTGCTGATAGTCAAGCCTTACGTACTGAAGCTGCCCTCTGTGCTTTGCGCCGCCATTATCCTCAGATCTCTTGATTTATTTATCATTTTCTCAGATTCTCTTGAAGTAACAGCAGAGGATTTTCTTATGGCTATGCAGAAGATTACTCCAACTTCACAGAGGGCTTTGGCTTCCCCTGGGCGAGCGCTATGTCCTATTGCCAAACCACTGCTTGAAAACTCCCTCGCAAGGATTTTACAGGCCTTGCAGAGAGTATTTCCCCACGCAGAGTCTGCGCTACAGGAGGACCACCAACAAGGTACAACAGTAGCATTCACTTCTTTAACATTCTGCCAAAGCAAAAGCTGCTCATTTGTGCCATCACCATCCACCAGCCTCTCCAGCGGAATGGCAGCAGCACTGTGTAACAGGCAGGGACACACCTTCATTGCAGGAATACCACACACAGTTTGTGTTCCGGATTCCAAACTGAAGTGTGGGATGGGAGCTGTGGATGACTTGCAATATGCAGTCGACAACAGCCTTCTCTACTTCAGCATCCTGTTTGTGGCAGTAGCTAACATCCTATTTCTCAGGTGTAAATATGGATCTAAGATTGAATGTACAAGGTAGCTCTTCAAAACATTTAATTAGGGGCAGAAGGGAAGGCTTCTAATGCCTGTCTGAAGAACGTCAGGACCACAAGTCACGTATAAGTGGTTTAAGCTAAATAATGCTTTAGCTACCATGATTTTTAACCCTAGGGTTTTAGCCTGACTGGCTGTGGATTGCAGTGCACACTTGTACACGAGATCAGAATGGTTTAGCACTATATACGCTGGGGCTCGGCTTGCCCAGCAGATGTGAGGTCCTGCCTATGACAGCCTCAGGCCTGAGCCGGTTTAGTCTGTCCGTTGGTGAGAGTCTGTAAAGTGATGAATTTGCTCGACCCCAGACAAATGGAGGTTTGTTAACAGCTATTATGCTAATCTCTGGAAAATATCCTACCAGGATCACCATCAACCTTTGAAGAAATGCCACCGCATAAAAGACCCCGAAGAGAAGAGTGGCAGTTCCTCCATCTTAGAGGGTAACTGTTTATGCTGATCTTCAGACATTTTAATGTGCAGCTTGTATAAGCTAACAGCTGAAAAGTTTTACTGTTGTCGCTACTGTTGGGTCAGTTATTTCAGCTAAACTTGAGAGATACAGAGGTCTCCTAGCTACTTACACTTCAGATGTGCTGAAAATTGGGGTGGACGGGTGGTGAAGAGATCCAGAGAGTTGTTCTGCCCCATATCAGGTTACTGACCAGCTGGTGTGTGTGTATTTGAGCTGGACAGTCCCCCTGTGTGATTCAAGAGCAAATAGCAGGATTGGTGGGATTTCGTAGGGGAGCTGTGGGATCCGTTGGTAAGAAAATGGGTTTTGAAAGTCTTTCTGATCACAGAGCAGCTTCTTATTTGCTGGAACAGAGAGAGTCTTTACCAACAAAGGAGGTTAGGGAAAAGCCTTTGACAGCTGTGTGTCTATTCATCACTTCACTCTGAAAGTTCTTTCCTCCTCCTTGTTCTAGAACTGCTCGTTACCAGCCAATGTGTGTGAGGCCACGGTTCTTACTAGTTGGAGAGCCAGGGAATGGGCAAACTTCTCATTTGGCACCTGCAGTAATACATGCCCTGGAAAAGTTTCCTGTTTATACGCTGGACGTGCCTGATTTGTTTGTTGGCAAGAGATCACGGGAACAAACGTGTGCACAGGTATCTCCTCTTTTTATGCTCATGGGGTTCACAAACTGTCTCTAAACTTGTAAAGGAAGTGACATTCATTGTTAATGGAGGTGGCCTGGTTTGGGCATGCTGTTTGGTTTACTTCTGCCCGAAAATCCACTTTTCTTCTGGATGGAATGATACCGATTGGGGCCGTTTGTGGAATTGCAGTGGTTCTGATTTAGATGTGTGTCTGTGTATAAGTGTGTGTGTATATTTTTATATATATACCTATCTACACACCAGCTTCCACTGCTGTAGTATATGCAGTAAAAGCATTAAGATTCATGGAACACTTCTGTCATCGAGGTACCATCTGCAGGCAGTGGCTTGTGGCCATCCAAAGCATGTAGTCTGGTCTGCCGGGCTCGCTGGTCATGAGAGGCTGCGCGTGAGTTAGCTGTTCAGGCAGGATGGAGACTGGTCACCTGTTTGCAAAGGGACTTGAGATCTTGAATTGTGAACCAGGCTTATTTACAGCATCAGCCCTCATCTTTTCACGTTGGTCTTTGCCTGTTCAGACTGCTCCAGACTCGACTGACTCAGATGTGTTCCTGCTCCAAACTGAAAATGGTCTAGTCTCCATCATGTAACCCTTTACCCAAACTGAGCTGTCTTGAAGAAGACAGGGTTAGTCTTGTCTTTTCAGGCACACCTCCACATACGTCATGTACATTGTGAGGTTCCTTACACCAGCTCTGTTCCTGTCTGTGTAACAATGTCTATCTTTGAGTCAAAGTGAAAATTCTATCTTTGGGTTGGAGAGTTGTTCTGGGGGTGGTTTGGTTTTGTGTTTTGGCTTTCGTGTACTCCTGTTTGGTAAGAGCGTTTGACTGGTCCCTGGTTACTTAGGAGCCTGTTCCAAATGGCTCAGTCTTCTTATCCAGGCTTTCATTTTACCAGGTGATGCAAGAAGCTCAAATAAAGACACCAAGTATCATTTATATTCCACTTATCAACTCGTGGTGGAAAGCTGCTGGAGAGCCACTGAAAGCAACCTTTATAAGACTACTGCAGGACATCCCATCATTTGCCCCAGTTCTGCTGCTTGCAACATCGGATGTGAGTTACACAGATCTCCCAAAAGAGGTATTGCCATCAATACTTTCCTTCTCTTTTGATTCAATGTCCTGTTCATCTGGAGCTCCTTGAAGCATTGGGGTACTGAAACAAATGCCTCCTGTTATTACTCGGGCACCCTGCCCAGGTCTCCTCAAATCTGCTTGGACAAAGCAATGCCAAAAGCATTTGTCTCAAGTGTTTTCTGAGTAAAGGGATTGACTTTGACCCAACTTTTCCCCCCTTCTCACACACTCCTGCTTATACGACAGATCTGTCCATTTTCTTCAGACAAGAACTCATGTGAGTTCAAGGTGGTTAGGTCTGAACATTAGTGAAGAATATGTAGTGCTGGCAATGGCACTGGGAAACCTATTTAAACTGAAAACATTTTTACTGAAAAGGGATATTTTTTACTGAGAAAGTACGGTGGTCACGCTGTAACAATGGACTGTAACTTTGTATTTCAATTCTTGAATAAGCATTTTTCATAGAAGTGAAAGCTTTACAGAGTTGATAGCTGAATTCCAAGTCCTGTTTAGTCACTTATAAATCGATCTGTAGTCGTATTCCTTCACAAAATTCAGCAAGAGTACATGCTGAGCATCCTAGACATATTTTGTCCCAAAAGCGGGGTCACCTTACCTAGAGGTGATTATCATCAGATGCTTGGAAAGGGCAGGAAGACAACTCCTCACAGTGTGTCTTACTCAGGTGACAATCTAGAATTTAGACAGGTACTCATCTTCTGGGAATAGAGTCTGAGCGTGTGTCGTCTTGTATCTGAAATACCTTTTCTCTTTGGGCTATAGATAAAAGAGCTGTTTGTTTATCGAGATGAAGTTTTCAATGTCCAGTGTCCTGATGAGGGAGAAAGAAGAAGGTTTTTTGAAGACCTACTTCTAAATCAAGCTCCTGCACGTCCTGAGTCCGTAAGCAGTGCAGGTGAGGATATTCTACATACAAAACGTGGGTACCTGTAAGTTAGTAGCTGTAGAGTTTTTGCTTTGTGGTATTTTTCTATCAGTAACTTTTCACAGGCTTGTCTGGGGGTAACATGGATTGAATGAGAGTTTCTGATGTGGTGGAACAACATGAAAATGGTCATGAAACTAAATCTGGGACAGAAAATGAAAGCGAGAAAGTTCTGGTGGGCAACATCTGCTTCTGAGAAGGAGAGTGTGGTGCTTCCTGAACATTCAGGCTTGAGAAAGAGTGAAATGCTGGGGTGCCAACGAGCACAAGGTTCTGAAGACTCAAATTCAAATGCTAAGTGAAAGGTCAAGCAGCTCATTTAAGCTGCTTTTGGATTACACTATTGATGAGCCTTCTTTGGTTCCATTCTTCCTGTAACACCTCTCTGCAGTCGGCACACAGTGTTTCTTGTGTAAGGATGCTGCCCCTGTAGTTACTGAAAGCCCAAGTCGTGTCTTTCTGCAGATGCTGGTGTTTTGCTCCTGCAGGTTGTTTTTCAAGTGGTACCTAAAGGGAAACCAGCCTTTGACTTCCTTTTATTGTACGAGTATCTTCCCAGTAATGAGCAGCGTGAGTTAAAAAGCTGTACTTCAGGCAGTGTGGCCCCAGCGTCACCTGTTGAACAGAAGGCTTACATGCTCCTGTTCGCAGTGCAAGGTGTGTTTCCTAAGCTACATGACTTGGGAGTGAGTGTTAGCCTGCCAGACTGTCACGGCAACGCCAGTGTATTTCCCCCCTGGCTGTACCCTGCCTTTCTCTCTAGTGCTTTTCTTGTATGCCCGAGTGCCTTCTGTTGATGGAGCAGTGACTTTGGCCAGAGAGAAAGTAAAAGTCAAGTGCTTCTCAGTGAAGAAATAACTGGTAACAGTTCTGTCTCTGGCCCTGCAGAGAGACTGTATTCCAGGATAATTCACTGACCCTGTAGCCCACCCAGAGAAGCAGAAATCCCGACTGAAGCAATTTGTGCCGTTCCAGGTGCCTTGGTACACCCTGTGACTGGTGCAAGCTGTTCTCGTGTTGGTAACGCAGCGGGAGTTCACAGAGGGCCAGGGATTGTGGCTGGCAGTGAGCTCAGAGTAAGTCGAATTTCAATGTTGTTAATATGGAAGTGGGACATATTCTTGCTACATGGACAGCTGTAAATTAAGCTCATTGTTGAAAGGTGCCAGTGGAAACAATTTGTGAAAACATTCCACCTGTAACGGACTACGACTGTGGTGTTGCCACACGTGGTGTAGGCTGCTGTTGGTTCTTTGGGGGAACTAAGATGTAGGAGGCTGGCTTCTCTTCCTAATTCTTCATTTCAAAGGGCTTGTTTAAAATAGCCCACCGACAAGCCGCTTGTACTGTTGGTTCTTCGTGTTGCAGCAGTTTGTATGATGGATTTAGGGGCTATTCTAAACTTGTTTCCGTTTTCTCTTCAGCAACTGTTGACTTTAGCCACTGTGGCAACTAAGAACTTCACTGTCTCTCACTTGGAAAGACTGTATGGTGTTCTTGCTCGGTGCATTTACCGGCATGGGGAAGATTACGACACAACCCAACTAGTGCAGGTGATTCTTTCCTGTGTCTTACAGCACTTTGTCTCACTGTTACGCGTGCGTGAGTCCCGCCTGCGTGTGTGTGCGCTCTGGACATGGCACTTAGCAGGGCGTTACTCTTCACTGCTTAGTTGCCTGTGTTAGAAGACTTTTCCATTTCACTCTGAGGCCATTTCTCCGTATTGCAAAACCCTTGTTGGACTTGGCAGAGTCGTTGTCAGTTTCTGCAGGGAACGGCTTGATCTGGAAGACAGTGGGTCCACCCCCACAGCCATCTCCAAGCAGTTAACCTCAGTCTGTCAGGAACCTTCCCCACAACCTTTGTCGTGAGCAACTTTATTTTGACACAGGGGGAGATTTCTGCCTCTGACGGTTTAATAGTCCTTGAATCCATTTGGTTTTGAGCTGCTTGTGCCTGAGAAGAGAGCAAATTCCTTCTACTTCTCAGCCTGCCTTGAAAAAGAGGAAGACCTGGTCTTTGGCCCTTGTCTTCCACATCTGACAAAGAATTAGTCCGGACGTTCTGTTCTGACTGTGCAGCCCTGAGGATGCTTTGGATTCAGGGATGCCATTCCTGACAAATAGGCCCATCTCTCATCCAGCGTTGTGATGTGGCTTAGCATGGGAAGGGACGGGTTTCTGTTGCCTGGGGCTTGTGAGGTTTTGTGACTTCACTTGTAATGCTTAAATTAAGAGAGACTTGATTTCTTTGTTTCCTACTTCAGCTTTAACCAAAAAACCCCAAGCCTCCTACTCAGAGTGATGCTGCAAGTCAGTCAGGAGCAAACTCTGTGTATGAAGAGAGAAGTCTTTAACAAGTAATGATTCAGGGTGCAGAAGGGAGCATTTCCAGCATTTAGTTGGGGCTTTTCTGGAACTGTCTCCTCTTTCTACCTGTTGGAACCACTGTGGATACAGAGCCATGGTCCCGTGATACAGATCCACACTGTCTCTCTTGTCTGTGCTGACAGGATCCAAAGATCCATGTTTTTAACATCTGTGGAAGTAAAGAAAGACGTGGTGGTGGTGGCAGCAGCGCATGTATTTGCTAAATATTGCTAACAGTTGCGTGTGTGGACAGATTCTTTATTCCTGTGATGAATAAATAAGCAGGGTCCTGAAGCTCTTGTTCATGCTGACTGCTGGTTTGTCTTTTCTTCTTCCTAGGAAATGAAGAAAGAAATTGAAGCCTTCAGTCATGCCTTCCATCATGACTGACTTCAGGATTCTTCCACTCCGATGTTCTCTTCTCACTGCACACTGTTCTGTGTGCAGTCTTCAATAAATGTTACTTCCACATCTATTAAACAAATATATTGTAAAATTGATTAGGAACACTCAAAGTCCTTTAGCTGCTTTTGATATTTTCATCATTATCTAGAAGGCCCATCCTAAGTCTTTGCCTGATCTTTCTGCACTGAGACACTCCTGGTTTTCACAGGGAAATTAACCTCAAAGTCCAGGAACACCACTTAGTAAATCAAGGGGAAAGACTGGGCTTTGGATCACAGGAAACACTCTCCTACCAAAACACACAAGCGCTGTCTCAAGTCCCAGTCCCAGAAAACCGGGAACAGATTTGCCTCCCAGAATCCCAACTGCAGTTTATGACAAGCAGGACGGCTGCCATGCTGGGCAGCAGAGTGACTGATCCTCACTGCAAGCCCAGCAGGCACCAATGCAGAACAGAGATCAAAGACTGACTGGGAAATACATTCCTACTGCTAGGAAAGGAGGGTCACTCCTAAGCAAAGTCCTACTAGGGGATGTGGGCCTCAGGATTGGCCGGTGGGGATGAAAGTTACACCAACTCCAGTGTCCAGAAACACAGGATTTAAAAGCACTTTAAAGTACTTCAGGGCCAAATACTTTGTCAGTTGTCAGGTAACAGCATCTCGGGAGCCCTTTGCCATTCTGCTTTCCCTTTCATTACTTTTACACACCAACTTGTCCATAATTTTGTACATTTAAATCTAAAGTGGTGTCATTTACCAAAAAACACCTCATTGTAATATGAAAAAAAAAAAGGATTACTAACTCTGATAATCAAGAGAACCTTTCCTATATACAAAACCCATCTGTGAGTTCCCAGTGTGGGTAAAAAGTAGGTAGCAGGGGGAAAAATGTCCTGCACAATCCTCTATTTATTAATGGACTAAAGCTACTGAATCCCATCAGCAGGAGCTCATTTTCTCCTCGATATTAAATCTCTCTCTGTGCGCTCCATCTTCCCCAGTCTGCAACTCTGGCCTCACTGCTGGAGCTCTACATGCAAATGATTTTATGGGTATGAACTGTTGCCCTAAGCTCAGCAGGATTATTCACAGCTACAAAGTCAAGCATGCAGATACACACACACAGGTATTGTCAGACCAGACAGGAGGTTCCAGGACAATTTTCATTGCCCTGGTTGCTGGTATGGTTGGAACTTAATAGCAATCATACCTAAGAACACAGCTGTATTCAGTATAACTCTGGAACAATCAACAGTCTGAAGCCAAACACAACTGTTATATTGCCTACTTTATCCTTTTCTTAGAAACAGGAATATTCTTTTACTGAGATCAGCTGCTTTCATGTGAGTAAAATACCATTTTAATCTATCCCTAGGCAGGGGCATCCCTCCAGATTTACTCCAGTTCTTTAAGATGCTTCCGAAGGGACAACAGAGAAAAACTTTCTTGGAAGAAGCGAAACCCATCTTGGTACCAAAAAATTATTTCCTAAACGAACGTTTCTTGTGGAAGAGTGGCTGTGTGAGAAGCAAGGCCATGGCTCTATGGAGCCATTGTTCGAGCAGTCTCCTGTGTAACTTACTAGTACGAGTAGGCGTTGCACCATCCCGACGCAAATGACAGAGAGGAAGGTCAGTATTTTTGATAGCGATGTTACACAGTGACAAGGTGTGGGAACAAGATGTATGTTTCAAGGATCTGCTGTTCCTGAGGATGAGAAACACCGTTCCCAGACCGCAAGATGAGTGATGTAACCTTTAACCAAGAACCAATCAAGTTGTGACAATTATAATATGCATTAGTAGCAATTAATATGTATTAACGATAGTATAAAAGAAAGCCGTTGGCCATCATAAATCGAAGCCTGCTGATTGCTCATATTGAGTGTATCCATGTCGTCCCTCCGTCACGACAATCTCTGTGTCTCTGTCTCTCTTCATGGGCTGTAAGTGCTGGCAGGGGTTTGTTCTAACGTGGGTCACAAAATCTCCTGTCTGTCTGCCCCTGCTCCAGTGTGGGGCCTCTCCACGGGCTGCAGGTGGGGTCTGGGCCTTTTCCATGGGATGCGGGGGGACACCCACTCCACCATGGGTTTCTCCAGGGGCTGTAGGGGCATCTTTCTCTCTGGCACCTTGGGCGCCTCCTCCCCACTTCCCTGGCCTTGGTTCCTGCACAGTTTCTAACATCTTCTCACTCCCTTCTCTGGGATCAACAAGCGGCTGCTGGCGGTTTTATCTCCTCAGTGTGATTCCCAGAGGATCTGTGACCATCGCTGATGGGCTCAGCCTTGGTCAGCAAGGAGTCCTGGTGACAGGAATAGGACAAGGGGACAGGGCCTCAAGCTGCACCAGGGCAGGGTCTGATCAGATGTTAGGAGAAAATTTATCACTGCAAGTGTTGTCAGGATGTGGAACAGGCCACCCAGGGCAGGATTTGAGTCACCATCCCTGGATGTGTTTAAAAAAAGGGTAGATGTGTTAATTGAGGGATATGGTTTAGCATAGGACAGGAAGGGTTACACATCAAGATCTTTTGTTGGTGTTTTCCAGTCTTGTAATTCTGTGATGCTGAGACTCCGGCCTTGAGCCGGCTGGTGTTGGCTCTGCCAGGCCTGGGGAAAGCTTCTCACTGCGCCTTGCAGAAGCCACACATGCAGCTCCCCCACCCCACCACCAAACCCCTGCCACACACAACCACAACACGTGTCAAGGTCCCTCTGGACAGCATCCCTTCCCTCCAGCGTGTCAAGTGCACCGCACAGCTCAGTGTCACCCACACCTTGCTGAGGGTGCACTCGATCCCACTCTGCATGTCACGGGTGGAAATATTCAATAGGATGGGTGGCAGGATGAACCTTGGAGGGGCAGCACTTTGTAGTGGTTTCCACTTGGACATTGAGCCATGGAGGGTAACTCTTCCTTTGACCTTCTTGTTAACCCTTTCCATCCCCATGGAGAGCTGGCAAAGCTGCTGGGGACAGCAAAGAACTCTGGGAGGGCCCCCGTTGCTACCAAGGATACACTCAAACAGAAGCATCCAGACGTTAGTCAGCAACTGACCATCCAGCGACCATGGCGCTGCCACCTCTGTGGCACACATCGTGGGGTCCCTCTGCCCCCACCATGATGCCATTTGTCTTCCCTACCCACTACCTGGGAGGTAAGGCCTGACCCCAATCCTGGCTGCTCAGGGACCCACTCTGGGGAACTCCACAGCCCCTCCTCCATCCCACCTCTCCCTCCTCCCTCTCAGTGCCCTCGCGCACGCTGCTGTCCCAGCCGGGGATATGATCACCAGCGCGTGTTCATGTCTCTCTTTCAGGACCCACCAACCGCCACCATCTGCCTGGGCAGCAGCAGCAGCCGTTACCTGCACCCTCCCGCTGCCCTGCAACAGAGCTGAGGTACGTCCACGCTTGGGGCCTGCTCGGCGGGTGCCTGGGGGACTCCCTCCAGCCCCCAGCCTGATGCATCTCCCTCTCCCCCCTGCAGATCTCCAAAACGGCCTGTGGGACAGCTGATTCAACCACCACGGTTTCAATACCAAGTGGATCAACACCAGAGCAGCTGCACTGGCAGGCACCCAGACCATCCAGTCCCCATGGATGTGGACAGTGTCACAGGCTGTGACATCTCTGTGGACACCGATGTCCCCATGGAATAGGACAGCCTGCCAGGCACTGCCATCTTACTCAGCTCTGTTGCAGGGATGGGGGAAGGTAGGGAGGGAAGAAGGGTGTTGATAATGGATTTAGTTTCTTTGATGACTGTTTTGTTCTCCTTTTCCATTAAAAGCCATTTATTCAGAACCTTTCTGTGTCTGCATGGGATGGGCAGGGAGCACCAGAAAATAACACGAAACAGCTGCAAGAGCACCCCCAAATCACATCCCTTGCTCAAACTGGATCCATTTGTCACTATTTATTAACAAACTGGTAAAAATGAGCTCTAAAGCAGAAACAACCCTTGCAGGAAACTGACTTGGCGTTGTAATAAACCTTGTATAATCAATTTGTTAATCAAACCGGTAGGCAGTTAAACTATGCTGACCTTTGTAACTAAGCTGCTATGAATGGTAATTGATGTGAGGGTACAGGATCACAATATATAGGCAATGAAACATTTTTTTTTTTTATGAAAAAATCCTCCATTATGAAATTCCTTCAAAATATTCATCACCCAATTAAAACCTCTCCAATTTCTTATGCAAGTCTTAATTTTTTAGAGAGAATTACCTGAGGAGTTATGCTTGTAAGGGCTTTCTGGCTGTTAATGAGCCTGATGGTGCCTCTGGTGAGTCCAGAGACTTCAGATACCAAGAGGAGAGTGATGAAACCTCTCCAGAAGTTCAAGTCAGGAGTAATGCCCAAAGTACCTTGAAGCACTAACAGGCCCCACTGGGAGCCATTCCTGACAAAGCCTCCCCATGGGCTCGTTAGAGCAGACAACTGGAGGCCATGAGGACAAACACGGGCAAAGCACAGGCAGCTCTGATGCTGAGGACACCCTGGCTTGGTGTGATGAAGCAGAAATGCAAAGCGCTGACCCCCAGCCCCTGGGCAGGGAGATCCTGACCCTCACCTGTGTCTCAGGGCTCTTCCTTGGGATGTGGGGTGGCAACACATGGGGACGGACAGGGGTATGACACTTTGTGGCCTCCCCTTGTGTGGGTGCAAGGAGGCAAGCATGCTTCATGGCCATGAGGACAATGTGTCTTCCCTGAGGCCTCTGTGGCAGGGACATCAGCCACAGCCAAGGGGGCAATGACTTCATTTCTACCAGGCCCTTTCAGCCTGGCTGGGACCTTGGCCATCTGCACCACAGCCCATCCCACACTGCCCCACACCTGTGCCTGTTTCCTTGCAGGCTGCAGGGATGCAACACTCTTCTCCACCTTGTTCCCACCCCATGATGTCCCTGCCCGTACTGCTGTGTCTCCCTCCTCACCAGCTGATCCCACAAGCACAAAGCCACCAGCTCATCCACACTTGCTCCCAGTGTCTTCTAGCACCACATCACTGCCCTCAGAGTGACATTTATTTATCCTGACGTCCACTCTGACTTTCAGAGATGCCGTTTCATGTGGTGCACCAGAATTCAAGGTGGACAATAAGTGTTATTGTCTGTGCAGCCACAGTCCTCCCAGTGCAGCCCAGTGTGCTCATGGCCAGATCCCTGTTCAGCACCTCTGGCTGCTATGGCATCCCCTGCAATGCCCAAATTCTTCTCTTTGTGGCTGGTTCTCCACCCATCATGTCTGGTCCTGCCTTGATGTGTGGGTGTTGTGCTGGAACCTCTTGTCCCGGTATCAGCCCAGTCGAGAGCCGAGCACCACACAGCCGCTCCCTCTCTAAGAGGGGGTGTGTGTAGGGGGGGATTGGGAAGGGGAGAAGCGTGGGAAAAGGGAACCAAAGAAACCCTAAATCTGACAGGCTGGGATAAGGACAGTTTACTGGGACTGCAGAGAGAGAAACAGGAACAACAGTAGGACTTTGTACACACAACAGGTGAAGCACAATGCAGTTTCTCTCTGAACCCCACAGCTCTGGCCGCACAGCTCACAGCCATCCTGAAAACACATGTGTCCTGGAGCTGAGTTCAACTGCCCCCACCAGATTCCCTTTATGCTGATCATGGTGTAATTTGAATGGAATATGCTTCTTGGGCAGTTTGGGTCACCTGTCCTGGCTGTGTCCTCTCCCAACTCCCTGGGTGCCCCCCACCTTCTCATCAGTAGTGGAGTATAAACAGAAAAGTCTTTGATTGCTTGAACACAACTAAAGCCTTTCTGCTATCAGCACCGCTGTCATCCTAACACCCAGACATGGCACCACACAGGCTGCTAGAAAGAAAATCAACTGTATTCCTCCCCAAACCAGGCCACCTTTGTAGACAACAAGGGCAACACAACGGTGGGCTCACTCCTGTAGTCATACACTATGGATACTCCCCTTGGTCAGTTATGGTCAGCTGGGCCTTTCCTGTCCCCTTCCAGGCACTTGTGCACTCCCAGTTGACTCATTTCTGGAGCAGAATTAGAAAAAAGGCCTCGATGCTGTGCAAGCACTGCTCAGCAGGGAACAAAAGTTTATTGAGACTTTTGCTTACAAATACAAACCACTGAACTATGGGGGCTGCCAACATGAACATTAAATGCCAGGAGGAGGAGATCTCTTCTGGTTGGAAATCTTCTTGATGTTCCTGTTCCTCAAATCCCAGAGTTTCTCAAGGTCTGTTTGAAAGCAAGCTCTGTTTTGTTAGCAGTTCATGTGTGCTTGCAGATGGCTCTCCAACTTCTGGTGCCTCTAACAAAATGGAAGCAGTAAAAAGGTTAGAAATAAGATATAAACTCTATTAAAGGAGGTTAGAAATAAGAAACAAAGCCAAGAGATCCTTTCTAAATGACATTGCAGTGGGCCACTGGAAGAAGCCTCATGTTTTCACAGCCTGGTCCCACTAATCTGGGAAAAGAGCCGCTCTTGTAGCTGCCTGAGGGCTAAAACAGGAGGGCTCAACCACTCTAGAAGTCTTCTGGAGGACAGTGATGATATTAATAGAATCTCATAGTCATGGACTACCAGGTAGGAAGGGAACTCAAGGATCATTTGGTCCAACCATTTTTGGCAAGTGCTCAGTCTCCAGAAAAGCACCACACAGACCAGCTGGCCCTGCACCCTATCCCACTGAATCTTATAAACCTCTGATGTTGGGGAATCCATCACTTCCCATGGGAGATTATGCCAGTGGATGCTTGTTCTCAGGGTAAAAGATTTTCCCCGTGTCCCGTGGGAATGTCTCCAGGAGGAACTTGCACCCGTTATTCCTCAGCTATTTCATGTGACTTCTAAAACCAGGAGTCTCTCCCTTCTTTGTAGACAGCCTTTCAGGACTGGGGCCTGAAGGCTGAACAAAACCATCTCCCTCAGCCTTTCCTCAGATGGCAAGCTGCCCAGGCCTTGGGTCATCTTTCTGGCTCCTCTCTGGACCTTCTCCAGACTGGCCATGAACATTTTTAGAGCAGTGACCAAAACTGCACCCAGTATTCCAGGCGTGGCCTGACAAGTGCTGAGTAGAGTGGGACAGCGACTTCTTTATCTCCGCTGGTCATACCCATGCTGATGCACCTCGTTTGCCTCAGCATTTCCCTGTTTATTCCTAGTGAGCTGCTGATTCATAAGAAGCCCCAGGTCCCTTTCCACAGAGCTCTTCTCCAGCCAGGTGGATCCCAGTTGGTGCTGTGCTCCTGGATTATACTTTCCCAGCTCCTAGAGCCTACACTTCACCTTACCCATTCATCCAGCTATTCCATCTCTTCCCACCGGGTGGCAGCCCCTTCCCAAGTGTCTGATTTCCCCACTGAGTACAGTATAACCCACAAGTTTCATCAGGGTTAACTTCTTTTGGGTCATACTTCAGGAAGCTTCTTCCAGCTCCCCAGTGCACGACAGCAGGGCAGGATTGTGGTTGCCTCACGACTCTTTTGTAGATTTGGAGTTGTTCTTGGTATTACTACTTGTGGGGAGAAGTTTACTGAGATTTAACAAGGGGGAGTGTAGGGTCTTGCATCTGGGGAAGAACAAGCCCAGGTACCAGTATAGGCTGGGGACTGGCCTGTTGAGGAGCAGCCGAGGTGAGAGGGACATGGGGGCAGCATGACCATGAGCCAACAAGGTGCCCTCCCGGCTACGAGGGCCAATGGCATCCTGGGGTGCCACTACGAGGGACCAGCAAGTGTGTGATTTGTAGGTCAAGAGAGGTCCTTTACCCCCTCTCCCATGCCCTGGTGAGACTGTACCTGGAATGTTGTGTCCAGTTCTGGGCCCCTCAGTTCAAGGACAGGGATCTCCTTGAAAGAGTCCAGCACAGGGCCAGCAAGAGGGTTAAGGGAGTGGGACACCTTCCTTATGAGGAAAGGCTGAGGGAGCTGGGCCTCTTTAGCTTGGAGAAGAGGAGACTGAGGGGTGACCTTATTCATGTTTATAATGATGCAAAGGGTGAGAGTCAGGAGGACAGAGCCAGGCTCTTCTCAGTGATGGCCAGCGATAGGACAAGGGGCAACAGGAGCAAGCTGGAGCAGGGGAAGTTCCATGTGAATGTGAGGAGAAACTTTCTCACTGTGAGGGTGATGGAGCACTGGGACAGATGGTCCTAGAGACATTCAAACCCTCCTGGATGTGTTCCTGTGTGATTTAATCTAGGTGATCCTGCTCTGGCAGGGGAGGTTGGACTAGGTGATCTTTTGAGGTCCCTTCCAACTCCTAACATTCTGTCATTCTATGGTTCTGTGATTCTTACCCAAGGGAGCGATCCCAAAAGCTCCTGACACCATTTCCAGGCTCTACCAGCGTCCACCTTAGAAACTGCTCAATGTCCTAGTACAGCTCCAAAGCAAAAGCTTTGAGTGTTGACAGATGTTCCTGGCCTGAAACCTCCCCAGGAGGCCGCTAGCGGCTGCAGTAACCTTTGTGCTCAGGGCTTTCCTTGCCTAGGGAATGGTCCTAACTATGCCTGATGTCCATATTTAAAACTGATAAATGTCCAGCAATAGCTCCTAAAGAAGAGGTTTGAGGGTAGAAAGATGTTCCTGCCCTGAAACCTCCCAGGTATCCCACTAGCACCCCCAGGAACCTTGGGACTCAAGACTGTCCTTACAAAGATAAGTCCTTGTCCTGGTTTTGGTCAGGATGGAGTTAACTTCATTTGTAGCAGCGGATGGAATGCTGTGTTTGAGAGTTAAAATGAAAGCAGTGCTGATAACACCCTGATGTTGGTAGTTGCTGTCAGACAGTCAAGGACTTTCTCAGCTCTTCATGGGAAAGGAGGGGCGAAGCCAGGACAGGTGACCTAACTGATCAAAGAGAGTATTCCAGGCCAATTACGTCCTGCCCAGGATATCGGGGGCTGACGGGAGGAAGAACGGGGGCGGCTCCGGGACGCGCGGTTCTTGGGGGACAGTCGGGTTCCGGGACGGCTCTGGGTGGCACGGCCTGAGCTGTGGGTTCGGTGAGAAACTGCATTGTGTATCAACAGCTTCATATATTTTTGCTCTAAAGTCCTGTTAGCATTGTTATATTTTATCTTTCTCTTATCTTAGTAAACTGTCCTTATCCCAACCCACGGGCCTCTTTGTTTCTTGGTTTTGGGGTTGTTATTTGCCCCTTCCTTTTCCCTTCCCTTGCCTCTCACCCCACCTTTCCCTCTTCCCTTGCTCTTTTCCTTTGAAAAGCAGGCAGCTGCGTGGATCTCGGCTCTCAGCCGGGGTGAAACCACAACAGTCCTAAGAGTGGCTGTTGTAATTTTCAGGTGCTACCAGCGTCTAACTTCCAAACGTTCAGCAACATCTCCCAAACAAAAAGTGAGAGAGCTGAAAAAAGTTCCTTGAAATGAAACCTCCCCAGGTAGCCAACTAGCTACCCTAGTAACCTTGGAGATCAGGGATTTGCTTGCTAGGACAGTCCTAACAGTGCCTGATGTCATTTTCAGACTCTACCAGCATCCACATTTGACCTTGCTCAACATCCAGCAATAGCTCCCAAAGAAGAGTTGTGAGAGCCTAGTAATCTTCCTGGCCTGAAACCTCCCCAGGTAGCCCACTAGCAGACCCAGTAGCCTTGGGGCTCACGTCTTTCAAAGATAACAGAATGGTCCTAACAGTGCCTGACATCATTTCCTAACATTAACAGTATCCAGATTCAAAACTGCTAAACCTCCAGAAATAAATATCCCCCCCGCCCCCCTGTACTGAAAAATTAGAGGGCTGAAAGATGTTCCTGCCCTCAAACCCCAGTAGGTAGCCCACCAGATTCTCCAGGAACCTTGAGACTCAGGTCTGTCCTTACCAAGGTAATGGTCCTAACATTGTCTATCGTTATTTTCAGGCTCTAACAGCCTCCCTCTTTGAAACTGCTAAATGTCCAGTAATGGCTTACAAATGAAAGGCTCAAAGGATGACTGATGTTCCTGGCCTGACACCTGCCTAGGTAGCCCACTAGGAGTCCCAGCACCCTTGGGGACCAGGGCTTTCCTTGCCTAAGTGAACAGTCATAACAAGACCTGATGATATTTTCTGGCTCTAACAGCATCCCCCTTCAGAAATGCTAAGCATCTAGCTATAGCTCCCAGTCAAAAGGTACAAGGGCCTAAAGATCTTCTTGACTGGAAACCTCCCCAGAGAGGCCAAAAGATGCCCCAGTAATGCTGGGGCTTAGGGCTTTTATAGACAATGGAATGGTGATAACAGTGCTAGACATCAGTTTTCAGCTCTACCAGCTTCTAGTTTTGAAACTGCTACACATCCATCACTAGCTCCCAAACAGAAGTTACGAGGGACTAGTCATCTTCCTGGCCTGAAACGTCCCAGGGTAGCCCACTAGCAGACCCAGAAACCTTAGGACCCAATAATCTTGCGGCTCAGGGCTGTCATAGGCGATGAAATCATCCTAATGGTGCCTGATGTCATTTTCAGGCTGTACTATTGACCAACTTTGACCTTGCTACACGTACAGCAACACATCCCAAACAAAAGGTGCGAGGGGTGAAAGATGTTCCTGGCCTGAACCCTTCCCAAGTACTGCACTAGGAGCAACAGTAAGCTTGGACCTCAGGTATTCCTAGCCACAAGAATGGTCCTAAAAATACCTGATGTCAATTTTGGGCTCTACCTTCATTGACCTTCAAACATGCTGAATGTCCAGCAATAGAGTCCCAGGTTCTTTAACACCTAGTGCTGTCATTTTTTGTTAGAGGCACCAGCAGTTGGAGAGCCATATGCAAGCACACATGAATTGTGAACAAAGTGGAGTTTCCCTGCAAACATACCTTGAGAAACTCTGGGATTTGATGAACAGAAACATTTCCATCAGAACAGATCTTCTCCTGACATTATTTTGGCTGGGGTGGAATTAATTTTCATGTTGGCGGGTCTGTGGTTTGGAACTGTAAGCAAAAAGGTCTAGGTTTTGATTGACTTTCCGCTCCATTCATCCCCACCTCTCCTCCCAAGCATAGACGAACTCTCTCTAAGAGTCCCTTTCATTAAAAAACTCAAGACTTCTACAACTAATTGGATTATTGTTAGGTGTTTAGTGATGAAGATTTCAAAGGAATTTGCCATGGAGGACCTTTCCAGTCACAGGTATTTTCTGTCTTGGCTCAATTGATACAAGAAGTGACAGCAGCATTCTGTGATGGGTATCTGTGTGATAAGGAGATCTGGACAGGGAGGAAAAGCAGTGTCTTGAGATCCAACCCTGTATGGAGAACCTTGCTCTTCCCCAAGCCCAGCAGTTCCCTCACTGGCGTCAGATGTTATTATAGCTCAGGCAAACTGAGAGTAAAAAATCCCCAAACACTAATAAACCCACTAGATACAGACTGATCCTAACATGAGTTACCATGGCCAGCAATGTGCAGAAGATGAGCAGCTTAGAAACGCCCAGTCCTGAGTTTCCACAGGGCATCCTTGAGCTCCTGGTTCCTCATGCTGTAGATGAGGGGGTTCACTGCTGGTGGAACCACTGAGTAAAGAAACGTCGCTACCATGTCCAGAAATAGGGAGGAGATGGAGGGGGGCTTCAGGTGGGCAAAGAAGGCAGTGCTGACAAAGAGGGAGACCACGGCCAGGTGAGGGAGGCAGGTGGAAAAGGCTTTGTGCCATCCCTGCTGCGAGGGGATCCTCAGCACAGCCCTGAAGATCTGCACATAGGACACCACAATGAACACGAAGCACAGAAAGGCTAAACAGACACTGACCACAATGACTGCAATCTCCCTGAGGTAGGCATCTGAGCAGGAGAGCTTGAGGATCTGGGGGATTTCACAGAAGAACTGGTCAAGGGCATTGCCGTGGCAGAGGGGCAGTGAAAATGTACTGGCTGTGTGCAGAAACCCACTGCCCCAGGCAGCTGCTGCCATGTGGACACAAGCTCTGCTGCCCAGGAGGGTCCCGTAGTGCAGGGGGTGGCAGATGGCAACGTAGCAGTCATAGGCCATGACAGTCAGAATATAGTACTCTGTTGCAATCAAAAAGTCAAAGAAAAGGAGTTGAGCCAGACATCCTGTGTAGGAAATGGCCCTGGTGTCCCACAAGGAATTGGCCATGGCTTTGGGAACTGTGGTGGAGATGTAGGCAAGGTCAGTAACAGAGAGGTTGAGGAGGAAGAAGTACATGGGGGTGTGGAGGTGGTGGTCACAGGCTATGGTGATGATGATGAGGCCATTGCCCAGGAGAGCAGCCAGGTAGATGCCCAGGAAGAGAAAGAAGTGCAGGAGCTGCAGCTCCCGTGTGTCTGCAAAGGGCAGGAGGAGGAACTGGCTGATGGAGCTGCTGCTGCTGGACATCTGCTGCCATCAAGTGTGGAGACCTGTCCAAGGAGGAAAAGGGACAGTGAGAAGTTAGGGAACTCTTCTCAAAGGAAAACCACATAGGGAACACCCTCAGATTGACTCACTGGATTCAGGAAGACATTTGTCAGGTCCCTTTTGTGAGTCTGTTTTGTGCTGGCTTGAGTGTGCCACTGCTGGGAGGAGGGTTGGCTGTGGGCTCTGGAGAACTCAGTCCTGCCTTGCAGCAGTCAGGAAATAGAAGGATGGCCTGATCTCAGACTAAATCCCCTGTGGATAGGAATGAGCTGAGGAGTGTTTCTTCTGTCAGAACTCCCTGACATTGCTGCTGCAGTGCCAGTGAAACCTTCCCCTGAGTGCAGAGTGGGGAGAGCTGCTCTGTCCATCAGCCCTGCTCTCAGCTGCCCTGTGCTGGACACTCTGTGATCACACCCTGCAGATCCCTGCAGAAGAAACTGGACCCCACAGAGAGCTGAGGAATCCAGTCTCCCAGGGCAGAGCTCCAAAGCCCTCCTGCTGTCTCATCCTACCCAAGGAGGATCTCAGCTCCCCGCTCCCAGCCAGGGACACACAGGGCTCAGTGCAGCTGCCCACACACAGGTGATGAGTGGCATTGCCACGGCCTCTGTGCCGAGATGTCTCCTGCATGGGGCTCCTCTCTGGGGCACAAGAGTCCCTGGGAGAGCGGTGCCATTCTGGGCGGCAGCTGCAGCCCAGCAGGAGCCCCTGGAAAGTCTTTAGTCCTCAGATGTGTGTCCTGGGTCAGCTCAGTGCCAGCCACACCAATGGAGATTCCCAGAACCCCAGGTAATGTTGGGACAAAGGCAGCAAGGACAGGAGGTGAAACAGCAAGAAGTGTTAGAGCCAGGGCTGGAAGGACAGGGACAGACAGAGAGACACAAGTGTTTCTCCTCAATGGGCATCCGGCTAACAAGGAGAAGACTCATCTTGAACCCCTGAAACTCTGGCTGCAGAGTCTGTTCTGGGTGGCAGAAACCTGGTGGTTGCTGTGGGAAAGTGTCTGCAGTGCGAGGGATGTCAGGGAGGTCTCAAATCCCCACTGACAGGGCGTTTCAGGGAGCTGCTCCTTCTCCCTCCCTGACAATGTCTCTGCTGCCTGGAGCTGTCCCTGCAGCTGTTTCTCTTTGCCCATCTCACCTCCTGCTCTGTGCTCACAGACCTCATCCAACCTGCCCTGTGCTCAGCTCTGCTCTGCAGACCCCTCCTGGCATCAGGGCACTGCCCTGGGAACCTCTGTGTGTGCAGGGCTCAGCCCAGGCTCCAACATCTTCATGAGAATCAAGTTTTCACTGCATGTTCTCAAGGGGAGAAATAAGTTCTCATCTACCACACTCAGCACAGCCCACAGGAGAGGAAACGTCAAAGCAAAGACTCTGCCTTTGGAGAAATATTCTCTTTGGCATTTCTCAAGGATCAGCTCTGGCTGGGAGCAAAGCTGACCCATGCAGCACTTTCTTACAGCAGAAGGACCTTCCCCTGCCCTTCCCTGGGAGTCCTTCAACCCAGAGGTGCTGTCTATATCCCTGTGGAAAGCCCAGCAGGCAGGCTGAGTGCTGACCCTGGCAGCAGCAGAGTCCCTGCCCCAGCAACCAGACCCTGGGTCACAGGGATCCTGCAACAAGGACAGCCCTGGGCACCCCTCAACCATGCCCAGGAGAAGACAGCTGTCCTGCCCTGTCCCTCTGATGGGGCAGAAGGGCATCCCTTCCAGGCAGCACCTTCTGGTCCTATAGAGAACCTGTCCTCCTGACAGATCCCACACACCGCCCCATGTCCCAGCTTTAGGAGATCCCTCCAGGAACAGAACCTGCATTGCCCTGCACCCACAGGCATACCAGGGAGAGGCTGTGGATTTTTCTCCTCCAGTGAGCTCTCAGCATCCATCAGCTCTCTCAGCCTCACAGGTCTCCCCTCGGTGCCTCCAGGCAGTGTCCCCAGCCCTGTGTGCTTGGCAGAGGATCTGCTCCTGGGCAGAGCTGTCTCTCTGTAGCTCTGTCAGGTTGCCATGAGCTCCTACTGTCCCAGGAGCCTGGCCCAGCTCAGCAGGAGAAGATCTGTTCTTCTAGGCTCCCTCTTCTCCTCATGGGGATCATTCTGTGATCTCATCTCTGACTTGATGTCCCACGCTGTGCTGCTCACAACCAAGACATGTTCCCTCCCCCTCTGCAAGGGCAATGCTGGTGACCAGTTCTGCTGTGAAATCCCCCAGATCCTCAGCCCTGCATGCTCAGATGCCTACCCCAGGGAGATTGGTCTTCTTGTATTCAGTACCTCTTTAGTTTTGGGGTGTTTTGTGAGGTACCTGGGGAGGTTTAAGGCCAGGAATATTTTTTACCCTCGCCCCTTTTGTTTGGGAGCTATTGTTGGATGTTTAGCATAGTTGAATTTTGATGCTTTTACAGCCTGAACATAAGTCAGGCACTGTTTGTTCTGTTCCCTTGGAAGCTCTTAGCTCCAAAATTCATGGTCTTGTTTTTAGTCTACATGGGGAAGTTTCAGGCCAGGAACTCTTTTCCTCCCTTGCACATTTTGTTTTGGAACTGTTAGTGCAGTTTAGCAGTTTTGAAGGTGGAGGACTGTAGAGTCATGCAATGACATCAGGCAGTATTTGGGTTGTTCCTTTGGCTAGGAATGTGCTGAGTCTTAAGGTTCCTCATGCTGCTAGTGGGTTACCTAGGGAGGATTCAGGTCAGGATTGTCTTTGGCCATCAACCCTTTTTGTATGGCAACTATTGCTGGACGTTGAGAAGTTTCAAAGTTGGAGGATTGGAGAGCCCATAAATGATGCCAGGCACTGTTAGGACATTACCTTGGTAAGGAGAAAGCTGAGCCCCAAGATTACTGGGGCGGCTAGAGTGCTAACAAGGGAGGTTTCAAGCCAGGAACCTGTTTCAGCCCTCACCCCTTTTCTTTAGGAACTATTGCTGGACATTTAGAAGTTTCAAATATGGACACTGGTGGAGCCTGAAAACAACATCAGGCACTGTTAGGACCATTCCCCCCACTAGGAATGCCCTGATCCTAACAGTTGCTGGGGCTGCTAGTCGACCCCTGGAGCAGGTTTCAGGGCAGAAACATCTCTAAGCTCTCACACTTTTGTTTGGGAGCTGTTGCTGGATGATTAGAGGTTTTGAAGATGGACACTGGTAGAGCCTGAAAATGACAACAGGCACTGTTAGGATGACACCCTTGAGCATAAAAGCCCTGAGATGAAGTGTTAATGGGGCTGCTGGTGTCTTACCTGGGTAGGTTTCAAGCCAGGAATGCTTTCAGCCCTCGCATATTTGGTTTAGAGCTATTACTGGACATTTACCAGTTTCAAACTTGGATGCTTTTAGTTCAAGAATATTATCTCTGGTAGAGTTTGGACCAGTTCCTTGGAAGAAATGCCCTGAGCCCAATGGTATACAGGGGCTGCTAGTGGGATGTTTGAAGGGAAGCTCCATTTTCTTAGCACTTCCTGTGTGCTTGCAGATGGCTGCCCAACTTGTCATCCCCCTTGTCATCCCACCTACATACACACTTGTTATACCCCCTACACTCCACAAGGGAAAGAGCCCCCTTCCCATCACTGCCTGGGGGTCCTGCCTCCTCAAGGAAGGGTGATTCTCCTGACCAGCTCTGCTTTGATCAGGGGAAAGAACTCTGAAGGACAGAAGGATTTCTCCCCAGCCAAGGGAGGGACTCAGTGTCTTTCCCTCTTTTCCAGAATACCCCAGGAAGATATTAGGAAAAAGAGGGGGAAATATGAGCTTTGGAAGAAGGGGCAGGACGACTATAGGAATTTGGTGAGATCATGTAGGGAGAAAGTCAGAAGGGCCTAAAGCTGAACTGCAACTCAGACTGGCCAATTCTGTAAAAGAGAATAAAAAGTCCTTCTATAGGTATATTAACAGTAAAAGGAGGGGAAAGGAGAATCTCCAGCCCTTATTGGCCATAGAAGGAACATTAGTGACAAGGGATGAGGACCAGGCTGTTGTCCTTAATTCCTTCTTTACCTCAGTCTTTAATAGTCAAGATGGATATTCCTGAGTACTCATCCTCAGGAACTGGCTGATGGGGAGAAGAAGAATAACAAAGTTCCCATGGTTCAGGAGGAAATGATGAGTGACCTGCTTGGCCAGTTAGACACTAACAAGTCAATGGGACCTGATGGGATTCATCCGAGGGTGCTGAGGGAGCTGCCAGGTGTGCTTGCCAAACCCCTTTCCATGATCTACCAGCAATCCTGGCAGAGTGGGGAAGTTGCACTTGACTGGAGGCCGGCAGATGTGACACCCATAGACAAGAAGGGGTGGAAGGAGGACCCAGGGAACTACAGGCCTGTCAGTCTGACCTCACTCCCGGGGAAGACCATGGAGAGGGTCATCATGGAGAGGGGATCAGGCCCAGTCAACATGGGTTTAGGAAAGGCAGATCATACTTGAAGAAGCTGATCTCTTTCTATGACAAGGTGAACTGCTTAATGGACGAGGGGAAGGATGTGGATGTGTCTACCTGGACTTCAGTAAAGCCTTTGACACGGTTTCTCCCAGCATTCTGATTGAGAAACTGGCTGCCACTGGCCTGGATAGGTGGACCCTCAGCTGGGTTAAAAACTGGCTGGGCAGACAGAGCTAAAGGGTGGTGGTAAATGGAATTAAATCCAGCTGGAGGCCAGTCACGAGTGGCGTCCCCCAGGGCTCAGTCCTGGGTCCAGTCTTGTTCAACATCTTTATCCATGACCTGGATGAAGGGATTGGATGCTCCCTCAGTAAGTCTGCAGATGACACTAAGCTGGGAGAAAGTGTTGATCTGCCTGAGGGTAGGGAGGCTCTTCAGAGGGATCTGAACAGACTGGACCAATGGGCTGAGACAAACGGGATGAGGTTTAACATGGCCAAGTGCAGAGTGCTGCACTTTCCTCCTAAACCTCTCCATCCTCGACCTGGGATACATCTCAACCACTGTCCCTAAAGCCATGGCCAACTTCCTCTGGGACACCAGGGCCATCTCTCTTACATGTGATGTTCTGCACAGGTCTTTTTGGGTTTTTTTTCTGTGCTACAGCAGAGTACTTTCTTCTCACTGTCATGGCCTATGACCGCTACGTTGCCATCTGCCACCCCCTGCACTACGGGACCCTCCTGGGCAGCAGAGCTTGTGTCCACATGGCAGCAGCTGCCTGGGGCAGTGGGTTTCTCTGTGCTGTGCTGCACACGTGCAATACATTTTCACTTCCCCTCTGCAAGGGCAATGTCATTGACCAGTTCTTCTGTGAATTTCCCCAGATCCTCAAGCTGTCCTGTTCTAATGCCTACTTCAGGGAGGCTGGGCTTATAGTTGTTAGTGTCTGTGTACAATTTGGCTGTTTTGTGTTCATTGTGGTGTCCTATGTGCAGATCTTCAGGGCTGTGCTGAGGATCCCCTCGCAGCAGGGACGGCACAAAGCCTTTTCCACCTGCCTCCCTCACCTGGCCATGGTGTCCCACTTTATCAGCACTGGTATGTTTGCCTACCTGAATCATGCCTCCTTCTCTTCCACACCAATGAACGTGGTGGTTCCTGTTCTGTACTCAGTAGTGTCCCCAGCAATGAACCTCCTCATCTTCAGCATGAGGAACAAGGAGCTCCAGGTTGCACTATGGAATCCATCCTAATGGAAGTTGCTTCATCAACAATAACCTGTCTCCCATTCTCTGCACTTTTACCAGAATTTATCTTAGGCCAGGAGTCTTCTGCTTTCCCTTCCAATAATCCCACTCACAGAGAATTCTTTGCTTTACACTGCTTGTTCTGAGGTTTGATTCTGTGATTCTGACCATTGGATAACACTCTCTCAGATGTTGCATTTGCAAGAGCTGCTCTTCAATCAAAGGGGATGTACTGCACTCCGTGCCTGAAGGGTGGGCTTTTCATCCTGTGTTGCTTCCAAGGAAACATCCAAAGAATTGGTTTTTAAGTACTCCATTCCCCTTCTGTTCTCCCTGTGTTTTCACCGTGGTACAAGAGGGGCACAAAAGCTATTGGAGAGTGTCCAGAAGAGGGCAGTGAGAATGGTGAAGGGTCTGGAGAGGCAATCTTACGAGGAGAGCCTGAAGTCCTTTGGTTTGTACAGCCTGGAGAAGTAGAGGCTGAGGGGAGACCTCATCACGGCCTGTGGCTTCCTGATGAGGTGGAGTGAAGGGCCAGGCCTGGATCCCCTCTCTTTGGTGACCAGTGACAGAACCTGAGGGAACAGCATGAAGCTGGGACAGGAGAGGTTTAGGTTGGTTGTTAGGAAGAAGTTCTTTACTGAGAGGGTGGTCGAGCACTGGAACAGGTTCCCCAGGGAAGTGGCCACAAGACTGAGCTTGACTGAGTTCAAGAAGCGTCTGGACAATGCACTGAGTCACATACTCTGAATTGGCTGGTCCTGTGGGGAGCCAGGAGCTGCACTCAATGGTCCTTATGGGTCCCATCCAACTCAGGAGATTCTATGATTCAGTCTCCAGAGGCGGATGGCTTGTACCCCTTTTCCAGTCACTAACATGAGTCCCTCCATGGGCTACAGTTCTTCCCGAACTTCCCAAGGGTGCAGACCTCCAGGAACAGACTGCTCCAGTGTGGGTGTCTCTTGGGGTCAAAAGTCCTGACAGAAAGATTGCTCCAGTGTTGGTTCATTTCTCTATGGGCTGCAGGTCCTGCCAGGAGCTTGTTCCAGCATGGACTTCCCACTGAGTCACAGCTGCTTTCAGGTGTCACCACCTGCTCTTGCATGGGCTCTTCCATGGGCTATAGGTGGAATCTCTACTCCCCACCATCTTCCATGGGCTTCAGAAGGACAGCCTACCTCACCATAGTCTTTTCCACAGACTGCTAATGCCTGGAGTGCCTCCTCCCCCTTCTACTTTACTGACCTTGGTGTCTGCAGGGTTTCTCACATCTTCTCACTTCTCTCTCTAGCAGCAACAAGTGTCCACTTCTTGGGTTTCTTTTGGTTTCCTTCTTAACTATTTTATCACAGAGGTGCTACACCATTGCCCATTGGCTCGTACTGGGTTAGTGGTGGGTTCATCTTGGAGCCAGCTTGTATTGGCTCTGTTGGACCTAGGGGAAGCTTCTACCAGCTTCTTGCAAGAACCACCCTTGTAGACCCCTGCTACCAAAACTTTGCTCTACTCCAGTTCATGGAAGAGTGTCTCTTCAAGAGGGATCCCACACTGGAGCAGGGGAAGTGTGTGAGGGCTCCTCCCCGTGAGGAGGAAGGAGCAGCAGAGACCACATGTGATTAATGGACCACAACCCCCATTCCATGTACCCCTGTGTCAGTCCAGGGCAGGAGGAAGAGAAATTGGAAATAAAGATGGCCCCCAATGGGTTGGGGGAAGTGTTTTAACATTTGGCTTTATTTCTCATTACCCTACTCTGTTTTGATGGGGTAATAAACAAGATGAATTTTATTCCTCTCTGAGTCTCTTTTGCCTGTGATGATAATTGCTGAATGATCTTTCCCTGCCCTTACCTCACCCCATGAGCATCTTGTTAGATTTTGTATCTCCTGTCAAACTGAAGAGGGGGACTGGCAGAGTGGCTTTGGTGGGCATCTGCTCCAGCCAGGGTCAACCCACCACACCTGGCTGTGGCAGTTGTCTCTGCCCCCAAAGCCTGAAAGGAGACATGCTCATCTCATGGAACTGGGGCCTCATTGCTTCCTTGCACCCCCCAGGATGCTGGGAGCTGTGGTACCCTTGTACCACACCCTGCATCACACACCCCATGTGACACTGGCCCAGAAAGAGCCCTGGGGCAGTGCAGGGGACAGAATCCCACTTCTGTGGGGCTGGCTGTTCTGCTTGATAAAATACATCAAGGCTTTACTTAGCATCATATCCACCTGCACAGTACCTCAGTCCACCTTTAATCACAGCCTGCAATTTTCTACTCTAACCCATCCATGGGCAGACTTTGTCAGTAATGGGCCTCAGTGGGGCCAATTAACACTCTAAGGCACTTGAGCTTCTTCTTCTGACCTTAACTCTTTGAGAGACTGCTTTAATCACCTCAGAGGATCTGCAGTTCATGGAATCAGCACCAAAGGCACCATGGGGCTCATTAAAGTTGAAAAGGCCCTAACGAGCTTTGTGCCTTCCCATCATTTTCTTCAGGGTTTCAAGACTTGTACAGCTAATTGGAGAGGTTACAGGACTCTGCTTAAAGTGGAAGATTTCAATGAGCACTTAATTAAAAAAAAAAAAAGAAGAAGTTTTAATGTTTTCAGGCTTTTTAAGTTTTGAGTTTACAGAACTGACAGGAGCTTTCTCTCTCCAATTGATACTGAACCAGAGGATCTCCTAAGGAGGTGTGGAAAGGTCACAACAGTTCTCTTCCTGAGTTCCCACACTGCATAGACAACATTCCTCTACACCTCCCCAACCCCACCATGTCTCCAGGGATTGTTCGGAAGCTGCACTCTTTTCCTCCATCAGGCTCCTGCACTGAGTATGCAGCTGAATGTTACAGCCTCTTTGCTGCAATTCCCACCCCGTTTACCCTGAGGACTGGCTGTAAAGAGGAACAGAGCTCTGCCACATTTTGAAAAGAATGATAAAAACTGTCCAGGAGTTGAGAGGCAAGAATAAACTGATTATAGTGGCTGCACACTAACAAGCTCCCAGCTGAAAGTCCCTGAGTGTGGAGGGCCATGGGAGGAATGAAGATTCCTGGAGCTTTAGTAGAATCTGCAAAGGGCTGTGGGTGATGAAACTCCTGCAGAACATTGATGTGTGACTCCCTGAACGCTGATTAGAGCAGGGAATCAGAGGGAGCAATTTCAAGATTACAAAGTGAAAAGATACAGACATCCTGTGTCATGGAGCCACTTAGATGTGCCCTGTCATGCCACAGGTCCCAGTGTTAACACCCATCACAGTAAAATGGGGAGGCTTTTGGTCATCACCAACTGAGGTTACTCTCTGGTCACCATGAGGGTGGAAGCTCGCAGAGTCACTACACACCCTGTCCCCTCCAACCTAGTACTGCCCCAAGCCTGATGTCTGACCTTGAGATCTCATCTACCCCCTTATTTTAAATGCCAATGTCAAAGCTGAAACACTCCCCAGATGCCTGAAGTTTAATCACTCCCTAATCACAGAATCACAGAATCGTAGGGATTGGAAGGGACCTCGAGAGATCATCGAGTCCACCCCCACTCTGCACGTTGGTGCGGCACCTCCTGTGCTCCAATTTGCAGCCATTGACCCTTATCCTGTCTCCACAGACCACTGAGAAGAGAATGGCCATTTCCCCCTGCATCCCATACTTAAGATATTTATAAAAAAGATCCCCTCTCAACCTTCTTTTCTCCAGGCTGAACAGCCCCAGCTCGCTCAGCCTTTCCTCATAGGGCAGATACTCCAGGCCTTTAATCACCTTCATAGCCTCCACTGGACTCTCTCCAGGAGATGCCTGGCTTTTTTGTCCTGGGGAGCCTAAAACTGGGCACAATACTCCAGGTGGGGCCTGACCAGGGCAGAGTAGAGGGGGAGGATCACCTCCTGTGACCTGCTGGCCACACTCTTCCTGATGCACCCCAGGATCCCATTGGCTCTCTTAGCCACTGAGGCACACTGCTGGCTCATGGCCAACCTGTCATCAATCAGACCCCCAGGTCCTTCTCCACAGAGCTCCTCTCCAGCAGGTCACCCCCAGGCTGTCCTGATTCCAGCAGTTATTCCTTCCCAGGTGCAAGGCTGCCCAGCTCTCCAGCCTGTCCAGGCCTCTCTGAATGGCAGCGCAGTGTCCTGCGTGTCAGCCACTCCTCCCAGCTCTGTATCATCGGGTACTTGCTGAGGGTGGATGCTGTTGCCTCATCAAGGTCATCGATGAAGATATTTGTCGTGGTTTTACCCCAGCTGAGAGCCGAGAACCACGCAGCAGGGGGAAAAAGTGTGTGTGTGTGGGTGAAGGGAACGGAAAAGGAAGGGGCAAATAACAACCACAGAGCCATGAAACCAAAAGCCCGTGGGTTGGGATAAGGATAGTTTACTAAAATAGCAGAAAGATAAAATATAACAATGCTGACAGGACTTTAGAGCAAAAAATATATGAAGCTGTTGATACACAATGCAGTTTCTCACCAAACCCACAGCTCAGGCCGTGCCACCCAGAGCCGTCCCGGAACCCGACCGTCCCCCAAAAACCGCGTGTCCTGGAGCCACCCCTCTGCTCCTCCTCCCATCAGCCCCCCCTTTATACTGAGCAGGAAGTAATTGGCATGGAATAATCTCTATGGCCAGTTTGGGTCACCTGTCCTGGCTTCGCCCCTCCTTTCTCATGAATAGAGAAATATGAAGAGCTGAGAAAGTCCTTGACTGTCTGACAGCAACTAAAAACATCAGGGTGTTACCAGCACTGCTTTCATTTTAACTCTCAAATACAGCATCCCACCCGCTGCTACAGATGAGGTTAACTCCATCTTGACCAAATCCAGGACAAGTTTCTTCATCTCATGGCTTTTTACTGCGCTGAGGAAAGCTTCGGGAGCAGTGATGCCTGGCGAAGGCGCCCGTTTGATCCCAAACCATACGCAGTCACGTCAGCATCGCCCCCTTTCCCCTCCACAGACAGGTACCCGACGGGATGAGCTCTGGTTCACAGCAACAGCAAAAGCCCAGGGCACAAGTTTGCCATTTCCCAGGAGGGCAACCAGGAAGGATCGGGGCTCCCAGAGCTGGCAGCTTCTTGCAGCAGCCATGTCTGCAGCCCCCCCTTCTCCACCAGCACCCAAAACTGCGACAACCCTCTTAGAGAGAGTGGCTGCGTGGTGCTCAGCTCTCAGCTGGGGCCAAACCATGACAGGGGGATAAGCAGCTGGGCAAAGGGCAAGGGCACAAGGAGAGGGGATGGGGCCATCCCCAAACCCAGCTCTGCACCCCTCAGAGTTTGCACGCCCCGTGTCCCAGACAGCAGATGTGATCCAGGCCCCGAATCCCATTACAGCTTCACCACAAGTTTGTGAGAAACAAAATATCTCTGTTCTATTAAACAGCTGGGGAGAGGAACAAGGGGGTCTGTGGGAGCCAGAGAACAAGGTGAAGAGTCTGCATTAGCCAGAAAAGAAGGGGGGGGTCTGCAGGAGCCATAGAACAAAGGGGGTCTGAGGGAGTCAGAGAACAAGGGGGGGTCTGAGGGAGCCAGAGAACAAAGGGGAGGTCTGTGGGAGCCAGAGAACAATGCGGGGTCTGCAGGATCAAAGGGTCCAAGTGGGCAGCTTCTTCCGCCGGCTCTTCTTGTTGCTCTCGACCAGGCGCAGCCCCTGCCTCTTGATGTCTTCACGGCTGAGGACAACGCCGGGGTCTTTCTCCTCAAAATCAAAGAGGTCTGGACAGAGAGGAGAGAAGCGGGCTGAGGAGAGGCAGTGGGGCCACCTCCGCTCAGCCCATGTCCCCAGGGAGAGCTGGCATGTTTTGGAGGGCTGGTGGCATCACGGTGACCCTCGGGCCGAGCCCTCTGCCACAGGCACTACTGACTAGTGAGGCTCTTTCTCCTGAGCATCCCAGGCTGACCTGCCCCTGTCTCGGACACTGCTGGGGCTTCCCCATAAGGGTCTGGAGCCCATGAGGTGGTGGGTACAGCTCCTGCTTTGTTAAAAAGAGGGGCAAGCTGCCAAAACCTCAGTGGTTCCTCCAAGAGCATCCAACAGGAGGAGGGCAAAGCCAGACCCGAGCGCTGGTTCTTCTTCACAACAAGGATTTCTAAGATGAGGGTCTCCCTCCTTGCCCCGCACAACCCTCCTTGCCCCACACAACCCTCTTTGTTCCTGCTGTGCTCCAACACACACCACCCCACTGGCTGCCTTTCATCTCCCACATCCCCACCTAAAATCATCACTCAAGCTCAAAGCCTTGGAGACAGCCAAGGTCAGCCCCAAGGTGGATGGACACCCAGTAATCCCAGCGGGCAGGGGCTGGAACAGTCGCTGTGGAACGTGTCCTGGCTGTGCCCTCCTACCTTGGACACTGCTGCCTATGGCATCCAAGGAGATTTTCAGGTTCTGGGGATCGCTGGCGGTGGCCTTCTCCAGAAGATTCCTGACCTTGACCAAAGCCTGTGAAAGACACCCCGGGTCAAGTGAGGAAGGGTTGGTGGGTGGAACAGCCCCGGGGTGCCCCACCTGGATGTCCCTGGGGGAGACACCCTGCAGTGCCCAGGGATGAAACCCCCACACACCTTGTTGCTCTCACTGGGGCTGTGGCTGTCGGGGGACAAGTCACACACCCGCTGTACCAGGTACTGCAGCTTCTGCTGGCAGTGCTGTAGCTTCTCTTCCGGCACGCTGCCCTTTGGGTCTGATTGTTAATAGGGGCTCTCTTATGTGCAGTGATTAAACCCCCTCAGGCTTCCTGCCCAGTGCCCCTCGGGCAGCTCCTCAGCATTCCGGAGGTCAGCCCTGACTCTGGCTCGGGGAGAGCTGAGCCCCTCAGAAAGGGGTTTTGTACAAACAAAGAGTCAATGGTGCTCTCAGGGACAAATAATAGAGCACGAGGGTTTCTTACTCCTCTCACCCTATGGGGCAGTAAGAAAAACACTGCACCTCCCAACCAAACTAAGGGGTCAAGCAGCTCAGGATTTGTTTATACAGAGCCAAAGTCCTATGGGAATCCTCTCCCAGTCCGGTGGATACCAAACCCAGCAGAGAGGGCTTTATCCAGAGGAAGAAGGTGATTGTTCTCACAAGGTCATGTGTTTTGGGTGCTCCTTCCTCAGCTCCACGTGCCAGAGCAGAGCAGGCAAACCTGAGCGAGGCAAACCCAGCACACAAGAGGCACCTGCTGTCAAGGGAAAAGAAGAGCCTGAGGCTGCACAGGTTCAGGAAAGTCTCTGCTAACCTCTCCCACAGACTCTGCTCCTGGAGTGCCATTGCTGAGGGAAGCCTGGCGTTTCCTTGCTGCCCTGGCTGGTACCTTCACCGCAGCAGCAAAAACCTCTTCAGCCTTCTCTTCAGACCCAGGGATGGCAGCATCTAAACAACAAAGGCAGGCCACGTGAGAGTGTGATTTAAGAGGGGTTAGGATTGCCATTTGCATGGCAGCCCAGTTACCACCCAAAGCAGTGGGATTCATTCCAAGCTGCACACCCTTCTGCAGTTTCAGACACCCCTCAGTTTTCCAAGGGATGCCAAACCCCAGAAGAACCAGGGCTGTGAACTACCTTTGTCATGGGCAGCAGCTGCTTGTAGCTTTGGAGGTTCCTGCCCATCTGGATGTTCCGCAGGCTGCTGAGGAAAGAACACACAGAACAGGGATTTACAACTAGGGGTGAGCTTCACACAAGCAAAACTTCCAGAGCTAATTGCTGTAGTTCCCCTTCCAAGCCCCATCAGGATCATCTCAGACACACACACAGCCACCGCAGGGCATCCCCCGCCTCTCCCAGCCACAGCACTGCTAATTATCCCACTACAGTGGGGTAATTCCCTTCTCCTAATCCTTCTTCATGTGTTATGCTTGTTTGATGGGGTTTTCTAAAGTCACCCAAACATTCTGTTTCAGTTGTGGAAAACTCCAGCCTTCAACTGTGGGCTGTACACTCCATGCAGGGACCCAAAGAGGGCTGTCCTTGGTTGACAGTCAGAAATTTCCTCTTCCTACAAATACCATGTTTGCTGGACCTTCCCATTTCCCTGTCTGTGCAGTTTTATCCATTACTTGTGGGCTGTCTGTAAGCATTCGTAGGTTAACAGATGCGTGATGCAGAGCAATAGCAGGAAGCATTCGCTGCCCTCTGATACATAAATGATTTAAAGCAAAAAGTGTTTTGTCCACTAACTCTGCAACAGGCAAATTCTGTCCTGACAGCCTGTACAGATGGTCTTTTAACATGGCACACGTCCATTCAGTGATCACCTGTCCTGTTGGGGAATGAGGGATTCCATAAATGTGCTGCACTCCTCATTGTTGCAAGAATCCTTGGACAGACTGTGAACGATAAGCGGGGCCATTATCTGTTTTAATCTGTTTTGGGACCTCCATGATAGCAAAACATGAGGTCCAGTGCTTGATGACAGGCTTTGCAGTCTCCCTGGTCATAGGGTTTGCCCAAATCATCCCTGAAAAGGTATCTACACTCATATGTAAAAATTGCAACCGTCCAAAACTGGGGACACATGTGACATCAGACTGCCACAACTCCAAGGCTTGTAAACCACGTGGATTAGTCCCAAACCCTAAGCCCTGATTCTGATGAGAACACTGGGGACATCATTGAACTACCAGTTTGGCATCTGCAGCTGAGATGTGAAATTGTCGTTGTAGACCTTCTGCATTCTGGTGGAACATTTCATGAGAAGCTCGGGCTGCCTCAAAGGAGCTGCCAGGTGCTATCGTAACAGCCTGGTCAGCTACTGCATTGCCTTCCCCTAGTCCTTTCTCAGTTTTATGGCTGTGTACATGCAAGACTGCATATTCCTGAGTCCTTCTTCCTAATGCAGCTCGCAGTTGAGCAATGTCAGTAACTGAGAATTCTTGTTTTCCCTTAGATAGGCATCTCCAAGTCGAGCGCATATGCCCACAACATACAGGGAATCTGAGACCACATTTAAAGGCTCCTGATCCCATTGGCAAAAGGCCCAGACCACTGCCTTAAGTTCTAATGTCTGCAATGTGTCCTTTGGTCGGCCTGGTATTACCTCTTTGTGCCAATGGTCATTATCCCACCAGACACAGGCTGCTGACTTACTGCGTTTCCCTGCATCTGGATATACGGTTTTACCTTGTACTGGTTGCAAGGAGAACAATGGCTCCTTTACCCACTCTGTCAGGGCTATCCACGGCACAACCCCATCATCTGGTCTTCTGTTCTGTATCTGCCCAGGATATCCTGCAATAGCTGGTGCTGGGGAATCGCAATGTTGCAGTGCCCAATCGAGAGTTGCCATTGTCAGCGGCAGACTCCGGTCTGATGGCTCTCGGCCTGATATGGAGAAGATCCGCTCTCGGCCCTTCTGTGTTAGTTGGGCTACAACCTCCCCCCTGGTTATGACAGAGGTGGACGGCTGAACTGATGGAAAAATCCATCCAGAATAGAGAAAAAGGCAAAGGAAGAAACTGGAGGAAATCGAGACTGATGAGGCTGATCTGGCAATGGCACAGCAGGAGGCTTCTGTGTCTGTGGTTCCTGGGTGGAGTCCCCCTTTTTCTTTTGCCACTGACAAATCAATGCAAATGCCTGGGCCCTTGGGGTGAAAATGACTCATGACAAGGGAACTCCAGCGAGTCTCCTCGCACTGGCTGCGTTCTGAATTTGCTCAACAATTGTGTGTAAGGCTCTTTGTGAGGCCTCTGATAAGCAGACAGGGTCAGAGGGATCACGACCACGCAGAAGCGCAAGTCATGGTTCTATCTGTTGGTTGGAAATCCAGCCTGGCGTCGCACCCATTGTATGTGCCCTAAAGCTGTCTGCACATCATGAAGGTTAGTAATTTTTGTAGCAAATTCCACTTTCTGGGCACAATAACAGCATCAGTAATTTTCCATCCTAGATACAAATAAGTGGTACTACTTTGAATTTTCTCTGGGGCTACTTTAAGGCCATATTTCTGCAAATGGGTAACCACCACCTGATTCCAATTGATAGGAAACTTCTCAGCTTGGTAGAACAGAGCATCATCCATGTAATGATAAAGTATCATACCAGGATATTGCTCCCGTGGGGGCTTCAAGGCCTGTGCTACAAACAATTGGCACATAGTGGGAGAGTCCTTCATGCCCTGAGGCAGAACTACCCACTCGTATCGATCAGCTGGTTTGGCCTTGTTAATTGATGGCACAGAAAAGGCAAACCTTTTACAATCCTGTTCTGCAACAGGAGTGGTAAAAAAGCAATCCTTCAGATCACTGATACGAATATGCCACCCGGAGGGCAGCACTGTAGGTGACAGCAGACCAGGCTGGAGGGCTCCCATTGTTTCCATTTGTTCATTAATTTTGTGTAAATCATGTAATTAATGCCACTTGCCGGATTTTTTGGGCACAACAAATCTGGGGGTATGCCACGGGCTGGTGGAAGGTCGAATATGTTTTGCCCCCAGTTGTTCCTTTACCAACTGTTTAACAATATTCAAGCACTCTTGACTCAATGACCACTGCTCCACCCATACTGGCTCACTAGTCAGCCATGGAAGGGCTATTGGTGGCGGCGCTACAGTGGCCCAGGATAAAACCCCTGATTTGTCAGGCTCACTCCCATCTGGCCGAGCACGTCCCTACCGAGCAGCATCTGTAAGCTGCTGGGCAGGCGAGTTACCTGTAGCAGCACAGGAACTGGGTTTTCCCTGGCTGGGTGGTTAAGCAGGCCAGCCTCCCAGTTGAGCCAAAGCCCCCGGTCCGCTCCGTCCCCATGGCAGTTGGGGCTTCCACAGGTACGGCTATTAGTTGTGCTTTACGGGTTCCTGCTGGAATGAATATAGGTGGAGTTATGTGAACAGTAAGGCATGGGTGTCTTGATGACAGTGACCAGACCAGACCCTCTCCATACACTCTCGATGAACATGTCCCCAGACTCCACAGCGGTAGTAATGAACGTCCTGTAGCTTTTGTCTATTTGATGTTCTGCCTTTTGAATCAATGCAGCTGGTACAGCAGCAGCAATCTGAGTTACCTGACCACCTTGCTCTGTTCGAACCACTCTCTGCAGCATCGTTTCCACAGATGACTCCTGGGGAAATGAGGCTAGGATAAAACGAGTGCTAGGGTTGGCATTGTCATGAACCATAACACGAACTAACTGCTGTTTAGTGTCTTTGGGGAACTCACTATGTTGAATAGCAATCCACATTCCATCTACGAATTGTCCAAACGATTCCGTAGCTCCCTGCCTGACACTGGCAAAGGCAGGTTCTTTTTTTGCCGACCGCTATAGTGGAAATCGCTTCTAAAGCAAGGCGAGCGGAGAGCCGGTGGAAAGTAGCAGGAAAAGTTACTTGGACCTCGGGAGATGCACACTGTCCCCCTCCCACCAACATCTCAGCTGTTATCCCGTAAAAAGGATCATTTGGCTCGCTAGGAGTAGCTGCTTCCTGTGTAGTGCACTAAAACCACTCTGAAAGAAACAACAAATTCTCTGAGGGAGTTAACAGCAAACATCCCAAATTATGGCTATCCGAAGGTGTATTCACATCTGCAGTAAAGATCCACTGAATGATTTGTTTGGACGCTTCAGAACGCTGAGCCATAGTCAGTGACAGTTTTACGCGCCTGCTGCAACAGTTCCCAATCGTGAGGGTCCCATTTACCCCCATCTTGAGTATATACTACGGGGCAGGAACTCGCGATGCCGCTTCCATTGTCCTTCTATGTCCGCATTACGAATCACCCCTGTTCAACGCGAGGGAACTGTACCTGGCGCAACTCCCCCACAAGGTGGCACTGAAGGCACAGGCATCTTGCACGGTGCCGGTGTCGGCAGCACTGAATTAGCTATCTGATTACTCTGTCTAATTTCATCATTTGGAGATGATCAGTAAGCTCTTGTACTTCTCCCTCCGTTCCCCCAAATCAGAGGAATTGTTAGACGTTTCAGGGGAAAACTTCGGGGCTGAGAAGCCTGCACTTTCAGGACACTTTGTAGGCTCTTGCTGGTCAGCAGACCACACTGTGGGCAAAGTGCTGTCCTTTTTTGCTCCCCCCACTGAGTCTTGCATTTCTGCAGCTGTGGAACACAGAATGTACTAAGCCATGAACCGGCCTCTCACACACTGTCTCTGCTGGAATTGGAGACCCTGTTAACACCTGCACTGCAGCGGTGGCCACCTGGTGTTCAGCCTGCATTGCTTTTAAAGTGTTAACCACCACACACCAGGTCGGTCCAAGAGATCGGACCAGTTTCTCTTCTTTACCACCCGTAATAAGGGCATCCCACATATGATCCCTGATCTCTGGCCATTCGGAGACACTAAATATTAGTGCCACCTCTGTCAAATGTCCGGAGTGATGAGCCCATTTTATCAGCTCCACTATGCCTTTTGGAGACACTTGCTCATCTCTCTTAGAGAGAATACTAAGGAGCAGTTTCTCCGCAGCTTCCCACTCCATCGTGGATGCAGAGGACGGGCAGCGACCCTGCTTTTCCAGCTGCCACAACACTTACTCTTTCAGCAGCACCAGCCCATCTGCTGCAGCCTCTCTCTAAAGCTCCTCTTGCTCCAGCCTGGCTGCTACAACCAGCTTCGTAACCTTCTTCCTGGTCCCTGGTCATTCCTGGTCTTCACCCATCCGGGTCCCTTGTTCAGGCGCCAATTGTTGCGAGTTCCCACGTCCAAAATCCAGATCTTGGGAAATAATTTATATCCAGGGGCTTTGGAAGTGCGAGGAGGCGCTAGGAACAGACTGCACACCAATACAGTTAAAAGAAATCAGTTCACTTTACTCAAGCTGGTAGCTGCTTGAATAGATTTGAGGGTTACATAACGAGGGGCCGGGATAGAGGGGGAAAAGGCCGTGGGCACCGTACCAGGTTTCTCTCACCACAATGGAAATTCTAAGTACCAGGAGCTCTTGATACACTTTCATGTTCCCATGCTTTCAGCCTCTTGTTAGTGAGTTCTCAAGACTGTTTTGCAAGTAGAACTGCAGAGATATGTAGCTGTGGCCTTGATCAGCCAGCCAGGGTCCCACATTGGGCGATTTCCTGTTCTGGGGAAGCCCCTCATAATGCCCCTGCCCATGGGAATTTTCCCCTCTGGGACAGAGCTGCCATCCATTGGCAACGTGCCAAAAAAACAGCCATAGCTCCCAAACCAAAGGAGCTGGGGCACAACGACATACCCAGCCTGAAACCTCCCCACGGAGCCCACAGGCAGCCTCGCTGACCACGGGGCTGGAGGCTTTCCTGTTCTGGGGAACCAACCCTCCTAATTCCCCTGCCCTTGGGATTTTTCCCCTCTGGGACGGAGTGGCCGTCCATTGACGACGTGCCAAACGCCCAGCCAAAGCTCCCAAAACAAAGGAGACGGGGCTCAAAAACATACCTGGCCCGAAAAATCCCCATGGAGCCCACAGGCAGCCCCTCTGCCACCGGGGCTGGAGGCTTTGCTGTTCTGGGGAACCAACCCTGAACATTGTTACATAAATGTAACATACATGTAACAATGATAAGAGGACTTTAGAGCAAAACATACGAAACTGGTGATACACAATGCAGTTTCTCACTGAACCACACAACTCAGGCTGTGCAGCCCAAAAATGCCTGTCCTGGAGCCACCTGCTCCTCCTCCCACCAGCCCCCCCTTATACTGAGCATGACATAATTGGCATGGAATACCCCCTTTGGCCAGTTTGGGTCACCTGTCCTGGCTGCGTCCCCTCCTTTCTCATTAGTAGGGAAAAATGAACAACTGAAAAAGTCCTTGATTGCTTGGCAACAACTAGAAACATCAGGCTGCTATCTATCAGCACTGCTCTCATCCTAACTCCCAAACACAGCATTCCATCCACTACTAGAAAAGAAATGAACTCCATCATAGCCAAAACCAGGACAGTTTTGCTGGATAAGGTCCAGTGGGTTTTGCTGGATGATGTCCAGGCAGCACCAGACGAGGCTGTAGAGGTGATGGAGTGAGCTGGGCAGAGGGTGGAGCACCAGCTCCAGGATTTTGCTGTGCCAGTCCCAACCAGTGATTGCCACTAGCCACCGAGTGTGAGCTGAGTTTTCAGTGCTCAGCCAGTCCCTGTCTGACCCCCTGGGGTTGCCGCAGCTCCTTCCCAGCACAGCACGTCGTCGTTTGCTGGCAGTGATGGCTGGTGGTGGGGCAGAGGTGGTGATGCTGGTACCCGGGCAGTGATGCCCGCTCTGCAGACGAGATGGAAACCTCCATCCTCCCAACACCCACGCGCAGATTCAATGCATCACTACTGCAGGTTTGATGGGTACAAGGCAGAAATGCACCACTGCAGCTCAGAAGTAGGACTGCACTTCTCACAGCCACAAGAGAGTCGCACAATGCGCTACTGCCAGCACAGCAGTCAGGAAATGCAGCCTTACGGCCCCAGCAGAGCCCCGGTGCTCACTGCTACCGCCCGCAGGCAGCTCACAATGCTCAGTGTGACAGCTACAGCAGATTCAGGCAACTCATGGGCACGCTCCATACTACATGGTGTCAGTCAATCACCCCAGACTACCAACTTTAACCATGTCAAATATTCACTTCCTCATCTCGCCGGGTCAGGGCTCTCGGGTCATTCCCTCAGCCAGCCTCCTGGCAAGGGGGAAGGGTCTCCTTGCAGAGTTGAAGCGGCTCCACCACCACCCCCCCCAGACTGAAACCCAGGGGTTTTATGGCTTTCAGCAGTGTGACAGAGGGCAGGACTGTGCCGGGAATGGACAATGCCATCTTCCATGTGTGTCATTAGCGGTGCCCCCCCCTACATATACCTATATATACTCTTGATGTTGCATGTCTTTGTATTGCCTGGGCCCACGGAAGCCAAACGGGGACCCTCTGGCTTGCCTTTATCTTACTGCCAGGCAGCTGAAGAGCAGCTCGACTGGGACTTGGGCATGTTGTTTATTGAAGGAATTCAAGGCTCAACCCAGGTTTCAATTTGCTGAATTAGGCAGCACTGCCCTGTTTAGGCTGGGCTTACAGGACAACTCAGGTTTGAGCTATCTTCCCATTGTTTGTCTCTGCAGAGATGGGGCCTCAAGGCAATCCAAGGCTGAGTCGCTTTTACAGCCCCCCAGGAGTCGCCTGGTGCGCTGGACATCACTGAAACCTGTCTGTGCAGCTCTGAGCCAGATGATCCCACATCGCTGCAGAGCCCACGCACACCAAGCACGTGTCTGTGCTGCAGCGTCTCCATGGGACAGAGAAGTTACACACAGAGCTGAGCTGCACATGCTGCTGGCTGCTATGAAGACACCTGGCTGCAGGTACCACTTTGCTGATAGAAGACTTAACTTGTGACAAGAAAAAACTGCCCTTTTTATTATTTTTTCCCAGACTCAGGTCTGAAGCTTTTAAGAAGCTGCAAAACTTTTCCATTTCAACAGAAAAAATGCAAAGAGCAGCTCATCCCTGGTTGGCACTCAGTTGCCTCAGAACCCAACACACCAAGATGAGAGGCTCTCAGAACATCTTTAGCAATACCCAGCATGCATTTTTAATGAATCCCTTTTCATTCTAACCTTCCAATAACCTGTCTGTGCATGCTAGCACAGAGCTGAGATGTCGTCCTGTCCTCACACATCACACATGGAAAGGCCCTGAACGTTGTCTCTTGAAGGATTTACCTTTACACTTGGCTTGGACTACAGCAGGTCTGCGCTAACCAGGACAGCCTTTCCTGGGAGGAAGCCCTGCCTCCCTGTGTCCCGAGCACCAGCTCTGGCTTCTCACAAACACACCCGGCGTTTCCCTCTGCCTGTGGGGGACAAATAAAGCTCGGGTTTGATTTGCCTCAGGAAACACCGCAGCTCTGCCCAATCTCTGCTGCCTCTGCAAGTGACCTCTTTGCACCCCTGACCAAAGTGTCTCTGGATTACGAGAACGTCTTGACCCGCTTTTAAGGTCACAGGTTCTCTCAAGGCCTGTGAAGGCTTTCTGCTGTGCCTGCCTACGACAGTATGAACGTCCAACCTGGCTTAGCTCTGCCGATGGGAGGACGGGCGGGCTGAGTCGGGACGTGGCCTCTAGTAAGAGCATCTCCAGCTAAGAGTTTGGGCACTAACAAAAAGACACTTTTTCTGAGGGACATTATAATTGCAGAAGCCTGGGCACTGACCCTGCCAATACAGGCTCTGCTCCTGTCCTGCGCTGTGACACACACCTTCCCTCTTGGCTCCTCTGCCCAGAACAGCCCAGCACCTACGCCCAGCAGCACACGCAGCGAGGGAGTTTTGGATCCAAAAGCCCTGAGGAACTGAGAGGACAGAGTTGCTCACCCCTACCCACATTAAAGACCATCTCAGCTGGGAGAAATCAAGAAGAGTTTTGCAGCTCAGGGGACCTGGCACAGCCCCAGCAAGGCAGCATCACCTCTCCCACACTGAGAGCCTCAAAAGCTGCTGAAGGGGAAATCACCACAGTGTCAGCACCCCGAATATCGAACCCCATGGGCCTGCCTGACTGGGCAAAAGGGTTTTGGCCCATTGGTTTCTGCCCAATACACACTGAGCAAAGCATCACCCACTGATGCTGCTGGCTCCTGTGCCCCAGTACGCCCAGGCACAGACAAGGCCAGTTGTCCCCAGGTGCCACACAGAGCTGGTGGTGCTGGGGAAGCCCCCGGTACCTTCACCAGCGCTGCTGAGAAACCCATTTTGTCATCAACTGGGTCAAACTTGCACATAGGGTCAAAGCTGGGTCACCCATCACTGGGAGAAGGTAGGAGGATTAATTAGGTTATAAAAAACCCACTTTTGAGCAGAGGAGAGCATGTTGCAGAGCAGCAACAACTTCACTCCCCGCAAGGACTCCCCTCATCCCTTGCAGGGGGGGCACAGGTCCATGAGGGCAGCAGAACCACATACCTGGGTCTCGCTCAGGGCACGGCAGGTCCGGGGCTCTCACCGTGCCCCTTGGGCTCTTTCACTGCCTGTGGGCAGGAGCAGAAGAGACGCTGCAGGGAGGGAACAGGACGAGGGCAATACAATGATCTCTGCCCTGATGAGATGTCAGCACTGCTGCTGCTGAACAGATCTTGGTTTGTGGGACATGAAAATGCTCCAAAGCAACCTATAGGAGTTTCCCCAGGAGAACTTGTTTTTGGGAGAATTCTTGCAGTTCCAGAAATTTATGTACCTACAAAAACAAGACTCTTGGATGGAGATGATCAGGAAAGCAAATGCCTTTTATAGTTACCAAATGAATTTATAAAACCTCTTCTACCCTTGAGATTCTACATGGGTAAAAAAGACACTTGAAATTGTATTCGATTTCATCGTTATTGTTGTTTGCCTGTTTATTACAATTTTTAATGCCTTCTTGGATGTGTTTCTCACCTGAGGAATGAATCTCAGACAGAGGTTTGGAGATAGGAGTAAGTCCTATTTCAGGGATGCAATAAAAACCTAAGGAAGGGAATGTTAAAGTCGAACCGAATTTAGTACAAGCAGTGTGTCAGAGTTAGTTAATTACTATTATGAAGGAATAGGATTAATGATACAGTATTTATGGCTCTGTAATCCCAGGTGTCCAGTGAGATTCTTTAACACCCACTTCTCAATACCCACCAGAAGAAAGTTTGGGAATGTGTCGATGTTGGTCTGGTAAAGAAATTGAAGTTGGGAGTTTGTCTGGTCAGGAATCTGCACAACTCCCTAATAAGAGAGACATTATGCTGGGGAACAGCTACAGTGACATCAGGTATCCCGACATCACTGGACAGTTACAAGAATAAAGGATTAGAGAATAGAACCAGTCTCCAGTTTGAAAAGCTGTAATTGTAATGAGAAATTATACAGGTGCCGTGAAATTAGGAAACTTTGATGTAAACTACAGAGCCCTAAATTGGAATTTGTGTTTTGACCCATGCAAAGGAAAGGCCTCTTGTCAAATCACTAGCACAGCATGTGGATGTCCACTCATTGTAATTCATGGATTAAGAGGAAAGTGTTCTGTTCAATCACTTGAAAATGACAGTAGACTTTGAAATTGCAAAATAATTTGCAAGGAAATAGAAAAGGGGGGAAATTGAGATAAAGAACTGGGCATAAAATTAAGTGATTTTATATAAACTTAGAGTTATTTTCATAAAAGGAGCTGCACGGTTGAACCGCAGAAGCTGAGCTGCCTTGGAGATAAGGAGGTAACGAGTTCCCGTGCTCTTGTAGAAGAGCAGAATGTCTCTCAGGACTCTGCTGTGAATTAGCAACGCAGCTCGGGGCTCCAACTCACGACCTTAGGATTCAGAGTCATATGTTTTACTGCTACCCCAGCCCTTTGAGCCCCAAGTTGGTCACTGAGAAGAGGACTGCTGTTGTCCTGGAGCTATCCCCTTGGATGGGGCAGGGATGTCAGGTGGTGTGGCAAACAGCCCAGACTAGCTCAGCTCACCTCTGAGGACAGCTCTGGCAGCTTGACTCTGGCCAAGACCAAACCTGATAGTACTGAAACATGTTATTTGATTTTTTTTCTCCCCTTCAAATAAAACAAATTGGTTTTTAATTGTCTTAGAAAATAAATTATTTTGAATAATTGAATAATAATCCTGGCCTTTGCTTTTTCATATGCTGTCTGCAATATCGACAGGTGTCTCACCTGTTGAAAGGAATACTTCCTACTGCTGTCTTACACTGCCAGTAGCCACCTTCTCTCTCCAGTGTGAACAATCCCAACACTAAGGCAAGGTGGAGCTGCCCCCCCAGCACCTGCCCCAGGGAGGTGGAAGAACTTCACCTCACAGAAGAGACTCTCAGGTTTCTGCTGGGGCAGATGGCAAGGAGTAAGACTAAAATTTAGACTATCCTGAGTCAGTCTCCATGCAGCTTAAGCAAGAATGGCTCTTGAAATAGGATGAGATGTGCTGGAAGTACGAGGTCTAAACAGCTGGCAGAAAATGCCTGCTTGTAATGAGCTTGGGGAAGGCGTTTGCCTCTCACAGAATCACAGAATCACAGAATTATCAAGGTTGGAAAAGACCTAAAAGATCATCCAGTCCAACCATTCACCTATTACTACTAGCTCCCACTAAACCATGTCCCTCAATACAACGTCCAGTCTTTCCTTGAACACCCCCAGGGTCGGTGACTCCACCACCTCCCTGGGCAGTGCATTCCAGTGCCTGACTACCCTTTCAGAGAAGTAGTGCTTCCTAATGTTCAGCCTGAACCTCCCCTGCCGCAGCTTGATACCATTCCCTCTAGTTCTGTCGCTGTCTACACGGGAGAAGAGGCCGACCCCTAGCTCACTACAACCCCCCTTAAGGAAGCTATAGAGAGCCATAAGGTCTCCTCTGAGCCTCCTCTTCTCCAGGCTGAACAATCCCAGCTCCCTCAGCCGCTCCTCGTAAGGCCTGTGTTCCAGACCCCTCACCAGCTTAGTAGCCCTCCTCTGAACGCGTTCCAGGGCCTCAATGTCTTTCCTGTAGTGAGGGGCCCAAAACTGAACACAGTACTCGAGATGCGGCCTCACAAGTGCTGAGTACAGGGGGACAACCACCTCCCTGTTCCTACTAGTAACACTATTTTTGATGCAAGCCAGGATGCCGTTGGCCCTCTTGGCCACCCGCGCACACTGTCGGCTCATGTTCAGCCGTGCATCAATCAGTACCCCCAGGTCCATTTCCTCCTCTCTGTGAAGCCATTCACGCTGCTGGGCACCTCAGGATGGGTGAGGCCGTTTGCGACAGCAGCACTGAGTGAGATGAGCACTGAGCCTGCAGGGAACTGCACCCAGCGTGTGGCAGTTACCCCTCGGAACCGCGCTGCCTCCAGTGAAAAGTTAACCCCCCGCTGCGCAAGCTTCAGGCATTCAGCAGGAGCCTTTGCCTGGCCAGGAGCGTGTGTCTGACCCCAGCTGACAGACCTTATTGGCCAGGCAGCTGCCAACTTCGTCAGCCCTCTGCCAGATGGCAAAGCAGCAGGCTCCTGTCAGATGCCAGCAGGAAAACCTGCAGAGGAAATGTTGCTGTGAACGTTGTTTGCTGGTGTCTCTGTGGGTTTCTGCAGAGGAAGCCAGGACCTGTTACAGAATGGGATGAGTTGGGGACCAAAAGCAAAGCCAAAGGCTGTTTCAAGGCGGCTCAGAAAACCCATGCCCTGAGAAGCCAGAGACAGGCAGCCTTTCTCTCCTTCCTCTCATCAGACAGGCATGCTGCCCGTCACCTTTTCCTGGGGCTACTCGAGGAACCAGAGCCTTGTCATTGGGTTACAAACAGGGGAAGGCTTACTGCTGCCGTGACGATCTTGCTATGGAATGCTACAGATTATTTCCTCATGGGACTGCTCTTACCAGCAATAATGCCAGGTGTTAGAAGAGAGGGAGCAATTCTGGGGACTAAGGTGGGATGGCTGTGGAGTCTGTAGTGCGGGTCTGCTCTGACACCTGCACTAACAGCATATGCAAAGCCCTTAAGGGTATGTCACGCTTCTCTTTGCCTTTCTTTGTAAGGAAATGAGACAGAATTCCCAGGGGCCCTTCGCCAAACCTCCCAGACTTCCCCACAGCCCCAGGCCCAGCCCTTCTCGGCCTGCCTGCCTGCCTCGGTGCTGCCACAGAGCCGCCAGCGCTGCAGCCAGCGATGGCTGGGCAGCTCCCGCCCCGCCTGTCCTGGGTCTGGGGGACACAAAACCAGCCCCCAGGCTGGCCAGAAGCCCCTCTTCAGCTGCAGCAGCTTTCTTGGCACTGGCTGGCTAACATCAATGGAGTTAGAAATCCTGTCTGTACTCAGAAATAATATGCGGCTGATTCTCAAAGACCTAAGGAACATTCTATTAGCAACATCAACATCCAGTTCAGACTAAAGTGCTGTGAAAACTTTTGGATTCAGAATTTTCAGCTCCTTTTGATAGAACATCAGCTTCTTCACTCCAACATAGGGATGCACAGCTGTCCTGCACACCTGCAGGTAGGTCCTGGAGTAGCCTTTAATGTATTACTCCCACACAGCTGTCTCACCAACTTGAGCACAAAGAGAAATGACAGTAAAGAACAATGGGCATGTAGTAAAACCCTTCCACCTCCAGAGCTAGAGGTCCCGAGATAACGCCAGGGCTGGGTTTGTTCCACTCCTAGAGATCAGCAGCTTCCAGGATCTCACAAAAAACTCCCTTGCAAGTAAGAAGCGTTAACAAGTGGAGGTGGGCAAATAATGGGGGTTACAGGCCAACCCTGGAACACACACGGCAAAGATGGTCTGAGCAGTAACTCTGCTCTGAGGGGAGCAGACCACCAAATCAATGCCGGCTGATGAAAAACAGTTTCACCAGAACACTGTGTTCCATGGGAATTCTGGCTGCACAGATGGTGGAGGGAGATGCTGACGAAGCAAGCGCCCATCCAGGACAATCACTGCTGCCACTTCTGTTGTAACATCAGCTGGGAAGAACTGTTCAGATAAGAGAGTAAGAAATGCCAGGTAAGGAACATAAAGAATATCAGGAAGAACACCAAGAATGAACTTGGAAGAGAGAGATTTCTTGTGGGCTGCTCTTCTCCCAGAACCAAGGAAGAGATGGAAAAGCAACTTAGGTGTGCCCATGGATGCCAGCCTACCAACCGCCCCGCAGCCAAGGCGCTGCCTGCGCGCACAAAGGCACCTGCAGCAGAGCGACACAGTCAGACTGCAGACAGACAGAGCTCCCTGCAGCCCCGGCAGAACACAAATGGTTCCAGCACTTACAAAGCCCAGCTTCCTGGGGGAATTCCCTAGGGAAAAATCACCTCCAATGCTAAAAGCATTGAAAGAAAAACACCCTGAGCAGGAAAGAAAAGGCAAGTGATACACGATGGCAAAAAGCAATTCTAGTTTTCTAGAAGCTCACTTCTGGGCACAAGGCATTTTCAGGGTGCTGAAGGCATTTGGTTTATTACCTTTTATATCAGTACCTCTTCATCAGCAGAGCAAAGAATGATGAAGTTCTCAGCTGCCAGAAGCTGGACTTTGGCTGCTGTTAACCCTCGCCAACCCTCCAGTTACAGACACCACTGGCTCTGGAACACAAAGGATTGTTCACACCACCAACTTCTTCCTGAATAGACTGAATGATACAAAATACTACTGGGTGGATTGATCTTCAACTTCAGGAGAACACAAAGGATTTGGGTGGTTGGGATGTGAGGGGAGTGTGGCTACAGCCCTTTGAGCTGTTTTGCTGGCGCAGCTACAAAATTTACTCCTAACAGTCTTGAAGACAAAGAGAGTGAGGATAGGGGAAGACTAAATAATGAGACCAAGGACCAATGAAGAGACACCTTGTTTTCAGCTAAAAGGGGTTCCTAACTCCCTTGTGCAGGAATGGGGCTTTGAGCCCAGAAATGTGTTGAGACTGGAGAAAACCGTAAAGAGCAGCCACACAAGAAAAGGGGAAAAGCTCACTGAGAGGAACATGTCCAGCCTTCATCCCTGCAGACCACCAGAAGACCCCCTGAGAGGCACTGAGAATGCTCTATTCAGGAGGAGTTAATGTAAATAACATCCTGGAAGTAATTTGCACAACCCTGCCTTTTCCTAGGTAAATATGTATGGTCAGTCTCTGAGAAATAGGAGTTACTTGGCTTTAAACGACACACACACTAGGAGGAGCGATGCCCTGTGTGCCCAGCACTGCAAGAAAGAATCCTGCTTCACAGTCACCAAGGCCGGTGAGTTTGGATTCCGCCTTTTCGAGGGTTCAACAAACACAAGACACTGACAAAACACACACTGCTTTTCGTCTCAGGAAACGTGACCCTCATGTGACCTTCTCTCTGTTAGAAGGGATTTAGATCTAATTATGACCATTTAAAAAAATCTCTTCAGTACTAATGATGGGAGGGAAACAAAGCAGCAGAATCCCTAAGAAAAGCCCTTGGGTTTGTGCAATTCTGCACTGGGAAGATATCGGAGGGGAACCCGGTGGGAGCCTGAGTGAAAAGAATTTGATGAAGTATTGTAATTAATGCCTTTTTTTCTTTCTTTCTTTCTTTCTTTTCTAAGGAGAGAAGGGAAATGGGATGAAATTGGCTGTGCTGATTGGTTCTTCACCCTCCGAGATCATCCGGAATGGCAGAGGGAGTGTGGGCTTACAATACTGCACATACAAAACCCTTCTCTAGATACATTAACAGTAAAAGAAGGGCCAAGGAGACTCTCCAGAACTTACTGGATGCAGAGGGAACATTAGTGACAAGGGATGACGACAAGGCTGAGGTACTTCATTCCTTCTTTACCCAACTCGGTTGCACCACAGTACGTACAGAAGTGCAGCAAACTACCTTTCACAGTCATCTCCACAGCAAATCTGAAAGCAGGAACACCTCAGTATTCCCCACCCTCCCTGCCAGCATTGCCTCCTCTTCCTCCCTTTTGACAGCCCTGAGTCCTGCTGTCGCTTTGGCCCTCATCTCTAGCATCAGCAGCATCCCTCGGTAGGGCTTTGCCTTCAGGGTGTCACGGGTGTTCTACAGACAACACCAGTATGGACCACATCCATCACCAAAGTCTGTAGATTTAAAACCCCAACAGGCTAGCAAGAAAGAAGCCTAGTGAAGCCTCTGGACTACATTTTGGTTTGAACTCAAATGGTTTTAGAAAATTCAGCTGAAGCTGAATGTCTGACTCAGAGAGCTCAGCATTCACTGACACCAGCTGAGTGCTTATTGAAGAGGCCATCATCAAATACCAATGACACATTTAAAAAATATTTCATTCAACATTCATTAGTCATTTCAGCATATTAAAACCTCTTCAACATTGTATCTGAACTCTGTATTCACCACTAGCACTATGCAAGTCAACTGATCCCAACTACTGCTTCTTAAAATCTTTTAAGATCAATGCATGAACTGAATGCCAAACGGGCCAAAGAGTGCCCAAATGTAGAACACAAGGCTGAGAATTCACATACCATTGGTCCTTTGCCCTGAGATCTGGATTAAATTCCCTCCTCTGTGGCTTTGTCAAGTCCTATTCATGTCTCCACACTTCACTTTACCTTTAGTAAAAAAAGGATCATTTTGTGTTCCCCTACTGCTAAGTCTGTCTTGTCTCTTGGGACATAATTTTCCACGGTACAAAGGCCACTCTGGAAAGCATCTTACACTCAAAGCCAAAACAGGTTCACACTTCTTACCCGCATCTTTGAAAACCTCCTTCCTGCTGGAAGTGCTGTATAATCAGACTGCAAACTCAAACGACTTGGAAACTATCCTTTCATCCAAAGGATTACATTACTCAAGCTCTTCATTTGTTTTCAAAGTCAATACTCTGAGGGAGGAAACCCAGGATAGCCTCACAATGTTAAGGCATGATGCAAAAGCAGCGATCCGGAGGATGCTCTGGCTAGTTAACAAGCTCGGGTCTCAGCCCTGGAAGGATAGTACTAATGGAAACACTGACAAGGAAATCATGAAATTCTAAAAGAATATTGTTGGGCTTGTGCTTCATGGGAAACAGCTGTGGAAGGAATAAAAGAGATCTAGCAAAAACATGCATAAAGACCTGAGTTCATAGAGTTAGAACTGTTGAAACAGGCAGAAACTTTAAGGGTTGACACAAGTCATCATGCTGGTACAGTTGATATAGCTAGCTCCTCAATAAAGGGATACCCAAGGCCATACCTCTCACAGAGAGGTGAGACGCAGATCAGCAGTCTCTCCAGCAAGGAACACGTGTCCCTGGTGCTGCAAGAAAGCACTTGGCAGTGGCTGCCACCAGTGCAAAATAAGGGCACCACGGGTACCATGACTTACTCTGCCACACAAGAGTGTCAGGATTTCCAGAAGAATGCTGTGAGCTGTGTTGATGCTGACCCACAGTCAGACACTACTGAAATACTTCTCAAGTATTTTGCTTGGGAGTTCTTCAGGAAAATGACTCAGCAACAATGCAATTCCATCACGCTACCTCCACAGCTCATTACCATGAACAAGGCTGTAGTCATTGGGGTGAAAATTTCTGTAGTAACAGAATCACATCCAGTCTCTCTCACATTTTACCCCCCCTTTTATGGCACTGCAGTTGCACTGGTCCTCAGGGAATTCCTCCTGGGGTGGATTAGTTCACAGGGAATCAGAAGAACCCAAACTAAGTTCATACTAAAGCCCACGGCAGAACGTGTGGAGCTGAAACACACTGTCCCAATTAAAGGGCATGTCTGGACTCTCCTTGCAAACAGTGTCACAGCTCTCTCTTTAGAAGGTCACAGGGAGGCTGGAAGCTCAGTGACAGGAGCATCGTGCCTTGAGCTACAGCATGACTTACTGCAAGCAGTGCTGCACAAGTGTCTAGCACTAACTCTGCAGGCAAGGACGCTGCACAGTCCTTGTGCCTGCGCTGATGGGACAGCACGGGGGGACAGGAGAAGGAAGCGGCACACAAGCTGTGACTATTTACCACTTGCTTGTAGAAGAGGGATCGCATACTCTCCAATGAGCAGAAGCTGCCAGAACAGAAGCAAGGCTTCTCAGCATAGCAGGCAAAGGGACATTTTGCTACCTAAATGCTTCTGTCTTCATCTTTAGGGCCACTTCTACCTGACACAATCAGAAATAGTAAAAAAAAAAAGAAAACAAAAAGTGGGAAATGTCTATGTGGTGTCAGACAGCAAAACACCTCTGCATGGCATCGATACAAAGGTCAAGAATGAACACACAGGATAATATACTATTATTGTCTTTGTAAGAAATACTTTGGCATGGATTTAAGTTTAATTCCTAAAAGTACAAGCTGCCATATGCACTTGCCAGAACCCTTGACCTAATCAATTCCACAAATCATCATTTCAGTTCCCGATGAAAACCTAACTGGGCTGGTACAATGTGATTTTAAACAGTGCTTGTCTTTATTTCAGCCACTCAGATGTCTACACCCCTCTTTGCTCTTCTAAAGAGATGCTATTGCACACAACACCCATACCCACACACACCATCTACCTCAGCTGACTTTTCTCTTGAGTTCAACACGTTGCAGTAAAAACTAATTCAGGATCAAAACATGAAGTTCAAACCAAGCATTTAAGTAGAACCCTATAAGCAGGGTAAAAAGGAAGATGATTAGCATGGCAATTCCTTCTAATAAAGTGTCAATGATACTCATTTTAGTCTTTCTCCTCTTGAACAAATGCATTTCCTTCATCACTCACAAGGGAACTGGGGTCACCTGACTGTCTCTGAGGAGATGACACCAAAGACAGGAAGGTTTGATGAGCAGTTATCTACTGCAACAGAACTGGTTCCAAAGGATCCTTGGTTCTGAACATTCAGATCTATTTTAGCTGTGCAGGCAACTCTTTGGTAAGTTTGCATGCAGATGTTTTGTAAAGAAGAGCTGTACTTCTGTGGGGTTGGGTGTTAGTTAAGTATTTTGAGTGACAACTACAGTACTTGTTTAAACACCAACCAATCATTCCACAAAGCTGGGTAAGCAGGCCAAAAGCAGCAAACAAAATGCAAAACCTCAAATGCACCGTGCAAGGCAGGCTTTGAAAAACAATGAACCAAAGGTCAAAGAAAATGTTGTCAATTAGCGAGAAAGAAATCTAAAAACATGATCTCACTGTGGAGTTCTGCGCACTGGCTGCCATGTCAGTCTAGTCTAGATCACATCTGATTCCCCCCTTTGTTCCTAACTGCCTTTTTGGTAGGCTGCAGCTTTGTTATTCAAGGTTCAAATTCCCTTCATCAATTTTCCCCTCAGCCTAGTGCCAGCTTGAAAGAATAGAACAACTTTAAGTACTTTTGTAGTCATTTTGGGATCTTGCCCAGTACCCTAAATTACTACCCTGCAGCTGAACTTCAACCTCCTTCATTTGTTGACAAAAACACGAAGGGAAAATGTGCTCAATTTACAGGATTGTAACAAGTGTGCCTGCCCCTTGCCCATTCCAGGACAGACACTTTCAAAGCCACTGCAGCATTACTGAGGTTTCACAACAGACATTTATTAACCAATGCTCAGTGGTAGAAAATGGGGAGGAACTAAGAACTTTTCCACCAATGGGTAGACCTATTTTTGCTCCCAGGTTGCATTAACCCAATTAAGAGGTGATCTTGAAAATCCTCGTTAGCCAGACAGTAGCAAAGCCCTTCCTTGTCTCTCAGACACTGGTAACGTAGGAAACAGCAGGAAGGCCATCTAAATCTCTATCTGCACAACCCCAGGAGTTCTTTAGTAATCTTAAAAGCAAATACTGGTTAAAGAACCTGCAAAGTTGCCAAGAGACAAAGGTTGGAACCAGCTGAGCTTTCACCTGCCCAAAGAAAGCTTTCTGCAGAAACTTCAAGAAAACCATTTCCTGCATTTTTTCTTTCCCTGATATCTCAGGTTATCAGCTCCAAAAGTTTTCCCTCTTCACCTCAGCGAGGTCACATTCTGTGTGCACTTCAAGACAGAAGAACATGACAGGAATCACATTTCTTTAAAATTAAAGAAACCCCCAAACACACCCACACCCACACAACCCTGATGAAATTATACACAATTTATGATTTCATGAGAAGAATGTAACCCCTTGTTTTTGCAAAGAGGGGGAAGGACATGGAAGTGGAAGCACGATTTATTAAAAACAAAGGGAGCCTGCAGATCTCAAATAAGAGCACTGCAAAACCATATCCTCAAAATGTGGGAGTGGGTTCAAATGATTCCCCACTCCTGGATCAGCATTTCTCTATTCAAACTGTATCCTTTGCAGGACCAGTGAAAAAACAGGCAACAGTGGGGAAAGCAAAATCGCATCAAAGTAAAAGGACTGTCAGTTAGCAGATGCAAAGTACCTGCTGCAACTCCAAAAGTCAAACCCACCATTCAATGACACTGCTTTTCACACCGCAGAAGCTGCATCTGAATCAAGTTCCCAGAGCTGCAGTGACACGTGTGCTGTGCTAACAGCATCCTTTAACGGCGCTACGAATCCCTGAGGCAGAAGGTCACAGCATAAACATCCCATTCTCAAGGGACTTTTTTTCCCCAACTCAAATACAAAAATGTAACATCAGCCAGCAACCAAAACACTACAGGCAAGAATAGACAAAGACGGAAAATCAATGGAGAACCTATAATATTTGGTTATATAGCATGCAACAAGCAATTAAAATAATGTTTTTTAATGTGTTTTCTCTTTTACAACCTACTGAGAGATGAGGCTTGGAGCCACATTATTAAATGTTGAAGGTAAAACTAAAGGAATGAAAAGCACACAAGTTGGAAGGAATCAATGCTGACAATGTGAGATGACTTTTTCTTTAAATCAGGCAGTAATAAGAGGAACAAGCATCTACACAGCTTCTCTGCAGTTCTACTTCCAAATAAAAAAGTAGCCTTTTCTCAATAACATCACCTTTAGATGTCTTATGCCTTTTATTCTGTTAAGAGAAACTGAGAAATAGCATGGAACAATGGTTTCTGTTGTTGGCATCTAAAAGTGGAAGTGTTAGTTTCACCACTGAACTGAAAGGTATGGGGCAGCAGCTCCCACGTATCCATAGATTATGGGAACTTCCAATCTAAGTAACCAAGACTGGCTATTTTCTCTTTTCATTTAAAAATGGACTGATTAATTATAAATATGTTCATTATAAATTATAAAATTATTTATTAATGAGAAATCCCTCTTTCACTTCAATTAATTGCGTTCATTAAAATATCATCCTACCAAAACCCAAGGGTACACAGCTGCTCTTGGCTGCATCTTCTCCTTCCCCTCTGAAACAGGGCTGCCGGGCACACATGCAGAATGGGCCCCATCCCAGGAAGAAAGCCTGAGCCCTGACAGAATCACAGGGCAGACGGACGGTGTTCAGTGGTGGGACAAAACATGAAGTTCCAATCACATTTGGCTGCCAGCTGATCAGCTGGTATAAGGCAGGACTGCTGAGAGAGGCTGTGTCTGTACTACTGGACAGGAGACAATTGCTACTACAACGAGCACTAATAAATGTTGTCTCATTGCACCCCAGAGCACCACAAAGTAAAGTGGAAGTGAAAAAGCCATTTCCTAGGCTTTTTCTCCAAAATAGAGGGCATCACTGTAACCCTCCCACCCACACCATCCTTATTACAATAAACCATTCAAATCTTACTCAAGGGTGACCAGGCTGTAAGGAAAGCGCCTGCTGCTCTGTCAGAGCTCAGCTCAGAGCTGCACTGGGGGAAACCTTGTCTTGGTTCCCAAAGTTGAGCTGGCTCTGGCAGGTGTCTGCAGGCATCAGCACGTCCCTGGCCTCAGGCAGAACAGTCTGGGTCATGTTCAGCAGCTTTTAAGGCTCTGTAAGAGCTGCAGAGGAGGGAAACAAACTCACCATCGGCTGGGAGCCGGGAAATGCTTTGCTCAGACCCTCCAGACAGGTGGCACACTGCCAAATCTGCACAAGAATTTGCCAGCACAAAGAAAAGGGGGTGGTAAAGAGGGGTGGACTTACCGGGGACTGAGGGCCTGAAGCTCTGGGGCTGCCGACTCCACACGAGGCCCAGATGGCTCCGGCAGGGACTTGCTGCCCAGGCTGCGGCAGATACCAAAAGCCCCGGCTGGGCGGGGGAGCGGAGCTGCAGGGAGAGGGGGTGCCGGGGGTGGGGAGAGGCTGGAGGGGGGGAAACACCCCCCTGCTGTGGGGAATGGAACAGCCGCCCGGGAAAGGAGACACCTTGTGCTGGTGGGAGTGGAGCTGTGAGAGCCCGAGGAGCAGCAACACAGCCCGAGACAGGGGCTCTGGCAGCCATGTCAGTGTGGGTGCTGCCTGGCAGCCGTGTCAGCGTGGGTGCTGCCTGGCAGCCGTGTCAGTGTGGGTGCTGTCTGGCAGCCGTGTCAGCGTGGGTGCTGTCTGGCAGCCGTGTCAGTGGGGGTGCTGCCTGGCAGCCGTGTCAGTGTGGGTGCTGCCTGGCAGCACGGTTTCAGCCACGCAGGCACTGTTACAAGCTCTGCATCTCTTCAAGGCTGCCAGTTGCCAGTGATTACTATTTCCAGCCTTGAAGAGGTGCACAGCGCTCCCCATGTCCTGGTTTAGATCACACTGTACTTCAAGTCGCTGGAAATACAGACTGTGGTGGCAAGGTTCATGCATCACTTTTCTGACAAGAGGAGAGCATGTAGCAGAGCAGCCACAAATTCACTCCCCACAGGGACTCCCCTCATCCCTTGCAGGGGGGGCACAGGTCCATGAGGGCAGCAGAACCACATACCTGGGTCTCGCTCGGGGCACGGCAGGTCCGGGGCTCTCACCGTGCCCCTTGGGCTCTTTCACTGCCTGCGGGCAGGAGCAGAAGAGACGCTGCAGGGAGGGAATCTGCCCTGATGAGATGTCAGCGCTGCTGCTGAACAAAGCATAAAAATACATAAAAATACTCCAAAGCAACCTAGAGGTGTTTCCCCAGCAGAACTTCTTGTTGGGAGAATTCTTGCAGTTCCCGAAATTTATGTTCCCTTGGATGGAGATGATCAGGAAACCAAATACCTTTTAGAGTTACAAAATGCATTTATAAAGCATTTCTCTTGGCTATGAAAGCCCTGAGCCGCAGTGCCAGAGGGGATGCTTGTGGGGTCCCTGGGTAGGTTTCAGGCCAGGTTTGTCTCTCTGTCCTCGCTCTTTTGTTTTGGGAGCTGCTGCTGGATGTTTGGCATGTTTGAATGTGAAGGAAGGTGGAGCTGAGAAGTGACATAGGGCACATTTAGGACAGTTCCCTGAGGTATTAAAGCCTGGTAGGTGATTTCTCCCTCGGGGTTTTACCAACAGGATGAGAAGAAGGGACTTGGGCAAAGCTATGGCTGAGAGGGGGTGACAGGAAAGGAAGTGGTTGGTAAAAATGCCAGGGGTTTTGGTGAACTATCGGCCGCCCGTGCGATTGGAGAGGGATCCTCCAGCTGTTCCATGGTCATCGAACAAGAACTGGGGCTGGGGAGCGATCGGGGTAAAGCTGCCCCCGTCTCCTCACTCTAGAAATGATAAACAGCAGCTGAAGGAGCAGCACAGTTGGGTCACGAACTGGCAGCGATGGGGATTTTTGCTTCCCAGCTCACAGCGTCACAGCGCAGACCTCAGCCCGGCCGGAGGGGCGTCCCTCAGCGCCCCAGCAGCCTCCTCGTATCCCCCCCTCTTCCCTGGCACTGTGCAGGCAGCTCCCAGGGGTGCCAGAGACACCGAAATCCTGCTTGAGAGTGCGACTTGGGGATGGGGCTGCACTCGGTATCGAGTCCCGCTGTGCCTGAACTGGGGCAGGAGAATAAAAGACAACCCTGAAAGCTTCCCACTCCCTGCCTCAGTTTCCCTTTGGTCAGCAGCTCTTCCACCGGTTCAGCTGCTGCTCTTCAGAATCATGGAGAAAAGATGTTACGTGGAGGCGACAGCACATCAAGGCATCCAGAGCTCCAGAAATGGGAGGGATATATGGAAGGGAAGGGAGGGAGGGAGGGAAGGAAACAGACCCTGGAAGGAATAGCCACCTCATTGTATTTAAATACCAAGAAAACTCCAGAGCCCGCAGGAGCCAAAACCACAACCATTCTATGATGCTCGGCATCGTCCCCGGCAAGAGGGCAAAGCCAAAACCCCGGCAGAAATGCTGATCCTGTCCGAGACCAACGCCAACCCCAAGAGGGTTTGCAGAGCAACCAACTGGAATTTCTTCAGTTCATGGCTTTTTACTGCACTGAGGAAAGCTTCAGGAGCAGTGATGCCTGGCGAAGGCGCCCATTTGATCCCAAAACATACGCAGTCACGGCAGCATCGCCCCCTTTCCCCTCCACAGACAGGTACCCGACGGGATGAGCTCTGGTTCACAGCAACAGCAAAAGCCCAGGGCACAAGTTTGCCATTTCCCAGGAGGGCAACCAGGAAGGATCGGGGCTCCCGGAGCTGGCAGCTTCTTGCAAGAGCCATCTCTGCAGCCCCCCCTTCTCCACCAGAACACAAAACTGCGACAACCCTCTTAGAGAGAGTGGCTGCGTGGTGCTCAGCTCTCAGCTGGGGCAAAACCGTGACAGTGGGGAGAGCAGCTGGGCAAAGGGCAAGGGCACAAGGAGCGGGGATGGGGCTGTCCCCAAAACCAGCTCTGCACCCCTCAGGGTTTGCACACCCAGTATCCCAGACAGCAGATGTGATCCAGGCCCCCACCCCCGTTACAGCTTCACCACAAGCTTGTGAGAAACAAAAGATGTCTATTCTATTAAACCTGCTAGAGAGAGGAACAAGGGGGTCTGCGGGAGCCATAGAAAAAAAAGGGGGGGGGGGGGGGGGGTCTGCAGGAGCCAAAGAAAAAAGGGGGGGTTCTGCAGGAGCCATAAAACAAGGGGGGGGGTTGGTGTCTGCAGGAGCTAGAGAACAAAGGTACAGTCTGAGGGAGTCAGAGAACAAGGGGGGGTCTGAGGGAGCCAGAGAACAAAGGGGAGGTCTGTGGGAGCCAGAGAACAATGCGGGGTCTGCAGGATCAAAGGGTCCAAGTGGGCAGCTTCTTCCGCCGGCTCTTCTTGTTGCTCTCGACCAGGCGCAGCCCCTGCCTCTTGATGTCTTCACGGCTGAGGACAACGCCGGGGTCTTTCTCCTCAAAATCAAAGAGGTCTGGACAGAGAGGAGAGAAGCGGGCTGAGGAGAGGCAGTGGGGCCACCTCCGCTCAGCCCATGTCCCCAGGGAGAGCTGGCATGTTTTGGAGGGCTGGTGGCATCACGGTGACCCTCGGGCCAAGCCCTCTGCCACAGGCACTACTGACTAGTGAGGCTCTTTCTCCTGAGCATCCCAGGCTGACCTGCCCCTGTCTCGGACACTGCTGGGGCTTCCCCATAAGGGTCTGGAGCCCATGAGGTGGTGGGTACAGCTCCTGCTTTGTTAAAAAGAGGGGGCAAGCTGCCAAAACCTCAGTGGTTCCTCCAAGAGCATCCAACAGGAGGAGGGCAAAGCCAGACCCGAGCACTGGTTCTTCTACACAACAAGGATTTCTAAGATGAGGGTCTCCCTCCTTGCCCCGCACAACCCTCCTTCCCCCACACAACCCTCTTTGTTCCTGCTGTGCTCCAACACACACCACCCCACTGGCTGCCTTTCATCTCCCACATCCCCACCTAAAATCATCACTCAAGCTCAAAGCCTTGGAGACAGCCAAGGTCAGCCCCAAGGTGGATGGACACCCAGTGATCCCAGCGGGCAGGGGCTGGAACAGTCGCTGTGGAACGTGTCCTGGCTGTGCTCTCCTACCTTGGACACTGCTGCCTATGGCATCCAAGGAGATTTTCAGGTTCTGGGGATCGCTGGCGGTGGCCTTCTCCAGAAGATTCCTGACCTTGACCAAAGCCTGTGAAAGACACCCTGGGTCAGGTGAGGAAGGGTTGGTGGGTGGAACAGCCCCGGGGTGCCCCACCTGGATGTCCCTGGGGGAGACACCCTGCAGTGCCCAGGGATGAAACCCCCACGCACCTTGCTGCTCTCACTGGGGCTGTGGCTGTCGGGGGACAAGTCACACACCCGCTGTACCAGGTACTGCAGCTTCTGCTGGCAGTGCTGGAGCTTCTCTTCCAGCCCCAGGGCCTTGACACAATCCTCCTGGAACAGGAGAGAAGAACCACCTTAGCGGGGAAAAAGAGCCCTTGGAGGGATGGTGGCTGCCCCAGGTGTCCTCACGCTGTGCTGCTGCCACACCAAGCACTGGGGGGGCCTGTGCTCACCCAGTGCTGCACAGGTACCTGTCCGGGCACTGTGATGCCGTGCAGGCGGATGAAGAGGTTGTCAAGGCCATCTTCAAACTGGAGCAGGACCTTCTGGTTCCTCAGGAGATGGGCTTTCATCTGCTCCAGCTTCTCTTCTTCACGCTGCAGGCTCCTCAACAGCTCCTCCTCCAGCACCCTGCAGCCAACACCATGCACGTCCATACAACTGCACAGGGGTGCAGAGACACCCCAAATCTGGTGGGAAGGCTACTTAAGTTGCCCCCCTGCCACCCCTCCCAGAACTGCAAAGCAGAGGTGCTGCCTGCAGCCCATCTGCACCCCTGGTGCCACTGCCCATGCCAGGCAAGGAGGGAGGGGCCTCCCAGTGCCGAAACCGGAGCTTTGGGGACTCTGCCAGGACCAGAGCTGGGGGAGCACCCTGCTCAGGAACCTGCAGGACAGGAGGGGTGGGTGGCTGCAGGGGGACAGAGGAAGGGGTGCCCTGTTTGGACATCCAGGACACACGTGTCCCCACCAAAGGAGGTGGCCCGGTCGCATGTCTGCCCTGACGCCAGCCGCACCTGGCTGTGTCGGGGGGCTGGCGAAACTTCAGCTGGGCGTGCTTCAGTTCCAGCTCCTTCAACCTCTTCCTCAGCGCCTGCACCTTCTCCTTGTATTCCTTGATGCAGTTCCCCAGGTCCAGCGAGGACTCCTGCTGTTCCAGGAGCCTGCTGGGGATGTCCTGGCCAGGGGAGAGCACAGAGACTCAGGCCCCGGTGCTCCAAAGGCATCGGGACGTGGCCTCAAGGACATTTCTGCACCCTGGGCCGCTGACAGCTCACAGGATGGAGAAAAGCAGGTCCATCCCGGCCCTCAGGAGCGGGGCTTTGGGGGCTGCAGGGGCAGAGGAGAGCAGGTGACCCCACAAAGTGAGCAGCAAGGGCTTCCCTGCCCATGGCTCCAGCAGCCCCCCGTTTTACCAGGGACAGGTCTTGACGTTACCCAGAGGAGGCAGCACTGCACCGCAGCCTTGGCCTTCTCCAGCTTCTCGGTCAGCCTGGCCTCGCGCTCCAGCTGGGCCTCGGCGGCCTCCGTCTTGGTGTCTGGTTGGGGGGAAGCGTGAGGGGTCCTTCCTGCCTGTGGCCGTGCCCGCATCCCACCCCCCCGCGCCCCGCCAGGCACTCACCCACCAGCGGGTCCTGCGAGTGCTGGGGCAGGGAGTCCGTGCTGAGCTGGAAGGCGGCTCGCTGCAAGGATGGTCATCGTCACCCCTGAGCTCCCTGCAGCCCCCCGTCCCCCCACCTCCCATGGGGGCTCAGCACCGATGCCGGCTGTCTGCCCACAGCTCATCCCGCAGCCCGTGCCCCTGCTCACCTCTTTGGGATGCTTTGTGCTGGCTTCCTTCAGCCAGCGCCTGTCCCTGGGCACCTTCTGGGCAGCCAGGGAGCGGTGCCTGAGCTCGCTCTGCGCAAGGAACCAGCTTCTCGTCTCCGCCATGTGTGCCTGCAGCGTATCGGGGAAGGGAGAAGCTGCTGCCAGAGCTGGGAGGGACCTTAGGGAGCCAGCTGAGCTTCTGGAACGGCCAGGGTCAAAAATGGCCCCCTGCACCCCTGTGTAAATGGGCTGAGAAGGAAACTGGGCGAGGATGGAGCGGGCTGCCTTCACCATGGCCGGGGCTTCTTCAGTTGGGCTGTGCCCAGCCCCAGGGCAGGCTGGCCCAAGGGCAAGATGCAGGAGGAGCTATGGGGGTATCTGGGTGCTGTGGGCAAGCCCAGCTCAGTCTCTTGCTCTTTAGAGCAGGACTACTCACCAGTGGGGTGCCATCTGCGGGCTCTGGAGGTGGGAGAGGGCCCCAGGGTGCTCTGTACCATCTCACCTTGGCTACCTCGGCGGCTCTGAGGGCATGCGAGGCCACAGGCTCCATGTCTTCCAGCTCCCTCTGGTAACTCTCAGCCATCCCAATCAGGAGGTCCAGGTGCTGAGGCAGGTGGGCCAGCTCCTGGGACACAGGGAGCCACAGCTCATCACCCCACCGAACCCCAGGGGTGCCCTGCATGCGGTGACAGGGGATGGAGGGGAGCAGGGCGGGCGGGAGGATGGCAGGGTGAGGAGGAGCTCACCTTCTTCAGGACATCCCGCACAGCCAGGTACTGGGTGGTCACCTTCTGTGCGGCACGGACCTTCACCAGCATCTTCTCAATGTTGTTCTCCAGCTGGTGAATCACCTGGGGCAGAGATGGGATGCGAGCTGGGGGTTACCCCGCAAACCAAGCCCAGCACTGCCCCCGGGGGCACCTGGCTGGGAATAAAGCTCCCCGTGGGTGCTGTCGCCCCGAGAAGGGCTCTTGGGTACCCGCATCTGCTGCTGGTGCTGCCTGTTGTCCGCCGCAGCAACACTCTCCAGCTGCTGCAGCCGCCTCTGCAGCTCCCACAGGACCTGGCGCCGCCGCCGCACCTCGTACTGCAGCGCGTTGTAGGTGTTGGTGCGGCCATGGATTTCAGCCTGCACCTTCTCCAGGGCCAGCTGGAAGGGGACACGAGGGTTTGCCAGGCTGCAGGCACAGCTCACCGGGAACCCCGGGGAGAAGTGGGGCTGCCTCCAAAACTCTCCTCCTCCCAGGGTAAAGCAGGGAAGCTGGGACGTTGCTCAGCACATTGTCACTCCCCTGGCAGTGTGGGGTGTGGGAGAGCTTTGCCGTGGTGGGGGCTGGTTGGGGTAAGGCAGAGCTGGGCACATGCTGGTGACAGCAACGGGACGGGCTCAGGGACTCTGCATAAGGCAGACCCTGGGCTGAGCCTCCATCCATCCATCAGTGGCCCAGAGGCGGCTGCTGGCGGAGAGCGGTGGCACCGTTCCCTCCCTTCCAGAGGCCCCTCTATCCCCAGGGGCTTTATAGCCAGGCCAGAACCTTGGGACAGGCAGTAGAGGGAAGCACCAGCACCTCTCTCTCTCCCAGGGATGTGGCTGGACCCCTCAGGAAGCCAGGCAGCCCTGGGGACCTGCCAGCTGGACGGCCAGCAGCTCTGCTGGGCCAAGGAAGCTCAGGGTGCCAGAGGAGGACCTGCACAGATGGGGCTGAGCTGGAAGGGGACCCATGGGACCACAAGTGAACACCCCAGGTCTTGCTGTACCAGCCCTGCCGTGCTGCCCTCGCACAAGCACCACATCCCTGTGCCATGCAGCCTGTTCTTCTGAGCACCCCTGGGGCCCCAGTCCGTGCCAGCAGTCCCTGCCTGCCCACCCCTCCCGTTACCTCGACCGCCTTCCTGGCCATAAGGACACCCATGGGCCTCTCTTCTCTACATGCCTCCGAGAAGGTGACCTTGCTGCGCTGTGGGCGGCGGAGGGAAAGCAAGAGCATCACTGCCAGCCTGGGCACGGTCACGTCCTGCTCCCGGACAGGAGCTGGCTCTGCAGGGACAGCACCAGGGGGCTCCAGCACCTACCGGGGACGCCCGGACGGTGTCCAGGGTGTGGATGTCATCCCGTAACGTCTTGCGCAGGGGGAGCAGACGCTGCCTGGTCTCAGCCAGCTTTTCCTCACACAGACCAGTGAAAATCTTCTGCCCTTGCTCTGGAGGACATGAAGGCGCCGTGAGTCCCACGCAGGTACAGGCAGCTCGGCTCAGGACAGCGGGACACCCCCCACCCGCCCTGCCAAGCCCAAGGGGCAGCACCTCGCAAGGCAGCGACCTCCTTCAGCTCCTGGATGCGCTGGCTGAGTCTGGTCTTCTGGCCCTGCACCACGCGGGCGCTCCTGCCCCGGCCCTCCAGCCCCACGGCAGCCATTGTGGCACCGCTGCCGGGTGGACACGCAGCCAGGACGAGACCACAGATGGAGCTGAGCTCCTGGTGCCCGTGGAGCCTTCACCACGGTGCCTTCAACTGCTGCAACCCCCCTGCTCGCCTATCGACTCCCGCAGACCCTTCCTCTTCGCTCGGGTGGGTGAGATGAACCGCGAGTACTGAGCTCCCCACGGCAGCAGAGGGCCGGGTGGGCAGCTGGGATACGGGTTCTGTGTCCCATCAGTCACCATGGCTACAGTGTTTGCCCCCTGCCCAGCCTGGCAACCCCCCACGCCCCAACAGAAACGGGGCCAGGATGAGTTCCAGAAGATGAGAAACTACATAATATTGGTTAATATGATATTATAATATGATGTCTGGTGTTACGAACGGTGGTGACAAATTGTTCACTCTAGTTTAGAGTATCCAAATTAAAGCCTGTACAGAATTATTACCTGAACCCACCTACTCTCACTTCACATGTTCATGAGCTTATCAGTCCTTTGCGCTTGCGCAGATCCTTCCAAGAATTGTGAGCGAGGGTCTCTGGTGGTCCTTGGAAGAAAGCCATGAGTCCTCCCCACCATGTACTTCTCAACTTTCGCCTGGAATGTGAGGGTCTTGCAAGCTTGCAGTGTTCTTACCAGTCTGAGCTAATTGGTGTCCTTGTTAGTCAGTTTTTCTCTAGCAAGGGGATAAACGATGTATCAGTGGTGGATGCCATCCCGCCCTCGAATCCTTGTTCCCAGACATAGTGTGAGACTCTCACAGGTAAGTTCCCAGAGCTGCTTCCCATAACTACACTGCATAACTGCACTCCCTATATATCGTGATCCTGGACCCTCACATCAATTGCCATTAATAACAGCTCAGTTACAAAGATCAACATAGTTTAACTGCCGATGGGTTTGAATAACAAATTGATTATACAAGGTTTATTACAGTCCAGAAGGCTTTGCTATTGCAAGGGCACAGGTATTTTAATAGAAAATATCAACAAGCAATGCCTGCAAAATGCTCAGGCTGAAGGGCTGGTTTTCCCGTTTTCCATTCCTTGGCCACCCTGCCTCCTCCTCGGCTCGGCCTGGTCTGCACACCCTGTCCTCATGGGCGCCATGTTCCCCAACTGCTTACACAGCTTCCAGCTTGAGTGACTTTGCTATCTGAAGGGAACAGCAGGGATATTGTCCAGGCCAATCCCTTCAGAGATCAGAGTCAGGTTGCTGACAGACCTGCTGCCTTCCCCAACCCCATTCTTGTGTTTGTGTCACAAAACTGCCCACAATGACTTCTGCAGGGCCCTTTGCAGAAAGCTCAACAAACACAGCAGTCAGACAACCACTACAAGTATCAAAATCAATAATCCTGTTTTGACCATTGACAGTATCCCTCATGTAATTCCCCACCCATGAAACAAGCTGTCTAGCCCAAAAAAAATCCCTTTCCTTCTTCTATCTTTTGTGTTTGGTCTGGTCAGACAGATCCATGCAGCACATGCCCTCTCTGATTTTCAACATGTTTCTTTCACTCTCTCTTCACCAGCAGTTTATCTACAGAATCCCCCATGAATCCTCAGTGACCTTCTCCAACAGGGAGAGTCCTTTGCCATGAAGCTTCAGATCTTCCCCCACTGTCCCAGTGTGGGTCCTTTCCATGGGGTCAGTCTCTTCGGCCCAGACTGCTTCAGCCTCGTCGCCCACGGGGTCACACGTCCCCACAGCAATCCTGCTCTGGTGTGAGCCTCCCTCTCCATGGGCTGCAGGTGCTGACAGGACATTGATCCAGGATGGGCTCCCCACTGGGTCACAGCATCCTCCATATGTCTCCACCCACTCCAGCGTGGGATCCTCCACAGCCTACGGGGGGGAACTTTGCTTCTCTTCATCCTCCATAGGCTGCTGGGGGACAACTTGCTTCACCGCGGTCTTTTCCACAGGCTGCAGAGGGGTCTCTCCTCTGGCACATGGAGCACCTCCTGTCCTCCTTCTGCATGACCTTGGGGGGTGCAGAGCTTCTCACATGTTCTCATTCCTTTCTCTGCTGGTAAAAAGCAGCTGCTTACAGCTTTTTCTGCTATTTAAATATGTTTTCATAGAGGCACAACCACCGTCACTGATTGGCTCGGCCTTGGCCAGCAGCAGGTCTGTCCTTGCAGATCCCCAAAACGGCCCTTGGGGCAGCTGCTTCAACCTCCACCTCTGCAACCTCCAGTGGATCAGCACCAGATGTGTTGCACTGTCAGCCACCTCCAAGATCAGCCATGGCACTGCTTCTCCATCAGGCAGTGCCCTTCGGGGACCCCACAGCTGCAGACGACCAGCAGGCTGCTCAGACCAACGGCCACCCAGGGACAACGACAGCTGTTCCTGCCCCACGCCCATCAGGGGTCAGCAGCAGGACTGCCAGCATCCCTTCCCCAATACCACCCCCTCACAGGGCACTGCAGCCAGTCCAGCCAGTCCTGTGCTGGTAAGCCCTTGGGGCATCCCTGGGCACAGTCAGCCACCCAGGTGGTCCTGTCCCCATGGATGTGGACACTGTCACAGGCTGCGACATATATATGGACATCGATGTCCTAATGGAAGAGGAAAGCCTGCCAGGCAGTGCCATTGCACTTAGCTCTGTTGAAGGGATTGGTAGGAGATGACAGGTTGGAATGAAGGAAGGGAGAGAGGGAGGGAAGAAGGGTGTTGATTATGGATTTAGTACCATTAATGATTGGTTTGTTCTGGTTTTCCATTAAAAGCCATTTATTCATAACCTTTCTGTGTCTGCATAGGATGGGCAGGGAGCACCAGAATATGACACCAAAGAGGTGCAACAGCACCCCCTAAATCACATCCATTGCTCAAACTGGATCCATTCACCACTATTAATTTACAAACTGGTAAAAACGAGCTCTAAAGCAGAAACAACCCTTGAAGGAAACTGCCTTGGCATTTTAGTTCAATTAGGTTTAGGTTTGGGTGGGGTTTATTTTGGGGGGGATATGGGGTCAGGTGTTATTTTTCCAGCACTGTGTGCAAATCCTGTAAATTCTTCCCTGTTGCTTCTGTCCCTGTTGTTAATGCTTCTGGTCTCAAAGAACATTCAAGTTCCTTTTTCCTGAGATGACTTTTGAATTCAGTCCCTACTGTAACACCGGCAGCTGATGTGCTGCACACCGTATCTCCTACACCACCTCTGAGGAACCACTCGACTGGTGGCCTTTTGGCATGTGCCAGGCCAAGAGCTATTCTTTCATTTCCCACTCCTTGTCATCCCAGGGCAAGTGAAATACTCCCATTTTTACCATCTTGCTGCTCACTTCCTGCAATGGTGTCACAGAATAGTCCCCAGAAGGCCAATAAAAATCATTGGTTAACTACACTGATTGTTTTAAATACAAAGAGGGGAGGGTGATGATTAGCATATTCATGTTACTTCCTGGAAATCATTATCATATGTAAATCCCCTTCACACCTGAGCAGTTGTGTTGAGCGGGGTCCTCTGGTGGTCATCAATACTCTGCCTCACTGTGTCTGCGAGTGAACCCCATCCTTGCCCAAGTTCACTTTGTCTTTGGCTGGTCTTTCATAACCACAGGCAGTTTCTTCAAGTAACTGCAACACTGGGTTAAAGTGTGGCAGCTGTTCCCCTCACACTTTCAACACAGCTCAGGTGAAAACTCTGTTCCTCTTGTCTTCCCACCAACAAAATGGGGAAAACCCCCATTCCCTCCCATCCCATCCAGCGTAAAATGGGGCTGGGAAACACCATCTTCCTGCTGGATGGGGATTTGTTCTTCCTGAGGGTTATTTGGCGTGTTTGGCAGAGATCGTGCTGTGAGGAGCGACGATTTCTGGCCGCCCCTGTCGAGGTGGTTTTTAACGTTGAGGGAGAATGAAAACGATCGTGGGATGACGACACGATGGGTTGGGGGTTTGGGGTGGTTTGGGGTGGGTTTTTTCCTCCCCTCCCTCCCCCCTCGTTTTGCCATCAGGAAGGGATGATGCTCTTTGCCCCAAGGTGAGGTGACTCCGACAAAGTCGCCGCGTGTTCTGCTGCTTAAAGAGCGAAGCGGGTTCAAGATGGTTTGGCTTGAAAAGCGCACGAGCGTTGAGTGCCAGGACGAGGTCAGGGGTTGGGGATAGATCCAGGGCCTGGGAATTCTTCTCCCGTTCCCCAGATGGCCTTGTCTCCTCATCCCGCTACCCCAACACTCATCAGACATCGGCCAGGGAGGAGAAAACCGGCTCCCTTCCACCCGGAGAAGTGGCGTTCTGAGCCCGAAGGGCATCTGTCCCCCTCTGTGAGTTTTAATTCGTTGCTTTTTTGAAGGATTTGAGATGCCCCCAGCCCGTCTCTTTCCCCCCGACCCGCCTCACCACGTGTGACATCACGTGTGTTCCTGTCCCTATAGCAACGGGCTGGCCCAGGGGTGGCCAGTTTCTTCCCAGCATCCTTTGCGGGTAGCAGCCAGTAGTGTCAGTTGTGGTGCTGTGGGATACGCTTCCCAACGTGTGGGTTCACTCCCTCCAGCTCCTCTTTGGGAGCTTCTCCGGGGTCATTAGCCCAGCCTCGCTGGCCCCATACAGCTCAGTCATTTGCTGATCCCAAAAAGAATTGCAGCTGCCAGACAGCTCAGAAGCCAGGTCCTGGAACTCCGGCCCGGGGAAGGTGCTGGTCTGCCACCGAGCTTCTCCTTTTCATCTGCCGAGGTAGCTGACTTCTCTCTCTCTCTTTTTAACCTTTCCCCACCTTTTATTGCTCTCCTCCTCCCCAGTTTTCATTCCCTGACTCTTCTTGGGCAGTTGCGACCCACCAAACCCCGCCGGGGCCTGACCCCAAACCAACCCCCCTCTTCTCCCTCCAACCTCTCTCTGTGTCCCAGCCCTGCCCCGCGCCACATCTCAGGTTTATCATTGGAAAACTCCTCAATTCCGAGTCTCTTCTTAATCCCTTGTGCTGCAGCGGAAATTTAGGGATAAAAGCAACTAAATCGGGACTTTTTAAACCAGACTTGGTTTTCTGGCAGCCGGCTGATGTCCCTCTTGACCAGTGGGTGTCCATCCCCACCATCATCATCATCATCTCTGGGGAGGAAAAGGAAGCACAGCGCTCAGGGGCTCCCAGCCCCTCTGCTCTCCTGACCGTAACCCCCCCACACCCCTTTTTCTTTGCAGTTGACATGGATGATGAAGACGCCCGGTGCCTGCTGGATGTCATTTGGTAAGCGAAACGCCATGGGCTCAGGAAGGCGGGAGGGTGGGAAGGGGGTTCTGCCGCTTCCCCGGCACAGCGTTAGGTCTCCCGCAGCCAGAAATCCTCCGAGGCGCGTTCCAAAGGGGTCCCAGCCCTACAAACCCTTCCTGATGGATGGTTGGCATCCCTCAGAGGGCTCTGGGCTGTACCAGAGGAGGTTTGGCACTTGTCACCTACCCCATCGCCGCCTCCTTTTCCTTCAGAGTTGATGGCCGGAGCTCCCTGGGAAGAGGGAGGCGATGGCAGCCTTGGGAAGAGCATTTACCTTCCCCGCCATACCTCAGGCCAGGCGACGGAGCCGCTGGCTTCACAACCTGCCTACGCCCTTGGGTTCCATTAATGAAGGGAGCTTAATTAGACCCGGGCGCGATGCTGCCGGCGCAGCGTGCGCCTCGTGTCCCTCCCCAACCCTTTTCCTCCTGCTCTTGTGTCTTGCAGCGACCCTCAGGCCTTGAATGACTTCCTACATGGATCTGAAAAGGTGAGTGGTGGCTTGGTTCTCTGCCCCGAGACCCCTTTTTGATCCCTATCCCACCTCCTTTCTTCTCAACCAATGAGGAGGGGGGTTGGGGTTTTTTCCTCCCCTCACCCACCCAAAACCAGAAAGCAAACCCCAAGCTCAGAGCCATGAGTTCAGAGCAGTGAGCCAGAGCTGAGCTACCCGGCAGCACCACGCACAGGGTCTCTTTCCCCCCCTCTTCCCCTTTTTGTGTGGTGGGTTTTTTTGTTTTCCCTTTTTTAGATACATTTTTAAATCGGGAGTTTTCCCGCATATTTTTGGGTTCTGTTCTCTCAGAAGAAAGTAAATCTCATCTTTTTAATTACAGATTGACAGTGATGATCTCCTGGACAGCACAGGAGATGCAGCCAGTGCCTTTTTTGAAGGTGCTGGTGTATGTATTTTTAATTTATACCTGAGGAATGACGGCTCAGAAACCTTTCCCTTTTATATTTTCCCTCTTCCTCCACCCCTTTTGTTTTATATTTCCCTTCCCCCCCTTTTTTTTAATTCCTCAGGTTTTTTTCCATCTGTTTCCCAACTCTAGTGAGAAAAAAAGGCAGGCAGGATGCAGGGATTTTTTCCTCTCTCACCAGAAAAGCAGCTGTGTTTTTCATGGAGGGGTTTTTCCTTTGAAGATTTCTTCCTGGAATATGATTTTTTCTCCCCTTCCCAGCCCGATGGGGTGTTTTCAGAGCTTTGCTCTGTGCCCATGTCCAAACGGCTTGAGCCCCCTCCCTTCCACCCAACTTCGTTGGGATGTCCTTGGCCTCCCTGGCTTGCAACTGGTCATTCCAGGGCCATCTTGTCCGCTCTCCAAAGGCCTCAGCACTCCGGGGTTGGGCACCCTGGGGATGCCGAAGCGATTTCAGGTCTGGGGGTGAGGGCGCCTGCAGCCCCGTCTCCTCCCTTCCCCTCCCCTCCCCTCCCCTCTGAGGTGCGTAGGGAAATGTGTTGGGTGAGTTGACTCGACGCCCTCTTTGCACCTGAGCTCAATTCTTTCTCCTCTCTTCTTCCTCCTTCCTCCTCCTCCTCCCCACACCACTGACCGGCTGTCTCCCCAGCTCCACATGCAAGAGCCCTCTGGCAGCCAGCTGAGCACCGAGCAGAGTCCACCTGCCACCAGCCTGGACCTTGATTTTTTAGAGGACATCTTGGGGTCCCCCTCGGGCGGTGGGACCAACCTGCAGAACTCGGACTGGCCTTGCGACATCCTCCAGCAGAGCCTGCAAGCGGCCAACATCACCGAGCAGATGTTGAAAGCGGAAGCCGAGCTGGATATGGGCCCCTTGCAGCTGGTGGGGCAGCAAGTGATGGCCATCAACCAGTCCCTGCAGCAGATCAAACAGGTCCAACCCTCTCAAGTGGCCACCGTGTCTGTCGGCAGCTACATCACCCTCCCGGCTCTTCCCACCCCCGCTCCTCAACAGAAGCAAAGAGTGGGCAGGTTCCAGCAGGTAAATTAAGTCACCGTCAAGGGTCTCCAGGGCCTGGCATAGGTCAGGAGGGGAGCGAAGCTCGGCGACAGCGCAGCAAAGCGCGGCCATGAGCCTCCTGCCCATGGGGAGACGAGGGTTTAGAGGCAAAATCAGAAGCTGAAACACGGCCAGTTCTTCCCAGGCAGGTCCCAGGTGCCACCTCCCTTCTTCTTCTTTGGGGTGCGGGAGGAGGGAGGCAAAGCTATGGGGGTTTAGGGTGCCTGTGCCAATTTTTCCAAATTTTCTTTTAATTAATCCCATGTAGGTGCCACAAGGGATCATCCTGCAGCAGCCTCCCACCAGCCAGGCTTCCGCGGCGCTCTGCCAGTTCACCAGCCCGTGCTCCTCCATCCTGGTGAGCGGCCAAGGACAAGCGGTGAGGGTAATGCCGACACCAACCCCCGAGCATGGCCAGGTGCCCACCGCCCTCCCGCCTTCCACCGCAGGTTGGTAGCCAAGCTGGGGAGGGTATCCCAAATGGCACATGTTCACCAGGAGCTCGGGGCAGTGGGGTGAAGCCCGTCGTGCCCGTGTGTGGTCAAATGGCCACTCATTTTATTTCGCTAAAGCTCCGGCTTTTTTTGGGGAGGGGGAAGATGGGGAGGGGAGAAGGGGTGAATTCCAGGACGTTGTTACTTATTATCCAGGTTTTGGGGAGGAGGAAGATGGGGAGGGGAGAGAGGTGAATTCATGGATGTCATTATTTATTGTCGAGGTTTTGGGGAGGGGGGCGGGCAGGAAAGACGCGGTTTTGAAAGTAAAGGGTGAAAGGTTGAGGAGTGAACATGGCGTCACGCCGGTTTGGGTAACGATGGTGGATGGTGTTGGAAAGCGGGGAAGGGGGTGGGGTGTGCATCCCAAAGATTGACATGGTGTTTCCCTTGCAGACGAACACATCTCCTCCTTGTCCTGCTCGCAGAGCCTCTGCTCCTCTTCTTCTTCCTCCTCCTCCTCATCATCATCTTCCTCCTCCTCCTCCTTGGTGGTCCCAGCCTCTTCCAGCATCCTGCTGCCCTCGCAGAGCCGGAAACATCCGTTGCCGCAGCCGCCTGCCCCCATCCACCCAACCAAAGTGCTGATCAAGCACAGTGGGGGTTCTCCATCCCTCACTGGGGCCAAAGCCTCCCCAGTGCCGGACAGCGGGGATGGGGACGCTCTTCCATCGCGGAGCAAACCCCCCATCAAGACCCCCCCTGAGGCGCAGAGCTGCATCCGCCTCAACCTGAAGGTCAGGCAAGAAGCCGGGCGCATCAAGGTGGTGCACAGCACCGTGGTGTACCCCGTGTACCAGCGCCCCGCCAGGCGCCGCCTCACCAAGGGACCCGTCCCCACGGCTCTGGCGCCGGCAGGCAGATGAACGGCACGTGGCTCACGGGGCTCCATCTTCCCCTGAGACAAAACCTGTCCTGACTTACTGCTGCCTCCTGCGTCTGAAACCCTACCCGGAAAACGTGGATGCGTTGCTGGACCCCCTGCTACGGACACCCCCACCCCCTCCCCAGTGTCTCCTTCCCACCCCCCGGTGCATTTGTGGGATCCTTTAATCCTGTCTCCTTTAATCCCAGATTGATAAACCCCATATCATTTAAACCCCACACCAATAAATCCCAGATCCAGAAATCCCAGGTTGATAAATCCCAGAATGTTTTAATCCCAGATTGCTTCAATCCCACATCTCTTCATCCTGGATCGCTTAATCCCTGGTTGTTTAATCCCAGATCAGTGATTTGGTTTTTTCCACCGACGAGGGGCCTTTCTGGGATGCCCTGAACCCTCCAAAACCCCTCTGGACCTGCACTGATGTGTCCAGGGCTGGGAAGTGGCAGGTGGGAAAGTGATCTGGGATGGGAGGTGTATTAGTGGGATGTGGTGGTTATATCTGTGGTGGGGGTGTGTATCGGTTGGGGGGGTACAAACACGACTGCCCCCACAGGTTCACGTGCACCCATGTCCCCAGCCAGGTCCTGGAGAGCATCAGCCTCATTGCCCCCCCCCGGAATCCTTTTGGGGGCCAAGCAGCACCTCTCCAGGGATAAGGGGGGTGTGAGGGGGCCCACAATCCCCCTCCCTGTATTTCCTCCACACCTCTTCTCAGACATTCGTCGGTCCGGCCATTCCCACCCTCCCCCTCTACTCCCCAAAAAAGCCAGGCCCCCCCTTTCCTGAAGCTGTTTTCGGCGCTCCCCACATCCCTGGGGCCGGTGCCAATTTTCCATGCCCCCTCCCCCTTGTTCTGCTCCCCACACTCCCCAATTTCCTTCCACACCCCAAAATCCTCAGCCTCTGCCAAGAGTCCTGGGACTGGCTGCTGAATCCCGGGGGGAAAGTTGGCTGGAGGAGCCCCCCCTCCCCCTTCCCCACTGAGGGAGGGAGATTGAGAAGCATGGAGGGGAGAAAGGGAGGGAGCTGGGGCACGGTGGGGTGTCAGGACTGGTTTGGGGCCAAATTGGTGGCTGGGTGGTCCCTGCTGAGGTATGTACAGGGAGCCTGGAGGGGGCCAGGGTGAAGGGGGTATCAAGGGGGGGTTTGGGGGTCAAGGTCAAGGGATTCATGGTGCACTGGTAGCCCCTGTTTGGGTTCTGGTAGCCCCCAGCAATGTGTGTGTGGGGATGGAGGGAGGGGAGACCTGGGCAGTTTCAAGCAGGACACTTCTCAGGGCTGGCATTGGGGGTTAGGAGTGGGGGGGACCGAGCCCTTTCCCCCCCGAGCCGGGGGGAGGAGACCGGAGGGGGAACCTGCCCAGGGGCCGGGCCGCCGGCCGCTCCCACCCACCTGCGTCCCCCGGGCCGCGGAGGCTGCGGTGGGGGAGCGGAGAGAGAGAGAGAGGAGAGGAGAGAGCCGCCCCTCTCCTGCCCGGGCTCTGCCTCCCCAGACAGGCGGCGGGAGGAGCCAATGGCGGGGCTGCCCCGCACAGCCCTGGGAGGGGCGGCCGGGCAGGGCCGGGCCGGGCAAGCGGGGGGCAGAGCCGGGGAGGGACGGCCCAGCCCGGCCCAGCTCCGCCCAGACAGGCAGCGGTCGGAGCCAATGGCGGGGCTGCCCCGCACGCTGGTGGGAGGGGCCGGGCCGTGCCGGGCGTGGCGCAGGACGGGCGCGTTCCCGCCGCGGGCTGCCGGTGCCTCTGTGCCGATGGCTGCTGCGGACCCCCTGCGGCCTCTTCGCCTCCGTCCGGCGCGCCCCCCGCGCCGTCCCCGGCCGCGCCGCCGCTGCAGAGGCCGCCCCCCAGGCCAGCGATCCGCCCCGAGGCCGTACGGCCGCCCGAGGGCCTCGCCCCGTCCCTGAGGCTCCGCGGCCTGCGGGACCTCTCCTCGGCGTTCGAGCCCAGGGCGGGAGCGGAGCTGCGGGTCCCCCCGCCCCGAGAAGGCCCCTGGCGAACCCGCCCCCCTCCTTCCCCCCCCACCCGTGGCTTTTCCGTCTGGGAAGCGGGGAGTTGGGAAAGAAACGGGCCCTGGGAGCGTGCGTGGGGCAGGAGCAGAGGGCTCTGTGTGTGTGTGTGTGTGTGTGTGTGTGTGAGGGGGAGCAGCGGCTGGGGGGGAGTCCTGGCGTAGGGCGTGTGGAGACACGGGGATGCCTTCCCGGGGCTGAACCGGTGCCGGCGTCCCGGAGCTCCCAGGCACAGATGGTGGGTGGTGGCGGGTTAGAAGGGACCTTAGACATCCATCTTGTTCCAGCCCCCCTGCTATGGGCAGCGGTGGCCATGCCGTGCCTGTGGCTTCTGTGTCCCTGAGGAGAAGGAGCATCTTGTGGAGAGAGACACCGGCTGCACCAGTAGTAGTTCCCAGTGCCAGGGCAGGAAGGTGCCTGTGCAGGCGCTGCTGGCTGTCCTGGCACGATGGGAGCGGGAGACCTGCTTTCCCTCAGCGACCCCTCGCTGGGAATGGCGGGCGAAGCGGTGCCAGGGAAGCCGCGTCAGGTGCTCCAGCTGCTCTCCCGCTGCAAAGGGGTTTTCCAGCAGCGCTGGCTGGGACGGGCTGTAAGGTGGCAAAGGTGTTCCCAGGTCCCCTGTGGGAGTCCTTGCACGGAGCTCTCAGCCACAGGCTGGTCGTTATTTCTGCCCCTTGAGGTTTTCCCAGGGTAGAAAGAGGAAAAACTGCGGGTGTGGGTGGTGAGACCCCTGGGGAGAGAAACTCAGCGTTGTACACAGGGGCATTGCCCCGCTGAAGGGCAGTGTGTGGCTTTGGGTGGGGGGGTGTTAACCTGTGCAGAGTAGAAAAAACCCTGTTCCATGTTAGCCAAAGCCATGTGTTTGGTGCTGGGAACAAGCATAACACATGAAGAAGCATTAAGAGAAGGGAATTACCCCACTGTAGTGGGATAATTAGCAGTGCTGTGGCTGGGAGAGGCGGGGGATGCCCTGCGGTGGCTGTGTGTGTGTCTGAGATGATCCTGATGGGGCTTGGAAGGGGAACTACAGCAATTAGCTCTGGAAGTTTTGCTTGTGTGAAGTTCACCCCTAGTTGTAAATCCCTGTTCTGTGTGTTCTTTCCTCAGCCCTCAGCAGCCTGCGGAACATCCAGATGGGCAGGAACCTCCAAAGCTACAAGCAGGTGCCGCCCATGACAAAGGTAGTTCACAGCCCTGGTTCTTCTGGGGTTTGGCATCCCTTGGAAAACTGAGGGGTGTCTGAAACTGCAGAAGGGTGTGCAGCTTGGAATGAATCCCACTGCTTTGGGTGGGATCGAGGAGCTGGGCTGCCATGCAAACGGCAATCCTAACCCCTCTTAAGTCACACTCTCACGTGGCCTGCCTTTGTTGTTTAGATGCTGCCATCCCTGGGTCTGAAGAGAAGGCTGAAGAGGTTTTTGCTGCTGCGGTGAAGGTACCAGCCAGGGCAGCAAGGAAACGCCAGGCTTCCCTCAGCAATGGCACTCCAGGAGCAGAGTCTGCAGGAGAGGTTAGCAGAGACTTTCCTGAACCTGTGCAGCCTCAGGCTCTTCTTCTCCCTTGACAGCAGGTGCCTCTTGTGTGCTGGGTTTGCCTCGCTCAGGTTTGCCTGCTCTGCTCTGGCACGTGGAGCTGAGGAAGGAGCACCCAAAACACATGACCTTGTGAGAACAATCACCTTCTTCCTCTGGATAAAGCCCTCTCTGCTGGGTTTGGTATCCACCGGACTGGGAGAGGATTCCCATAGGACTTTGGCTCTGTATAAACAAATCCTGAGCTGCTTGACCCCTTAGTTTGGTTGGGAGGTGCAGTGTTTTTCTTACTGCCCCATAGGGTGAGAGGAGTAAGAAACCCTCGTGCTCTATTATTTGTCCCTGAGAGCACCATTGACTCTTTGTTTGTACAAAACCCCTTTCTGAGGGGCTCAGCTCTCCCCGAGCCAGAGTCAGGGCTGAACCCCGGAATGCTGAGGAGCCACCCGAGGGGCACTGGGCAGGAAGCCTGAGGGGGTTTAATCACTGCACATAAGAGAGTCCCTATTAACAATCAGACCCAAAGGGCAGCGTGCTGGTCAGAGATCCTGCAAAGATCCTTCTCCTGCACTCTGAGCCAGCACATCCCGGTCCCCAAGTCGGACCAGAGCTGCCTCCATTTCTGGAAGTTTCCGCTGGCTTGGGCTGGTGTTCAGGTTAAACTCAGGGTGGTGCTTTGTTTGTTTCTGTTCCAGACTCAGGCCCTTTCTGCTGAGCTTGCAGTGAAAAGACCCAGAAGTTCTGTGCTGGAGGAAGAACTGGTGCAGACTGGTAAGGCTGAGGTGAAGTCGTGAGCTTGTTTCTCCTGCGCTCCTCCTGGCGTGTGGTGCAACTCTCCCCCTCAGCTCACGGACGGGCTGTGGCGGCATCGCCCCGCGGTAGCGTCTGGCAGTGCTGGAGTGGGAACTCAGTCTCTTCCCTGCATCCCTGCGCTGCTGCTGGGTCGGGGCCGGGCGTTTCGCTCGGCATCTCAGTCCCGGAGCTGCCTTGGATGCAGCCAGCTCCAGCTGCGATACGGCTGCTGCCAGCTGGCCAGAAGGAAACTGGTTTGATTGGAGGTGTTAGATCCCCAGAACCCTTGTTGGGTTTGAGTCTGGGGTTCAGCCTGGCGATACCTCGTGCCCAGTGCAACTTGCTGCAGTTGCCAGTGAGAAAATCCAAGGCTGTTCTAAAGTAACAGAACACAGGGAATGTGGGGACGTGGGGGTGTCCTGTTTTCAGTCAGGATGGAGTTAACTTCTTCTGTAGCAGCAGATGGAATGCTGTGTTTGGGTGTTAAAATGAAAGCAGTGCTGATAACACCCTGATGCTTTTAGTTGCTGTCAGACAGTCAAGGACTTTCTCAGCTCTTCCTATTTCTCTATCCATGAGAAAGGAGGGGCGAAGCCAGGACAGGTGACCCAAACTGGCCAAAGAGAGTATTCCATACCAATTAATCCTGCCCAGTATAAAGGGGGCTGATGGGAAAAAGCCATGCTGGTGTGAAGCTCTTTGGGAACAGAGCGGCGTTGACCCAATAAACAATATTTCAACAATCATTTTGGAGTGGGGTTTTTTCTTTCTTTTCCTTATATTCTCACAGCTGCTCTAACTCCTTTAAAATCAAAATCGAATCCTACACTAAAACCAAAATAACCTAGAAGTGAAGCTATTTTATTAGGGTGACTGTAACATTTCCCCCTTTGAATGTATTGATAATTATACTCAATACTTTCACATACTCAAATTGTGGCTTCACTGAATGTCAAATTGTCACATGCTGGTGGATCTTTTCACTTGTGCCAAATGCAAACTTTTATTTCCTTTAAAGGGAGATTTCTTCCAATTGAGCATAGTGTAAACCATCCTGAATTCATTTGTGATGTATTTTGCCAATTTGCAAATTCTTTCATCAAATTATACTTTAGTTTTACCTGCTATTGATATTTGGTTTGTATTTATTTTCTTATCCAAGCTTGTTCACTTGCTTTTGCTTGCCAAGTTACAGGTTTGTCTCTGAGTACTACTTGTTACCTGCGCTGGGTTTGGCAACAGTTTCTCTTTTATTCATGTTTCCACCTTCACAGACTGCAGAGCAAACAGAAAAACAGATTTGTTAATCATGTTTCAAACGGAACTTTAAAGTCTCTGGATCTCCAACCACTCTCCAGCTAGTGGGTGTTGCCTTTTTCCCTCTGGTGTGGTGGATCCAAGCCTCTGATTCAGCAATCTTGATTGCAGTAGAGGTGGTTAACAGCACCTGGTAGGGTCTGTTCCACTTTCCTTGTAGAGGTTTTTCATTCCAGGTCTTTATATAGACCTCATCTTCAGGTTGAAAACTGTGTACCAGGTTCTGCAGTGTCAGGGGTTGATTCTGCACCACTACACTCTGTTGAGTCTAGCTAGAGCTTTTCCAAGAGAAAGCAAATAATTACACATCTTGTTTTTCTGTCATATGCACGTTTGGGTTGGGAGTTTCACATGGCTTTCCACACATTCTCAGGACTCACTGACACTCCACTCCAGGGTTTTACTCATAACAATACCAGTGGGAGTTCCTGAGGCCCTTTCAATGTGGCTTCCTGACAGATTTTACTAACTTGATTTGTCTTTTCCACTTTCCCACTTGCCTGTGCTCTTCAGGAGGCATGCAAATCCCAGGGCACTCCTAGGATTTTGCACATGTTCTGCACCACTGTGGCCACAAAATGTGGTCCTCTGTCAGATGACATCCCAAAAGGTGTATTGCAAATCTAGGGCTAATCTCCTGTAGGAGCCAATTAACTGTTTCCTTGGCTTGATGTGTACGACAGGGAAAGGTTCCTGGCTGTCCAGAAAAAGTGTCAACCTCAACCAAAACATACTTCTAGTATTTAGGTAACTATAAATATCATCAAGTTGCCAATAATTTCCCGGATTCACCCCTGGTTTTAACTTACCCATTTGAATTCTCTTTTGTACTACTGGATTTTTAAACACCCCTCACACTTTGCTGTTACTGACCTGGCCATTTCCAGCATTCACACTGACACTAGGTGCCTCTTTAGGAACATCACCAGGGTGTCTGCACCCCAGTGCCATTCTTCATGTCTTATCTGCAATATTTCTCCCATGATTAAGGGAGGCAATATGACCTGACTCTCGAGAGCTGTCCACCATCCTTCTGAATCTTTCCTTTTGCTATTTTTATGTTTCCAGTCTGATGTGCTTTACAGGGCAGGATTGCTGCTTGGAGTGGTTCTTGAACCAACAAGAACTGTAAAATTTCCTTTAGATGCTAAGTATTTGGCCCTGGGAGGACAGTAGTCCTCCTTCTTTCCATAGGGCTCCATGGACATGGACTTTTCAAGGTTACATCATCATGTTATGTAAGAGCTACCTGGTATTTCATCCTCCTTCTAGGGGATAGACAGTGTGTCCCCTTTAGTTCCAGCACTGGGACCACCACATGTTGAACACTGACCGTGATGGCTCTTGTCCCTCCTGTAGGCAAGAGGCTCATCCTTTTCTTACCAAGTCCAGTTGCCTGGAAAAGCATCCCACTGGTCTTTCCCAGCTTCCCATTTTCTGGATCAGAACTCCCATAGCCAGATGTTGCCGTTCATGGACGAGGAAGTGGAAGTCTTTAGTTAAGCCTGGTATTCCCAAGGCTGGTGCTGTCACCAAGGCTAGTTTTAAGTTTCCAAAAAGCCTGTTGTTGGTTTCTATTACATATAAAAGGGGGAGACTCCTGGTCTTCACACAGTGGTTTGGCTGTTTGGCCATAATGCCTGATCCAGAGCCGACACCATCCTGCCACTCCCAGAAAGGCTCTCAGTACAGTCCAAGGCTCAGGAACACCACAAATTGCCTCTTTTCAGTCTGTCCCCAGCATTTGTTGTCCTTGTGAAATCTCCAAGCCCAAATATATTACAGTTTGACTTGCAGGTTGAGCTTTCTTCTTGGATACCTTGTACCTATGAAGTCCCCCAAAGTTTAACAGTCCAATGGTTCCCTGTATCCAGGCTGACTTCTCTTGGGTAGCTGTTAGAATACCATCCAGGTGTTGCAAGAGCAGCTGTTCTGGTTGCAGAGTCACTTTCTCCTTGTTTGTTCAGATCTCCAGTTCCTTTGCTAATTGGCTGCCAAAGTTGGTCAGGCTGTTTTTAAACCCTTGGGGCAGCCGTGTCCAGGTCAGCTGTACCTTGTGCCCTGTATGTGGACCCTCCCCCTCAAAAGCAAATGATTTATGACTCTTTTTCCAGGTTTATGCAAAAAAAGCATCTTTTCAATCAAGCACTGTAAACCACTGATAATGTTCCTTCAGGGCAGTCAACACTGTGTAAGGATTTGTCACTACTGGGTGCAGGGTCCAGCTGCTCTTAGATCCTGTACCAATCTATACCCACCACTTGGCTTTCACACTGGTACAACGGGTGTGTTAGAATTTGATTCAGACCCTTCTAAAATCTTATCTTCCAAAACTTTGTTGATCAACCTTTTAATTCCCTGTTTTGCCTCAGGTTTAACAGGGCATAGTTTAATCCTGTTGTTAATGCTAACTGGTTTTGCCCTTTCTCATAATGGGTGGCTGGGGGTGGCTGGCCTTAACTCCTGAGTGATGCCCAATTATATTCCACATCAAACACATAAACAATATTTCAACAATCGTTTTTGGATGGGGTTTTTGTTGGTGGTTTTTTCTTTTCCTTTTTTCCCTTTTTTAAAAAATATTTTTTTTTATAAAACCCTTTTAACTTCTTACCTTTACCCAGGCACCCACAGGGGGTTGGGTTGTGGGGCTTTTTTTTATGCTTTGCTTCTCTCCAGCTGTACCTCTCAGGGGATAACAGAACCATGGAGCAAAGCTCCACACTGGCTTCGTGCACATCTCATTCACTCACATTTATACACAGCTCCAGCATTCAACTTTCTGTGCTGGTTTGGCCCTGGCTAGAGCCCAAATGCCCACCAAAGCCGCTCGCTCACTCCCCTTTTCAGTCAAACGGGAGAAAATATATACTGGGAGGCTTAGGAGTGGAGATAAGGACAGAGGGATCGCTGTCCAATTAGTGCAACGGGCAAAACAGACTCAGCACAGAATAAAAGAAAGAAAAGTACTTTATTACTACTACAACTACACACCCAGGGAACCAGAGTCAGGTGATGAGAGGCACAGCCAGGTCTTAAAGCACCTTCCCCCCACCTCTTCCCTTCTCAGCAGACTTAAACATCATCATGATTTTACTCCCTTCTCCCCCCTTGTCCCCTGCCAACATGGCATGGGGAAGGGCAGGGACTGGGGAGTGGGCGTCTGTTTTCCTCCTCCAGGTCTTAAAGCACCTTCCCCCCATCCCTCCCTTCTTTGCAGACTTGACTTTAATAGTAAATTTACTCCCTTCCTCCCCCCATCTCAGCACAGGGAGGGGCATTCCACCTGCTGCTAGAAAGAAACTTGACTCTTATCCTGGCGTGAAACCAGGACTGTCCCCCACCTAGGGGAAATCACCCCCTCCTGAAAGGTCAGTGTGCTTACTGCAAGTAAATGGGCTTTGGAACAAGGACGGCCTGAGGCTGGGCAAGCCCGTGATGGGAACTGACGTTACAAAAATGCATCATGGAAGACCAGCCATCCTTTATCCCCCACGAATGAAAAAAGCATTTCTTACTACTGGGTCATCAATCTGAGAGACGCTGCTGTGGCTCAAAGCCAAGGTTGTTCAAGTTCTCCAAGGTGGGATCACTGCTGTCACTGGGTGAGTTGAAGTCGCACCCTCGGGCTCCCCCTGACCAAACTGGCAGCCCTTGGGCACCAGGATTTCCTGTCAAAGACAAGCCCACTGAAGTATCCTGCTTGCACCTTTGGTGAAAGCCCATAGTTTCAAAAACAATCCAAATGAGCTTCTGTAAGAAAGATCCCTAAGCTTTATAATCACCCAGATGACAGTGATGGGTCTTAAAGCGTGAGCTGACAGAGTCAGAATGATTTCACATCCACAGGGAGGGAGGGAGTGCCAACACTGGCAGCCAACCCAGGCTGGGGCATGGGAAGGAATAGAGGGACTGTGGAAATTACACTCCTGATACCCCTTGCCAAATCACAGCCCAGAGAACAGAAGATGACTTGTTCAGGTCTTGAGCAGTTAACGGAAGCACATTCCAATAAAAGCATCAGAACTATCCCTGTGAAAGGACACGTTTAGCCCCTTCTAGTTGAGCAACCAGGCTGGGGAAGGGGCTGGAAGGCAAATCATATGAGGAATGGCTGAGGGAGCTGGGGATGTTTAGCCTGGAGAAAAGGAGGCTGAGGGGAGACTTTATCACCACCTACAACTAGCTGAAGGGAGGTTGTAGACAGGTGGGTGATGGTCTCTTCAGCCAGGTGACAGGAATTAGAACAAGGGGAAATGTCATGAAGCTGTGCCAGGGCAGGGTTAGATTGGATATTAGAAAAAAAATTGTTACAGAAAGAGTTGTCAGGGCTGGAACAGGCTGCCCAGGGAGGGGCTGAGTCACCATCCCTGGATGTGTTCAAAAAAAAGGTTAGATGAGGTACTTAGGGATCTGGTTTAGCACAGGATGGGAATGGTTGGACTCGATGATCTTCAAAGGTCTCTTCCAACCTTGTGATTCTTGTGATTCCTGATTCTAAGAGACCAGCAAACCCTTTCAGCTTCACAGCTTTAGGAGCAGAACATGCAACAGGCAGGACAGAAAAGTACCAGGGCTCCAAATGGGGATTCCCCCACCCCCCACATGATTCTCGCACGTGCTTTGAACGCCCATCAGGAGACACCCAACACTCATTGTGGCCATTGCATGTTTTGATGAGGTCAGCCCTTCGATAGGCTTTCCCCCACCATGACTGATCTACTGGAAAAACATGACACAGCCAGAAATGCCAGAACAAACACAGGACACGGCAGAGGCAACTGAAAGCATCAAGAACGGATTCCCTCCCAGTCTGGAAAGCAGTTACAGCACTCCCGTCAAATCTCCTGGGAGTATCAGGTCAGACATCCCAGTGTTTGGTAAGGCTAAAGCTAGAAAGAGGAGAGGAGCTGTGCTGGGGGCAGGGACGGGGCTGCGCAGCAGAGGCCATGAAGGAGCTGGAGAAATGGGAGAAATATGGGTGTGAGTCCAGGGTTGTGTGACCTTGTTTAAAGAGCACGGGTCCTGTGAGTATGATGAACAGAGATACTTCAGGTTTCATTCATTCTCGCTTCTTTTATTACTAGGACTTTACTGCTATGCCTATTCTCTTAAAAAAATAGTAATTAAAAAATCAGTCCTGTATCTGCTGCAGATGGACTAATAAATCTCAAGTTTGACAGAGTCTTGAATCTCCTGGCTTTGTCTGCAAGACATGCATCCTGGTTTTCACCTGCTGCCCCCCTGTCTCAAGGCAACCAACTGTTGCCAAGCAAACACCTAACAGAGGTCTAGAATAGCAACGGTTGCCAGGGACCTCTGGTGACCAACCAGTGATATCTGTCGGAGGGGCATTACTTGGGAGGTCACTTTCCAGAGGGGAAGCACTTCTAGTCTCATCTGGGGAGATAACCTCTTGTCTTTTCAGGAGAGATCACCTCTAGTCTTGTTGGGGGGGATCACCTCCAGTCTTGTCTTGGGAGATCACCTCCAGTCTTGTCTGGGGAGATCACCTCCAGTCTTGTCAGAGGAGATCATCTCCAGTCTTGTCTAGGGAGATCACCTCTTGTCTTGTCAGGGGAGATCACCTCTTGTCTTGTCTGGGGAGATCACCTCCAGTCTTGTCAGGGGAGATCACCTCAGTCTTGTCAAGGGAGATCACCTCCAGTCTTGTCAGGAGAGATCACCTCCAGTCTTGTCAGAGGAGATCACCTCCAGTCTTGTCTAGGGAGATCACCTCTTGTCTTGTCTGGGGAGATCACCTCTTGTCTTGTCAGGGGAGATCACCTCTTGTCTTGTCTGGGGAGATCACCTCTTGTCTTGTCAGGGGAGATCACCTCCAGTCTTGTCAAGGGAGATCACCTCCAGTCTTGTCCGTGGAGATCACCTCTTGTCTTGTCGGGGGAGATCACCTCAAGCAGGTCACGCACGACAGCGTCCAGGTAGGTTTTGAAACCCTCCAGAGAAGGAGACTCCCCAGCCTCCCTGGGAAGCCTGGGAGGAATTTCCTTCTCTTCTCTTCTTCATTTCTTAAGTCTTCTCTATGATGGCTCAGCCAGGTGACAGTAGAGATGGTAAAGCTGGTATTTACTCAGTCTGCCCTTTCTCCAGACTTTATCCTACCTCCTGGGTCTGGGATTCCTGAGGGCCCCTTTTAGACAGGTGGATCCTGTCCCTCTCCAACAGGTTGGAGTCACCAAAGAACATCCCCTTGTCGTCCAAGACAAACCCCTGGCCTTAGTACCAGCCCTGTAGCCAGGAGTTGAGAGGTGTGAGGTTTCCCAGCCTGTTCAGTAGAAGGAGGAAAAGCCAACTTGGGCACCAGTGTTTTCCAGTCACACCCCCAGGGCTCTCTGGTCTTCCTTGATTCTACCTGGTGAAATTGTTTGAAGTATAAAGGTGAAGTAAGGTGAAATCCAGAAGTCTTGGTGCAAAATGTCCATATATCCTCAGTCTTAGGTAGGAACTTGTTGTGTGCTCTCTGGTAGGGACGTGAATTTAAGGAGCAGCTGGAAAACAACCCTGTTGGTGCTCACAGAAACACCTTCAGGCATTTATGTAGCTTCAGCCTTTGTGTTACTTTCCCAGTGATGACTGTAAGGTGCTTTCTTGTTTCTCCTCCCAGCTGTAATCCCTGAGGCTGTGTAAAATGGCTGGGCGCTTCCAGAGAGTCCTGCTGTGTGCCATACCTGGAGTGCTGGCACTTGCTGGCTGCTGGTGGCTGTACTGCCAAAGGAAGAAGTCTGCCGGCTCTAGTCGGGAAGAAAGAGCTGCTGCAGAGCAGCAGAAAGAAGCGCCAGCAGCGAGCACTGAGGCCAGAGAGGCAGCCTCCAAGGAAGAGCAGTGCCCAGGGGATGAAACCTCGGCCTCCCTGCCCCTGGAGTTGGCAAGCGTTGCTTCCTCTGGCTGTGCACCTGCCTCTGAAGGTGGGACGAGTGTGAAGGCCCCGTTGGAGAAGATGTCGTGGTCTGATGAATCAGGCCAGCAGCTGGACTTGCTGAAGGCACCTGAAAGCCAAGATGTGCCTGCTGAGCAGAGCTCAGCACCAACGGAAAAACCTCCCGCCCTGGCTCTGCCTGAAGGCAGCATCGTGCCCCACAGTGAAGGCCTGCAGAAAGAGGATGAACTGGCCTTGCATCGTGGCGGTAGCAGGGCAGCAGGGATGGGTGAAGGTCCCTCAGGAGGTAAGGGATTTCAAAATCCTTGGGGACCAAGAGTTTTATGTGCTGTACCCCTTCTGCTTCAGAACATGTCCAGATCTATCCTCTCCCTGTTTAACTTCCTCAATAGAGGAAGATTTAGCCCTTGTACGGGTGGGTATGCATTTGCTCTCAGAATTCCCATTGCTGTTGGCTCCAGTGTTAGCTGGGTGAATTTCAGGGTCTGCTGCAAAGGGGTGAATGGGCTTGTACCCTTTCAGCACGGAGTTTGCTGTCCAAAGTGAAGCATGTGCTTGAGTAGCCCAGTGAAATGGGCCGTGTCTGGGTGCTGAACACCCCGCTGGTTTGAGACCTGCTCATGCAAATGGTTTCTGCTTCTGTTGAGGCAGCCTCCAGTAAGCACGGGGTCCTTCTCTCTCTATGGGCTGCTGCTGAATGGAAGCTGGATGGCAGCAGGTTTCTGAGGTGCTGCTGGGCGAGGCAGAGTTGTGCTCTGAGGAGCTGTGGTTGAGTCAGTCGGTTGCAGACCAAGTGCCCTGAACCCTGTCAGTTCCGTGTGAAGAGCTGGCATGGCCCCCCACGTGCTGAACTCCCTGTGAAGAGCCCTGATGAAGCCACGGGGAACTGCAAAGTCCCTCTCTGCAGCAGCTCTGTTAGCGTGGCTCTCCTCACGCTGGTCGCTTTGACTTTGTGTCTTGGCTTGACTTCGTGCACCGTGGCACTGTTTGGAAGGAGTCCTGCTGAACTCAGGCCTCTGCTGCATTCCTAGAGCTGTGCAGCCTTTTCTTCAGGTCTAAAAGGAAACTTCGGGTAGGTGACGTGCAGCAGGACTTTCCCCTCTCTGAAATACCCCAGACCCCAGTACAGGAGCCTCCTGGCCTAGTGCAGAGGAGAAGCTCTGTGAAACGCTGCATTTTCCTGGCCTGGTGTCTGGTAGCTGGCTCAGGAGGGCTGTCTGAACGCTGACACATGTGCATGTCTCCTAGGTTTGGATGTCAAAACCATGGACTCTGTGGGCAGTGGCTGTGCCATGGGGAAGATGGTGACGCACCAGAAGTCAAAGCCTGAAGAAACCTCCACCGAGCCCGACCTGGTCAGCTGGGAAATAGAGGTCCCAAGGGTAAGCAGCCGCTGGCCTGCTCACACATCCTGCCCTGCGCCCCCTACCCATCTCCTGCTTCTTCCAGGCTGGTGCTGGCTCAGAGCCATCCCAGGGAGATCAACAGCAAATAACAAGGACTGAAGTGTTTTGCATAGCGTTAGGCTCAACAGGGGTGAAGAGCCAGTCCCAGCTGTAAGCAAGAGGTGTCTCAGGGCTGTGTTCAGAGTAACACTGGGTCATTGTTCCCTGTTATCTTCCATCCATGTTGTTCTCCAAGATGTGAAGATGAATCTATGAAAATGAGCGGTGTTTACTGGCCTGTATCTACCCTGACTTATCCCAGACCAGCTCTGCACTGGTCCAGCATGGCCTTTACTTATCCTGCCTGGCCCTGCGCTACAGGGACTGGGCACATGGGTGAAATAAGCCCCAGCAGGGAGTGTGGTTTGACCTCCATTCCTCCTCTTGACTGCTGCTTTCCTCTCTTTCACAAAGGGTTTAGTTGGCCGCTTGATTGGCAAACAAGGAAGATTCATGAACTTTCTAAAGCAAACATCTGGGGCCAAAATTTATGTCTCCTCACCACCTCATCTGCGTGACTCTCAAGTCTGTCACATTGAAGGTAAGCGAATCGTCTCTGTGCTTGTGGTCCAGTATGTAGCTCGGGGGCCAGAATGAGATGGGCAAGGAATTAAACAGCACGTATCTGCAAATGCAAGCCTTGCCTGTGAAGGATGTTACATTAATTGTGGGTGAAAACTACCTGCCAGTGAACTGGGTTCATCCTGGAAGCTAAAGCGGTGCGATTGGGGCCTGGTGGTCTTGAGTGTCTCACATTGGTCTGACAGCCACCTACACGGCCGGTCTGTGGAACCTGAAGCTGTTGATGTGGTGCAGACAACTTTTGGTAGCTCTGTTTCTTCACGGGGTGGGGGGTGTCCTCAGCATAGCTGTGCCACAGACTTTCTACGGGACGTTTATCTTCCAGGCTTCCCTCAGCAAGTAGAAAAAGCACTGAGCCTGATTGGCCAGAAGTTCAGAAGTCTGCGCCTCACCAACGTCCACACTCCACCTCCACCAACACCACCAATCCCTCGTTTTCTCCCGATGACTTCCTGGGTAAGTCCCAGCTCTCTGGCTGCGCTGATGTCGGGGGCAAAGGCTGCTGTTGGTCACTGCTGTCGCAGTACGCTCGATGTAGGTGGCTGGTTCACAGAGGCCCTCACAGCCAGGCTGGTTTTGTGTAGCTCTCTCTTGCCTGGCTTGTGTCACTGTAACGGGCCAGACTGATCTTCCTGTTGTAAAGTGGCCTTGCCCCAGTTCTGATGTCCTTGAGAGCAGCATGGAGTAGCTTTATGCTCCTGATCCAGAGCAGCCTTTGGAAGTCAAATGCTGGAGTGGCAGGGACTTTGCACCCGTGGCTGTCAGCCTCAGGCCACACTGGTGGACCATGGAGTGGCTGTGAATGAAGCTTGTGTTGCGGTGAACTCTAACAAGATTTTCTTTCTTCCACGTGACAGCTGTGCCTCCCAGAGGGAACTGCTGTAGAAGTGGTGGTGTCAAACCAAGTCAATGCTGGCCACATGTTTTTACAGCAGCATACACACCCCACTTTCTGTGTCCTGCGTAGACTTGGCCAGCACATGAATGTCTGCTACTCCCAACCGGATATTCCCACTCTGCCAACTCCAGTAGAAGGCAAGTAACTCAATTGCTGACACGCTGTTCACTTGAGAAACTTGTAGGGTTGTGCAAAAGCCTGACGCCCCTGAGCATGGTGGTGGCAGACAGACTTGAGAGTCCAAGGCAGCTCTGCTGAGTCGCAGCTGCAGGCGGGTCTGATGGAGGGGCAGGGGTGTGGAAGGGAGATGGGAGCAGCAGAAGGAATGCTGTTGCTTCTCAGGAGGTCGCTGCGCAGCGCGGCTGATCCACCCGAAGGGCTCGTTTCTGGGCATCCACTCACCCTGAGCTCTTCTGCTTTGCAGTTGGCACGATCTGCGCGGCTCCGGCTCTGGATGGGGCGTGGTTACGGGCTCAAGTCAATAGGTACTTTGAGGAGACTGGTGAAGTGGAGCTCCGCTACGTGGACTACGGAGGCTATGAGAGAGTGAAGATCCACCAGCTCAGGAAGATCAGGTCTGTAGCTCCTCTGCTGCTGCCGCTTGGATTGCTGGGAGCGTGGTCTGGGGTCTTTGGAGGGTCGTTACTTTTAAACTGAATTCCTGCTAAAGCAATTGATTAATTGCTGTAACCTTCAAGGACACAGGAAAAACTTAAATCCAACTTCTTTGGGTTTGTTCCCTTTTCTTTCAGGTCTGACTTCTTATCGCTGCCTTTCCAAGCAGCAGAAGTTTTACTGGATAACGTGGTCCCTCTGGCAGGTAACGGAGCTCTCGAGACGCACCCTGGGTGGTGCTCTGGCAGGTTTCCCTGGGTGCCAGCTGTGTACCAGCCTTGATTCTGTCTCAGCCTTCTCCCTCCCCTGTGGAGCGCAGCCTCTGGAGGGACTGGAGCGAGGGCTGGAGAAACATATTTTCTTCCAAATGTGCCAGCGAGTGTGGCACAACCTGTCAGGCTCCAGGGGAGAGATGGGGAAGGGCCAGGCTTTCTCCTGTGTGGAGGGAGGAGAGAAGGAATGACTTTACTGAGCAGCAGGTTGGCAGGACGGGCAGGGTATAGGTGAAGTAGCTGGAGCTACTCTGCCACCTTCTGTCCCGCAGGAGTTACCAAGGCAAATTTAGCTTTTAATCTGCTAGACAAACACCTGAGATTTTCCTACTAGTCAGAGTCAAAACAGCAATGGCAGCTGAAAGGTACTGCAGAAGTCTGCTCTTCTGCCTTTCAAGCCTCCCAATTCACCCGCTGCTGGTGTTCACGCGAAGGTGGCTTTAGAAAGCGCTCGGTCCTTTCCCTTCAGCAGCACAGCAGGGATAATACTTGTGTGACCTCCAGCTCGATAGGCTGGGTCCAGCAAATGCCTCCAGCAGTGGCAGGGGAGGGTTCTCTGGCTGGGCTGCAGTCGGAGGTCAGGCAGGGTTGGTTGCATAGTCCCTCCTGGCCTGTGAAGCCTGGCCCCATCTCATCTGCTGCCTCCCGCTCTGCTCTCTCCACAGACGAGGATCACTTCTCATCCCAAGCGGACGCCGCTGTTGTGGAGATGACCAGAGGCGCAGTCCTGCTGGCGCAGGTCAGTGGGAGCTGTCTGGGAAAGCCTTGCTGCTGCTTTGAGTGCTGCTGTTGGCCCCTCTCCCCCAGCATCCTGTGTGTGCCCCAGGCCAGAACAAAGGCCCAGCTTGGACGCCCGGCTGCTGGGCAGGGCTCTGGTGGAGAAACCTTGGTGCTGAGACCTTCTTGGTGCAGCATCGGCAGCGCAGTGGCTGACGCTGGCCTTGCCAACTCTGTGGCTCAGGGCAGGGCACTGCTGAGAATCACTCAGGCTGGCGACCAGGACTGGTGTCTGTCTGCACGCTGATGTCGGTCTGTCTTTTCCAGGTCACAAATTATGACAGTGCAACAGGTCTGCCACTGGTAGAGCTCTGGAACTCGATGGGAGATGAGGTGCGTCTGGCCACATGCCTGTTTTTTCAACACTGTTAGAGTTGATGATGATGATGCAGAGGGTGGCATAGCAACTGGCTGATGGTTCTCCCCAGTGGCCTGTTCACCTTTCTACTTCTTTTCCCCCCCTTTAGATGCTGTCAGTGAACAGAGCTCTAGTAGAAAGAGGACTGGCTCAGCAAAACAGACTCAGCACAGAATAAAAGTGATTTATTACCACTACAACTACACACCCAGTGAACCAGAGTCAAGATAATGAGAAGCACAGCCAGGTCTTAAAGCACCTTCCCCTCACCCCTCTCTTCTTAGCAGCCTAAAGTACTTTCACAATCTTATTCCCTTCTTCCCCCCCTAACATGGGGTGGGGTGGGGCAGGGAATGGGGAATGGGGGTTTTCAGTCTGTTCCTCCTGAGTTCCTTCTTAGCTGGGGGGGCATTCCACACATCCACCCTCTTCACCTGCGGCACAGTGGTGTCCCACCCACAGGGGACAGTCCTCCAACTTCTCCAGCATGAGTCCTCTCTACTGGGGAGTCATCTCCTCACCACAGGCCTCTCAGTAGGACTCCCTTCCATGGGTGCTGACCTTCGGGCCCAGACTGCTCCAGCCTGGTCCCCCACAGAGTCACAAGTCCCCCAGCAAACCTGCTGATGCGTAGATCAACCTCTCCACAGGCCATAGATGGTCTCTGCTCCCCATCCTTATCCATGGGCTGTGAGGGGACACCCGCTGCACCATGGTCTTCTCCACGGGCTGCAGGGGAATCTCTCTCTTCGGCACCTGGAGGGCCTCGTTCTCCTTCCCCCTCCCTCCTTCCTCCCTGGCTTCTTACATCTTCTCACTCCCTTCTCTGGTGGAAAAATCCACCTGCCTGTGGGTTTTTTCTCCTCACTGTGATTCCCAGAGGTGCTGTGACCATCACCGACTGGCTCAGCCCTGGTCAGCAGCAGCTCTGGCCTTGAATTGGCCGATGTTTCCTCTCTGGGTCCTGCAGAGAGCGTCTGGCTGCTGCTTGCAGGAGCCATCTCAGCAGCACAGCTACACAAAACTGCAACAGCTGTGAATCTGTAAATAGAAAGGAGATTGAGGGGGGCTTCAGGTAGGCAAACGTGGCAGTGCTAACAGACAGGGAGACCACCTCCAGGTAAGGGAGGCATGTGGAAAAGGCTCTGTGCCATCCCTACTCCGAGGGGATCCTCAGCACCGACCTGAAGATCTGAACACAGGACACCACGATGAACACAAACCACCCAAAACCTAAACAAGCTCTGACCACAGTTACCCTGAGATAGGGCCGTGAGCAAGAGAGCTTGAGGATCTGGGGGATGTCACAGAAGAACTGGTCAGCAGCATTGCCATGGCAGAGGGACACTGACAATGGATTGGCAGTGTGGAGCAGAGCATTGTGAAGAGCAGCTCTGTGACAATATTTTTAAGTAGAAAAATAAAAATTAGCATCAGCTTTTCTTCTGCCAGAGAATGGAGCGAGAAAGTGTAAGGAACTTCGCAGAATACAAGGTCAGTGGAGAAGGTCCTCCAAGCCCTGTAGCAGAGATTCACCCGCAGCCCGTGGAGAAGACCATGGTGACTGAGGCTGTTCCCCCGCAGCCCATGCTGGATGATGTGGAACAGTGATTCTACTCACAGAGTGTAGAGGTCCCCACGCCTGAGCAGATGCAGACACCGAAGGAGGCTGTGACCTCCTAGGAAGCCTGTGCTGCAGCAGGTTTGCTGGCAGGGCTGTGGAGGCCCCACGCTGGCGCAGTCTGTTGCTGAAGGACGGCACCCCATTCAGGTGACCCACACTGGAAAAGCTGGTGATGATCAGAAGCCATGTGGGAAGGGCTCATGTGGGAAGGTTCACGGATGACTGTCCCCCATGGGTGGGACCCAAAACTGGAGGAAGGGGAGACTGCGAGGAGTCCTCCTTCTGAGGAGGAACGAGCGACCGAGACAACGTGTGATGAACTGACCTCAATGCCACTTCCCAGTCCCCCTGTGCCGCTGAATCGGAGGAAGGAGAAAATGAGAGAGTGAAGTGGATCCTGGGAAAAAGAGGGTGGGATGTGAGTAGGTGCTTTAATATTTATTTTTTTTCTGTCTCTGCCTTTCTCTCCCATTGCTCCTGCCCCTGCTCCCCCTCCTGAAGCGAAGTGACACTGTCACCCTTCAGGCACTCGCTGGCAGAGAAGCTGCGATGGGCAAGGTGGAGGAACATTAGACGTAGAGGGGCTCTTTCCAGTGTTGATGGTAATAAAAATGTAAAAGCTCAACAGGCCTTATTCTTTCTCACCACCAGAAATGTTTCTGATGGAAATGTTTTTGAAATATGCTAGGGGAAAGCTTGGCTTGCCCTGTGAGCAGTCAGGAGTTGGGCTCCATGATCCCTAAGGGTCCCTTCCCACTCAGTATAGTCTAGGAGTCCAGGATTTTATTTGGTCACAAGCATCATCATGACAGTTGCCTCCTGACAGCACCACACACGGCCCTGGTGTCTCTGTTGCCCTTATCAGTAACACGGCCGTTGTGCCTCTCTCCCCCTCCATGACAACTGCCAGGCTCTGGCACTCTTGGCAGCCCAAGGCCTGGACAACCACGTCTGCACGGCACCTCTGATTTCTGGGCGGCCACATTCCTTCTGGTGACAGCTTTGCCCAGTTTCCAGCCATGAATGGCCAAGCCCGTAGGACCGACTGCTCAGACCGGGGCACCAGGCCCAGGTGCCTCGCTCGGCCCCCTTTGCTGGGTCTAGCTCAGTGCACAGGGGTCTGAGAAGCCTCCCTGAGGGTGGGGGTGCAGAGGGGTCGAGTCGAGGGGCCTGTGGGGCCTCGGCACCTCGTTAAGATCAGCCGCAGGTGATGCTGGCTCACCCCGTGCCACCTCAGCAGGCCGCCAACAAGCGGCTGGCTCCTGGCACAGGCCTGCAGCTTCTCTGGGCCTCAAGAAGCCCCAAAGAGGGCTCTTTGCTGGCCCTTTTTTGCTGCAGATCACTTCCCAGTGTGGGCATCCCGGCACTGGAGCTGGTTTCCTCTGTGAGGAGGAGACTGTAGCTGCTGCTCCCGCTTGCCTTATGTGAAGCCTACACTGGTAACCAGTGTCGGTGGGCTCCTGTGCCTCCCCAAAAGCCATCCCAAGCAGACTCCTCGGGCCAGGCCTATACATAAAACTCCAGGGATGGGGATTGACGAGGAGGGGACCTGGGGGGCAGGCCCTCTGCCCAAGGGGCAGCAAAATAGCACAGGGCAGTCATCCACAGGAAAAGGACGCTCCCCTCACCACAAAACCTCTTTATTCTCCCCCATTAAATTAATTACAGGGGGAATCAAGCAGCTATCATTCCTATGACAGTGTCAATCCTATCAAGGGCTAACTGCACTGAAGGAGCTGATGGATACCTTTAAGCCCGGAGATCAGTTTCCTTATAGAAGACATAATGAGGGTTTGAAGGGCTATTCAGACCCTGTCAAAAGGCAAAAGTTAGGGAACAAAATATCTATATCATTTTGAAAAGCCATACAGAATGTCTCCTTAGGTTTTGCACTACCAACTATTTCACATAAAAAAAAAAATGGGAGAAATGGGCAGATAGAGTGACCAATAATGGGAATGCAGTCTCTTTCTGCTAATTAGTGCCTGACTGATCTCTTTCCCATGTGAGTAGGTCAGGTTTCTTGTGTGATTTTAGTCACCTAGTAAGACCAGAAAAAAAAATAATGCATTCCTCTTCCAGACAGGTAAATCTAAACAAAGTCCTTGAGCTTCCCTGGATGTGCACAGTCTGTCTGGGGAGGTTTGTGGTTAGCCTGGCCTTGGGAGCAGCCAAACGCAACAGACATAAATATCCAGTTGTACTTAGGGGTCCATTGAGAGTGATAAAATCTGTATTAGCTGGGACACCACCCCCTGCCGGAGTGGCACCAAGAGACTCAGTGAGAAAATGGTGCGCTTGGATAGAACGTTACTGTAATAGCTTTACAGTTTCAGAGGATGTAGCCAATACCCTGGCTCTTCAGGAAAGAGTTGCTTTAGAAACTGAAACCAGTACAACTTCCCCTGGGCTGCAAATCCCCCCACAACCCCGTTTTCAAAACAGTTACTGAATGCTTGGATACGGATGCTGCTGCTAAAAGAGAGGGCAAAACATGGGAACATCGAGCTGTTGCCTTGCAAATAAAGACCAAACAAAATATCATCGCTGAAGGGGAGGGTAGTGCTCAAGTAGGAGAACTGGTAGTAGTATGGAGTGTGTTTCAACACGAGGCATAATCTCCTTCTCCTGTCCGTATCTACACTGACTCTTTCGCTGCCTTCAAGGGATGTACGGAATCGCTTCCATTGGGAACGCAATGGGTGGGAAGTCATTCCCCTGGTCAAAGGGAAATGGCAAGATATCTGAACTATTGCAAAGCAAGGGAATTGGGCAGTGGCATAGGTCCCTGGCAGCAGCCCAGCCCAGCCCAGCCTGGGAGGGAAGGGGGGGAAGGAAGGAGAGTGGGGCTCAGGGCAGGGCCCACAGAATGCGGCCCATGGAACATGAGTGATGCAACGAACAGGAGGGCAGGCGGAGCGAACGGGCAGGAAAGGGCTCTCCTCCCATTGGCTCCACGGGCTGCCCATCCAGAGGGTGGAACGCCCCTTTCCCTCGGTTGCGGAGTGCCCGCGTCACCATGCCCCATGGCTCCAGCCGCCGAGCAGCCTCTCGCCCTCATTCCCTGTGTGCCCTGGGCAGAGGCGCCACAGCCGTGCAGCTGTCTGCGTGGCGGAGCTCCGGAGAGAGAGCAAGGAGCAGTATTGCCAGTGGAATTAGAGACATGTTCCGATCAATATGGGATGCCCTGATGGGCTGGGGGTGGCTGTGGCAGGCTGGGCTTCCTCCTCGCGCTCCAGAGGGTTATTTTCTGGCACCTCCTGAGGCAGCTCGGGAGCCAAATTCAAGAGAGGGTGCCGGTACAATGGTGAGGGGTGAGAGCAGTGGCCGGGCCAGGTCTTCTGGGGAATCCAGGGCGGGTTCCAGGGTTGGTACCAGGGCCGGTAGGAGGCTGAGGACGAGTGCAGCAGTGGGGCGGCCTGGGCAAGGCATTCAGCGCTGGCCCGGAGGTGACAGGGCTCTCCAGGGGAAGGCTGGAGCTGCCACTGTCAGTGAGGAGCTGTGGTCGGGGTCGTGTGGCGCTGCAGCTCCGCTTGGCGAGGGGTCAGAGCTGCTGCGGGGGTGGGGGGGACACTGGAACAACAGGCAGGTCCAGTGATGGGCTCCAGTCACCAATCCATGACCTTGGTCACAGCGCCATACCCTGCCCTTCCCAAGGGACTCCCTGGGAGCCTTCCCTTGATAGGACACTTGGAAGCGAGCCTAAAACTGCTCCCTGTCCCCCTTCCCCCATTCCCCTCGTGCTCCCCAGGGCTGTCGTCGCTGTGTAACCGAAACGGCTCGCCGGCACTGGCGAGCCCATCCCGGAGAGGATGTGTGCCACTCCCCGACAGCCCTGAACCCTGCCAGGGATCCAGGGGCAGCCACAGCTTCTCTGGGCACCCTGTGCCAGGGCCTCCTCCCCCCGGCCCTTCACCCAGGAAGGATTTCTTCCAAACAGCTCAGCTAAATGTACCCTCTTTCAGCTTGAAGCCGTCGCCCCTTGGCCTGTCCCTGCACTCCCTGGGGACCAGTCCCTCTCCCACATCACTGTAGGACCCCAGAGTGGGGTAGAGGGGCAGAATCCCCCCTCCTCATCCTGCAGGCCACAGTGTCTTTGATGCAGCCCAGGGCCCGGGTGGCCTTCTGGGGACTATTCTGTGACACCATTGCAGGAAGTGAGCAGCAAGGTGGTAAAAATGGGAGTATTTCACCTGCCCTGGGATGACAAGGAGTGGGAAATGAAAGAATAGCTCTTGGCCTGGCACATGCCAAAAGGCCACCAGTCGAGTGGTTCCTCAGAGGTGGTGTAGGAGATACGGTGTGCAGCACATCAGCTGCCGGTGTTACAGTAGGGACTGAATTCAAAAGTCATCTCAGGAAAAAGGAACTTGATTGTTCTTTGAGACCAGGAGCATTAACAACAGGGACAGAAGCAACAGGGAAGAATTTACAGGATTTGCACACAGTGCTGGAAAAATAACACCTGACCCCATAGCCCCCCCAAAAAAAAAACCCCACCCAAACCTAAACCTAATTGAACTAAGATGCCAAGGCAGTTTCCTTCAAGGGTTGTTTCTGCTTTAGAGCTCGTTTTTACCAGTTTGTAAATTAATAGTGATAAATGGATCCAGTTTGAGCAATGGATGTGATTTAGGGGGTGCTCTTGCACCTCTTTGGTGTCATTTTCTTGTGCTCCCTGCCCATCCCATGCAGACACAGAAAGGTTCTGAATAAATGGCTTTTAATGGAAAAACAGAAGAAAACAGTCAACAATGGTACTAAATCCATAATCAACACCCTTCTTCCCTCCCTCCCTCCCTCCCTCCCTCCCTCCCTCCCTCCCTCCCTCCCTCCCTCCCTCCCTCCCTCCCTCCCTCCCTCCCTCCCTCCCTCCCTTCCTTCATTCCAACCTGTCATCTCCTACCAATCCCTTCAACAGAGCTAAGTGCAATGGCACTGCCTGGCAGGCTTTCCTCTTCCATTAGGACATCGATGTCCATATATATGTCGCAGCCTGTGACAGTGTCCACATCCATGGGGACAGGACCACCTGGGTGGCTGACTGTGCCCAGGGATGCCCCAAGGGCTTACCAGCACAGGACTGGCTGGACTGGCTGCAGTGCCCTGTGAGGGGGTGGTATTGGGGAAGGGATGCTGGCAGACGTGCTGCTGACCCCTGATGGGCGTGGGGCAGGAACAGCTGTCGTTGTCCTTGGGTGGCCGTTGGTCTGAGCAGCCTGCTGGTCGTCTGCAGCTGTGGGGTCCCCGAAGGACACTGCCTGATGGAGAAGCAGTGCCCTGGCTGATCTTGGAGGTGGCTGACAGTGCAGCACATCTGGTGCTGATCCACTGGAGGTTGCAGAGGTGGAGGTTGAAGCAGCTGCCCCAAGGGCCGTTTTGGGGATCTGCAAGGACAGACCTGCTGCTGGCCAAGGCCGAGCCAATCAGTGACGGTGGTTGTGCCTCTATGAAAACATATTTAAATAGCAGAAAAACCTGTAGGCAGCTGCTTTTTACCAGCAGAGAAAGGAATGAGAACATGTGAGAAGCTCTGCACCCCCCAAGGTCATGCAGAAGGAGGACGGGAGGTGCTCCATGTGCCAGAGGAGAGACCCCTCTGCAGCCTGTGGAAAAGACCGCGGTGAAGCAAGTTGTCCCCCAGCAGCCTATGGAGGATGAAGAGAAGCAAAGTTCCCCCCCGTAGGCTGTGGAGGATCCCACGCTGGAGTGGGTGGAGACATATGGAGGATGCTGTGACCCAGTGGGGAGCCCATCCTGGAGCAATGTCCTGTCAGCACCTGCAGCCCATGGAGAGGGAGGCTCACACCAGAGCAGGACTGCTGTGGGGACGTGTGACCCCGTGGGTGATGAGGCTGAAGCAGTCTGGGCCCAAGAGACTGACCCCATGGAAGGGACCCACACTGGGGCTGTTTTACTGATATAAAATGCCAAGGCAGTTTCCTGAGAGGGATGTTTCTGCTTTACAGCTCGGTTTTACCAGATTATAAATTAATAGTGACAAATGGGTCCGATTTCAGCAATGGATGTGATTTGGGGGCTGCTCTTGCACCTCTCTGCTGTCATTTTCTGGTGCCCCCTGCACTCCCTGCTCATCACACGCAGACACAGAAAGGTTCTCAATAAATGACTTTTAATGGAAAAGCAGAACAAAAGTGTCAACAAAGGTACTAAATCCATAATCAAAAAGTTTCTTCCTTTCTTCCCACCCACCACCCTTCCCTCTCATGTTCCCCCATCCCTGCAACAGAGCTGAGTAAGATGGCAGTGCCTGGCAGGCTGTCCTATTCCATGGGGACATCGGTGTCCACAGAGATGTCACAGCCTGTGACACTGTCCACATCCATGGGGACTGGATGGTCTGGGTGCCTGCCAGTGCAGCTGCTCTGGTGTTGATCCACTTGGAATTGAAACCGTGGCGGTTGAATCAGCTGTCCCACAGGCCGTTTTGGAGATCTGCAGGGGGGAGAGGGAGATGCATCAGGCTGGGGGCTGGAGGGAGTCCCCCAGGCACCCGCCGAGCAGGCCCCAAGCGTGGATGTACCTCAGCTCTGTTGCAGGGCAGCGGGAGGGTGCAGGTAACGGCTGCTGCTGCTGCCCAGGCAGATGGTGGCGGTTGGTGGGTCCTGAAAGAGAGACATGAACACGCGCTGGTGATCATATCCCCGGCTGGGACAGCAGCGTGCGCGAGGGCACTGAGAGGGAGGAGGGAGAGGTGGGATGGAGGAGGGGCTGTGGAGTTCCCCAGAGTGGGTCCCTGAGCAGACAGGAGTGGGGTCAGGCCTTACCTCCCAGGTAGTGGGTAGGGAAGACAAATGGCATCATGGTGGGGGCAGAGGGACCCCACGATGTGTGCCACAGAGGTGGCAGCGCCATGGTCGCTGGATGGTCAGTTGCCAACTAACGTCTGGATGCTTCTGTTTGAGTGTATCCTTGGTAGCAACGGGGGCCCTCCCAGAGTTCTTTGCTGTCCCCAGCAGCTTTGCCAGCTCTCCATGGGGATGGAAAGGGTTAACAAGAAGGTCAAAGGAAGAGTTACCCTCCATGGCTCAATGTCCAAGTGGAAACCACTACAAAGTGCTGCCCCTCCAAGGTTCATCCTGCCACCCATCCTATTGAATATTTCCACCCGTGACATGCAGAGTGGGATCGAGTGCACCCTCAGCAAGGTGTGGGTGACACTGAGCTGTGCGGTGCACTTGACACGCTGGAGGGAAGGGATGCTGTCCAGAGGGACCTTGACACGCGTTGTGGTTGTGTGTGGCAGGGGTTTGGTGGTGGGGTGGGGGAGCTGCATGTGTGGCTTCTGCAAGGCGCAGCGAGAAGCTTTCCCCAGGCCTGGCAGAGCCAACACCAGCTGGCTCAAGGCCGGAGTCTCAGCATCACAGAATTACAAGACTGGAAAACACCAACAAAAGATCTTGATGTCCAACCCTTCCTGTCCTATGCTAAACCATATCCCTCAATTAACACATCTACCCTTTTTTTAAACACATCCAGGGATGGTGACTTAAATCCTGCCCTGGTTGGCATGTTCCACATCCCCACAACTCTTTCAGTGATAAATTTTCTCCTAACATCTGATCAGACCCTGCCCTGGTGCAGCTTGAGGCCCTGTCCCCTTGTCCTATTCCTGTCACCAGGACTCCTTGCTGACCAAGGCTGAGCCCATCAGCGATGGTCACGGATCCTCTGGGAATCACACTGAGGAGATGAAACCACCAGCAGCCGCTTGTTGACCCCAGAGAAGGGAGTGAGAAGATGTCAGAAACTGTGCAGGAACCAAGGCCAGGGAAGTGGGGAGGAGGCGCCCAAGGTGCCAGAGAGAAAGATGCCCCTGCAGCCCCTGCAGAAACACATGGTGGAGTGGGTGTCCCCCCGCATCCCATGGAAAAGGCCCAGACCCCACCTGCAGCCGGTGGAGAGGCCCCACACTGGAGCAGGGGCAGACAGACAGGAGATTTTGTGACCCACGTTAGAACAAACCCCTGCCAGCACTTACAGCCCATGAAGAGAGACAGAGACACAGAGATTGTCGTGACGGAGGGACGACATGGATACGCTCAATATGAGCAATCAGCAGGCTTCGATTTATGATGGCCAACGGCTTTCTTTTATACTATCGTTAATACATATTAATTGCTACTAATGCATATTATAATTGTCACAACTTGATTGGTTCTTGGTTAAAGGTTACATCACTCATCTTGCGGTCTGGGAACGGTGTTTCTCATCCTCAGGAACAGCAGATCCGCAGATCCTTGAAACATACATCTTGTTCCCACACCTTGTCACTGTGTAACATCGCTATCAAAAATACTGACCTTCCTCTCTGTCATTTGCGTCGGGATGGTGCAACGCCTACTCGTACTAGTAAGTTACACAGGAGACTGCTCGAACAATGGCTCCATAGAGCCATGGCCTTGCTTCTCACACAGCCACTCTTCCACAAGAAACATTCGTTTAGGAAATAATTTTTTGGTACCAAGATGGGTTTCGCTTCTTCCAAGAAAGTTTTTCTCTGTTGTCCCTTCAGAAGCATCTTAAAGAACTGGACTAAATCTGGAGGGATGCCCCTGCCTAGGGATAGATTAAAATGGTATTGTAATGTGTGGTGTCCCCAGTATCACTTGGTCAGTGGTGAAAATGGCCAGAAAATGGGACCTTGAAATATCCTACTCTATTTCAGGTGCTGTTGTTTTGTCACAGAAATGAGAAATGGAAAGAGAGCGCATATGCGGGCTTGCTCTTGGCATTGCAAAGTGATTTGGATATTAGACAGAGATATGGTTGATGGATTTGGAACACCAGAAGAGAACCTATACTTGAAGTGAGGAAAAAAATAAAAGGAAAAAGTCTGTTTGTGTTGTGCTGCTCGTAAGCTCAGAAAGGAGGGGGTGTGTTGTGAGGATTCTAAGACGAAAACCGAGTGTGTTTGTTGTAGTGACTGTGAGATGAGAAACACTGAAGCATCAGAGTAAACTACTTTGGAAAAGAAGGATTATTGCAACTTCTAGTGTCTTTAGAGCTAGATTGGCTTTTTTTTGGTATATGGGGTATTTTACTCACATGAAAGCAGCAGATCTCAGTAAAAGAATATTCCTGTTTCTAAGAAAAGGATAAAGTAGGCAATGTAACGGTTGTGTTTGGCTGCAGCCTGTTGATTGTTCCAGAAAGAGTGAATCTGAATACAGCTGTGTTCTTAGGCATGACTGCTGTTAAGTTCCACCCATACCAGCAACCAGGGCAATGAAAATGGTCCTGGAACCTCCTGTCTGGTCTGACAATACCTGTGTGTGTGTATCTGCATGCTTGACTTTGTAGCTGTGAATAATCCTGCTGAGCTTAGGGCAACAGTTCATACCCATAAAATCATTTGCATGTAGAGCTCCAGCAGTGAGGCCAGAGTTGCAGACTGGGGAAGATGGAGCGCACAGAGAGAGATTTAATATCGAGGAGAAAATGAGCTCCTGCTGATGGGATTCAGTAGCTTTAGTCCATTAATAAATAGAGGATTGTGCAGGACATTTTTCCCCCTGCTACCTACTATTTACCCACACTGGGAACTCACAGATGGGTTTTGTATATAGGAAAGGTTCTGTTGATTATCAGAATTAGTAATCCTTTCTTTTTTTCATATTACAATGAGGTGTTTTTTGGTAAATGACACCACTTTAGATTTAAATGTACAAAATTATGGACAAGTTGGTGTGTAAAAGTAATGAAAGGGAAAGCAGAATGGCAAAGGGCTCCAGAGATGCTGTTACCTGACAACTGACAAAGTATTTGGCACTGAAGTACTTTAAAGTGCTTTTAAATCCTGTGTTTCTGGACACTGGAGTTGGTGTAACTTTCATCCCCACCAGCCAATCCTGAGGCCCACATCCCCTAGTAGGACTTTGCTTAGGAGTGACCCTCCTTTCCTAGCAGTAGGAATGTATTTCCCAGTCAGTCTTTGATCTCTGTTCTGCATTGGTGCCTGCTGGGCTTGCAGTGAGGATCAGTCACTCTGCTGCCCAGCATGGCAGCCGTCCTGCTTGTCATAAACTGCAGTTGGGATTCTGGGAGGCAAATCTGTTCCCGGTTTTCTGGGACTGGGACTTGAGACAGCGCTTGTGTGTTTTGGTAGGAGAGTGTTTCCTGTGATCCAAAGCCCAGTCTTTCCCCTTGATTTACTAAGTGGTGTTCCTGGACTTTGAGGTTAATTTCCCTGTGAAAACCAGGAGTGTCTCAGTGCAGAAAGATCAGGCAAAGACTTAGGATGGGCCTTCTAGATAATGATGAAAATATCAAAAGCAGCTAAAGGACTTTGAGTGTTCCTAATCAATTTTACAATATATTTGTTTAATAGATGTGGAAGTAACATTTATTGAAGACTGCACACAGAACAGTGTGCAGTGAGAAGAGAACATCGGAGTGGAAGAATCCTGAAGTCAGTCATGATGGAAGGCATGACTGAAGGCTTCAATTTCTTTCTTCATTTCCTAGGAAGAAGAAAAGACAAACCAGCAGTCAGCATGAACAAGAGCTTCAGGACCCTGCTTATTTATTCATCACAGGAATAAAGAATCTGTCCACACACGCAACTGTTAGCAATATTTAGCAAATACATGCGCTGCTGCCACCACCACCACGTCTTTCTTTACTTCCACAGATGTTAAAAACATGGATCTTTGGATCCTGTCAGCACAGACAAGAGAGACAGTGTGGATCTGTATCACGGGACCATGGCTCTGTATCCACAGTGGTTCCAACAGGTAGAAAGAGGAGACAGTTCCAGAAAAGCCCCAACTAAATGCTGGAAATGCTCCCTTCTGCACCCTGAATCATTACTTGTTAAAGACTTCTCTCTTCATACACAGAGTTTGCTCCTGACTGACTTGCAGCATCACTCTGAGTAGGAGGCTTGGGGTTTTTTGGTTAAAGCTGAAGTAGGAAACAAAGAAATCAAGTCTCTCTTAATTTAAGCATTACAAGTGAAGTCACAAAACCTCACAAGCCCCAGGCAACAGAAACCCGTCCCTTCCCATGCTAAGCCACATCACAACGCTGGATGAGAGATGGGCCTATTTGTCAGGAATGGCATCCCTGAATCCAAAGCATCCTCAGGGCTGCACAGTCAGAACAGAACGTCCGGACTAATTCTTTGTCAGATGTGGAAGACAAGGGCCAAAGACCAGGTCTTCCTCTTTTTCAAGGCAGGCTGAGAAGTAGAAGGAATTTGCTCTCTTCTCAGGCACAAGCAGCTCAAAACCAAATGGATTCAAGGACTATTAAACCGTCAGAGGCAGAAATCTCCCCCTGTGTCAAAATAAAGTTGCTCACGACAAAGGTTGTGGGGAAGGTTCCTGACAGACTGAGGTTAACTGCTTGGAGATGGCTGTGGGGGTGGACCCACTGTCTTCCAGATCAAGCCGTTCCCTGCAGAAACTGACAACGACTCTGCCAAGTCCAACAAGGGTTTTGCAATACGGAGAAATGGCCTCAGAGTGAAATGGAAAAGTCTTCTAACACAGGCAACTAAGCAGTGAAGAGTAACGCCCTGCTAAGTGCCATGTCCAGAGCGCACACACACGCAGGCGGGACTCACGCACGCGTAACAGTGAGACAAAGTGCTGTAAGACACAGGAAAGAATCACCTGCACTAGTTGGGTTGTGTCGTAATCTTCCCCATGCCGGTAAATGCACCGAGCAAGAACACCATACAGTCTTTCCAAGTGAGAGACAGTGAAGTTCTTAGTTGCCACAGTGGCTAAAGTCAACAGTTGCTGAAGAGAAAACGGAAACAAGTTTAGAATAGCCCCTAAATCCATCATACAAACTGCTGCAACACGAAGAACCAACAGTACAAGCGGCTTGTCGGTGGGCTATTTTAAACAAGCCCTTTGAAATGAAGAATTAGGAAGAGAAGCCAGCCTCCTACATCTTAGTTCCCCCAAAGAACCAACAGCAGCCTACACCACGTGTGGCAACACCACAGTCGTAGTCCGTTACAGGTGGAATGTTTTCACAAATTGTTTCCACTGGCACCTTTCAACAATGAGCTTAATTTACAGCTGTCCATGTAGCAAGAATATGTCCCACTTCCATATTAACAACATTGAAATTCGACTTACTCTGAGCTCACTGCCAGCCACAATCCCTGGCCCTCTGTGAACTCCCGCTGCGTTACCAACACGAGAACAGCTTGCACCAGTCACAGGGTGTACCAAGGCACCTGGAACGGCACAAATTGCTTCAGTCGGGATTTCTGCTTCTCTGGGTGGGCTACAGGGTCAGTGAATTATCCTGGAATACAGTCTCTCTGCAGGGCCAGAGACAGAACTGTTACCAGTTATTTCTTCACTGAGAAGCACTTGACTTTTACTTTCTCTCTGGCCAAAGTCACTGCTCCATCAACAGAAGGCACTCGGGCATACAAGAAAAGCACTAGAGAGAAAGGCAGGGTACAGCCAGGGGGGAAATACACTGGCGTTGCCGTGACAGTCTGGCAGGCTAACACTCACTCCCAAGTCATGTAGCTTAGGAAACACACCTTGCACTGCGAACAGGAGCATGTAAGCCTTCTGTTCAACAGGTGACGCTGGGGCCACACTGCCTGAAGTACAGCTTTTTAACTCACGCTGCTCATTACTGGGAAGATACTCGTACAATAAAAGGAAGTCAAAGGCTGGTTTCCCTTTAGGTACCACTTGAAAAACAACCTGCAGGAGCAAAACACCAGCATCTGCAGAAAGACACGACTTGGGCTTTCAGTAACTACAGGGGCAGCATCCTTACACAAGAAACACTGTGTGCCGACTGCAGAGAGGTGTTACAGGAAGAATGGAACCAAAGAAGGCTCATCAATAGTGTAATCCAAAAGCAGCTTAAATGAGCTGCTTGACCTTTCACTTAGCATTTGAATTTGAGTCTTCAGAACCTTGTGCTCGTTGGCACCCCAGCATTTCACTCTTTCTCAAGCCTGAATGTTCAGGAAGCACCACACTCTCCTTCTCAGAAGCAGATGTTGCCCACCAGAACTTTCTCGCTTTCATTTTCTGTCCCAGATTTAGTTTCATGACCATTTTCATGTTGTTCCACCACATCAGAAACTCTCATTCAATCCATGTTACCCCCAGACAAGCCTGTGAAAAGTTACTGATAGAAAAATACCACAAAGCAAAAACTCTACAGCTACTAACTTACAGGTACCCACGTTTTGTATGTAGAATATCCTCACCTGCACTGCTTACGGACTCAGGACGTGCAGGAGCTTGATTTAGAAGTAGGTCTTCAAAAAACCTTCTTCTTTCTCCCTCATCAGGACACTGGACATTGAAAACTTCATCTCGATAAACAAACAGCTCTTTTATCTATAGCCCAAAGAGAAAAGGTATTTCAGATACAAGACGACACACGCTCAGACTCTATTCCCAGAAGATGAGTACCTGTCTAAATTCTAGATTGTCACCTGAGTAAGACACACTGTGAGGAGTTGTCTTCCTGCCCTTTCCAAGCATCTGATGATAATCACCTCTAGGTAAGGTGACCCCGCTTTTGGGACAAAATATGTCTAGGATGCTCAGCATGTACTCTTGCTGAATTTTGTGAAGGAATACGACTACAGATCGATTTATAAGTGACTAAACAGGACTTGGAATTCAGCTATCAACTCTGTAAAGCTTTCACTTCTATGAAAAATGCTTATTCAAGAATTGAAATACAAAGTTACAGTCCATTGTTACAGCGTGACCACCGTACTTTCTCAGTAAAAAATATCCCTTTTCAGTAAAAATGTTTTCAGTTTAAATAGGTTTCCCAGTGCCATTGCCAGCACTACATATTCTTCACTAATGTTCAGACCTAACCACCTTGAACTCACATGAGTTCTTGTCTGAAGAAAATGGACAGATCTGTCGTATAAGCAGGAGTGTGTGAGAAGGGGGGAAAAGTTGGGTCAAAGTCAATCCCTTTACTCAGAAAACACTTGAGACAAATGCTTTTGGCATTGCTTTGTCCAAGCAGATTTGAGGAGACCTGGGCAGGGTGCCCGAGTAATAACAGGAGGCATTTGTTTCAGTACCCCAATGCTTCAAGGAGCTCCAGATGAACAGGACATTGAATCAAAAGAGAAGGAAAGTATTGATGGCAATACCTCTTTTGGGAGATCTGTGTAACTCACATCCGATGTTGCAAGCAGCAGAACTGGGGCAAATGATGGGATGTCCTGCAGTAGTCTTATAAAGGTTGCTTTCAGTGGCTCTCCAGCAGCTTTCCACCACGAGTTGATAAGTGGAATATAAATGATACTTGGTGTCTTTATTTGAGCTTCTTGCATCACCTGGTAAAATGAAAGCCTGGATAAGAAGACTGAGCCATTTGGAACAGGCTCCTAAGTAACCAGGGACCAGTCAAACGCTCTTACCAAAGAGGAGTACACGAAAGCCAAAACACAAAACCAAACCACCCCCAGAACAACTCTCCAACCCAAAGATAGAATTCTCACTTTGACTCAAAGATAGACATTGTTACACAGACAGGAACAGAGCTGGTGTAAGGAACCTCACAATGTACATGACGTATGTGGAGGTGTGCCTGAAAAGACAAGACTAACCCTGTCTTCTTCAAGACAGCTCAGTTTGGGTAAAGGGTTACATGATGGAGACTAGACCATTTTCAGTTTGGAGCAGGAACACATCTGAGTCAGTCGAGTCTGGAGCAGTCTGAACAGGCAAAGACCAACGTGAAAAGATGAGGGCTGATGCTGTAAATAAGCCTGGTTCACAATTCAAGATCTCAAGTCCCTTTGCAAACAGGTGACCAGTCTCCATCCTGCCTGAACAGCTAACTCACGCGCAGCCTCTCATGACCAGCGAGCCCGGCAGACCAGACTACATGCTTTGGATGGCCACAAGCCACTGCCTGCAGATGGTACCTCGATGACAGAAGTGTTCCATGAATCTTAATGCTTTTACTGCATATACTACAGCAGTGGAAGCTGGTGTGTAGATAGGTATATATATAAAAATATACACACACACTTATACACAGACACACATCTAAATCAGAACCACTGCAATTCCACAAACGGCCCCAATCGGTATCATTCCATCCAGAAGAAAAGTGGATTTTCGGGCAGAAGTAAACCAAACAGCATGCCCAAACCAGGCCACCTCCATTAACAATGAATGTCACTTCCTTTACAAGTTTAGAGACAGTTTGTGAACCCCATGAGCATAAAAAGAGGAGATACCTGTGCACACGTTTGTTCCCGTGATCTCTTGCCAACAAACAAATCAGGCACGTCCAGCGTATAAACAGGAAACTTTTCCAGGGCATGTATTACTGCAGGTGCCAAATGAGAAGTTTGCCCATTCCCTGGCTCTCCAACTAGTAAGAACCGTGGCCTCACACACATTGGCTGGTAACGAGCAGTTCTAGAACAAGGAGGAGGAAAGAACTTTCAGAGTGAAGTGATGAATAGACACACAGCTGTCAAAGGCTTTTCCCTAACCTCCTTTGTTGGTAAAGACTCTCTCTGTTCCAGCAAATAAGAAGCTGCTCTGTGATCAGAAAGACTTTCAAAACCCATTTTCTTACCAACGGATCCCACAGCTCCCCTACGAAATCCCACCAATCCTGCTATTTGCTCTTGAATCACACAGGGGGACTGTCCAGCTCAAATACACACACACCAGCTGGTCAGTAACCTGATATGGGGCAGAACAACTCTCTGGATCTCTTCACCACCCGTCCACCCCAATTTTCAGCACATCTGAAGTGTAAGTAGCTAGGAGACCTCTGTATCTCTCAAGTTTAGCTGAAATAACTGACCCAACAGTAGCGACAACAGTAAAACTTTTCAGCTGTTAGCTTATACAAGCTGCACATTAAAATGTCTGAAGATCAGCATAAACAGTTACCCTCTAAGATGGAGGAACTGCCACTCTTCTCTTCGGGGTCTTTTATGCGGTGGCATTTCTTCAAAGGTTGATGGTGATCCTGGTAGGATATTTTCCAGAGATTAGCATAATAGCTGTTAACAAACCTCCATTTGTCTGGGGTCGAGCAAATTCATCACTTTACAGACTCTCACCAACGGACAGACTAAACCGGCTCAGGCCTGAGGCTGTCATAGGCAGGACCTCACATCTGCTGGGCAAGCCGAGCCCCAGCGTATATAGTGCTAAACCATTCTGATCTCGTGTACAAGTGTGCACTGCAATCCACAGCCAGTCAGGCTAAAACCCTAGGGTTAAAAATCATGGTAGCTAAAGCATTATTTAGCTTAAACCACTTATACGTGACTTGTGGTCCTGACGTTCTTCAGACAGGCATTAGAAGCCTTCCCTTCTGCCCCTAATTAAATGTTTTGAAGAGCTACCTTGTACATTCAATCTTAGATCCATATTTACACCTGAGAAATAGGATGTTAGCTACTGCCACAAACAGGATGCTGAAGTAGAGAAGGCTGTTGTCGACTGCATATTGCAAGTCATCCACAGCTCCCATCCCACACTTCAGTTTGGAATCCGGAACACAAACTGTGTGTGGTATTCCTGCAATGAAGGTGTGTCCCTGCCTGTTACACAGTGCTGCTGCCATTCCGCTGGAAAGGCTGGTGGATGGTGATGGCACAAATGAGCAGCTTTTGCTTTGGCAGAATGTTAAAGAAGTGAATGCTACTGTTGTACCTTGTTGGTGGTCCTCCTGTAGCGCAGACTCTGCGTGGGGAAATACTCTCTGCAAGGCCTGTAAAATCCTTGCGAGGGAGTTTTCAAGCAGTGGTTTGGCAATAGGACATAGCGCTCGCCCAGGGGAAGCCAAAGCCCTCTGTGAAGTTGGAGTAATCTTCTGCATAGCCATAAGAAAATCCTCTGCTGTTACTTCAAGAGAATCTGAGAAAATGATAAATAAATCAAGAGATCTGAGGATAATGGCGGCGCAAAGCACAGAGGGCAGCTTCAGTACGTAAGGCTTGACTATCAGCACCGCAATACCCTAAGAAACAAGACAAAAGCCAAATGTGACATCAGTCTCAGGCAGCACACCAGTCAAAGCCCAGGTTTCTGAAGTGCAGTGCTGAAAGACTTTGCACGCAGCCAACAATTCACAGGTTAACAGAGCACTTCAAGAGGCACCGCGCTGCAGAGAAGTTTTGTTACGCAGCTCGCAGCCTAGTCTCCCACACTTAGGAAGCAGTCTCCTCATCAGAACTTTGCTCCTGAGGAAGATGCCCCAAACCCATTCAATGTTCTCAGAGACACAAAAAGAATATTCATGAAAAGAAAAGAATCTCTTCACTTCTCCCACGCCGTGCCAGGTGCCTCACTGCCACGCTGTGCAGCAAGGTGCAAGAGCCTGGGGACTGCCTGGTAGAAGCTCAGATTCCTTCGGACTCAGCCACACGCAGAAGCTCACTTTGTTTTCAAACTTACCAAAAGGTAAGTTGGTCCATCACAAAACCTAACACTGGTTGGCTCAACCACCACCACATCCTTTCCTGTCCTTAAGCATCCTCTTGCCTCATTCTGTCCCATCCAGAAATCTCCTACAAGGATCGCTGGGCCGACTGCCCTCATCACAACCATCATTCTCACTAAACCTTCACATTTCCCCCCTGGCTCCAAGCATAAAGTCAATATGGTCTTTTACATTTTTACCAAATAACCTGATTGCTCATTTAATTGCCTGCTGAGCACGGGGGTGACAGCTCCTAATTACAGGCCTGGGCAGCAGCTTCCTCCAATCACCAGCTAAACACAGAAAGGAACACCACTCTCTTCTCCCCTGCTGATCTTCACACTCTGCAGGAGCTTTCCATACACATCTGGCAACCTGCCTTACTTCCTGAGAAGTCTCTCCCTGCTGCTCACAAGCAGGAAAACTGGCATGCTCCTCTTGTAGTCAGATTGCTCTTCCTCCTTCTGAAGAATGACTTCTCTTTGTATTCTCACCTGTGCACAGCCATCTGCTGCCTTTTATCTTGGAAGCCTTTTGGAGAAGCACGATGAGTGTTTTCCTCTCTCAATACCTGTTCTGAGCTCACTACAGTACAGCCCTGAAGTACAGCCCTGACTATAGCTTGTAATGCCAATAGCAAGACAGATCATTGTTTTAAAGAGATTAAAAATACCCCACAGTTCAGCTTGTGTCAAGTGATTAGGACAAGGCTTTTGGCTGGAGCATCGGAAAGAAAACTTAAACCAGAACTAACCTACAGTCCCACCCTGCTCATCAGGTCTTTCTTTGTCAGCTCTTGGCACTTCTTTCTTTCTCTTGGAGGTCCTGTTGACGTTCTCCTAAATAAGAAAAAAACAACCCCCAAACCAGAAAGATCAGTCACAGGCATGCAGAAAACCTGACGCACGTATTTTATCGGGTGCCCCTGTAGTAACATCATCACCGTGCTCCATACAGACAAACGAGTGAAGTAAGGTACAGGAGGAGAGAATAGGTACATCACTCTGGCACCCAGGAGCAGTCACAAGAATTCCTGCTCTAAAATAGGGCTTTGTACATGTGACACTTAAATACAAAGCCCAGTCTATCAATTAATCACAGATCAATAATCCAAGAACCCAGGCAAAACCTAGGAAAACAATTTCTAGCAGATAAAAAATGCATCTGGGCACTTGAGGGACGATGTACTCGCTGATCCTTAGGGGTCTCTTCCACCTCAGGATCTTCTATCATTCTATGAAACTACCTGCAATTCTGCTTTCATTAAAAAACAGAAAGATAACTCAGATCAAAAGAAAAACCTGTGAAAGCAGCCTATGAGGATGTTTCAAAAACAAAGTGCCCCTCCATTCAAAAGGACAGGAGAACCTAAATTCATAGAGCAAAACTAAGATTTGAAGTGAAAACCCAAGCCCTGAAACAGCTGCATGCAAAGAGCATGCATTCAAAACTCACAAGGCAGTTCAGAAAGTGTAGTAGAAGACATGGATTTCAGCATAACACTGCTATTTCCTATCTCTTGAAGAAGAGTCTTCCACCACCCACCCTTAAGACTCTCTCTGTAGCCCAACTGTAAGAGGAAGATGTTACATTCCAATTCGGGAGCCAAACCTCATGTTCTTTTAGAGTAGAGCGGGTTTTGGAACCGCTAAATTAAAATCACAACTAATTCATTTCCCTATCTGGACTACACCAGTTATACAAAAATAACAGAACAGATTAGCAGCTCCCAGGCTGTGGAATACCCCAGGGTCTTCTCTCATTTGTCCTCTGCGCCTCTTCCCCATGTCGTCCACTTTCTGCCAAACTGCTTCTGCAGTACTAAGACAAAAAGTTGATGTAAGAGCAAGGACAGGCAAATAGAAACCAAAACATTGAAAACAGTACACAAAATCAACATCTGAACATAGCATACACAAGCCAAGAGTCATTGGCAGAATGAAAGACAGGCAGAAACACTAAGACTACTCTGGCTGCATCCAACTTTCCTCAGTATCTCAACTCATCTGAGCATTATAAAAATATTCTTAAGTATGGAAGAAAAGTTAACTCGAAATGAAGGCACTCAGAATGCTAAGAAAACTCATTTAGAGGGCAATTTACATCTACCAAAAGTCACAAGGTGAAGTGGTCCTTTTGATTCACGAGGCAACACAGAAACCCACCCAGCACATACACAGAAGACCCTCTCAGATGAGGATCTTTCCACAACTGGCAATCCACAAGGAAGATGCCAGGGGCCAGTGTGAACACTGTCTGTACCCAAATTCTCTACACATGAAGCATCTTTCCAAAAATGTCCTCCTTAAACAGCCACCAGCACCTATTCCCAAAAAACTCCTTTTAAACACAGAATCACAGAGTTGTAAGGGGTTGGAAGGGACCTCCAGAGATCATCGTGTCCAACCCGCCCCTGCTGAAGCAGCCTACCTAGGACAGCTCGCACAGGTCGGTGTCCAGACAGGTCTGGAGTATCTCCAGAGGAGGAGAGATCCCCCTCACAGGGGATATGCTCCAGGCCCTTAGTCGGTGTAGCTGTGAAGAATAAAAGGCCAGCCCTCAACCAACTCAGGGTATAACACTGAGTGATTACAGGACCTACTGGAGGACACCCTACCTGCTCAGCAGTTACAGAATGCTAATGAGCACCTCCAGGTCCAATCCCAATCAGTCTCTATTATGACATGTACCTGCATGTCACACTGACCTTCGTGACTTACCACAGAAGCAGAGAATGATGGGAGTTGGAAGGGCCTGTTTTTTCACTCTTACTCCAAAGGATACAGTTTTAGTAGATAAATGCTAAATTCAGAAATGGGTTATCATTTAAGCCCACTCCCACATTTTGAGGATTTGAACATACTATTGCTGTTAACCATAGGGGGGAAAAAGTGTTGCAGCAAGGAGGGATGCAAGCGAGCTGGGGTTTTGCTGTGATCTTATTTGAGATCTGCAGGCGCTGTTTGTTTCCAATAAATTGTGCTTCCACTTCCATGTCCTTCCCCCTCTTTGCAAAAATAAGGTGTTACATTCTTCTGCTAAAAGCATGAAGATTTCCATCTTCTTTCTTTTCAGGCCTTCGAGTACCTGAAGGGAACATACAAACAGAAGGGGAATCAACTTTTTAAAAGGGTAGACAATGGCAAGACAAGGGGGAATAGATTAAATCTACAGGAAGGAAGGTTTAGATTAGGTATCAGAGGGAAGTTTTTTACAGAGAGAGTGGTGAGGTGCTGGAACAGGCTGCCCAGAGAGGTGGTGGATGCCCGGTACCTGGAGATGTTCAAGGCCAGGTTGGATGCGGCCTTGGGCAACCTTGTGTAGATCCAGGCCTGAAGGTTGGTGGCCCTGCCTGAGGCAGGGGGGTTGCAGCTCTATGATCCTTTGGGTCCTTTCCAACCCATGCCGTTTGCGATTCATCAGATGTATTAAGTGTCAAGTCAGGGGTCATAATATCACCCCTGTCAGCCGGCTGCACTCAAGAACTCTGCAAGAGACAAATCACAGTGATTTGAATGTTCACCACGCAGTGAGGTTATGCATACTGGTTTTGTGAGGCTTTGGAAAAGAACCTGAGCAATCAACTGAAGCACTTATCTATCCAAAAGCAGGGAAGAGTGTCTGTTATTTTCAGTTAAAACAGCAGGTTTAATTAAAAACAAACCCAAGGCTACTACTTTGCCCTGGTTTTCACTAACCACCTTACTCTTTGCACGTTTGCTGCCTCCCCTTCACCGCCTGTCCTGGAGCCAAAGGAAGGTCACTTTATCAGTAGCTGCACCCTCCTGCGGATGCCCTGTCTGCTTACCCTCCGCACCGCAGGTGTAAGCATACCCAAGCATTCGACCCAGATGGTCTCAGTAGGACCCTTCTCATGCCACATACCTGACAGAAAATGATCGAGCAACTCTCCCTGCCTCAAGCTCTTCTAAAACTCATCCTGGTGCATAGCAAACCAGCACACAGCACCAGAGTTTAAAGCAAGAGGAAAAGGTACATGTGCTGTAAATGTCCGTATGGACAAGATGAACTGAGGAACTCAGTTACTTACCAGTCACACATTTTCCCTCTTCCACTGATTGTCTAGATACACACCTACCTAAGGGGTGACTCCTAGGGATTCTCCAGTCCCAAAATGAATGGGAGTTCAGATACCTATGCAAACGAACACTGCAGACCTGCCCTGTCACATTACTCTCTGGTACACAGAGTTCTACTGCTTCCTTTGATTTACCTTTTCAAGAATCACACAGTAAATTCCAGAAACTTGTCATTACCTCCCAACTGATTTTAAGGTTGATTCCTTCTTCTTAAAAAATCTTTATTCTAATAGATCTGTGCATATATATGCTCCCACGGAAAGACAGCTTCAAAGACAGATGCACAAGACAGCTGGATGGACCACGACCTTGCCCAGACACGTGGCTCTCTCGGAGGAAGAACCCTGTCGAGAGGCACCTTCATGGCTGGCAACAGAAAGGGGGTCAGCTCATGTGTAGCTCGGCTTTGTTCTTTCCTTCCAAGCAAGAACCAAAAAGCCACAGAGCAGGAGAAATGACCCTGGCTCTGGAACATTCCCAGCTCCGGACATTCCCAGCTACACTGAGTCCTCTGGCAATTGCCACCCATGGGCCAGAAGCCCTCTCAGCCCTCCCGGACCCGGCTCTCGCTCACCTGGCACTCATTCTCCATGGACCACAAGTGCACCAGACCTACTGACTGCCCAGAAAGGAGTCACACTGTGCCACAAGGGACACTGCCCAGCCTGCAGCAGACATATTAGACTCTGGCGGGGAGAACTTTGTTCATGCAGCTCCTCAAGTGTCACGGTACCTTTGTGTCAATGTTTTCTGCCTCCAGGCTGTGAACAACTTCAGCAACGGAACCAGCTACACCAAAAGGCTACAGAAAAATGCAGAAGCATCTGCAGCAGCTTGTTTTAGTCACCCTAAAAAAATTCTAGTTTTCTGCTTGTAGCTGAGAATATGATTTTGATGTTAAAGGAGTTACCACATCTCTGAGAATATAAAGCACGTTCAGGCCATTCGCAATAGGTAACTAGGGCGGTGTCTGCCTTGATCTCTGTGGGAAGCTTTATGGGCTCTGTATTAAAACAGTGGGTACTGGCTATGGACCTGGACTCAAAAAACCATGATAAGGACTTTCAGGAAAGAACATAAATACGCTGAGCATTACCCTCCCTTCTTTATATTCAAAGGAATCAATAAAGTTAACCAATGATTTCTGTAGAATAAGGATATAGGTGAGACAACTGAAAGCCAATCTGTACCTCAAGAAACAAAGCCTGAGCCACACAGTAAACCCCTACACCGCTGTCAATTTGGTCCCATTATCTCCCCTCCTAAATGACCTTCATCACCTGAGGAGGAAGTTGTGGTCCCATAAATACAGCCAGCTCACTAGTAGCCACCCGTTGACCAAGGAAGGAACAGGGATCAGATGGTGCTGGGAACTAAGGAGCACGTTCACCAGGTCTCCAATCACAGCTCTGATCTTGGTTTGGAGTTTTCCCTTCAGCCAACTCTTGGATTAAACCCCATCCTACAATTCTCTGGGAACAGGTGACATGGCACAAAGACACAGGCGGAGACTTCACCAGGACTACTGACCGGACACCAGGCAAGGGTCTTCCTACAGCGACTGTCCTCTTCAGAGCAGGAACTCATCCTCCCACCATCGATGGCTCCTCTCAGGTTCTCACACAGCCAGAGGCAGAGAGCAGACAACCAGCAGCAGCTGAAGGCCAAGCACTGAAAGGGAATAAATGACACCGAGAATGTCAGGTTTCACAGCACTGAATCACCCCAACAGCAACCTGCTCCTAGGACAAAAGGAAAACACTTGGCAAGAAGGGAGATGTGTAGACTGGAAAGGAAATATATTCTAAACACATCTGGTATTTGTTCTTCCCTGATCGAATACAGTACCTGAGCTCACTGACTGGGAGCTGTTTGGATATCAGAGAAGTGAACTGAGGCATCGTTCATTTTATAGCAAAGTTCATTAGTGCCTGTTGTAGTTTTGCGTGGCTGGGTTCTGGTGGAGAAGGGGGGCTGCAGGGGGGGCTGCTGCAAGAAGCAGCCAGAAGCTCTCTGCAGGCTCCATGGAGCAAACTCCACCTGGCTCAAGGCTGGAGTCACTGCTGACCAAGGCTGAGCCCATCAGTGATGGTCAGGGTTCCTCTGGGAATCACACTTAGGAGGGAAAAACCCACAAGCAGCTTCTTTGTGACCCCAGAAAAAGGGAGTGAGAAGATGTAAGAAACTGTGCAGACACCAAAGCTAGAGAAGGGGGGGGAAGTGCCCCAGGTGCTGGAGAGAATGATGCTGTAAGGCTGAGCTACACACACAGGTTTCAATAGTGCCCAGGCAGAGCAGGTGGCCTACGGGGAGTTGTAATACACAACTCAGTCTTGGGCTGCTTTTAAGCTTTTTCTCTGCGGAGACACCTCATGGGGAGCTGTGTAGATGGCTCCGACCTGAGTTGTGTGTAAACAGACTGAAGCGGGCACTTCACACAACCTGAAAACCTGCATGGAGCCTGGCTAAGCCTTGGCTTCCTTCCACAAACGTATGTCCTGAGTCCCAATCAAACCACTACTCAAACTGTTTGACAAGCCCTAAGGGTCCCCATTTGTTTTCAATGGGCCAAGCCAATGGGAATATGCAAGAGATAGGGCCGAAGATGTCAGGCCCAGCCCTGCATCCTGTCACACACATCAGCAAAATGAACCCAATAAAAGCCCTGGCATTCGAGCTCCTATTGGGAGCCGTTCCTCCAACCTTAGGAGGAGACCCTTCCCCCTTAGCCGGGCGGCTGGCTGAGGTAACGTATTGGGAACCCTTACCTGAGAGACGGGTGGGCTGACTAAGTGACTATTGGACTAAGTGACTATTGGATATGTTTTAAGTGTGTCGTTCTGAGTGACTAACGTATGGGTAATATTTTGTGTGCCTGTGAGCTGCGGATCATCCTATTGTGTGTCGTGTTGGCAGCAGAGTATTTTGTGGATCTTTGTGATTGTATAAGACTATTTTGTGAATTGCCTACGGGGAGTGTAACCGTGGGGTTTGTGACTCTGCTGCGGATCACCTAATTGTGTGTTGTGTTGGCAGCAGAGTATTTTGTGGATCTTTGTGACTGTAATCAGTGTGGTCATACTTCCAAACTGCAATAGTGAATTCCCCATTGTATCCAACAATAACCTGCAAGTGTCGTACTGAATTTCCATTCTGGTTTTTAAAATAAATTACTATTAATTCTATTTTAAAAACTTGTGGTCCAGTGTCTTTCAGTCACAGATGCCCCTGCAGCCCCTGCAGAAAACCATGTGTCCCCCCACAGACCAGGGAAAAGGCCCCGACCCCACCTGCAGCCTGTGGAGAGGCCCCACGCTGGCACAGGGGTAGACAGACAGGAGCTGCTGTGACCCACGCTGCAGCCAGCCCCTGCCAGCACTTGCAGCCCACAGAGAGAGACAGAGACACAGAGATGAGCGAGGGACAGAGAGATCCACGCTGGAGCAGGTTTGCTGAGCGGGGGGGCTTGTGACCCTGTGGAGGACAGGATGGAGTAGTCTGGGCCTGATAAATATTCTGTGATTTTATGACTGCACCCCATAGCAGTGACCCACGCTGGGGCAGCTGGGGAAGAGCTGGAGTCCACAACATTTCCCAGCTCCTTGTGCCCAGCTCTCCCAGGTCACCGCACAGAAACAAGGCTCCTTCCTGCTTTTCAAGCCCGTCCTGCTTGTCACAGCAGCTCAGTGGGTACCCAGTGCCAAGACACAAATTCCCAGTGTGCTCAGGAAAGAGCTGGGGGCCTTTGGCCATCAGGATCCGCTTGCTGGTGGTCCTTGCGAGTCTCCCCAGCCAGTCACCGCTCCCTCTCCCTCACACAGGTCTGGAGAAGGCTCCAGGCAGCTGCTTCTTCCATCACCTGAGGGAGCGGACAAGCAAAAACCTGCCTCCACCGGGCAGCTCCACCTTTGGCCACGGCACCACACAAGTTCTGTCATCACCGGAAAGGTACCGGGGGGAAACCAAAGAGAGAACAGAAACAGCAGGAAACAGGGGGGATTTGGCAGGGAAAAAAATGAACATGAAACAGCAATTCGAAAGAAAAAGAAAAGATCAGGAAGCATCAGGCAAAGAAATATGAAAACAAATCCAAAACCAAACAAGACAAGAGAAGTAGGAGGGAGCGGGCAGGGGAGGAAGTGAAAAATGAACCACACAAAACCAGAAATGAGAAGGAAACTCCTGGGAAGGGGGTTGGATGGGGAAGTAAAAAAATAGGAATAAACAGAAGGAATGAAGTAAAAAGTAAAAAGCAAAAGAAAGCGGGTGGGTGGAAAGCAAGAGTAAGAAGGACAGGTGTGAGCAGGGAGCTGCAAGCAGAAAATAAAGGAGATGAAGAGGTGGCAAAAAGGAAAAAAAATTGGAGGTGGAAGCGGTGGGAGGGAAACCCAAAGAAACAGCAGATGGCAACAGCAGGCTGGAAGAAAACTAAAAGGGTTTAAAGAAGCACAGGGCAGGAAGCAATAAAAGAGGCAGGTAGAAGGGGCAAGCTGGAATCTAAAAACCAGCAGATTAAAAAAAAAAACCAACTGAAAATTGGAAAAACAAAACCTGAGGAGACAGCAGAAGGCATCGATGACATGCGGGTGGCGTGTACCACTGGCCCCAAATATGTGTTGCTGTCTACTTGCCTGATGCTTTATGGTTTTATATATATATTTACATTATTCTTTAAATGCATACATAGCCATATTTTTAGATTTATGTTATTGTCAGGTAGGCACTGTATAGGTAGCAGGGCCTGTATTGCCCTGGACAGTGTGCACTGTCCTGTCTGCACTGTGCTGTGTCACACCGTGTTCATATCTCAATCCTATTGCTCAGTGTATTTTGTGTTGCTCCCAGGGGACTTTCTGTTGTAGTTTCCATCATTCTGTTGCCTGTATTTTTTAGTGCTCTGTACAGTCTCTTGTGGGCACTGTGTGGTGTGATGTGTCTGACACGTGTGGTACTGCAGTGGGGGTGTTTTGTTGTTTCCTTTCACTGTCGGGGAAAAAAAATCCCAAACCAAACCAGTCCTAAAACCCCAAGGAAAGACAAGGAGAAAGGGGCAGGGAGGGAGAAGAGGAAAAAAAGAAATAACCCAAGAAAAAGGGAAGAAGGAAGAGCCAGAGGAAGGGGCTGGAAGGCGGTGCTGGAAGGAAGAAAAAATCAGAAGAGAATCAGAAAGAGCAAGAGGAAGAGGTGGGTGGGTGGAGGGTGTAAAGAGAAAAAGACAAAAGGAACGATCAGGAGAGGAGGTGGATGTGGGGGGTCGGTTGCTTATGGGTGGGTCAAACGGCTTTGTGGGGGCCCCTCGAGCAGCTCTGGGTGGCCAGGCCTCTTTGGTTGCACAGCAAGGAGAAGCTCTGTGTCGGGGAGCCTTGGGAGCCCCTCCAGCAGTCTGCCCGAGGACCTGGAGAGACCCCAGAGTTCCCCAACAGCTCCGGCCATCTGCTCAAGGGGCTCCCAAATAGCCACAGGGATGGGATTTTTGGGATCCTGGTGAGGGACACCGGTACATCGTGACATTTTTGGCCATCTGAGCAGTCCCTGCACTGTTTAAAGGCTGGAGTGACAAGGGCTTTGGTCTGATCTTCAGGCCCCTCGCCAGGACCTTTCCTTCCCCTCACAGCTCCCAAGAGCTGCTGGTGGGGGCTGAGGGCACCACCAAGCCCCTTCCCTGCCCAGGAGGGGCTGGGAGGCAGATGGGGTGGGGCTGAAGCAGAGCTGCCCACCGGCCAGCGCTCCTGTCTCTCAGGCTCAGCCAACCTGTGCCCACCGCCTGGCCAGCAGCAGCACCCCTTCCCTGCAGCCCAGGCACTCTTAGTGGGGGGGCACCCCAGGGCCCCCAGGCACCACCAGCAGCTACGGCAGCCCGCTCTGCTCTGGCATATATACACACATATACACACAGTGTGAGAGTACTGGAAGGTATATGCCAGGCCCTGTGCACACTGTACACATCACCTTGTCTGTGTTGTGGGGCTTTAGTGTATTTCCCATTGGGTGTAGCCTTGCCCTGTCTGTATGTTACGGGGTGGGACTGCACTGTAAGTCCCGTGCTGTCCTCTTGCTCTCTGCAGTGCACTTTGTGTTGTATTCCAGGCGCTGCACTGCACTGGATGGTGTTGCACTGTAGACTGTACAGCGCGGGTACGTCCGGAAGCGCACTGTGCACTGCACGCTGGGTGCTCTCCTGCACGCTGCAGGGCTGCCTGTCACACAGCTTGTACCTTTTTGATCCCAATGTTGGAAAGAGCAGGTTGGAATCCAAACAGAAAGACTAAAAAAGCACGGGGCTGGAAGAAATCAGAGAGGCAGGTGGAAGAGACAGACAAAGAAGAGGTTGAGGAGGAGGAAGAAGAGGACGGGGAGAACCAGGATTCCAGAAATGAATACAGAGAATGACATGTGGAGGAGTAGGATGTGGTGGAGGAAGATGCAGAGGAGAAGGATAACAGATACTGAACAATATGAGAAAGAAAAATTTAGGAAGAATAAAGGCAAGTGGAGGATAAATAAGAGGAGGAGGATGAGAATCGAACAAGCAGCTGAGAAAGAGGAAGAAGAAGATGAGGTAAAAGAAGATTCCAGACAGGAATACAGGCAAGACTCTGAGGAGGAGGTGGAGGCAGAGGTAAGTGGAGGAGGAGGAGGAGGAGGATGAGACAGAGGAAGAAGTGGATGAGGAGAAAGAAGAATCCAAGAATGAACACAGGGAGGAATATGAGGAAGAGCAGGATTAGGAGGTGGATTTGGAGGAGGACCGACAATGAACAGTAGGAGGAGGAGGAGGGGGAAGACAGACAATGAACAGTATAAGGAAGAATACTAAGGAAGAATAGAGGTAAGTGCAGTGAACATACAAAGAGCAGAATGAGACAGAGGAAGAAGAGGTTGAGAAAGAGGAAGAAGAGGACGAGGAGAAACAAGAATCCAAAAATGAATACAGGGAGTAACATGAAGAAGAGGAGGAGGATGAGGAGGACAGAGAATGAACAGTGTGAGGAAGAATACTAAGGAAGAAAACAGGTAAGTAGAGGAGGGTGAGGAAGAGGATGAGATGGAGGAAGATGACGACAAGGAGGAAGAAGAAAGGAGAAGGAGGTGAAGGTGGAGGAGGAGGAAGACAGTACGAGGATGAGAATGAGACAGAGGAAGAAGAGATTGAAAAAGAAAGAAGAAGAGGAGAAAGAAGATTCCAGAAAGGAATACTGAGAAAAATATGAGTAGAAGGTGGAGGAGGATGGGTAGGAATAATAAGGAAGAATACAGGTAAGTGGAGGAAGTGGAGGAAGACGAGGAGGAGGATGAGATGCAACAGCAGCACCAGAAGCAGCAGCACCAGCACCAGCACGAGCACCAGCAGCACCAGCACCAGCAGCAACAGCAGCAGCACCAGCACCACCAGCAGCAACACGAGCAGCAGCACCAGCAGCTCCAACAGCAGCACCAGGACCAGCAGCACCAGCAACAGCAGCAGCAGCACCAGCAGCACCAGCAACAGCAGCACCAGCAACAGCAGCAGCAACACGAGCAGCAGCACCAGCAGCACCAACAGCAGCACCAGGACCAGCAGCACCAGCAACACCAGCAGCAGCACCAGCAGCACCAGAAACAGCAGCAACAGCAGCAGCAGCAGCAGCAACAGCACCAGCAGCAGCAGCACCACAAGCACCAGCAACACCAGCACCAGCAGCAGCACCACCACCAGCACCAGCAACCAGCAGCAGTACCAGCAGCAGCAGCACAACCAGCAACAGCAGGAGCAGCACCAGCAGCAACAGCTCCAGCACCTGAACCCGCAGCAGCAGCACCAGCAGCTGCAGCACCACCACCAGCAGCAGCAGAAACAGCACCAGAAGCAGCAGCACCAGCACCAGCAACACCAGCAGCACCAGCACCAGCAGCAGCACAAACAGCAGCAGCAGCAGCACCAGCAACACCAGCAGCAGGACCAGCAGCACGAGCAGCACCAGCAGCAGGACCAGCACCGGCACCAGCAGCACCAGCAACAGCAGCAAAAGAAGCACCATCACCAGCAGCAACAGCAGCACCAGCACCACCAGCACCAGCAGCACCAGCACCAGCAGCACCACCAGCAGTACCAGGACCAGCAGCACCAGCAACACCAGCAGCACCAGCAGCACCAGCAACAGCAGGACCAGCAGCAGCACAAACAGCAGCAGCACAAACAGCAGCAGCAGCACCAGCAGCAGAACCAGCACCAGCACCAGCAGCACCAGCAACAGCAGCAAAAGAAGCACCAGCACCAGCATCAACAGCAGCAGCAGCACCAGTACCAGCAGCAACAGCAACACCAGCAGCAGCAGCACCACCAGCACCAGCAGCAACAGCAACACCAGCAGCAGCAGCACCACCAGCACCAGCAGCACCAGCAGCAGCAGCACCACCAGCACCAGCAGCACCAGCACCAGCACCACCAGCACCAGCAGCACCAGCACCACCAGCACCCAGCAGCAGTATCGGTACCACCAGCAACAGCAGGAGCAGCACCAGCACCAGCAGCAACAGCTCCACCACCTGAACCCGCAGCAGCAGCACCAGCAGCTGCAGCACAACCAGCAGCAGCAGCAGAAACAGCACCAGAAGCAGCAGCAACAGCAGCAAAAGAAGCACCAGCACCAGCATCACCAGCAACACCAGCAGCACCAGCACCAGCAGCAGCACAAACAGCAGCAGCAGCAGAACCAGCAGCACCAGAACCAGCAGCACCACCAGCAGTACCAGGACCAGCAGCACCAGCAACACCAGCAGCAGGACCAGCAGCACCAGCAACAGCAGGACCAGCAGCAGCACAAACAGCAGCAGCAGCACCAGCAGCACCAGCAACAGCAGCAAAAGAAGCACCAGCACCAGCAGCAACAGCAGCAGCAGCAGCACCAGTACCAGCAGCAACAGCAACACCAGCAGCAGCAGCAGCACCACAAGCACCAGCCACACCAGCACCAGCAGCACCACCAGCAGCAGCAGCAGAACCAGCACCGGCACTAGCAGCACCAGCAACAGCAGCAAAAGAAGCACCAGCACCAGCAGCACCAGCACCAGCAGCAGCAGCACCAGCAGCAGCACAAACAGCAGCAGCCGCAGAACCAGCAGCACCAGCAGCAGCAGCACCACCACCAGGAGTAGCACCAGAAGCAGCACCAGCAGCACCAGCAGCAGCAGCAGAAGCAGCACCGGCACCAGCAGCAGCAGCACCAGCAGCAGCAGCACCAGCAGCAGCAGTAGCTGCACCAGAAGCACCAGCAACACCAGCACCAGCAACCAGCAGCAGCACCACCAGCAACAGCAGGAGCAGCAGCACAAACAGCAGCAACAGCTCCAGCACCTGAACCCGCAGCAGCAGCACCACCACCACTACCAACAGCAGCAACAGCAGACGCACCAGCAACAGCACAAACTGCAGCAGCAGCAGCAGCACCAGCACCAGCAGCACCAGCAGCACCACCAGCATCAGCAGCACCAAAGGCAGCTCTAGCAGCACTAGCAACAAGAGCAGCACCAGCACCAGCAGCACCAGCAGCACCAGCTCCAGCAGCACCAGCAGCACCAGCAGCACCAGTGGAGGGATACTAATAAGGAACTAAAGGTAAGAGGTGAAAAACTACGAGGATGAGAATGAGACAGAAGAATTAGAGGTTTAGAAAGAGGAAGAAGAGCACAAGGAGGTGGAAGAATCTAAGAATGAATACAGGGAGAAACATGAAGAAGAGGAGGAGGATGAGGAGGAAGTTGACAATGACAATGAACAGTTTGAGGAAGAATACTGAGGAAGAAAACAGATAAGTAGAGGAGGACGAGGAAGAGGATTAGATGGAGGAACATGAAGACAAGGAGGAAGAAGAATCCAAGAAGGAATATGAAAAGGAGGAGGAGGTGCAAGTGGAGGTGGAGGAGGAGGTGGAGAAGGAGAAAGACAGACAATGAACAGTAGGAAGGGGAATATTAAGGAAGAACATAGGTAAGTGGAGGAAGAATTTGAGGAAGAGGATGAGTTAGACAAAGAAGAGTCTGAGAAAGAGGAAGAGGAGGACGAAAAGGAAGAAGACTCCAGAAAGGAATATAGAGAGGAATATGTGGAGGAGGAGGTGGAGGCGAAGGAGCATGGACAGTGAACATTATGCGGAGGAATACTGAGGAAGAATACAGGTAAGTGGAGGAGGACGAGGGATTGGATGAGACTGAGGAAGAAGAGGAAGAGGAGGAAGAAGGATCGAAGACTGAATATGAAAAGGAGAAGGAGGTGAAGGTGGAGGAGGAGGCGGAGGAGGAAGACAGACAATGAGGAGTAACAGGTGGAACACTAATAAGGAACTAAAGAGAAGAGGTGGAAAACTACAGGGATGAGAAAGAGACAGAGGAAGAAGGGGTTGAGAAGGAGGAAGAAGAGGACTAAGAGAATGAAGATTCCAGAAAGGAATACTGAGAAGAATATGAGGAGGTGGAGGCGGAGTTGGAGGAGGACGGACAATGAACAGTATGAGGAAGAATAATAAGGAAGAATACAGGGAGGAGGAGGAGGAGGACAAGGAGGAGGATGAGATGGAGGAAGAAGATAAAGAGGAGGAAGAAGAATCCAAAAAGGAATACCTGGAGGAGGTGGAGGAGGAACACAATTAACAGTACGAGGAGGAATATTAAGGAAGAATATAGGTAAGTGGAGGAAGAATACGAGGAAGAGGATGACACAGACAAAGAAGAGGTTGAGAAAGAGGAAGATGAGCACGAGGATAAAGATTTCAGAAAGGAATAGAGAGAAGAATATGTGGAGGAGAAGGAGGAGGAGCACGGACAATGAACAGTATAAGAAAAAAATTAAGGAACAATACAACGAAGTGGAGGAGGACGAGGAAGAGATTGAGACAGAGGAAGAAGAGGACGAGGAGAAAGAAGAATCCAAGAAGGTATACAGGGAGGAATATGAGGAAGAGCAGGATTAGGAGGCGGATTTGGAGGAGGACCAACAATGAACAGTATGAGGAGAAAGACAGACAATGAACAAGATGAGGAGGAATACTAAGGACAAACACAGAAAGAGGGAACATGAGGAGGAAGAGACAGAGGAAGAAATGGTTGCGAAGCAGGGAGAAGAGGTCTAGGAGAATGAAGATTCCAAAAAGGAATACTGAGAAGAATATGAGGAGGCGGAGGAGGTGGAGGCGGAGTTGGAGGAGGACGGACAATGAACAGTATGAGGAGGAATAATAAGGAAGACTACAATTAAGAGGAGGAGGACGAGGAGGAGGATGAGATGGAGGAAGAAGAGGAAGAGGAGGAAGAAAAATCCAAGATGGAATACGAGGAGGAGGAGGAGGTGGAGGAGGAGGCAGAGGAAGACAGACTATGAAGAATAAGAGGAGGAATACTAAGGAGGAACTAAAGGCAAGAGAAGTAATGATACGATGATGAAAATCGAACAGAGGAAGAAGAGTTTGTGTCCTGGTTTTGGTCAGGATGGAGTTCACTTCATTTGTAGCAGCGGATGGAATGCTGTGTTTGAGAGTTAAAATGAAAGCAGTGCTGATAACACCCTGATGTTGGTAGTTGCTGTCAGACAGTCAAGGACTTTCTCAGCTCTTCATGGGAAAGGAGGGGCGAAGCCAGGACAGGTGACCTAACTGATCAAAGAGAGTATTCCAGGCCAATTACGTCCTGCCCAGGATATCGGGGGCTGACGGGAGGAAGAACGGGGGCGGCTCCGGGACGCGTGGTTCTTGGGGGACAGTCGGGTTCCGGGACGGCTCTGGGTGGCACGGCCTGAGCTGTGGGTTCGGTGAGAAACTGCATTGTGTACCAACAGCTTCATATATTTTTGCTCTAAAGTCCTGTTAGCATTGTTATATTTTATCTTTCTCTTATCTTAGTAAACTGTCCTTATCCCAACCCACGGGCCTCTTAGTTTCTTGGTTTTGGGGTTATATGCCCCTTCCCTTTCCCTTCCCTTGCCTCTCCCTCCCTCCCTCCCTCCCTCCCTCCCTCCCTCCCTCTTCCCTCTTTCCCTGTTCTTTTCCTTTAAGGAGCAGGCAGCTGCGTGGATCTCAGGTCTCAGCCAGGGTGAAACCACGACATTGAGAATGAGGATGAAGAGGACAAGGAGGACGAATTATCCAGAGAGATATACAGGGAGGAATAGGAGGAAGAACAGGAGGAGGAATACAAGGAGGAACATAAGAAGGAACACAAGAAGTAATACGAGAAGGAAGAATGCAAGGAGGAACTGAGAAGGTATATGAGGAGGATGAGGAATACTTGGAGGTGGAGGATGGACAATGAACAGTATGAGGAGGTATAGGCTGAGGAAGATGAGGAGAAGAATCCAAGAAGCAATACAGGGTAAGAGAAGTTGGAGGAATATGAGGAGGAACAGAAGCGCCAACAGAAGAAGAAATAGGAGGAGGAACAGGAGAAGGAGCATGAGAAGGAGGAGGCGCTGGAGGAGGAGGAAGAGAAATTCAAGGAGAAATAGTAGAAGAAATATAAAAAAGGAAGACGAGGAAGAAGAGGAGAATGAATACAAGATGGAATAGGAGAAGGAATACAGGAAGGAATATGAGGGGGAGCAATATCAGGTGGAGGAATATGAGGAATAGGAACAGGAGGAAGAAGTGAGAACACTCAAGTAGCCACAGTAACTGTACCTGGAGAAAGAAATCTCCTAGCTGTACCTTGTCTTGGTTCCCAAAGTTGAGCTGGCTCTGGCAGGTGTCTGCAGGCATCAGCACGTCCCTGGCCTCAGGCAGAACAGTCTGGGTCATGTTCAGCAGCTTTTAAGGCTCTGGCAGAGCTCAGCTCAGAGCTGCAGGGGAGGGAAACAAACTCAACATCGGGTGGGAGCAGGGAAATGCTTTGCTCAGACCCTCCAGACAGGTGGCACACTGCCAAATCTGCACAAGAATTTGCCAGCACAAAGAAAAGGGGGTGGAAAAGAGGGGTGGACTTACCGGGGACTGAGGGGCTGAAGCTCTGGGGCTGCCGACTCCACACGAGGCCCAGATGGCTCCGGCAGGGACTTGCTGCCCAGGCTGCGGCAGATACCAAAAGCCCCGGCTGGGCGGGGGAGCCGAGCTGCAGGGAGAGGGGGTGCCGGGGGTGGGGAGAGGCTGGAGGGGGGGAAACGCCCCCCTCCTGTGGGGAATGGAACAGCCGCCCGGGAAAGGAGACACCTTGTGCTGGGGGGAGTGGAGCTGTGAGAGCCCGAGGAGCAGCAGCACAGCCCGAGACAGGGGCTCTGGCAGCCATGTCAGCGTGGGTGCTGCCTGGCAGCCGTGTCAGTGTGGGTGCTGCCTGGCAGCCGTGTCAGTGTGGGTGCTGTCTGGCAGCCGTGTCAGTGGGGGTGCTGTCTGGCAGCCATGTCAGTGTGGGTGCTGTCTGGCAGCCGTGTCAGTGTGGGTGCTGCCTGGCAGCACGGTTTCAGCCACGCAGGCACTGTTACAAGCTCTGCATCTCTTCAAGGCTGCCAGTTGCCAGTGATTACTATTTCCAGCCTTGAAGAGGTGCACAGCGCTCCCCATGTCCTGGTTTAGATCACACTGTACTTCAAGTCGCTGGAAACACAGACTGTGGTGGCAAGGTTCATGCATCACTTTTCTGACAAGAGGAGAGCATGTAGCAGAGCAGCCACAAATTCACTCCCCACAGGGACTCCCCTCATCCCTTGCAGGGGAGGCACAGGTCCATGAGGGCAGCAGAACCACATACCTGGGTCTCGCTCGGGGCACGGCAGGTCCGGGGCTCTCACCGTGCCCCTTGGGCTCTTTCACTGCCTGCGGGCAGGAGCAGAAGAGACGCTGCAGGGAGGGAATCTGCCCTGATGAGATGTCAGCGCTGCTGCTGAACAAAGCATAAATATACATAAAAATACTCCAAAGCAACCTAGAGGTGTTTCCCCAGCAGAACTTCTTGTTGGGAGAATTCTTGCAGTTCCCAAAATTTATGTTCCCTTGGATGGAGATGATCAGGAAAACAAATACCTTTTATAGTTACAAAATGCATTTATAAAGCATTTCTCTTGGCTATGAAAGCCCTGAGCCGCAGTGCCAGAGGGGCTGCTTGTGGGGTCCCTGGGTAGGTTTCAGGCCAGGTTTGTCTCTCTGTCCTCGCTCTTTTGTTTTGGGAGCTGCTGCTGGATGTTTGGCATGTTTGAATGTGAAGGAAGGTAGAGCTGAGAAGTGACATAGGGCACATTTAGGACAGTTCCCTGAGGTATTAAAGCCTGGTAGGTGATTTCTCCCTCGGGGTTTTACCAACAGGATGAGAAGAAGGGACTTGGGCAAAGCTATGGCTGAGAGGGGGTGACAGGAAAGGAAGTGGTTGGTAAAAATGCCAGGGGTTTTGGTGAACTATCGGCCGCCCATGCGATTGGAGAGGGATCCTCCAGCTGTTCCATGGTCATCGAACAAGAACTGGGGCTGGGGAGCGATCGGGGTAAAGCTGCCCCCGTCCCCTCACTCTAGAAATGATAAACAGCAGCTGAAGGAGCAGCACAGTTGGGTCACGAACTGGCAGCGATGGGGATTTTTGCTTCCCAGCTCACAGCGTCACAGCGCAGACCTCAGCCCGGCCGGAGGGGCGTCCCTCAGCGCCCCAGCAGCCTCCTCGTATCCCCCCCTCTTCCCTGGCACGGCGCAGGCAGCTCCCAGGGGTGCCAGAGACACCGAAATCCTGCTTGAGAGTGCGACTTGGGGATGGGGCTGCACTCGGTATCGAGTCCCGCTGTGCCTGAACTGGGGCAGGAGAATAAAAGACAACCCTGAAAGCTTCCCACTCCCTGCCTCAGTTTCCCTTTGGTCAGCAGCTCTTCCACCGGTTCAGCTGCTGCTCTTCAGAATCATGGAGAAAAGATGTTACGCGGAGGCGACAGCACATCGAGGCATCCAGAGCTCCAGAAATGGGAGGGATATACGGAAGGGAAGGGAGGGAGGGAAGGAAACAGACCCTGAAAGGAATAGCCACCTCATTGTATTTAAATACCAAGAAAACTCCAGAGCCCGCAGGAGCCAAAACCAAGACCATTCTATGATGCTCGGCATCGTCCCCGGCAAGAGGGCAAAGCCAAAACCCCGGCAGAAACGCTGATCCTGTCCGAGACCAACGCCAACCCCAAGAGGGTTTGCAGAGCAACCAACTGGAATTTCTTCAGTTCATGGCTTTTTACTGCACTGAGGAAAGCTTCGGGAGCAGTGATGCCTGGCGAAGGCGCCCGTTTGATCCCAAACCATACGCAGTCACGGCAGCATCGCCCCCTTTCCCCTCCGCAGACAGGTACCCGACGGGATGAGCTCTGGTTCACAGCAACAGCAAAAGCCCAGGGCACAAGTTTACCATTTCCCAGGAGGGCAACCAGGAAGGATCGGGGCTCCCGGAGCTGGCAGCTTCTTGCAAGAGCCATCTCTGCAGCCCCCCGTTCTCCACCAGCACCCAAAACTGCGACAACCCTCTTAGAGAGAGTGGCTGCGTGGTGCTCAGCTCTCAGCTGGGGCCAAACCATGACAGTGGGGAGAGCAGCTGGGCAAAGGGCAAGGGCACAAGGAGCAGGGATGGGGCTGTCCCCAAACCCAGCTCTGCACCCCTCAGGGTTTGCACGCCCCATGTCCCAAACTGCAGATGTGATCCAGGCCCCGAACCCCGTTACAGCTTCACCACAGGCTTGTGAAAAACAAAATATCTCTGTTCTATTAAACAGCTGGGGAGAGGAACAAGGGGGTCTGCGGGAGTCTGAGAACAAAGGGGGGGTCTAAGGGAGTCAGAGAACAAGGGGGGGTCTAAGGGAGTCAGAGAACAAGGGGGGGTCAAAGCGTCCAAGTGGGCAGCTTCTTCCGCCGGCTCTTCTTGTTGCTCTCGGCCAGGCGCAGCCCCTGCCTCTTGATGTCTTCACGGCTGAGGACAACGCCGGGGTCTTTCTCCTCAAAATCAAAGAGGTCTGGACAGAGAGGAGAGAAGCAGGCTGAGGAGAGGCAGTGGGGCCACCTCCGCTCAGCCCATGTCCCCAGGGAGAGCTGGCATGTTTTGGAGGGCTGGTGGCATCACGGTGACCCTCGGGCCAAGCCCTCTGCCACAGGCACTACTGACTAGTGAGGCTCTTTCTCCTTAGCATCCCAGGCTGACCTGCCCCTGTCTCGGACACTGCTGGGGCTTCCCCATAAGGGTCTGGAGCCCATGAGGTGGTGGGTACAGCTCCTGCTTCGTTAAAAAGAGGGGGCAAGCTGCCAAAACCTCAGTGGTTCCTCCAAGAGCATCCAACAGGAGGAGGGCAAAGCCAGACCCGAGTGCTGGTTCTTCTTCACAACAAGGATTTCTAAGATGAGGGTCTCCCTCCTTGCCCCACACAACCCTCCTTGCCCCACATGACCCTCTTTGTTCCTGCTGTGCTCCAACACACACCACCCCACTGGCTGCCTTTCATCTCCCACATCCCCACCTAAAATCATCACTCAAGCTCAAAGCCTTGGAGACAGCCAAGGTCAGCCCCAAGGTGGATGGACACCCAGTGATCCCAGCGGGCAGGGGCTGGAACAGTCGCTGTGGAACGTGTCCTGGCTGTGCTCTCCTACCTTGGACACTGCTGCCTATGGCATCCAAGGAGATTTTCAGGTTCTGGGGATCGCTGGCGGTGGCCTTCTCCAGAAGATTCCTGACCTTGACCAAAGCCTGTGAAAGACACCCTGGGTCAAGTGAGGAAGGGTTGGTGGGTGGAACAGCCCCGGGGTGCCCCACCTGGATGTCCCTGGGGGAGACACCCTGCAGTGCCCAGGGATGAAACCCCCACGCACCTTGCTGCTCTCACTGGGGCTGTGGCTGTCGGGGGACAAGTCACACACCCGCTGTACCAGGTACTGCAGCTTCTGCTGGCAGTGCTGGAGCTTCTCTTCCAGCCCCAGGGCCTTGACACAATCCTCCTGGAACAGGAGAGAAGAATTACCTTAGCGGGGAAAAAGAGCCCCTTGGAGGGATGGTGGCTGCCCCAGGTGTCCTCACGCCGTGCCGCTGCCACACCAAGCACTGGGGGGGCCTGTGCTCACCCAGTGCTGCACAGGTACCTGTCCGGGCACTGTGATGCCGTGCAGGCGGATGAAGAGGTTGTCAAGGCCATCTTCAAACTGGAGCAGGACCTTCTGGTTCCTCAGGAGATGGGCTTTCATCTGCTCCAGCTTCTCTTCTTCACGCTGCAGGCTCCTCAACAGCTCCTCCTCCAGCACCCTGCAGCCAACACCATGCACGTCCATACAACTGCACAGGGGTGCAGAGACACCCCAAATCTGGTGTGAAGGCTACTTAAGTTGCCCCCCTGCTACCCCTCCCAGAACTGCAAAGCAGAGGTGCTGCCTGCAGCCCATCTGCACCCCTGGTGCCACTGCCCATGCCAGGCAAGGAGGGAGGGGCCTCCCAGTGCCGAAACCGGAGCTTTGGGGACTCTGCCAGGACAAGAGCTGGGGGAGCACCCTGCTCAGGAACCTCTGGGACAGGAGGGATGGGTGGCTGCAGGGGGACAGAGGAAGGGGTGCCCTGTTTGGACATCCAGGACACACGTGTCCCCACCAAAGGAGGTGGCCCGGTCGCATGTCTGCCCTGACGCCAGCCGCACCTGGCTGTGTCGGGGGGCTGGCGAAACTTCAGCTGGGCGTGCTTCAGTTCCAGCTTCTTCAACCTCTTCCTCAGCACCTGCACCTTCTCCTTGTATTCCTTGATGCAGGTCTCCAGGTCCAGCGAGGACTCCTGCTGTTCCAGGAGCCTGCTGGGGATGTCCTGGCCAGGGGAGAGCACAGAGACTCAGGCCCCGGTGCTCCAAAGGCATCGGGACGTGGCCTCAAGGACATTTCTGCACCCTGGGCCGCTGACAGCTCACAGGATGGAGAAAAGCAGGTCCATCCCGGCCCTCAGGAGCGGGGCTTTGGGGACTCCAGGGGCAGAGGAGAGCAGGTGAGCCCACAAAGCGAGCAGCAAGGGCTTCCCTGCCCGTGGCTCCAGCAGCCCCCCGTTTTACCAGGGACAGGTCTTGACGTTACCCAGAGGAGGCAGCACTGCACCGCAGCCTTGGCCTTCTCCAGCTTCTCGGTCAGCCTGGCCTCGCGCTCCAGCTGGGCCTCGGCGGCCTCCGTCTTGGTGTCTGGTTGGGGGGAAGCGTGAGGGGTCCTTCCTGCCTGTGGCCGTGCCCGCATCCCACCCCCCCGCGCCCCGCCAGGCACTCACCCACCAGCGGGTCCTGCGAGTGCTGGGGCAGGGAGTCCGTGCCGAGCTGGAAGGCGGCTCGCTGCAAGGATGGTCATCGTCACCCCCTGAGCTCCCTGCAGCCCCCCGTCCCCCCACCTCCCATGGGGGCTCAGCACTGATGCCGGCTGTCTGCCCACAGCCCGTCCCGCAGCCCGTGCCCTTGCTCACCTCTTTGGGATGCTTTGTGCTGGCTTCCTTCAGCCAGCGCCTGTCCCTGGGCACCTTCTGGGCAGCCAGGGAGCGGTGCCTGAGCTCGCTCTGCGCAAGGAACCAGCTTCTCGTCTCCGCCATGTGTGCCTGCAGCGTATCGGGGAAGGGAGAAGCTGCTGCCAGAGCTGGGAGGGACCTTAGGGAGCCAGCTGAGCTTCTGGAACGGCCAGGGTCAAAAATGGCCCCCTGCACCCCTGTGTAAATGGGCTGAGAAGGAAACTGGGCGAGGATGGAGCGGGCTGCCTTCACCATGGCCGGGGCTTCTTCAGTTGGGCTGTGCCCAGCCCCAGGGCAGGCTGGCCCAAGGGCAAGATGCAGGAGGAGCTATGGGGGTATCTGGGTGCTGTGGGCAAGCCCAGCTCAGTCTCTTGCTCTTTAGAGCAGGACTACTCACCAGCGGGGTGCCATCTGCGGGCTCTGGAGGTGGGAGAGGGTCCCAGGGTGCCCTGTACCATCTCACCTTGGCTACCTCGGCGGCTCTGAAGGCATGCGAGGCCACAGGCTCCATGTCTTCCAGCTCCCTCTGGTAACTCTCAGCCATCCCGCTCAGAAGGTCCAGGTGCTGAGGCAGGTGGGCCAGCTCCTGGGACACAGGGAGCCACAGCTCATCACCCCACCGAACCCCAGGGGTGCCCTGCATGCGGTGACAGGGGATGGAGGGGTGCAGGGCAGGTGGGAAGATGGCAGGGTGAGGAGGAGCTCACCTTCTTCAGGACATCCCGCACAGCCAGGTACTGGGTGGTCACCTTCTGTGCGGCACGGACCTTCACCAGCATCTTCTCAATGTTGTTCTCCAGCTGGTGAATCACCTGGGGCAGAGATGGGATGCGAGCTGGGGGTTACCCCACAAACCAAGCCCAGCACTGCCCCCGGGGGCACCTGGCTGGGAATAAAGCTCCCCGTGGGTGCTGTCGCCCCGAGAAGGGCTCGTGGGTACCTGCATCTGCTGCTGGTGCTGCCTGTCGTCCGCCGCAGCAACACTCTCCAGCTGCTGCAGCCGCCTCTGCAGCTCCCACAGGACCTGGCGCCGCCGCCGCACCTCGTACTGCAGCGCGTTGTAGGTGTTGGTGCGGCCATGGATTTCAGCCTGCACCTTCTCCAGGGCCAGCTGGAAGGGGACACGAGGGTTTACCAGGCTGCAGGCACGGCTCACCAGGCACCCCGGGGAGAAGTGGGGCTGCCTCTAAAACTCTCCTCCTCCCATGGTAAAGCAGGGAAGCTGGGACGTTGCTCAGCGCATTGGCACTCCCCTGGCAGTGTGGGGTGTGGGAGAGCTTTGCCGTGGTGGGGGCTGGTTGGGGTAAGGCAGAGCTGGGCACATGCTGGTGACAGCAACAGGACGGGCTCAGGGACTCTGCATAAGGCAGACCCTGGGCTGGGCCTCCATCAATCCATCAGTGGCCCAGAGGCGGCTGCTGGCGGAGAGCGGTGGCACTGTTCCCTCCCTTCCAGAGGCCCCTCTATCCCCAGGGCCTTTATAGCCAGGCCAGAACCTTGGGACAGGCAGTAGAGGGAAGCACCAGCACCTCTCTCTCCCCCAGGGATGTGTCTGGACCCCACAGGAAGCCAGGCAGCCCTGGGGACCTGCCAGCTGGACGGCCAGCAGCTCTGCTGGGGCCAAGGAAGCTCAGGGTGCCAGAGGAGGACCTGCACAGATGGGGCTGAGCTGGAAGGGGACCCATGGGACCACAAGTGAACACCCCAGGTCTTGCTGCACCAGCCCTGCCGTGCTGCCCTCGCGCAAGCACCACGTCCCTGTGCCGTGCACCCTGCTCTTCTGAGCACCCCTGGGGCCCCAGTCCGTGCCAGCAGTCCCTGCCTGCCCGCCCCTCCTGTTACCTCGACCGCCTTCCTGGCCATAAGGACACCCATGGGCCTCTCTGCTCTACATGCCTCCGAGAAGGTGACCTTGCTGCGCTGTGGGCGGCGGAGGGAAAGCAAGAGCATCACTGCCAGCCTGGGCATGGTCACGTCCTGCTCCCGGACAGGAGCTGGCTCTGCAGGGACAGCACCAGGGGGGTCCAGCACCTACCGGGGACGCCCGGACGGTGTCCAGGGTGTGGATGTCATCCCGTAACGTCTTGCGCAGGGGGAGCAGACGCTGCCTGGTCTCAGCCAGCTTTTCCTCACACAGACCAGTGAAAATCTTCTGCCCTTGCTCTGGAGGACATGAAGGCGCCGTGAGTCCCACGCAGGTACAGGCAGCTCGGCTGAGGACAGCGGGACACCCCCCACCCGCCCTGCCAAGCCCAAGGGGCAGCACCTCGCATGGCAGCGACCTCCTTCAGCTCCCGGATGCGCTGGCTGAGTCTGGTCTTCTGGCCCTGCACCACGCGGGCGCTCCTGCCCCGGCCCTCCAGCCCCATGGCAGCCATTGTGGCACCGCTGCCGGGTGGACACGCAGCCAGGATGAGACCACAGATGGAGCTGAGCTCCTGGTGCCCGTGGAGCCTTCACCACGGTGCCTTCAACTGCTGCAACCCCCCTGCTCGCCTATCGACTCCCGCAGACCCTTCCTCTTCGCTCGGGTGGGTGAGATGAACCGCGAGTACTGAGCTCTCCACGGCAGCAGAGGGCCGGGTGGGCAGCTGGGATACGGGTTCTGTGTCCCATCAGTCACCATGGCTACAGTGTTTGCCCCCTGCCCAGCCTGGCAACCCCCCACACCCCAACAGAAACGGGGCCAGGATGAGTTCCAGAAGATGAGAAACTGCATAATATTGGTTAATATGATATTATAATATGATGTCTGGTGTTACAAACGGTGGTGACAAATTGTTCACTCTAGTTTAGAGTATCCAAATTAAAGCCTGTACAGAATTATTACCTGAACCCACCTACTCTCACTTCACATGTTCATGAGCTTATCAGTCCTTTGCGCTTGCGCAGATCCTTCCAAGAATTGTGAGCGAGGGTCTCTGGTGGTCCTTGGAAGAAAGCCATGAGTCCTCCTCACCATGTACTTCTCAACTTTCGCCTGGAATGTGAGGGTCTTGCAAGCTTGCAGTGTTCTTACCAGTCTGAGCTAATTGGTGTCCTTGTTAGTCAGTTTTTCTCTAGCAAGGGGATAAACGATGTATCAGTGGTGGATGCCATCCCGCCCTCGAATCCTTGTTCCCAGACATAGTGTGAGACTCTCACAGGTAAGTTCCCAGAGCTGCTTCCCATAACTACACTGCATAACTGCACTACCTATATATCGTGATCCTGGACCCTCACATCAATTGCCATTAATAACAGCTCAGTTACAAAGCTCAACATAGTTTAATTGCCGATGGGTTTGAATAACAAATTGATTATACAAGGTTTATTACAGTCCAGAAGGCTTTGCTATTGCAAGGGCACAGGTATTTTAATAGAAAATATCAACAAGCAATGCCTGCAAAATGCTCAGGCTGAAGGGCTGGTTTTCCCGTTTTCCATTCCTTGGCCACCCTGCCTCCTCCTCGGCTCGGCCTGGTCTGCACACCCTGTCCTCATGGGCGCCATGTTCCCCAACTGCTTACACAGCTTCCAGCTTGAGTGACTTTGCTATCTGAAGGGAACAGCAGGGATATTGTCCAGGCCAATCCCTTCAGAGATCAGAGTCAGGTTGCTGACAGACCTGCTGCCTTCCCCAACCCCATTCTTGTGTTTGTGTCACAAAACTGCCCACAGTGACTTCTGCAGGGCCCTTTGCAGAAAGCTCAACAAACACAGCAGTCAGACAACCACTACAAGTATCAAAATCAATAATCCTGTTTTGACCATTGACAGTATCCCTCATGTAATTCCCCACCCATGAAACAAGCTGTCTAGCCCAAAAAAAATCCCTTTCCTTCTTCTATCTTTTGTGTTTGGTCTGGTCAGACAGATCCATGCAGCACATGCCCTCTCTGATTTTCAACATGTTTCTTTCACTCTCTCTTCACCAGCAGTTTATCTACAGAATCCCCCATGAATCCTCAGTGACCTTCTCCAACAGGGAGAGTCCTTTGCCATGAAGCTTCAGATCTTCCCCCACTGTCCCAGTGTGGGTCCCTTCCATGGGGTCAGTCTCTCGGGCCCAGACTGCTTCAGCCTCGTCGCCCACGGGGTCACACATCCCCACAGCAGTCCTGCTCTGGTGTGAGCCTCCCTCTCCATGGGCTGCAGGTGCTGACAGGACATTGCTCCAGGATGGGCTCCCCACTGGGTCACAGCATCCTCCATATGTCTCCACCCACTCCAGCGTGGGATCCTCCACAGCCTACGGGGGGGAACTTTGCTTCTCTTCATCCTCCATAGGCTGCTGGGGGACAACTTGCTTCACCGCGGTCTTTTCCACAGGCTGCAGAGGGGTCTCTCCTCTGGCACATGGAGCACCTCCCGTCCTCCTTCTGCATGACCTTGGGGGGTGCAGAGCTTCTCACATGTTCTCATTCCTTTCTCTGCTGGTAAAAAGCAGCTGCTTACAGCTTATTCTGCTATTTAAATATGTTTTCATAGAGGCACAACCACCGTCACTGATTGGCTCGGCCTTGGCCAGCAGCAGGTCTGTCCTTGCAGATCCCCAAAACGGCCCTTGGGGCAGCTGCTTCAACCTCCACCTCTGCAACCTCCAGTGGATCAGCACCAGATGTGCTGCACTGTCAGCCACCTCCAAGATCAGCCAGGGCACTGCTTCTCCATCAGGCAGTGTCCTTCGGGGACCCCACAGCTGCAGACGACCAGCAGGCTGCTCAGACCAACGGCCACCCAGGGACAACAACAGCTGTTCCTGCCCCACGCCCATCAGGGGTCAGCAGCAGGTCTGCCAGCATCCCTTCCCCAATACCACCCCCTCACAGGGCACTGCAGCCAGTCCAGCCAGTCCTGTGCTGGTAAGCCCTTGGGGCATCCCTGGGCACAGTCAGCCACCCAGGTGGTCCTGTCCCCATGGATGTGGACACTGTCACAGGCCGCGACATATATATGGACATCGATGTCCTAATGGAAGAGGAAAGCCTGCCAGGCAGTGCCATTGCACTTAGCTCTGTTGAAGGGATTGGTAGGAGATGACAGGTTGGAATGAAGGAAGGGAGGGAGGGAGGGACGGAGGGAGGGAGGGAGGGACGGAGGGAGGGACGGAGGGAGGGAGGGAGGGAGGGAGGGAGGGAGGGAGGGAGGGAGGGAGGGAGGGAAGAAGGGTGTTGATTATGGATTTAGTACCATTAATGATTGGTTTGTTCTGGTTTTCCATTAAAAGCCATTTATTCAGAACCTTTCTGTGTCTGCATGGGATGGGCAGGGAGCACCGGAATATGACACCAAAGAGGTGCAACAGCACCCCCTAAATCACATCCATTGCTCAAACTGGATCCATTTATCACTATTAATTTACAAACTGGTAAAAACGAGCTCTAAAGCAGAAACAACCCTTGAAGGAAACTGCCTTGGCATTTTAGTTCAATTAGGTTTAGGTTTGGGTGGGGGTTTTTTTGGGGGGGATATGGGGTCAGGTGTTATTTTTCCAGCACTGTGTGCAAATCCTGTAAATTCTTCCCTGTTGCTTCTGTCCCTGTTGTTAATGCTCCTGGTCTCAAAGAACATCCAAGTTCCTTTTTCCTGAGATGACTTTTGAATTCAGTCCCTACTGTAACATCGGCAGCTGATGTGCTGCACACCGTATCTCCTACACCACCTCTGAGGAACCACTCGACTGGTGGCCTTTTGGCATGTGCCAGGCCAAGAGCTATTCTTTCATTTCCCACTCCTTGTCATCCCAGGGCAGGTGAAATACTCCCATTTTTCCCATCTTGCTGCTCACTTCCTGCAATGGTGTCACAGAATAGTCCCCAGAAGGCCAATAAAAATCATTGGTTAACTACACTGATTGTTTTAAATACAAAGAGGGGAGGGTGATGATTAGCATATTCATGTTACTTCCTGGAAATCATTATCATATGTAAATCCCCTTCACACCTGCGTAGTTGTGTTGAGCGGGGTCCTCTGGTGGTCATCAATACTCTGCCTCACTGTGTCTGCGAGTGAACCCCATCCTTGCCCAAGTTCACTTTGTCTTTGGCTGGTCTTTCATAACCACAGGCAGTTTCTTCAAGTAACTGCAACACTGGGTTAAAGTGTGACAGCTGTTCCCCTCACACTTTCAACACAGCTCAGGTGAAAACTCTGTTCCTCTTGTCTTCCCACCAACAAAATGGGGAAAACCCCCATTCCCTCCCATCCCATCCAGTGTAAAATGGGGCTGGGAAACACCATCTTCCTGCTGGATGGGGATTTGTTCTTCCTGAGGGTTATTTGGCGTGTTTGGCAGAGATCGTGCTGTGAGGAGCGACGATTTCTGGCTGCCCCTGTCGAGGTGGTTTTTAACGTTGAGGGAGAATGAAAACGATCGTGGGATGACGACACGATGGGTTGGGGGTTTGGGGTGGTTTGGGGTGGGTTTTTTCCTCCCCTCCCTCCCCCCTCGTTTTGCCATCAGGAAGGGATGATGCTCTTTGCCCCAAGGTGAGGTGACTCCGACAAAGTCGCCGCGTGTTCTGCTGCTTAAAGAGCGAAGCGGGTTCAAGATGGTTTGGCTTGAAAAGCGCACGAGCGTTGAGTGCCAGGACGAGGTCAGGGGTTGGGGATAGATCCAGGGCCCGGGAATTCTTCTCCCGTTCCCCAGATGGCCTTGTCTCCTCATCCCGCTACCCCAACACTCATCAGACATCGGCCAGGGAGGAGAAAACCGGCTCCCTTCCACCCGGAGAAGTGGCGTTCTGAGCCCGAAGGGCATCTGTCCCCCTCTGTGAGTTTTAATTCGTTGCTTTTTTGAAGGATTTGAGATGCCCCCAGCCCGTCTCTTTCCCCCCGACCCGCCTCACCACGTGTGACATCACGTGTGTTCCTGTCCCTATAGCAACGGGCTGGCCCAGGGGTGGCCAGTTTCTTCCCAGCATCCTTTGCGGGTAGCAGCCAGTAGTGTCAGTTGTGGTGCTGTGGGATACGCTTCCCAACGTCTGGGTTCACTCCCTCCAGCTCCTCTTTGGGAGCTTCTCCGGGGTCATTAGCCCAGCCTCGCTGGCCCCATACAGCTCAGTCATTTGCTGATCCCAAAAAGAATTGCAGCTGCCAGACAGCTCAGAAGCCAGGTCCTGGAACTCCGGCCCGGGGAAGGTGCTGGTCTGCCACCGAGCTTCTCCTTTTCATCTGCCGAGGTAGCTGACTTCTCTCTCTCTCTTTTTAACCTTTCCCCACCTTTTATTGCTCTCCTCCTCCCCAGTTTTCATTCCCTGACTCTTCTTGGGCAGTTGCGACCCACCAAACCCCGCCGGGGCCTGACCCCAAACCAACCCTCCCTTTCTCCCTGCGACCTCTCTCTGTGTCCCAGCCCTGCCCCGTGCCACATCTCAGGTTTATCATTGGAAAACTCCTCAATTCCGAGTCTCTTCTTAATCCCTTGTGCTGCAGCGGAAATTTAGGGATAAAAGCATCTAAATCGGGACTTTTTAAACCAGACTTGGTTTTCTGGCAGCCGGTTGATGTCCCTCTTGACCAGTGGGTGTCCATCCCCACCATCATCATCATCATCTCTGGGGAGGAAAAGGAAGCACAGCACTCAGGGGCTCCCAGCCCCTCTGCTCTCCTGACCGTAACCCCCCCACACCCCTTTTTCTTTGCAGTTGACATGGATGATGAAGACGCCCGGTGCCTGCTGGATGTCATTTGGTAAGCGAAACGCCATGGGCTCAGGAAGGCGGGAGGGTGGGAAGGGGGTTCTGCCGCTTCCCCGGCGCAGCGTTAGGTCTCCCAGAGCCAGAAATCCTCCGAGGCGCGTTCCAAAGGGGTCCCAGCCCTATAAACCCTTCCTGATTGATGGTTGGCATCCCTCAGAGGGCTCCAGGTTGTACCGGAGGAGGTTTGGCACTTGTCACCTACCCCATCGCCGCCTCCTTTTCCTTCAGAGTTGATGGCTGGAGCTCCCTGGGAAGAGGGAGGCGATGGCAGCCTTGGGAAGAGCATTTACCTTCCCCGCCATACCTCAGGCCTGCGACGGAGCCGCTGGCTTCCCAACCTGCCTACGCCCTTGGGTTCCATTAATGAAGGGAGCTTAATTAGACCCGGGCACGATGCTGCCGGCGCAGCGTGCGCCTCGTGTCCCTCCCCAACCCTTTTCCTCCTGCTCTTGTGTCTTGCAGCGACCCTCAGGCCTTGAATGACTTCCTACATGGATCTGAAAAGGTGAGTGGTGGCTTGGTTCTCTGCCCCGAGACCCCTTTTTGATCCCTATCCCACTTCCTTTCTTCTCAACCAATGAGGAGGGGGGTTGGGGTTTTTTCCTCCCCTCACCCACCCAAAACCAGAAAGCAAACCCCAAGCTCAGAGCCATGAGTTCAGAGCAGTGAGCCAGAGCTCAGCTACCCGGCAGCACCACGCACAGGGTCTCTTTCCCCCCCTCTTCCCCTTTTTGTGTGGTGGGTTTTTTTGTTTTCCCTTTTTTAGATACATTTTTAAATCGGGAGTTTTCCCGCATATTTTTGGGTTCTGTTCTCTCAGAAGAAAGTAAATCTCATCTTTTTAATTACAGATTGACAGTGATGATCTCCTGGACAGCACAGGAGATGCAGCCAGTGCCTTTTTTGAAGGTGCTGGGGTATGTATTTTTAATTTATACTTGAGGAATGACGGCTCAGAAACCTTTCCCTTTTATATTTTCCCTCTTCCTCCACCCCTTTTGTTTTATATTTCCCTTCCCCCCCTTTTTTTTAATTCCTCAGGTTTTTTTCCATCTGTTTCCCAGCTCTAGTGAGAAAAAAAGGCAGGCAGGATGCAGGGATTTGTTCCTCTCTCACCAGAAAAGCAGCTGTGTTTTTCATGGAGGGGTTTTTCCTTTGAAGGTTTCTTCCTGGAATATGATTTTTTCTCCCCTTCCCAGCCCGATGGGGTGTTTTCAGAGCTTTGCTCTGTGCCCATGTCCAAACGGCTTGAGCCCCCTCCCTTCCACCCAACTTCGTTGGGACGTCCTTGGCCTCCCTGGCTTGCAGCTGGTCATTCCAGGGCCATCTTGTCCGCTCTCCAAAGGCCTCAGCACTCCGGGGTTGATCACCCTGGGGATGCCGAAGCGATTTCAGGTCTGGGGGTGAGGGCGCCTGCAGCCCCCTCTCCTCCCTTCCCCTCCCCTCCCCTCTTAGGTGCCTAGGGATATGTGTTGGGTGAGTTGACTTGACATCCTCTTTGCAACTGAGCTCAATTCCTTCTCCTCTCTTCTTCCTCCTTCCTCCTCCTCCTCCCCACACCACTGACCGGCTGTCTCCCCAGCTCCACATGCAAGAGCCCTCTGGCAGCCAGCTGAGCACCGAGCAGAGTCCACCTGCCACAAGCCTGGACCTTGATTTTTTAGAGGACATCTTGGGGTCCCCCTCGGGCGGTGGGACCAACCTGCAGAACTCGGACTGGCCTTGCGACATCATCCAGCAGAGCCTGCAAGAGGCCAACATCACTGAGCAGATGTTGAAAGCGGAAGCCGAGCTGGATCTGGGCCCCTTGCAGCTTCCCACCCTTCAGCCCGTGGTCCAGGCAGCCACCAACAGCACCCCACAGGTCTTCTCTGGCAGGGCCAACCTCATCAGGCTGCAGCAACCCGCTGGCCCGATTCAGGTGGCGGGGCAGCAAGTGATGGCCATCAACCAGTCCCTGCAGCAGATCAAACAGGTCCAACCCTCTCAAGTGGCCACCGTGTCTGTCGGCAGCTACATCACCCTCCCGGCTCTTCCCAACCCCGCTCCTCAACAGAAGCAAAGAGTGGGCAGGTTCCAGCAGGTAAATTAAGTCACCGTCAAGGGTCTCCAGGGCCTGGCATAGGTCAGGAGGGGAGCGAAGCTCGGCGACAGCGCAGCAAAGCGCGGCCATGAGCCTCCTGCCCATGGGGAGACGAGGGTTTAGAGGCAAAATCAGAAGCTGAAACACGGCCAGTTCTTCCCAGGCAGGTCCCAGGTGCCACCTCCCTTCCTCTTCTTTGGGGTGCGGGAGGAGGGAGGCAAAGCTATGGGGGTTTAGGGTGCCTGTGCCAATTTTTCCAAATTTTCTTTTAATTAATCCCATGTAGGTGCCACAAGGGATCATCCTGCAGCAGCCTCCCAGCAGCCAGGCTTCCGCGGCGCTCTGCCGGTTCACCAGCCCGTGCTCCTCCATCCTGGTGAGCGGCCAAGGACAAGCGGTGAGGGTAACGCCGACACCAACCCCCGAGCATGGCCAGGTGCCCACCACCCTCCTGCCTTCCACCGCAGGTTGGTAGCCAAGCTGGGGAGGGTATCCCAAATGGCACATGTTCACCAGGAGCTCGGGGCAGTGGGGTGAAGCCCGTCGTGCCCGTGTGTGGTCAAATGGCCACTCATTTTATTTCGCTAAAGCTCCGGCTTTTTTTGGGGAGGGGGAAGATGGGGAGGGGAGAAGGGGTGAATTCCAGGACGTTGTTACTTATTATCCAGGTTTTGGGGAGGAGGAAGATGGGGAGGGGAGAGAGGTGAATTCATGGATGTCATTACTTATTGTCGAGGTTTTGGGGAGGGGGGCGGGCAGGAAAGACGCGGTTTTGAAAGTAAAGGGTGAAAGGTTGAGGAGTGGACATGGCGTCACGCCGGTTTGGGTAACGATGGTGATGGTGTTGGAAAGCGGGGAAGAGGGGGTGGGGTGTGCATCCCAAAGATTGACATGGTGTTTCCCTTGCAGACGAACACATCTCCTCCTTGTCCTGCTCGCAGAGCCTCTGCTCCTCTTCTTCTTCCTCCTCCTCCTCATCATCATCTTCCTCCTCCTCCTCCTCCTTGGTGGTCCCAGCCTCTTCCAGCATCCTGCTGCCCTCGCAGAGCCGGAAACATCCGTTGCCGCAGCCGCCTGCCCCCATCCACCCAACCAAAGTGCTGATCAAGCACAGTGGGGGTTCTCCATCCCTCACTGGGGCCAAAGCCTCCCCAGTGCCGGACAGCGGGGATGGGGACGCTCTTCCATCGCGGAGCAAACCCCCCATCAAGACCCCCCCTGAGGCGCAGAGCTGCATCCGCCTCAACCTGAAGGTCAGGCAAGAAGCCGGGCGCATCAAGGTGGTGCACAGCACCGTGGTGTACCCCGTGTACCAGCGCCCCGCCAGGCGCCGCCTCACCAAGGGACCCGTCCCCACGGCTCTGGCGCCGGCAGGCAGATGAACAGCACGTGGCTCACGGGGCTCCATCTTCCCCTGAGACAAAACCTGTCCTGAACTACTGCTGCCTCCTGCGTCTGAAACCCTACCCGGAAAACGTGGATGCGTTGCTGGACCCCCTGCTATGCACACCCCCACCCCCTCCCCAGTGTCTCCTTCCCACCCCCCGGTGCATTTGTGGGATCCTTTAATCCCATCTCCTTTAATCCCAGATTGATAAACCCCAGATCGTTTAAACCCCACACCAATAAATCCCGGATCCAGAAATCCCAGGTTGATAAATCCCAGAATGTTTTAATCCCAGATTGCTTCAATCCCGCATCTCTTCATCCTGGATCGCTTAATCCCTGGTTGTTTAATCCCAGATCAGTGATTTGTTTTTTTCCACCGACGAGGGGCCTTTCTGGGATGCCCTGAACCCTCCAAAACCCCTCTGGACCTGCACTGATGTGTCCAGGGCTGGGAAGTGGCAGGTGGGAAAGTGATCTGGGATGGGAGGTGTATTAGTGGGATGTGGTGGTTATATCTGTGGTGGGGGTGTGTATCGGTTGGGGGGGTACAAACACGACTGCCCCCACAGGTTCACGTGCACCCATGTCCCCAGCCAGGTCCTGGAGAGCATCAGCCTCATTGCCCCCCCCCCGGAATCCTTTTGGGGGCCAAGCAGCACCTCTCCAGGGATAAGGGGGGTGTGAGGGGGCCCACAATCCCCCTCCCTGTATTTCCTCCACACCTCTTCTCAGACATTCGTCAGTCCGGCCATTCCCACCCTCCCCCTCTACTCCCCAAAAAAGCCAGGCCCCCCCTTTCCTGAAGCTGTTTTGGGCGCTCCCCACATCCCTGGGGCCGGTGCCAATTTTCCATGCCCCCTCCCCCTTGTTCTGCTCCCCACACTCCCCAATTTCCTTCCACACCCCAAAATCCTCAGCCTCTGCCAAGAGTCCTGGGACTGGCTGCTGAATCGCGGGGGGAAAGTTGGCTGGAGGAGCCCCCCCTCCCCCTTCCCCACTGAGGGAGGGAGATTGAGAAGCATGGAGGGGGGAAAGGGAGGGAGCTGGGGCACGGTGGGGTGTCAGGACTGGTTTGGGGCCAAATTGGTGGCTGGGTGGTCCCTGCTGAGGTATGTACAGGGGGCCTGGAGGGGGCCAGGGTGAAGGCAGTATCAAGGGGAGTTTGGAGGTCAAGGTCAAGGGATTCATGGTGCACTGGTAGCCCCTGTTTGGGTTCTGGTAGCCCCCAGCAATGTGTGTGTGGGGATGGAGGGAGGGGAGACCTGGGCAGTTTCAAGCAGGACACTTCTCAGGGCTGGCATTGGGGGTTAGGAGTGGGGGGGACCGAGCCCTTTCCCCCCCGAGCCGGGGGGAGGAGACCGGAGGGGGAACCTGCCCAGGGGCCGGGCCGCCGGCCGCTCCCACCCACCTGCGTCCCCCGGGCCGCGGAGGCTGGGTTGGGGGAGGGGAGAGGGAGAGGGAGAGGGAGAGGGAGAGGGAGAGGGAGAGGGAGAGGGAGAGGGAGAGGGAGAGGGAGAGGGAGAGGGAGGGGAGAGGAGAGGAGAGGAGAGGAGAGAGCCGCCCCTCTCCTGCCCGGGCTCTGCCTCCCCAGACAGGCGGCGGGAGGAGCCAATGGCGGGGCTGCCCCGCACAGCCCTGGGAGGGGCGGCCGGGCAGGGCCGGGCCGGGCAAGCGGGGGGCAGAGCCGGGGAGGGACGGCCCAGCCCGGCCCAGCTCCGCCCAGACAGGCAGCGGTCGGAGCCAATGGCGGGGCTGCCCCGCACGCTGGTGGGAGGGGCCGGGCCGTGCTGCGGACCCCCCGCGGCCTCTTCGCCTCCGTCCGGCGCGCCTCCCGAACCGTCCCCGGCCGCGCCGCCGCTGCAGAGGCCGCCCCCCAGGTGAGCGATCCGCCCCGGGCCGTACGGCCGCCCGAGGGCCTCGCCCCGTCCCTGAGGCCCCGCGGCCTCCCGGGTGCGGCCTGCGGGACCTCTCCTCGGCGTTCGAGCCCAGGGCGGGAGCGGAGCTGCGGGTCCCCCCGCCCTGAGAAGGCCCCTGGCGAACCCGCCCCCCTCCTTCCCCCCCCACCCGTGGCTTTTCCGTCTGGGAAGCGGGGAGTTGGGAAAGAAACGGGCCCTGGGAGCGTGCGTGGGGCAGGAGCAGAGGGCTCTGTGTGTGTGTGTGTGTGTGAGGGGGAGCAGCGGCTGGGGGGGCGTCCCGGCGCAGGGCGTGTGGAGACACGGGGATGCCTTCCCGGGGCTGAACCGGTGCCGGCGTCCCGGAGCTCCCAGGCACAGATGGTGGGTGGTGGCGGGTTAGAAGGGACCTTAGACATCCATCTTGTTCCAGCCCCCCTGCTATGGGCAGCGGTGGCCATGCCGTGCCTGTGGCTTCTGTGTCCCTGAGGAGAAGGAGCGTCTTGTGCAGAGAGACACCGGCTGCACCAGTAGTAGTTCCCAGTGCCAGGGCAGGAAGGTGCCTGTGCAGGCGCTGCTGGCTGTCCTGGCACGATGGGAGCGGGAGACCTGCTTTCCCTCAGCGACCCCTCGCTGGGAATGGCGGGTGAAGCGGTGCCAGGGAAGCCGCGTCAGGTGCTCCAGCTGCTCTCCCGCTGCAAAGGGGTTTTCCAGCAGCGCTGGCTGGGACGGGCTGTAAGGTGGCAAAGGTGTTCCCAGGTCCCCTGTGGGAGTCCTTGCACGGAGCTCTCAGCCACAGGCTGGTCGTTATTTCTGCCCCTTGAGGTTTTCCCAGGGTAGAAAGAGGAAAAACTGTGGGTGTGGGTGGTGAGACCCCTGGGGAGAGAAACTCAGCGTTGTACACAGGGGCATTGCCCCGCTGAAGGGCAGTGTGTGGCTTTGGGTGGGGGGGTGTTAACCTGTGCAGAGTAGAAAACACCCTGTTCCATGTTAGCCAAAGCCATGTGTTTGGTGCTGGGAACAAGCATAACACATGAAGAAGCATTAAGAGAAGGGAATTACCCCACTGTAGTGGGATAATTAGCAGTGCTGTGGCTGGGAGAGGCGGGGGATGCCCTGCGGTGGCTGTGTGTGTGTCTGAGATGATCCTGATGGGGCTTGGAAGGGGAACTACAGCAATTAGCTCTGGAAGTTTTGCTTGTGTGAAGCTCACCCCTAGTTGTAAATCCCTGTTCTGTGTGTTCTTTCCTCAGCCCTCAGCAGCCTGTGGAACATCCAGATGGGCAGGAACCTCCAAAGCTACAAGCAGGTGCCGCCCATGACAAAGGTAGTTCACAGCCCTGGTTCTTCTGGGGTTTGGCATCCCTTGTAAAACTGAGGGGTGTCTGAAACTGCAGAAGGGTGTGCAGCTTGGAATGAATCCCACTGCTTTGGGTGGGATCGAGGAGCTGGGCTGCCATGCAAACGGCAATCCTAACCCCTCTTAAGTCACACTCTCACGTGGCCTGCCTTTGTTGTTTAGATGCTGCCATCCCTGGGTCTGAAGAGAAGGCTGAAGAGGTTTTTGCTGCTGCGGTGAAGGTACCAGCCAGGGCAGCAAGGAAACGCCAGGCTTCCCTCAGCAATGGCACTCCAGGAGCAGAGTCTGCAGGAGAGGTTAGCAGAGACTTTCCTGAACCCGTGCAGCCTCAGGCTCTTCTTTTCCCTTGACAGCAGGTGCCTCTTGTGTGCTGGGTTTGCCTCGCTCAGGTTTGCCTGCTCTGCTCTGGCACGTGGAGCTGAGGAAGGAGCACCCAAAACACATGACCTTGTGAGAACATTCACACGCTTCCTCTGGATAAAGCCCTCTCTGCTGGGTTTGGTATCCACCAGACTGGGAGAGGATTCCCATAGGACTTTGGCTCTGTATAAACAAATCCTGAGCTGCTTGACCCCTTAGTTTGGTTGGGAGGTGCAGTGTTTTTCTTACTGCCCCATAGGGTGAGAGGAGTAAGAAACCCTCGTGCTCTATTATTTGTCCCTGAGAGCACCATTGACTCTTTGTTTGTACAAAACCCCTTTCTGAGGGGCTCAGCTCTCCCCGAGCCAGAGTCAGGGCTGACCTCCGGAATGCTGAGGAGCTGCCCGAGGGGCACTGGGCAGGAAGCCTGAGGGGGTTTAATCACTGCACATAAGAGAGCCCCTATTAACAATCAAACCCAAAGGGCAGCGTGCTGGTCAGAGATCCTGCAAAGATCCTTCTCCTGCACTCTGAGCCAGCACATCCTGGTCCCCAAGTCAGACCAGAGCTGCCTCCGTTTCTGGAAGTTTCCGCTGGCTTGGGCTGGTGTTCGGGTTAAACTCAGGGTGGTGCTTTGTTTGTTTCTGTTCCAGACTCAGGCCCTTTCTGCTGAGCTTGCAGTGAAAAGACCCAGAAGTTCTGTGCTGGAGGAAGAACTGGTGCAGACTGGTAAGGCTGAGGTGAAGTCGTGAGCTTGTTTCTCCTGCGCTCTTCCTGGCGTGTGGTGCAACTCTCCCCCTCGGCTCACGGACGGGCTGTGGCGGCATCGCCCCGCGGTAGCGTCTGGCAGTGCTGGAGTGGGAACTCAGTCTCTTCCCTGCATCCCTGCGCTGCTGCTGGGTCGGGGCCGGGCGTTTCGCTCGGCATCTCAGTCCCGGAGCTGCCTTGGATGCAGCCAGCTCCAGCTGCGATACGGCTGCTGCCAGCTGGCCAGAAGGAAACTGGTTTGATTGGAGGTGTTAGATCCCCAGAACCCTTGTTGGGTTTGAGTCTGGGGTTCAGCCTGGCGATACCTCGTGCCCAGTGCAACTTGCTGCAGTTGCCAATGAGAAAATCCAAGGCTGTTCTAAAGAAACAGAACACAGGGAATGTGGGGACGTGGGGGTGTCCTGTTTTCAGTCAGTCAGGAGTTAACTTCTTCTGTAGCAGCAGATGGAATGCTGTGTTTGGGTGTTAAAATGAAAGCAGTGCTGATAACACCCTGATGCTTTTAGTTGCTGTCAGACAGTCAAGGACTTTCTCAGCTCTTCCTATTTCTCTATCCATGAGAAAGGAGGGGCGAAGCCAGGACAGGTGACCCAAACTGGCCAAAGAGAGTATTCCATACCAATTAATCCTGCCCAGTATAAAGGGGGCTGATGGGAAAAAGCCATGCTGGTGTGAAGCTCTTTGGGAACAGAGCGGCGTTGACCCAATAAACAATATTTCAACAATCATTTTGGAGTGGGTTTTTTTCTTTCTTTTCCTTATATTCTCACAGCTGCTCTAACTCCTTTAAAATCAAAATCGAATCCTGCACTAAAACCAAAATAACCTAGAAGTGAAGCTATTTTATTAGGGTGACTGTAACATTTCCCCCTTTGAATGTATTGATAATTGTACTCAATACTTTCACATACTCAAATTGTGGCTTCACTGAATGTCAAATTGTCACATGCTGGTGGATCTTTTCACTTGTGCCAAATGCAAACTTTTATTTCCTTTAAAGGGAGATTTCTTCCAATTGAGCATAGTGTAAACCATCCTGAATTCATTTGTGATGTATTTTGCCAATTTGCAAATTCTTTCATCAAATTATACTTTAGTTTTACCTGCTATTGATATTTGGTTTGTATTTATTTTCTTATCCAAGCTTGTTCACTTGCTTTTGCTTGCCAAGTTACAGGTTTGTCTCTGAGTACTACTTGCTACCTGCGCTGGGTTTGGCAACAGTTTCTCTTTTATTCATGTTTCCACCTTCACAGACTGCAGAGCAAACAGAAAACCAGATTTGTTAATCATGTTTCAAAGGGAACTTTAAAGTCTCTGGATCTCCAACCACTCTCCAGCTAGTGGGTGTTGCCTTTTTCCCTCTGGTGTGGTGGATCCAAGCCTCTGATTCAGCAATCTTGATTGCAGTAGAGGTGGTTAACAGCACCTGGTAGGGTCTGTTCCACTTTCCTTGTAGAGGTTTTTCATTCCAGGTCTTTATATAGACCTCATCTTCAGGTTGAAAACTGTGTACCAGGTTCTGCAGTGTCAGGGGTTGATTCTGCACCACTACACTCTGTTGAGTCTAGCTAGAGCTTTTCCAAGAGAAAGCAAATAATTACACATCTTGTTTTTCTGTCATATGCACGTTTGGGTTGGGAGTTTCACATGGCTTTCCACACATTCTCAGGACTCACTGACACTCCACTCCAGGGTTTTACTCATAACAATACCAGTGGGAGTTCCTGAGGCCCTTTCAGTTTGGCTTCCTGACAGATTTTACTAACTTGATTTGTCTTTTCCACTTTCCCACTTGCCTGTGCTCTTCAGGAGGCATGCAAATCCCAGGGCACTCCTAGGATTTTGCACATGTTCTGCACCACTGTGGCCACAAAATGTGGTCCTCTGTCAGATGACATCCCAAAAGGTGTATTGCAAATCTAGGGCTAATCTCCTGTAGGAGCCAATTAACTGTTTCCTTGGCTTGATGTGTACGACAGGGAAAGGTTCCTGGCTGTCCAGAAAAAGTATCAACCTCAACCAAAACATACTTCTAGTATTTAGGTAACTATAAATATCATCAAGTTGCCAATAATTTCCCGGATTCACCCCTGGTTTTAACTTACCCATTTGAATTCTCTTTTGTACTACTGGATTTTTAAACACCCCTCACACTTTGCTGTTACTGACCTGGCCATTTCCAGCATTCACACTGACACTAGGTGCCTCTTTAGGAACATCACCAGGGTGTCTGCACCCCAGTGCCATTCTTCATGTCTTATCTGCAATATTTCTCCCATGATTAAGGGAGGCAGTATGACCTGACTCTCGAGAGCTGTCCACCATCCTTCTGAATCTTTCCTTTTGCTATTTTTATGTTTCCAGTCTGATGTGCTTTACAGGGCAGGATTGCTGCTTGGAGTGGTTCTTGAACCAACAAGAACTGTAAAATTTCCTTTAGATGCTAAGTATTTGGCCCTGGGAGGACAGTAGTCCTCCTTCTTTCCATAGGGCTCCATGGACATGGACTTTTCAAGGTTACATCATCATGTTATGTAAGAGCTACCTGGTATTTCATCCTCCTTCTAGGGGATAGACAGTGTGTCCCCTTTAGTTCCAGCACTGGGACCACCACATGTTGAACACCGACCGTGATGGCTCTTGTCCCTCCTGTAGGCAAGAGGCTCATCCTTTGCTTACCAAGTCCAGTTGCCTGGAAAAGCATCCCACTGGTCTTTCCCAGCTTCCCATTCTCCGGATCAGAACTCCCATAGCCAGATGTTGCCGTTCATGGACAAGGAAGTGGAAGTCTTTAGTTAAGCCCGGTAATCCCAAGGCTGGTGCTGTCACCAAGGCTAGTTTTAAGTTTCCAAAAAGCCTGTTGTTGGGGTCTATTACATATAAAAGGGGGAGACTCCTGGTCTTCACACAGTGGTTTGGCTGTTTGGCCATAATGCCTGATCCAGAGCCGACACCATCCTGTCACTCCCAGAAAGGCTTTCAGTACAGTCCAAGGCTCTGGAACACCACAAATTCCCTCTTCTCGGTCTGTCCCCAGCATTTGTTGTCCTTGTGAAATCTCCAAGCCCAAATATATTACAGTTTGACTTGCAGGTTGAGCTTTCTTCTTGGATACCTTGTACCTATGAAGTCCCCCAAAGTTTAACAGTCCAATGGTTCCCTGTATCCAGGCTGACTTCTCTTGGGTAGCTGTTAGAATACCATCCAGGTGTTGCAAGAGCAGCTGTTCTGGTTGCAGAGTCGCTGTCTCCTCGTTTGTTCAGATCTCCAGTTCCTTTGCTAATTGGCTGCCAAAGTTGGTCAGGCTGTTTTGAAACCCCTGGGGCAGCCGTGTCCAGGTCAGCTGTACCTTGTGCCCTGTGTGTGGACCCTTCCCCTCAAAAGCAAATAATTTATGACTCTTTTTCCAGGTTTATGCAAAAAAAGCATCTTTTCAATCAAGCACTGTAAACCACTGATAATGTTCCTTCAGGGCAGTCAACACTGTGTAAGGATTTGTCAGTACTGGGTGCAAGGTCCAGCTGCTCTTAGATCCTGTACCAATCTATACCCACCACTTGGCTTTCACACTGGTACAACGGGTGTGTTAGAATTTGATTCAGACCCTTCTAAAATCTTATCTTCCAAAACTTTGTTGATCAACCTTTTAATTCCCTGTTTTGCCTCAGGTTTAACAGGGCATAGTTTAATCCTGTTGTTAATGCTAACTGGTTTTGCCCTTTCTCATAATGGGTGGCTGGGGGTGGCTGGCCTTAACTCCTGAGTGATGCCCAATTATATTCCACATCAAACACATAAACAATATTTCAACAATCGTTTTTGGATGGGGTTTTTGTTGGTGGTTTTTTCTTTTCCTTTTTTCCCTTTTTTAAAAAATATTTTTTTTTATAAAACCCTTTTAACTTCTTACCTTTACCCAGGCACCCACAGGGGGTTGGGTTGTGGGGCTTTTTTTTATGCTTTGCTTGTCTCCAGCTGTACCTCTCAGGGGATAACAGAACCATGGAGCAAAGCTCCACACTGGCTTCGTGCACATCTCATTCACTCACATTTATACACAGCTCCAGCATTCAACTTTCTGTGCTGGTTTGGCCCTGGCTAGAGCCCAAATGCCCACCAAAGCCGCTCGCTCACTCCCCTTTTCAGTCAAACGGGAGAAAATATATATTGGGAGGCTTAGGAGTGGAGATAAGGACAGAGGGATCGCTGTCCAATTAGTGCAACGGGCAAAACAGACTCAGCACAGAATAAAAGAAAGAAAAGTACTTTATTACTACTACAACTACACACCCAGGGAACCAGAGTCAGGTGATGAGAGGCACAGCCAGGTCTTAAAGCACCTTCCCCCCACCTCTTCCCTTCTCAGCAGACTTAAACATCATCATGATTTTACTCCCTTCTCCCCCCCTTGTCCCCTGCCAACATGGCACGGGGAAGGGCAGGGACTGGGGAGTGGGCTTCTGGCAATTCCTCACAAGCTGCTTTCCTCCTCCAGATCTTAAAGCACCTTCCCCCCATCCCTCCCTTCTTTGCAGACTTTAATCATAAATTTACTCCCTTCCTCCCCCCATCTCAGCACAGGGAGGGGCATTGCACCTGCTGCTAGAAAGAAACTTGACTCTTATCCTGGCGTGAAACCAGGACTGTCCCCCACCTAGGGGAAATCACCCCCTCCTGAAAGGTCAGTGTGCTTACTGCAAGTAAATGGGCTTTGGAACAAGGACGGCCTGAGGCTGGGCAAGCCCGGGATGGGAACTGACGTTACAAAAATGCATCATGGAAGACCAGCCGTCCTTTATCCCCACGAATGAAAAAGGCATTTCTTACTACTGGGTCATCAATCTGAGAGACGCTGCTGTGGCTCAAAGCCAAGGTTGTTCAAGTTCTACAAGGTGGGATCACTGCTGTCACTGGGTGAGTTGAAGTTGGACCCTCGGGCTCCCCCTGACCAAACTGGCAGCCCTTGGGCACCAGGATTTCCTGTCAAAGACAAGCCCACTGAAGTATCCTGCTTGCACCTTCGGTGAAAGCCCATAGTTTCAAAAACAATCCAAATGAGCTTCTGTAAGAAAGATCCCTAAGCTTTATAATCACCCAGATGACAGTGATGGGTCTTAAAGCGTGAGCTGACAGAGTCAGAATGATTTCACATCCACAGGGAGGGAGGGAGTGCCAACACTGGCAGCCAACCCAGGCTGGGGCATGGGAAGGAATAGAGGGACTGTGGAAATTACACTCCTGATACCCCTTGCCAAATCACAGCCCAGAGAACAGAAGATGACTTGTTCAGGTCTTGAGCAGTTAATGGAAGCACATTCCAATAAAAGCATCAGAAATATCCCTGTGAAAGGACACGTTTAGCCCCTTCTAGTTGAGCAACCAGGCTGGGGAAGGGGCTGGAGGGCAAATCATATGAGGAACAGCTGAGAGAGCTGGGGATGTTTAGCCTGGAGAAGAGGAGGCTGAGGGGAGACCTTATCACCATGTACAACTACCTGAAGGGAGGTTGTAGAGAGCTGGGTGATGGTCTCTTCAGCCAGGGGACAGAAGATAGAACAAGGGGAAATAACATGAAGCTGTGCCAGGGCAGGCTTAGATTGGATATTGGAAAAAAAAATTGTTACTGGAAGAGTTGTCAGGGCTGGAACAGGCTGCCCAGGGAGGGGGTTGAGTCACCATCCCTGGATGTGTTCAAAAAAAGGGTAGATGAGGTACTTAGGGATCTGGTTTAGCACAGGATGGGAATGGATGGACTTGAAGATCTTCAAATGTCTCATCCAACCTTGTGATTCTTGTGATTCTTGTGATTCCTGATTCTAAGAGACCAGCAAACCCTTTCAGCTTCACAGCTTTAGGAGCAGAACGTGCAACAGGCAGGACAGAAAAGTACCAGGGCTCCAAATGGGGATTCCCCCCCCATGATTCTCGCACGTGCTTTGAACGCCCATCAGGAGAAACCCAACACTCATTGTGGCCATTGCATGTTTTGATGAGGTCAGCCCTTCGATAGGCTTTCCCCCACCATGACTGATCTACTGGAAAAACATGCCACAGCCAGAAATGCCAGAACAAACACAGGACACGGCAGAGGCAACTGAAAGCATCAAGAACGGATTCCCTCCCAGTCTGGAAAGCAGTTACAGCACTCCCGTCAAATCTCCTGGGAGTATCAGGTCAGACATCCCAGTGTTTGGTAAGGCTAAAGCTAGAAAGAGGAGAGGAGCTGTGCTGGGGGCAGGGACGGGGCTGCCCAGCAGAGGCCATGAAGGAGCTGGAGAAATGGGAGAAATATGGGTGTGAGTCCAGGGTTGTGTGACCTTGTTTAAAGAGCACGGGTCCTGTGAGTATGATGAACAGAGATACTTCAGGTTTCATTCATTCTCGCTTCTTTTATTACTAGGACTTTACTGCTATGCCTATTCTCTTAAAAAAATAGTAATTAAAAAATCAGTCCTGTATCTGCTGCAGATGGACTAATAAATCTCAAGTTTGACAGAGTCTTGAATCTCCTGGCTTTGTCCCCACCTGCAAGACGTGCATCCTGGTTTTCACCTGCTGCCCCCCTGTCTCAAGGCAACCAACTGTTGCCAAGCAAACACCCAACAAAGGTCTAGAATAGCAACGGTTGCCAGGGACCTCTGGTGACCAACCAGTGATACCTGTCGGAGGGGCATTACTTGGGAGGTCACTTTCCAGAGGGGAAGCACTTCTAGTCTCATCTGGGGAGATAACCTCTTGTCTTTTCAGGAGAGATCACCTCTAGTCTTGTTGGGGGGGATCACCTCCAGTCTTGTCTTGGGAGATCACCTCCAGTCTTGTCTGGGGAGATCACCTCCAGTCTTGTCAGAGGAGATCATCTCCAGTCTTGTCTAGGGAGATCACCTCTTGTCTTGTCAGGGGAGATCACCTCCAGTCTTGTCAGGGGAGATCACCTCCAGTCTTGTCAAGGGAGATCACCTCCAGTCTTGTCCGTGGAGATCACCTCTTGTCTTGTTGGGGGAGATCACCTCAAGCAGGTCACACACGACAGCGTCCAGGTAGGTTTTGAAACCCTCCAGAGAAGGAGACTCCCCAGCCTCCCTGGGAAGCCTGGGAGGAATTTCCTTCTCTTCTCTTCTTCATTTCTTAAGTCTTCTCTATGATGGCTCAGCCAGGTGACAGTAGAGATGGTAAAGCTGGTATTTACTCAGTCTGCCCTTTCTCCAGACTTTATCCTACCTCCTGGGTCTGGGATTCCTGAGGGCCCCTTTTAGACAGGTGGATCCTGTCCCTCTCCAACAGGTTGGAGTCACCAAAGAACATCCCCTTGTCGTCCAAGACAAACCCCTGGCCTTAGTACCAGCCCTGTAGCCAGGAGTTGAGAGGTGTGAGAGTTCCCAGCCTGTTCAGTAGAAGGAGGAAAAGCCAACTTGGGCACCAGTGTTTTCCAGTCACACCCCCAGGGCTCTCTGGTCTTCCTTGATTCTACCTGGTGAAATTGTTTGAAGTATAAAGGTGAAATAAGGTGAAATCCAGAAGTCTTGGTGCAAAATGTCCATATATCCCCAGTCTTAGGTAGGAACTTGTTGTGTGCTCTCTGGTAGGGACGTGAATTTAAGGAGCATCTGGAAAACAACCCTGTTGGTGCTCACAGAAACACCTTCAGGCATTTATGTAGCTTCAGCCTTTGTGTTACTTTCCCAGTGATGACTGTAAGGTGCTTTCTTGTTTCTCCTCCCAGCTGTAATCCCTGAGGCTGTGTAAAATGGCTGGGCGCTTCCAGAGAGTCCTGCTGTGTGCCATACCTGGAGTGCTGGCACTTGCTGGCTGCTGGTGGCTGTACTGCCAAAGGAAGAAGTCTGCCGGCTCTAGTCGGGAAGAAAGAGCTGCTGCAGAGCAGCAGAAAGAAGCGCCAGCAGCGAGCACTGAGGCCAGAGAGGCAGCCTCCAAGGAAGAGCAGTGCCCAGGGGATGAAACCTCGGCCTCCCTGCCCCTGGAGTTGGCAAGCGTTGCTTCCTCTGGCTGTGCACCTGCCTCTGAAGGTGGGACGAGTGTGAAGGCCCCGTTGGAGAAGATGTCGTGGTCTGATGAATCAGGCCAGCAGCTGGACTTGCTGAAGGCACCTGAAAGCCAAGATGTGCCTGCTGAGCAGAGCTCAGCACCAACGGAAAAACCTCCCGCCCTGGCTCTGCCTGAAGGCAGCATCGTGCCCCACAGTGAAGGCCTGCAGAAAGAGGATGAACTGGCCTTGCATCGTGGCGGTAGCAGGGCAGCAGGGATGGGTGAAGGTCCCTCAGGAGGTAAGGGATTTCAAAATCCTTGGGGACCAAGAGTTTTATGTGCTGTACCCCTTCTGCTTCAGAACATGTCCAGATCTATCCTCTCCCTGTTTAACTTCCTCAATAGAGGAAGATTTAGCCCTTGTACGGGTGGGTATGCATTTGCTCTCAGAATTCCCATTGCTGTTGGCTCCAGTGTTAGCTGGGTGAATTTCAGGGTCTGCTGCAAAGGGGTGAATGGGCTGGTCCCCTTTCAGCATGGAGTTTGCTGTCCAAAGTGAAGCATGTGCTTGAGCAGCCCAGTGAAATGGGCCGTGTCTGGGTGCTGAACACCCCGCTGGTTTGAGACCTGCTCATGTGAATGGTTTCTGCTTCTGTTGAGGCAGCCTCCAGTAAGCACGGGGTCCTTCTCTCTCTATGGGCTGCTGCTGAATGGAAGCTGGATGGCAGCAGGTTTCTGAGGTGCTGCTGGGCGAGGCAGAGTTGTGCTCTGAGGAGCTGTGGTTGAGTCAGTCGGTTGCAGACCAAGTGCCCTGAACCCTGTCAGTTCCGTGTGAAGAGCTGGCATGGCCCCCCACGTGCTGAACTCCCTGTGAAGAGCCCTGATGAAGCCACGGGGAACTGCAAAGTCCCTCTCTGCAGCAGCTCTGTTAGCGTGGCTCTCCTCACGCTGGTCGCTTTGACTTTGTGTCTTGGCTTGACTTCGTGCACCGTGGCACTGTTTGGAAGGAGTCCTGCTGAACTCAGGCCTCTGCTGCATTCCTAGAGCTGTGCAGCCTTTTCTTCAGGTCTAAAAGGAAACTTTGGGTAGGTGACGTGCAGCAGGACTTTCCCCTCTCTGAAATACCCCAGACCCCAATACAGGAGCCTCCTGGCCTAGTGCAGAGGAGAAGCTCTGTGAAACGCTGCATTTTCCTGGCCTGGTGTCTGGTAGCTGGCTCAGGAGGGCTGTCTGAACGCTGACACGTGTGCATGTCTCCTAGGTTTGGGTGTCAAAACCATGGACTCTGTGGGCAGTGGCTGTGCCATGGGGAAGATGGTGACGCACCAGAAGTCAAAGCCTGAAGAAACCTCCACCGAGCCCGACCTGGTCAGCTGGGAAATAGAGGTCCCAAGGGTAAGCAGCCGCTGGCCTGCTCACACATCCTGCCCTGCGCCCCCTACCCATCTCCTGCTTCTTCCAGGCTGGTGCTGGCTCAGAGCCGTCCCAGGGAGATCAACAGCAAATAACAAGGACTGAAGTGTTTTGCATAGCGTTAGGCTCAACAGGGGTGAAAAGCCAGTCCCAGCTGTAAGCAAGAGGTGTCTCAGGGCTGTGTTCAGAGTACCACTGGCTCATTGTTCCCTGTTATCTTCCATCCATGTTGTTCTCCAAGATGTGAAGATGAATCTATGAAAATGAGCGGTATTTACTGGCCTGTATCTACCCTGACTTATCCCAGACAAGCTCTACACTGGTCCAGCATCGCCTTTACTTATCCTGCCTGGCCCTGCACTATAAGGACTGGGCACATGGGTGAAATAAGCCCCAGCAGGGAGTGTGGTTTGACCTCCATTCCTCCTCTTGACTGCTGCTTTCCTCTCTTTCACAAAGGGTTTAGTTGGCCGCTTGATTGGCAAACAAGGAAGATTCATGAACTTCCTAAAGCAAACATCTGGGGCCAAAATTTATGTCTCCTCACCACCTCATCTGCGTGACTCTCAAGTCTGTCACATTGAAGGTAAGCGAATCGTCTCTGTGCTTGTGGTCCAGTATGTAGCTCGGGGGCCAGAATGAGATGGGCAAGGAATTAAACAGCACGTATCTGCAAATGCAAGCCTTGCCTGTGAAGGATGTTACATTAATTGTGGGTGAAAACTACCTGCCAGTGAACTGGGTTCATCCTGGAAGCTAAAGCGGTGCGATTGGGGCCTGGTGGTCTTGAGTGTCTCACGTTGGTCTGACAGCCACCTACACGGCCGGTCTGTGGAACCTGAAGCTGTTGATGTGGTGCAGACAACTTTTGGTAGCTCTGTTTCTTCACGGGGTGGGGGGTGTCCTCAGCATAGCTGTGCCACAGACTTTCTACGGGACGTTTATCTTCCAGGCTTCCCTCAGCAAGTAGAAAAAGCACTGAGCCTGATTGGCCAGAAGTTCAGAAGTCTGCGCCTCACCAACGTCCACACTCCACCTCCACCAACACCACCAATCCCTCGTTTTCTCCCGACGACTTCCTGGGTAAGTCCCAGCTCTCTGGCTGCGCTGATGTCGGGGGCAAAGGCTGCTGTTGGTCACCGCTGTCGCAGTACGCTCGATGCAGGTGGCTGGTTCACAGAGGCCCTCACAGCCAGGCTGGTTTTGTGTAGCTCTCTCTTGCCTGGCTTGTGTCACTGTAACGGGCCAGACTGATCTTCCTGTTGTAAAGTGGCCTTGCCCCAGTTCTGATGTCCTTGAGAGCAGCATGGAGTAGCTTTATGCTCCTGATCCAGAGCAGCCTTTGGAAGTCAAATGCTGGAGTGGCAGGGACTTTGCACCCGTGGCTGTCAGCCTCAGGCCACACTGGTGGACCATGGAGTGGCTGTGAATGAAGCTTGTGTTGCGGTGAACTCTAACAAGATTTTCTTTCTTCCACGTGACAGCTGTGCCTCCCAGAGGGAACTGCTGTAGAAGTGGTGGTGTCAAACCAAGTCAATGCTGGCCACATGTTTTTACAGCAGCATACACACCCCACTTTCTGTGTCCTGCGTAGACTTGGCCAGCACATGAATGTCTGCTACTCCCAACCGGATATTCCCACTCTGCCAACTCCAGTAGAAGGCAAGTAACTCAATTGCTGACACGCTGTTCACTTGAGAAACTTGTAGGGTTGTGCAAAAGCCTGACGCCCCTGAGCATGGTGGTGGCAGACAGACTTGAGAGTCCAAGGCAGCTCTGCTGAGTCGCAGCTGCAGGCGGGTCTGATGGAGGGGCAGGGGTGTGGAAGGGAGATGGGAGCAGCAGAAGGAATGCTGTTGCTTCTCAGGAGGTCGCTGCGCAGCGCGGCTGATCCACCCGAAGGGCTTGTTTCTGGGCATCCACTCACCCTGAGCTCTTCTGCTTTGCAGTTGGCACGATCTGCGCGGCTCCAGCTCTGGATGGGGCGTGGTTACGGGCTCAAGTCAATAGGTACTTTGAGGAGACTGGTGAAGTGGAGCTCCGCTACGTGGACTACGGAGGCTATGAGAGAGTGAAGATCCACCAGCTCAGGAAGATCAGGTCTGTAGCTCCTCTGCTGCTGCTGCTTGGATTGCTGGGAGTGTGGTCTGGGGTCTTTGGAGGGTCGTTACTTTTAAACTGAATTCCTGCTAAAGCAATTGATTCATTGCTGTAACCTTCAAGGACACAGGAAAAACTTAAATCCAACTTCTTTGGGTTTGTTCCCTTTTCTTTCAGGTCTGACTTCTTATCGCTGCCTTTCCAAGCAGCAGAAGTTTTACTGGATAACGTGGTCCCTCTGGCAGGTAACGGAGCTCTCGAGACGCACCCTGGGTGGTGCTCCGGCAGGTTTCCCTGGGTGCCAGCTGTGTACCAGCCTTGATTCTGTCTCAGCCTTCTCCCTCCCCTGTGGAGCGCAGCCTCTGGAGGGACTGGAGCAAGGGCTGGAGAAACATATTTTCTTCCAAATGTGCGAGCGAGTGTGGCACAACCTGTCAGGCTCCAGGGGAGAGATGGGGAAGGGCCAGGCTTTCTCCTGTGTGGAGGGAGGAGAGAAGGAATGACTTTACTGAGGAGCAGGCTGGCAGGACGGGCAGGGTATAGGTGAAGTAGCTGGAGCTACTCTGCCACCTTCTGTCCCGCAGGAGTTACCAAGGCAAATTTAGCTTTTAATCTGCTAGACAAACACCTGAGATTTTCCTACTAGTCAGAGTCAAAACAGCAATGGCAGCTGAAAGGTACTGCAGAAGTCTGCTCTTCTGCCTTTCAAGCCTCCCAGTTCACCCGCTGCTGGTGTTCACGCGAAGGTGGCTTTAGAAAGCGCTCGGTCCTTTCCCTTCAGCAGCACAGCAGGGATAATACTTGTGTGACCTCCAGCTCGATAGGCTGGGTCCAGCAAATGCCTCCAGAGGTGGCAGGGGAGGGTTCTCTGGCTGGGCTGCAGTCGGAGGTCAGGCAGGGTTGGTTGCATAGTCCCTCCTGGCCTGTGAAGCCTGGCCCCATCTCATCTGCTGCCTCCCGCTCTGCTCTCTCCACAGACGAGGATCACTTCTCATCCCAAGCGGACGCCGCTGTTGTGGAGATGACCAGAGGCGCAGTCCTGCTGGCGCAGGTCAGTGGGAGCTGTCTGGGAAAGCCTTGCTGCTGCTTTGAGTGCTGCTGTTGGCCCCTCTCCCCCAGCATCCTGTGTGTGCCCCAGGCCAGAACAAAGGCCCAGCTTGGACGCCCGGCTGCTGGGCAGGGCTCTGGTGGAGAAACCTTGGTGCTGAGACCTTCTTGGTGCAGCATCGGCAGCGCAGTGGCTGACGCTGGCCTTGCCAACTCTGTGGCTCAGGGCAGGGCACTGCTGAGAATCGCTCAGGCTGGCGACCAGGACTGGTGTCTGTCTGCACGCTGATGTCGGTCTGTCTTTTCCAGGTCACAAATTATGACAGTGCAACAGGTCTGCCACTGGTAGAGCTCTGGAACTCGATGGGAGATGAGGTGCGTCTGGCCACATGCCTGTTTTTTCGACACTGTTAGAGTTGACGATGATGATGCAGAGGGTGGCATAGCAACTGGCTGATGGTTCTCCCCAGTGGCCTGTTCACCTTTCTACTTCTTTTCCCCCCCTTTAGATGCTGTCAGTGAACAGAGCTCTAGTAGAAAGAGGACTGGCTCAGCAAAACAGACTCAGCACAGAATAAAAGTGATTTATTACCACTACAACTACACACCCAGTGAACCAGAGTCAAGATAATGAGAAGCACAGCCAGGTCTTAAAGCACCTTCCCCTCACCCCTCTCTTCTTAGCAGCCTAAAGTACTTTCACAATCTTATTCCCTTCTTCCCCCCCAACATGGGGTGGGGTGGGGCAGGGAATGGGGAATGGGGGTTTTCAGTCTGTTCCTCCTGAGTTCCTTCTTAGCTGGGGGGGCATTCCACACATCCACCCTCTTCACCTGCGGCACTGTGGTGTCCCACCCACAGGGGACAGTCCTCCAACTTCTCCAGCATGAGTCCTCTCTACTGGGGAGTCATCTCCTCACCACAGGCCTCTCAGTAGGACTCCCTTCCATGGGTGCTGACCTTCGGGCCCAGACTGCTCCAGCCTGGTCCCCCACAGAGTCACAAGTCCCCCAGCAAACCTGCTGATGCGTAGATCAACCTCTCCACAGGCCATAGATGGTCTCTGCTCCCCATCCTTATCCATGGGCTGTGAGGGGACACCCGCTCCACCATGGTCTTCTCCACGGGCTGCAGGGGAATCTCTCTCTTCGGCACCTGGAGGGCCTCATTCTCCTTCCCCCTCCCTCCTTCCTCCCTGGCTTCTTACATCTTCTCACTCCCTTCTCTGGTGGAAAAATCCACCTGCCTGTGGGGTTTTTCTCCTCACTGTGATTCCCAGAGGTGCTGTGACCATCACCGACTGGCTCAGCCCTGGTCAGCAGCAGCTCTGGCCTTGAATTGGCCGATGTTTCCTCTCTGGGTCCTGCAGAGAGCGTCTGGCTGCTGCTTGCAGGAGCCATCTCAGCAGCACAGCTACACAAAACTGCAACAGCTGTGAATCTGTAAATAGAAAGGAGATTGAGGGGGGCTTCAGGTAGGCAAACGTGGCAGTGCTAACAGACAGGGAGACCACCTCCAGGTAAGGGAGGCATGTGGAAAAGGCTCTGTGCCATCCCTACTCCGAGGGGATCCTCAGCACCGACCTGAAGATCTGAACACAGGACACCACGATGAACACAAACCACCCAAAACCTAAACAAGCTCTGACCACAGTTACCCTGAGATAGGGCCGTGAGCAAGAGAGCTTGAGGATCTGGGGGATGTCACAGAAGAACTGGTCAGCAGCATTGCCATGGCAGAGGGACACTGACAATGGATTGGCAGTGTGGAGCAGAGCATTGTGAAGAGCAGCTCTGTGACAATATTTTTAAGTAGAAAAATAAAAATTAGCATCAGCTTTTCTTCTGCCAGAGAATGGAGCGAGAAAGTGTAAGGAACTTCGCAGAATACAAGGTCAGTGGAGAAGGTCCTCCAAGCCCTGTAGCAGAGATTCACCCGCAGCCCGTGGAGAAGACCATGGTGACTGAGGCTGTTCCCCCGCAGCCCATGCTGGATGATGTGGAACAGTGATTCTACTCACAGAGTGTAGAGGTCCCCACGCCTGAGCAGATGCAGACACCGAAGGAGGCTGTGACCTCCTAGGAAGCCTGTGCTGCAGCAGGTTTGCTGGCAGGGCTGTGGAGGCCCCACGCTGGCGCAGTCTGTTGCTGAAGGACGGCACCCCATTCAGGTGACCCACACTGGAAAAGCTGGTGATGATCAGAAGCCATGTGGGAAGGGCTCATGTGGGAAGGTTCACGGATGACTGTCCCCCATGGGTGGGACCCAAAACTGGAGGAAGGGGAGACTGTGAGGAGTCCTCCTTCTGAGGAGGAACGAGCGACCGAGACAACGTGTGATGAACTGACCTCAATGCCCATTCTCTGTCCCCCTGTGCCGCTGAATCGGAGGAAGGAGAAAATGAGAGAGTGAAGTGGATCCTGGGAAAAAGAGGGTGGGATGTGAGTAGGTGCTTTAATATTTTTTTTTTTTCTGTCTCTGCCTTTCTCTCCCATTGCTCCTGCCCCTGCTCCCCCTCCTGAAGCGAAGTGACACTGTCACCCTTCAGGCACTCGCTGGCAGAGAAGCTGCAATGGGCAAGGTGGAAGAACATTAGACGTAGAGGGGCTCTTTCCAGTGTTGATGGTAATAAAAATGTAAAAGCTCAACAGGCCTTATTCTTTCTCACCACCAGAAATGTTTCTGATGGAAATGTTTTTGAAATATGCTAGGGGAAAGCTTGGCTTGCCCTGTGAGCAGTCAGGAGTTGGGCTCCATGATCCCTAAGGGTCCCTTCCCACTCAGTATAGTCTAGGAGTCCAGGATTTTATTTGGTCACAAGCATCATCATGACAGTTGCCTCCTGACAGCACCACACACGGCCCTGGTGTCTCTGTTGCCCTTATCAGTAACACGGCCGTTGTGCCTCTCTCCCCCTCCATGACAACTGCCAGGCTCTGGCACTCTTGGCAGCCCAAGGCCTGGACAACCACGTCTGCACGGCACCTCTGATTTCTGGGCGGCCACATTCCTTCTGGTGACAGCTTTGCCCAGTTTCCAGCCATGAATGGCCAAGCCCGTAGGACCGACTGCTCAGACCGGGGCACCAGGCCCAGGTGCCTCGCTCGGCCCCCTTTGCTGGGTCTAGCTGAGTGCACAGGGGTCTGAGAAGCCTCCCTGAGGGTGGGGGTGCAGAGGGGTCGAGTCGAGGGGCCTGTGGGGCCTCGGCACCTCGTTAAGATCAGCCGCAGGTGATGCTGGCTCACCCCGTGCCACCTCAGCAGGCCGCCAACAAGCGGCTGGCTCCTGGCACAGGCCTGCAGCTTCTCTGGGCCTCAAGAAGCCCCAAAGAGGGCTCTTTGCTGGCCCTTTTTTGCTGCAGTTCACTTCCCAGTGTGGGCATCCCGGCACTGGAGCTGGTTTCCTCTGTGAGGAGGAGACTGTAGCTGCTGCTCCCGCTTGCCTTATGTGAAGCCTACACTGGTAACCAGTGTCGGTGGGCTCCTGTGCCTCCCCAAAAGCCATCCCAAGCAGACTCCTCGGGCCAGGCCTATACATAAAACTCCAGGGATGTGGATTGACGAGGAGGGGACCTGGGGGGCAGGCCCTCTGCCCAAGGGGCAGCAAAATAGCACCGGGGAGTCATCCACAGGAAAAGGACGCTCCCCTCACCACAAAACCTCTTTATTCTCCCCCATTAAATTAATTACAGGGGGAATCAAGCAGCTATCATTCCTATGACAGTGTCAATCCTATCAAGGGCTAACTGCACTGAAGGAGCTGATGGATACCTTTAAGCCCAGAGATCAGTTTCCTTATAGAAGACATAATGAGGGTTTGAAGGGCTATTCAGACCCTGTCAAAAGGCAAAAGTTAGGGAACAAAATATCTATATCATTTTGAAAAGCCATACAGAATGTCTCCTTAGGTTTTGCACTACCAACTATTTCACATAAAAAAAAAAATGGGAGAAATGGGCAGATAGACTGACCAATAATGGGAATGCAGTCTCTTTCTGCTAATTAGTGCCTGACTGATCTCTTTCCCATGTGAGTAGGTCAGGTTTCTTGTGTGATTTAAGTCACCTAGTAAGACCAGAATAAAAAATAATGCATTCCTCTTCCAGACAGGTAAATCGAAACAAAGTCCTTGAGCTTCCCTGGATGTGCACAGTCCTGATCCCGTCTGTAGTGCTGGGGAGCACAGAGCAATAAATCCTTTACCGGTGACAAGTCTCCCTTTGGTCTGATTCCCGGGGCGGGGGGCGGGGGGGGGGGGGGGGGTTGGGCCTTTTCCTTTCCAGCTTCTGTCTCTTGCCAGATGAAGAAGGGCCATTCCTTACCGCCTTGGAGGAACCTTTATTTGAATTCCATGGGCTCCCAAAGTGTCATTCCTGGTCTTCAGTTTTGGGTACAGATGAATGAAGGTGACACACAGTTTCCATCACATGAAATCCACACTCATGGAGAAGGGGATCTTGGCAACTCTCCTCCACCCCCAGTAATTCCCATGGGAGCTCCCAGGAAGAAGGTGCCTATTTTGTGCCCACCAGGACTGGGGCAAGAGGAATCCCATCTCTGGTGGGTTTGTGAAAGCCATAGGCCAGAGCTGCATCCCCTTCCAGCCCCAGGGCTGCAAAGCAAGGATGAGGGGCCTGGAGTGGCTCGCCTGAACCCCTTCCTTTCACAGGGGTAGAGTCCCCTCCCTGTCCCTGCCTGGAGGTCCTGCCTCATGCGGAGACAAGGAAAGATGATTTTCCTGCCCAGCTCTGGTTTGATCAGGAGAAACGACTCTGCTGGAGAGAAGGATTTCTCCCCAGCCGAGGGAGGGAACATCAGAGATGGGATCACAGAATGATCCCCATGAGGCCTGAGACACCAGGAGGGAGCCTAGAAGAACTGGTCTTCTCCTGAGCTGGGCCAGGCTCCTGGGATGGAGGGAGCTCATGGCAACCCAGCAGCACTGCACAGAGACAGCTGTGCCCAGGAGCAGCTCCTCTGCCCAGCGCACTGGCCTTATTCTCGAAGCTTTAAGGATGCTGAGAATCAGTATTTCTGCCTGGGAAAAGGGGAGGTTTGTGGTTAGCCTGGCCTTGGGAGCAGCCAAACGCAACGTACGTAAACATCCAGTTGTACTTAGGGGTCCACTGAGAGTGATAAAATCTGTATTAGCTGGGACACCACCCCCTGACGGGGTGGCACCAAGAGACTCAGTGAGAAAATGGTGCGCTTGGGTAGAACGTTACTGTAATAGCTTTACAGTTTCAGAGGGTGCAGCCAAAACCCTGGCTCTTCAGGAAAGAGTTGCTTTAGAAACTGAAACCAGTACAACTTCCCCTGGGCTGCAAATCCCCCCACAACCCCGTTTTCAAAACAGTTCCTGAATACTTGGATACGGATGCTGCTGCTAAAAGAGAGGGCAAAACATGGGAACATCGAGCTGTTGCCTTGCAAATAAAGACCAAACAAAAAATCATCGCTGAAGGGGAGGGTAGTGCTCAAGTAGGAGAACTGGTAGTAGTATGGAGTGTGTTTCAACACGAGGCATAATCTCCTTCTCCTGTCCGTATCTACACTGACTCTTTCGCTGCCTTCAAGGGATGTACGGAATCGCTTCCATTGGGAACGGAATGGGTGGGAAGTCAACCAAGTACCTGTCTGGCCAAAGGGAAATGGCAAGATATCTGAACTATTGCAAAGCAAGGGAATTGGGCAGTGGCATAGGTCCCTGGCAGCAGCCCAGCCCAGCCCAGCCTGGGAGGGAAGGGGGGGAAGGAAGGAGAGTGGGGCTCAGGGCAGGGCCCACAGAATGCGGCCCATGGAACATGAGTGATGCAACGAACAGGAGGGCAGGCGGAGCGAACGGGCAGGAAAGGGCTCTCCTCCCATTGGCTCCACGGGCTGCCCATCCAGAGGGTGGAACGCCCCTTTCCCTCGGTTGCGGAGTGCCCGCGTCACCATGCCCCATGGCTCCAGCCGCCGAGCAGCCTCTCGCCCTCATTCCCTGTGTGCCCTGGGCAGAGGCGCCACAGCCATGCAGCTGTCTGTGTGGCGGAGCTCCGGAGAGAGAGCAAGGAGCAGTATTGCCAGTGGAATTAGAGACATGTTCCAATCAATATGGGATGCCCTGATGGGCTGGGGGTGGCTGTGGCAGGCTGGGCTTCCTCCTCGCGCTCCAGAGGGTTATTTTCTGGCACCTCCTGAGGCAGCTCGGTAGCCAAATTCAAGAGAGGGTGCCCGTACAATGGTGAGGGGTGAGAGCAGTGGCCGGGCCGGGTCTTCTGGGGAATCCAGGGCGGGTTCCAGGGTTGGTACCAGGGCCGGTAGGAGGCTGAGGACGAGTGCAGCAGTGGGGCAGCCTGGGCAAGGCATTCAGCGCTGGCCCGGAGGTGACAGGGCTCTCCGGGGGAAGGCTGGAGCTGCCACTGTCAGTGGGGAGCTGTGGTCGGCATCGTGTGGCGCTGCAGCTCCGCTTGGCGAGGGGTCAGAGCTGCTGCGGGGGTGGGGGGGACACTGGAACAACAGGCAGGTCCAGTGATGGGCTCCAGTCACCAATCCATGACCTTGGTCACAGCGCCATACCCTGCCCTTCCCAAGGGACTCCCTGGGAGCCTTCCCTTGATAGGACACTTGGAAACGAGCCTAAAACTGCTCCCTGTCCCCCTTCCCCCATTCCCCTCGTGCTTCCCAGGGCTGTCGTCGCTGTGTAACCGAAACGTCTCGCCGGCACTGGCGAGCCCATCCCGGAGAGGATGTGTGCCACTCCCCGACAGCCCTGAACCCTGCCAGGGATCCAGGGGCAGCCACAGCTTCTCTGGGCACCCTGTGCCAGGGCCTCCTCCCCCCGGCCCTTCACCCAGGAAGGATTTCTTCCAAACAGCTCAGCTAAATGTACCCTCTTTCAGCTTGAAGCCGTCGCCCCTTGGCCTGTCCCTGCACTCCCTGGGGACCAGTCCCTCTCCCACATCACTGTAGGACCCCAGAGTGGGGTAGAGGGGCAGAATCCCCCCTCCTCATCCTACAGGCCACAGTGTCTTTGATGCAGCCCAGGGCCCGGGTGGCCTTCTGGGGACTATTCTGTGACACCATTGCAGGAAGTGAGCAGCAAGGTGGTAAAAATGGGAGTATTTCACCTGCCCTGGGATGACAAGGAGTGGGAAATGAAAGAATAGCTCTTGGCCTGGCACATGCCAAAAGGCCACCAGTCGAGTGGTTCCTCAGAGGTGGTGTAGGAGATACGGTGTGCAGCACATCAGCTGCCGGTGTTACAGTAGGGACTGAATTCAAAAGTCATCTCAGGAAAAAGGAACTTGGATGTTCTTTGAGACCAGGAGCATTAACAACAGGGACAGAAGCAACAGGGAAGAATTTACAGGATTTGCACACAGTGCTGGAAAAATAACACCTGACCCCATATCCCCCCCAAAAAAACCCCCACCCAAACCTAAACCTAATTGAACTAAAATGCCAAGGCAGTTTCCTTCAAGGGTTGTTTCTGCTTTAGAGCTCGTTTTTACCAGTTTGTAAATTAATAGTGATAAATGGATCCAGTTTGAGCAATGGATGTGATTTAGGGGGTGTTGTTGCACCTCTTTGGTGTCATTTTCTGTTGCTCCCTGCCCATCCCATGCAGACACAGAAAGGTTCTGAATAAATGGCTTTTAATGGAAAAACAGAAGAAAACAGTCAACAATGGTACTAAATCCACAATCAACACCCTTCTTCCCTCCCTCCCTCCCTCCCTCCCTCCCTCCCTCCCTCCCTCCCTCCCTCCCTCCCTCCCTCCCTCCCTTCCTTCATTCCAACCTGTCATCTCCTACCAATCCCTTCAACAGAGCTAAGTGCAATGGCACTGCCTGGCAGGCTTTCCTCTTCCATTAGGACATCGATGTCCATATATATGTCTCAGCCTGTGACAGTGTCCACATCCATGGGGACAGGACCACCTGTCTGACAGTGCACAGGAATGTCCCCAAGGGCTTACCAGCACAGGACTGGCTGGACTGGCTGCAGTGCCCTGTGAGGGGGTGGTATTGGGGAAGGGATGCTGGCAGTCCTGCTGCTGACCCCTGATGGGCGTGGGGCAGGAACAGCTGTCGTTGTCCCTGGGTGGCCGTTGGTCTGAGCAGCCTGCTGGTCATCTGCAGCTGTGGGGTCCCCGAAGGACACTGCCTGATGGAGAAGCAGTGCCCTGGCTGATCTTGGAGGTGGCTGACAGTGCAGCACATCTGGTGCTGATCCACTGGAGGTTGCAGAGGTGGAGGTTGAAGCAGCTGCCCCACGGGCCGTTTTGGGGATCTGCAAGGACAGACCTGCTGCTGGCCAAGGCCGAGCCAATCAGTGACGGTGGTTGTGCCTCTATGAAAACATATTTAAATAGCAGAAAAACCTGTAGGCAGCTGCTTTTTACCAGCAGAGAAAGGAATGAGAACATGTGAGAAGCTCTGCAGCCCCCAAGGTCATGCAGAAGGAGGACGGGAGGTGCTCCATGTGCCAGAGGAGAGACCCCTCTGCAGCCTGTGGAAAAGACCGCGGTGAAGCAAGTTGTCCCCCAGCAGCCTATGGAGGATGAAGAGAAGCAAAGTTCCCCCCCGTAGGCTGTGGAGGATCCCACGCTGGAGTGGGTGGAGACATATGGAAGATGCTGTGACCCAGTGGGGAGCCCATCCTGGAGCAATGTCCTGTCAGCACCTGCAGCCCATGGAGAGGGAGGCTCACACCAGAGCAGGATTGCTGTGGGGACGTGTGACCCCGTGGGTGATGAGGCTGAAGCAGTCTGGGCCCAAGAGACTGACCCCATGGAAGGGACCCACACTGGGGCTGTTTTACTGATATAAAATGCCACGGCAGTTTCCTGAGAGGGATGTTTCTGCTTTACAGCTCGGTTTTACCAGATTATAAATTAATAGTGACAAATGGGTCCGATTTCAGCAATGGATGTGATTTGGGGGGTGCTCCTGCACCTCTCTGCTGTCATTTTCTGGTGCCCCCTGCACTCCCTGCTCATCACACGCAGACACAGAAAGGTTCTCAATAAATGACTTTTAATGGAAAAGCAGAACAAAAGTGTCAACAAAGGTACTAAATCCATAATCAAAAAGTTTCTTCCTTTCTTCCCACCCACCACCCTTCCCTCTCATGTTCCCCCATCCCTGCAACAGAGCTGAGTAAGATGGCAGTGCCTGGCAGGCTGTCCTATTCCATGGGGACATCGGTGTCCACAGAGATGTCACAGCCTGTGACACTGTCCACATCCATGGGGACTGGATGGTCTGGGTGCCTGCCAGTGCAGCTGCTCTGGTGTTGATCCACTTGGTATTGAAACCGTGGCGGTTGAATCAGCTGTCCCACAGGCCGTTTTGGAGATCTGCAGGGGGGAGAGGGAGATGCATCAGGCTGGGGGCTGGAGGGAGTCCCCCAGGCACCCGCCGAGCAGGCCCCAAGCGTGGACGTACCTCAGCTCTGTTGCAGGGCAGCGGGAGGGTGCAGGTAACGGCTGCTGCTGCTGCCCAGGCAGTTGGTGGCGGTTGGTGGGTCCTGAAAGAGAGACATGAACACGCGCTGGTGATCATATCCCCGGCTGGGACAGCAGCGTGCGCGAGGGCACTGAGAGGGAGGAGGGAGAGGTGGGATGGAGGAGGGGCTGTGGAGTTCCCCAGAGTGGCTCCCTGAGCAGACAGGAGTGGGGTCAGGCCTTACCTCCCAGGTAGTGGGTAGGGAAGACAAATGGCATCATGGTGGGGGCAGAGGGACCCCACGATGTGTGCCACAGAGGTGGCAGCGCCATGGTCGCTGGATGGTCAGTTGCCAACTAACGTCTGGATGCTTCTGTTTGAGTGTATCCTTGGTAGCAACAGGGGCCCTCCCAGAGTTCTTTGCTGTCCCCAGCATCTTTGCCAGCTCTCTATGGGGATGGAAAGGGTTAACAAGAAGGTCAAAGGAAGAGTTACCCTCCATGGCTCAATGTCCAAGTGGAAACCACTACAAAGTGCTGCCCCTCCAAGGTTCATCCTGCCACCCATCCTATTGAATATTTCCACCCGTGACATGCAGAGTGGGATCGAGTGCACCCTCAGCAAGGTGTGGGTGACACTGAGCTGTGCGGTGCACTTGACACGCTGGAGGGAAGGGATGCTGTCCAGAGGGACCTTGACACGCGTTGTGGTTGTGTGTGGCAGGGGTTTGGTGGTGGGGTGGGGGAGCTGCATGTGTGGCTTCTGCAAGGCGCAGCGAGAAGCTTTCCCCAGGCCTGGCAGAGCCAACACCAGCTGGCTCAAGGCCGGAGTCTCAGCATCACAGAATTACAAGACTGGAAAACACCAACAAAAGATCTTGATGTCCAACCCTTCCTGTCCTATGCTAAACCATATCCCTCAATTAACACATCTACCCTTTTTTTAAACACATCCAGGGATGGTGACTTAAATCCTGCCCTGGATGGCATGTTCCACATCCCCACAACTCTTTCAGTGATAAATTTTCTCCTAACATCTGATCAGACCCTGCCCTGGTGCAGCTTGAGGCCCTGTCCCCTTGTCCTATTTCCTGTCACCAGGACTCCTTGCTGACCAAGGCCGAGCCCATCAGCGATGGTCACAGATCCTCTGGGAATCACACTGAGGAGATGAAACCACCAGCAGCCGCTTGTTGATCCCAGAGAAGGGAGTGAGAAGATGTTAGAAACTGTGCAGGAACCAAGGCCAGGGAAGTGGGGAGGAGGCGCCCAAGGTGCCGGAGAGAAAGATGCCCCTGCAGCCCCTGCAGAAACCCATGGTGGAGTGGGTGTCCCCCCGCATCCCATGGAAAAGTCCCAGACCCCACCTGCAGCCCGTGGAGAGGCCCCACACTGGAGCAGGGGCAGACAGACAGGAGATTTTGTGACCCACGTTAGAACAAACCCCTGCCAGCACTTACAGCCTATGAAGAGAGACAGAGACACAGAGATTGTCGTGACGGAGGGACGACATGGATACGCTCAATATGAGCAATCAGCAGGCTTCGATTTATGATGGCCAACGGCTTTCTTTTATACTATCGTTAATACATATTAATTGCTACTAATGCATATTATAATTGTCACAACTTGATTGGTTCTTGGTTAAAGGTTACATCACTCATCTTGCGGTCTGGGAACGGTGTTTCTCATCCTCAGGAACAGCAGATCCTTGAAACATACATCTTGTTCCCACACCTTGTCACTGTGTAACATCGCTATCAAAAATACTGACCTTCCTCTCTGTCATTTGCGTCGGGATGGTGCAACGCCTACTCGTACTAGTAAGTTACACAGGAGACTGCTCGAACAATGGCTCCATAGAGCCATGGCCTTGCTTCTCACACAGCCACTCTTCCACAAGAAACGCTCGTTTAGGAAATAAGTTTTTGGTACCAAGATGGGTTTCGCTTCTTCCAAGAAAGTTTTTCTCTGTTGTCCCTTCGGAAGCATCTTAAAGAACTGGAGTAAATCTGGAGGGATGCCCCTGCCTAGGGATAGATTAAAATGGTATTGTAATGTGTGGTGTCCCCAGTATCACTTGGTCAGTGGTGAAAATGGCCAGAAAATGGGACCTTGAAATATCCTCCTCTATTTCAGGTGCTGTTGTTTTGTCACAGAAATGAGAAATGGGAAGAGAGCGCATATGCGGGCTTGCTCTTGGCATTGCAAAGTGATTTGGATATTAGACAGAGATATGGTTGATGGATTTGGAACACCAGAAGAGAACCTGCACTTGAAGTGAGGAAAAAAATAAAAGGAAAAGGTCTGTTTGTGTTGTGCTGCTCGTAAGCTCAGAAAGGAGGGAGTGTGTTGTGAGGATTCTAAGACGAAAACCGAGTGTGTTTGTTGTAGTGACTGCGAGATGAGAAACACTGAAGCATCAGAGTAAACTACTTTGGAAAAGAAGGATTACTGCAACTTCTAGTGTCTTTAGAGCTAGATTGGCTTTTTTTTTTTGTATATGGGGTATTTTACTCACATGAAAGCAGCAGATCTCAGTAGAAGAATATTCCTGTTTCTAAGAAAAGGATAAAGTAGGCAATAGAACGGTTGTGTTTGGCTTCAGACTGTTGATTGTTCCAGAAAGAGTGAATCTGAATACAGCTGTGTTCTTAGGCATGACTGCTGTTAAGTTCCACCCATACCAGCAACCAGGGCAATGAAAAGCCTGTCCTGGAACTTCCCGTCTGGTCTGACAATACCTGTGTGTGTGTATCTGCATGCTTGACTTTGTAGCTGTGAATAATCCTGCTGAGCTTAGGGCAACAGTTCATACCCATAAAATCATTTGCATGTAGAGCTCCAGCAGTGGGGCCAGAGTTGCAGACTGGGGAAGATGGAGCGCACAGAGAGAGATTTAATATCGAGGAGAAAATGAGCTCCTGCTGATGGGATTCAGTAGCTTTAGTCCATTAATAAATAGAGGATTGTGCAGGACATTTTTCCCCCTGCTACCTACTTTTTACCCACACTGGGAACTCACAGATGGGTTTTGTATATAGGAAAGGTTCTCTTGATTATCAGAGTTAGTAATCCTTTTTTTTTTCATATTACAATGAGGTGTTTTTTGGTAAATGACACCACTTTAGATTTAAATGTACAAAATTATGGACAAGTTGGTGTGTAAAAGTAATGAAAGGGAAAGCAGAATGGCAAAGGGCTCCAGAGATGCTGTTACCTGACAACTGACAAATTATTTGGCCCTGAAGTACTTTAAAGTGCTTTTAAATCCTGTGTTTCTGGACACTGGAGTTGGTGTAACTTTCATCCCCACCAGCCAATCCTGAGGCCCACATCCCCTAGTAGGACTTTGCTTAGGAGTGACCTTCCTTTCCTAACAGTAGGAATATATTTCCCAGTCAGTCTTTGATCTCTGTTCTGCATTGGTGCCTGCTGGGCTTGCAGTGAGGATCAGTCACTCTGCTGCCCAGCATGGCAGCCGTCCTGCTTGTCATAAACTGCAGTTGGGATTCTGGGAGGCAAATCTGTTCCTGGTTTCCTGGACTGGGACTTGAGACAGCACTTGTGTGTTTTGGTAGGAGAGTGTTTCCTGTGATCCAAAGCCCAGTCTTTCCCCTTGATTTACTAAGTGATGTTCCTGGACTTTGAGGTTAATTTCCCTGTGACAACCAGGAGTGTCTCAGTGCAGAAAGATCAGGCAAAGATTTAGGATGGGCCTTCTAGATAATGATGAAGATAACAAAAGCAGCTAAAGGACTTTGAGTGTTCCTAATCAATTTTACAATATATTTGTTTAATAGATGTGGAAGTAACATTTATTGAAGACTGCACACAGAACAGTGTGCAGTGAGAAGAGAACATCTGAGTGGAAGAATGCTGAAGTCAGTCATGAGGGAAGGCATGACTGAAGGCTTCAATTTCTTTCTTCATTTCCTAGGAAGAAGAAAAGACAAACCAGCAGTCAGCAGGAACAAGAGCTTCAGGACCCTGCTTATTTAGTCATCACAGGAATAAAGAATCTGTCCACACACGCAACTGTTAGCAATATTTAGCAAATACATGTGCTGCTGCCACCACCACCACGTCTTTCTTTACTTCCACAGATGTTAAAAACATGGATCTTTGGATCCTGTCAGCACAGACAAGAGAGACAGTGTGGATCTGTATCACGGGACCATGGCTCTGTATCCACAGTGGTTCCAACAGGTAGAAAGAGGAGACAGTTCCAGAAAAGCCCCAACTAAATGCTGGAAATGCTCCCTTCTGCACCCTGAATCATTACTTGTTAAAGACTTCTCTCTTCATACACAGAGTTTGCTCCTGACTGACTTGCAGCATCACTCTGAGTAGGAGGCTTGGGGTTTTTTGGTTAAAGCTGAAGTAGGAAACAAAGAAATCAAGTCTCTCTTAATTTAAGCATTACAAGTGAAGTCACAAAACCTCACAAGCCCCAGGCAACAGAAACACGTCCCTTCCCATGCTAAGCCACATCACTATGCTGCATGAGAGATGGGCCTATTTGTCAGGAATGGCATCCCTGAATCCAAAGCATCCTCAGGGCTGCACAGTCAGAACAGAACGTCCAGTCTAACTCTTTGTCAGATGTGGAAGACAAGGGCCGAAGACCAGGTCTTCCTCTTTTTCAAGGCAGGCTGAGAAGTAGAAGGAATTTGCTCTCTTCTCAGGCACAAGCAGCTCAAAGACAAATGGATTTAAGGACAATTAAACCATCAGAGGCAGAAATCTCCCCCTGTGTCAAAATAAAGATGCTCACGACAAAGGTTGTGGGGAAGGTTCCTGACAGACTGAGGTTAACTGCTTGGAGATGGCTGTGGGGGTGGACCCACTGTCTTCCAGATCAAGCTGTTCCCTGCAGAAACTGACAACGACTCTGCCAAGTACAACAAGGGTTTTGCAATACGGAGAAATGGCCTCAGAGTGAAATGGAAAAGTCTTCTAACACAGGCAACTAAGCAGTGAAGAGTAACGCCCTGCTAAGTGCCATGTCCAGAGCGCACACACACGCAGGCGGGACTCACGCACGCGTAACAGTGAGACAAAGTGCTGTAAGACACAGGAAAGAATCACCTGCACTAGTTGGGTTGTGTCGTAATCTTCCCCATGCCGGTAAATGCACCGAGCAAGAACACCATACAGTCTTTCCAAGTGAGAGACGGTGAAGTTCTTAGTTGCCACAGTGGCTAAAGTCAACAGTTGCTGAAGAGAAAATGGAAACAAGTTTAGAATAGCCCCTAAATCCATCATACAAACTGCTGCAACACGAAGAACCAACAGTACAAGCGGCTTGTCGGTGGGCTATTTTAAACAAGCCCTTTGAAATGAAGAATTAGGAAGAGAAGCCAGCCTCCTACATCTTAGTTCCCCCAAAGAACCAACAGCAGCCTACACCACGTGTGGCAACACCACAGTCGTAGTCCGTTACAGGTGGAATGTTTTCACAAATTGTTTCCACTGGCACCTTTCAACAATGAGCTTAATTTACAGCTGTCCATGTAGCAAGAATATGTCCCACTTCCATATTAACAACATTGAAATTCGACTTACTCTGAGCTCACTGCCAGCCACAATCCCTGGCCCTCTGTGAACTCCCGCTGCGTTACCGACACGAGAACAGCTCGCACCAGTCACAGGGTGTACCAAGGCACCTGGAACGGCACAAATTGCTTCAGTCGGGATTTCTGCTTCTCTGGGTGGGCTACAGGGTCAGTGAATTATCCTGGAATACAGTCTCTCTGCAGGGCCAGAGACAGAACTGTTACCAGTTATTTCTTCACTGAGAAGCACTTGACTTTTACTTTCTCTCTGGCCAAAGTCACTGCTCCATCAACAGAAGGCACTCGGGCATACAAGAAAAGCACTAGAGAGAAAGGCAGGGTACAGCCAGGGGGGAAATACACTGGCGTTGCCGTGACAGTCTGGCAGGCTAACACTCACTCCCAAGTCATGTAGCTTAGGAAACACACCTTGCACTGCGAACAGGAGCATGTAAGCCTTCTGTTCAACAGGTGACGCTGGGGCCACACTGCCTGAAGTACAGCTTTTTAACTCACGCTGCTCATTACTGGGAAGATACTCGTACAATAAAAGGAAGTCAAAGGCTGGTTTCCCTTTAGGTACCACTTGAAAAACAACCTGCAGGAGCAAAACACCAGCATCTGCAGAAAGACACGACTTGGGCTTTCAGTAACTACAGGGGCAGCATCCTTACACAAGAAACACTGTGTGCCGACTGCAGAGAGGTGTTACAGGAAGAATGGAACCAAAGAAGGCTCATCAATAGTGTAATCCAAAAGCAGCTTAAATGAGCTGCTTGACCTTTCACTTAGCATTTGAATTTGAGTCTTCAGAACCTTGTGCTCGTTGGCACCCCAGCATTTCACTCTTTCTCAAGCCTGAATGTTCAGGAAGCACCACACTCTCCTTCTCAGAAGCAGATGTTGCCCACCAGAACTTTCTCGCTTTCATTTTCTGTCCCAGATTTAGTTTCATGACCATTTTCATGTTGTTCCACCACATCAGAAACTCTCATTCAATCCATGTTACCCCCAGACAAGCCTGTGAAAAGTTACTGATAGAAAAATACCACAAAGCAAAAACTCTACAGCTACTAACTTACAGGTACCCACGTTTTGTATGTAGAATATCCTCACCTGCACTGCTTACGGACTCAGGACGTGCAGGAGCTTGATTTAGAAGTAGGTCTTCAAAAAACCTTCTTCTTTCTCCCTCATCAGGACACTGGACATTGAAAACTTCATCTCGATAAACAAACAGCTCTTTTATCTATAGCCCAAAGAGAAAAGGTATTTCAGATACAAGACGACACACGCTCAGACTCTATTCCCAGAAGATGAGTACCTGTCTAAATTCTAGATTGTCACCTGAGTAAGACACAGTGTGAGGAGTTGTCTTCCTGCCCTTTCCAAGCATCTGATGATAATCACCTCTAGGTAAGGTGACCCCGCTTTTGGGACAAAATATGTCTAGGATGCTCAGCATGTACTCTTGCTGAATTTTGTGAAGGAATACGACTACAGATCGATTTATAAGTGACTAAACAGGACTTGGAATTCAGCTATCAACTCTGTAAAGCTTTCACTTCTATGAAAAATGCTTATTCAAGAATTGAAATAAAAAGTTACAGTCCATTGTTACAGCGTGACCACTGTACTTTCTCAGTAAAAAATATCCCTTTTCAATAAAAATGTTTTCAGTTTAAATAGGTTTCCCAGTGCCATTGCCAGCACTACATATTCTTCACTAATGTTCAGACCTAACCACCTTGAACTCACATGAGTTCTTGTCTGAAGAAAATGGACAGATCTGTCGTATAAGCAGGAGTGTGTGAGAAGGGGGGAAAAGTTGGGTCAAAGTCAATCCCTTTACTCAGAAAACACTTGAGACAAATGCTTTTGGCATTGCTTTGTCTAAGCAGATTTGAGGAGACCTGGGCAGGGTGCCCGAGTAATAACAGGAGGCATTTGTTTCAGTACCCCAATGCTTCAAGGAGCTCCAGATGAACAGGACATTGAATCAAAAGAGAAGGAAAGTATTGATGGCAATACCTCTTTTGGGAGATCTGTGTAACTCACATCCGATGTTGCAAGCAGCAGAACTGGGGCAAATGATGGGATGTCCTGCAGTAGTCTTATAAAGGTTGCTTTCAGTGGCTCTCCAGCAGCTTTCCACCACGAGTTGATAAGTGGAATATAAATGATACTTGGTGTCTTTATTTGAGCTTCTTGCATCACCTGGTAAAATGAAAGCCTGGATAAGAAGACTGAGCCATTTGGAACAGGCTCCTAAGTAACCAGGGACCAGTCAAACGCTCTTACCAAAGAGGAGTACACGAAAGCCAAAACACAAAACCAAACCACCCCCAGAACAACTCTCCAACCCAAAGATAGAATTCTCACTTTGACTCAAAGATAGACATTGTTACACAGACAGGAACAGAGCTGGTGTAAGGAACCTCACAATGTACATGACGTATGTGGAGGTGTGCCTGAAAAGACAAGACTAACCCTGTCTTCTTCAAGACAGCTCAGTTTGGGTAAATGGTTACATGATGGAGACTAGACCATTTTCAGTTTGGAGCAGGAACACATCTGAGTCAGTCGAGTCTGGAGCAGTCTGAACAGGCAAAGACCAACGTGAAAAGATGAGGGCTGATGCTGTAAATAAGCCTGGTTCACAATTCAAGATCTCAAGTCCCTTTGCAAACAGGTGACCAGTCTCCATCCTGCCTGAACAGCTAACTCACGCGCAGCCTCTCATGACCAGCGAGCCCGGCAGACCAGACTACATGCTTTGGATGGCCACAAGCCACTGCCTGCAGATGGTACCTCGATGACAGAAGTGTTCCATGAATCTTAATGCTTTTACTGCATATACTACAGCAGTGGAAGCTGGTGTGTAGATAGGGATATATATAAAAATATACACACACACTTATACACAGACACACATCTAAATCAGAACCACTGCAATTCCACAAACGGCCCCAATCGGTATCATTCCATCCAGAAGAAAAGTGGATTTTCGGGCAGAAGTAAACCAAACAGCATGCCCAAACCAGGCCACCTCCATTAACAATGAATGTCACTTCCTTTACTAGTTTAGAGACAGTTTGTGAACCCCATGAGCATAAAAAGAGGAGATACCTGTGCACACGTTTGTTCCCGTGATCTGTTGCCAACAAACAAATCAGGCACGTCCAGCGTATAAACAGGAAACTTTTCCAGGGCATGTATTACTGCAGGTGCCAAATGAGAAGTTTGCCCATTCCCTGGCTCTCCAACCAGTAAGAACCGTGGCCTCACACACATTGGCTGGTAACGAGCAGTTCTAGAACAAGGAGGAGGAAAGAACTTTCAGAGTGAAGTGATGAATAGACACACAGCTGTCAAAGGCTTTTCCCTAACCTCCTTTGTTGGTAAAGACTCTCTCTGTTCCAGCAAATAAGAAGCTGCTCTGTGATCAGAAAGACTTTCAAAACCCATTTTCTTACCAACGCATCCCATAGTTCCCCTACGAAATCCCACCAATCCTGCTATTTGCTCTTGAATCACACAGGGGGACTGTCCAGCTCAAATACACACACACCAGCTGGTCAGTAACCTGATATGGGGCAGAACAACTCTCACTCAGGACACACCTCTCTGGATCTCTTCACCACCCGTCCACCCCAATTTTCAGCACATCTGAAGTGTAAGTAGCTAGGAGACCTCTGTATCTCTCACGTTTAGCTGAAATAACTGACCCAACAGTAGCGACAACAGTAAAACTTTTCAGCTGTTAGCTTATACAAGCTGCACATTAAAATGTCTGAAGATCAGCATAAACAGTTACCCTCTAAGATGGAGGAACTGCCACTCTTCTCTTCGGGGTCTTTTATGCGGTGGCATTTCTTCAAAGGTTGATGGTGATCCTGGTAGGATATTTTCCAGAGATTAGCATAATAGCTGTTAACAAACCTCCATTTGTCTGGGGTGGAGCAAATTTATCACTTTACAGACTCTCACCAATGGACAGACTAAACCGGCTCAGGCCTGAGGCTGTCATAGGCAGGACCTCACATCTGCTGGGCAAGCCGAGCCCCAGCGTATATAGTGCTAAACCATTCTGATCTCGTGTACAAGTGTGCACTGCAATCCACAGCCAGTCAGGCTAAAACCCTAGGGTTAAAAATCATGGTAGCTAAAGCATTATTTAGCTTAAACCACTTATACGTGACTTGTGGTCCTGACGTTCTTCAGACAGGCATTAGAAGCCTTCCCTTCTGCCCCTAATTAAATGTTTTGAAGAGCTACCTTGTACATTCAATCTTAGATCCATATTTACACCTGAGAAATAGGATGTTAGCTACTGCCACAAACAGGATGCTGAAGTAGAGAAGGCTGTTGTCGACTGCATATTGCAAGTCATCCACAGCTCCCATCCCACACTTCAGTTTGGAATCCGGAACACAAACTGTGTGTGGTATTCCTGCAATGAAGGTGTGCCCCTGCCTGTTACACAGTGCTGCTGCCATTCCGCTGGAGAGGCTGGTGGATGGTGATGGCACAAATGAGCAGCTTTTGCTTTGGCAGAATGTTAAAGAAGTGAATGCTACTGTTGTACCTTGTTGGTGGTCCTCCTGTAGCGCAGACTCTGCGTGGGGAAATACTCTCTGCAAGGCCTGTAAAATCCTTGCGAGGGAGTTTTCAAGCAGTGGTTTGGCAATAGGACATAGCGCTCGCCCAGGGGAAGCCAAAGCCCTCTGTGAAGTTGGAGTAATCTTCTGCATAGCCATAAGAAAATCCTCTGCTGTTACTTCAAGAGAATCTGAGAAAATGATAAATAAATCAAGAGATCTGAGGATAATGGCGGCGCAAAGCACAGAGGGCAGCTTCAGTACGTAAGGCTTGACTATCAGCACCGCAATACCCTAAGAAACAAGACAAAAGCCAAATGTGACATCAGTCTCAGGCAGCACACCAGTCAAAGCCCAGGTTTCTGAAGTGCAGTGCTGAAAGACTTTGCACGCAGCCAACAATTCACAGGTTAACAGAGCACTTCAAGAGGCACCGCGCTGCAGAGAAATTTTGCTACGCAGCTCGCAGCCTGGTCTCCCACACTTAGGAAGCAGTCTCCTCATCAGAACTTTGCTCCTGAGGAAGATGCCCCAAACCCATTCAATGTTCTCAGAGACACAAAAAGAATATTCATGAAAAGAAAAGAATCTCTTCACTTCTCCCACGCCGTGCCAGGTGCCTCACTGCCACGCTGTGCAGCAAGGTGCAAGAGCCTGGGGACTGCCTGGTAGAAGCTCAGATTCCTTCAGACTCAGCCACACGCAGAAGCTCACTTTGTTTTCAAACTTACCAAAAGGTAAGTTGGTCCATCACAAAACCTAACACTGGTTGGCTCAACAACCACCACATCCTTTCCTGTCCTTAAGCATCCTCTTGCCTCATTCTGTCCCATCCAGAAATCTCCTACAAGGATCGCTGGGCCGACTGCCCTCATCACAACCATCATTCTCACTAAACCTTCACATTTCCCCCCTCTCTCCAAGCATAAAGTCAATATGGTCTTCTACATTTTTACCAAATAACCTCACTGCTCATTTAATTGCCCACTGAGCACCGGGGTGACAGCTCCTAATTACAGGCCTGGGCAGCAGATGCGTCCAATCACCAGCTAAACACAGAAAGGAACACCACTCTCTTCTCCCCTGCTGATCTTCACACTCTGCAGGAGCTTTCCAAACACATCTGGCAACCTGCCTTACTTCCTGAGAAGTCTCTCCCTGCTGCTCACAAGCAGGAAAACTGGCACGTTCCTGTTGTAGTGAGATTGCTCTTCCTCCTTCTGAAGAATGACTTCTCTTTGTATTATCACCTGTGCACAGCCATCTGCTGCCTTTTATCTTGGAAGCCTTTTGGAGAAGCACGATGAGTGTTTTCCTCTCTCAATACCTGTTCTGAGCTCACTACAGTACAGCCCTGAAGTACAGCCCTGACTACAGCTTGTAATGCCAATAGCAAGACGGATCATTGTTTTAAAGAGATTAAAAATACCCCACAGTTCAGCTTGTGTCAAGTGATTAGGACAAGGCTTTTGGCTGGAGCATCGGAAAGAAAACTTAAACCAGAACTAACCTACAGTCCCACCCTGCTCATCAGGTCTTTCTTTGTCAGCTCTTGGCACTTCTTTCTTTCCCTTGGAGGTCCTCTTGACGTTCTCCTAAATAAGAAAAAAACAACCCCCAAACCAGAAAGATCAGTCACAGGCATGCAGAAAACCTGACGCACGTATTTTATCGGGTGCCCCTGTAGTAACATCATCACCGTGCTCCATACAGACAAACGAGTGAAGTAAGGTACAGGAGGAGAGAATAGGTACATCACTCTGGCACCCAGGAGCAGTCACAAGAATTCCTGCTCTAAAATAGGGCTTTGTACATGTGACACTTAAATACAAAGCCCAGTCTATCAATTAATCACAGATCAATAATCCAAGAACCCAGGCAAAACCTAGGAAAAACAATTTCTAGCAGATAAAAAATGCATCTGGGCACTTGAGGGACGATGTACTCGCTGATCCTTAGGGGTCTCTTCCACCTCAGGATCTTCTATCATTCTATGAAACTACCTGCAATTCTGCTTTCATTAAAAAACAGAAAGATAACTCAGATCAAAAGAAAAACCTGTGAAAGCAGCCTATGAGGATGTTTCAAAAACAAAGTGCCCCTCCATTCAAAAGGACAGGAGAACCTAAATTCATAGAGCAAAACTAAGATTTGAAGTGAAAACCCAAGCCCTGAAACAGCTGCATGCAAAGAGCATGCATTCAAAACTCACAAGGCAGTTCAGAAAGCGTAGTAGAAGACATGGATTTCAGCATAACACTGCTATTTCCTATCTCTTGAAGAAGAGTCTTCCACCACCCACCCTTAAGACTCTCTCTGTAGCCCAACTGTAAGAGGAAGATGTTACATTCCAATTCGGGAGCCAAACCTCATGTTCTTTTAGAGTAGAGCGGGTTTTGGAACCGCTAAATTAAAATCACAACTAATTCATTTCCCTATCTGGACTACACCAGTTATACAAAAATAACAGAACAGATTAGCAGCTCCCAGGCTGTGGAATACCCCAGGGTCTTCTCTCATTTGTCCTCTGCGCCTCTTCCCCATGTCGTCCACTTTCTGCCAAACTGCTTCTGCAGTACTAAGACAAAAAGTTGATGTAAGAGCAAGGACAGGCAAATAGAAACCAAAACATTGAAAACAGTACACAAAATCAACATCTGAACATAGCATACACAAGCCAAGAGTCACTGGCAGAATGAAAGACAGGCAGAAACACTAAGACTACTCTGGCTGCATCCAACTTTCCTCAGTATCTCAACTCAACTGAGCATTATAAAAATATTCTTAAGTATGGAAGAAAAGTTAACTCGAAATGAAGGCACTTCCAATGCTAAGAAAACTCATTTAGAGGGCAATTTACATCTACCAAAAGTCACAAGGTGAAGTGGTCCTTTTGATTCACGAGGCAACACAGAAACCCACCCAGCACATACACAGAAGACCCTCTCAGATGAGGATCTTTCCACAACTGGCAATCCACAAGGAAGATGCCAGGGGCCAGTGTGAACACTGTCTGTACCCAAATTCTCTAGACATGAAGCATCTTTCCAAAAATGTCCTCCTTAAACAGCCACCAGCACCTATTCCCAAAAAACTCCTTTTAAACACAGAATCACAGAGTTGTAAGGGGTTGGAAGGCACCTCCAGAGATCATCGTGTCCAACCCGCCCCTGCTAAAGCAGCCTACCTAGGACAGCTCGCACAGGTCGGTGTCCAGACAGGTCTGGAGTATCTCCAGAGGAGGAGAGATCCCCCTCGCAGGGGATATGCTCCAGGCCCTTAGTCGGTGTAGCTGTGAAGAATAAAAGGCCAGCCCTCAACCAACTCAGGGTATAACACTGAGTGATTACAGGACCTACTGGAGGACACCCTACCTGCTCAGCAGTTACACAATGCTAATGAGCACCTCCAGGTCCAATCCCAATCAGGCTCTATTATGACATGTACCTGCATGTCACACTGACCTTCGTGACTTACCACAGAAGCAGAGAATGATGGGAGTTGGAAGGGCCTGTTTTTTCACTCTTACTCCAAAGGATACAGTTTTAGTAGATAAATGCTAAATTCAGAAATGGGTTATCATTTAAGCCCACTCCCACATTTTGAGGATTTGAACATACTATTGCTGTTAACCATAGGGGGGAAAAAGTGTTGCAGCAAGGAGGGATGCAAGCGAGCTGGGGTTTTGCTGTGATCTTATTTGAGATCTGCAGGCGCTGTTTGTTTCCAATAAATTGTGCTTCCACTTCCATGTCCTTCCCCCTCTTTGCAAAAATAAGGTGTTACATTCTTCTGCTAAAAGCATGAAGATTTCCATCTTCTTTCTTTTCAGGCCTTCGAGTACCTGAAGGGAACATACAAACAGAAGGGGAATCAACTTTTTAAAAGGGTAGACAATGGCAAGACAAGGGGGAATAGATTAAATCTACAGGAAGGAAGGTTTAGATTAGGTATCAGAGGGAAGTTTTTTACAGAGAGAGTGGTGAGGTGCTGGAACAGGCTGCCCAGAGAGGTGGTGGATGCCCGGTACCTGGAGATGTTCAAGGCCAGGTTGGATGCGGCCTTGGGCAACCTTGTGTAGATCCAGGCCTGAAGGTTGGTGGCCCTGCCTGAGGCAGGGGGGTTGCAGCTCTATGATCCTTTGGGTCCTTTCCAACCCATGCCGTTTGCGATTCATCAGATGTATTAAGTGTCAAGTCAGGGGTCATAATATCACCCCTGTCAGCCGGCTGCACTCAAGAACTCTGCAAGAGACAAATCACAGTGATTTGAATGTTCACCACGCAGTGAGGTTATGCATACTGGTTTTGTGAGGCTTTGGAAAAGAACCTGAGCAATCAACTGAAGCACTTATCTATCCAAAAGCAGGGAAGAGTGTCTGTTATTTTCAGTTAAAACAGCAGGTTTAATTAAAAACAAACCCAAGGCTACTACTTTGCCCTGGTTTTCACTAACCACCTTACTCTTTGCACGTTTGCTGCCTCCCCTTCACCGCCTGTCCTGGAGCCAAAGGAAGGTCACTTTATCAGTAGCTGCACCCTCCTGCGGATGCCCTGTCTGCTTACCCTCCGCACCGCAGGTGTAAGCATACCCAAGCATTCGACCCAGATGGTCTCAGTAGGACCCTTCTCATGCCACATACCTGACAGAAAATGATCGAGCAACTCTCCCTGCCTCAAGCTCTTCTAAAACTCATCCTGGTGCATAGCAAACCAGCACACAGCACCAGAGTTTAAAGCAAGAGGAAAAGGTACATGTGCTGTAAATGTCCGTATGGACAAGATGAACTGAGGAACTCAGTTACTTACCAGTCACACCTTTTCCCTCTTCCAGTGATTGTCTAGATACACACCTACCTAAGGGGTGACTCCTAGGGATTCTCCAGTCCCAAAATGAATGGGAGTTCAGATACCTATGCAAACGAACACTGCAGACCTGCCCTGTCACATTACTCTCTGGTACACAGAGTTCTACTGCTTCCTTTGATTTACCTTTTCAAGAATCACACAGTAAATTCCAGAAACTTGTCATTACCTCCCAACTGATTTTAAGGTTGATTCCTTCTTCTTAAAAAATCTTCATTCTAATAGATCTGTGCATATATATGCTCCCACGGAAAGACAGCTTCAAAGACAGATGCACAAGACAGCTGGATGGACCATGACCTTGCCCAGACACGTGGCTCTCTCGGAGGAAGAACCCCGTTGAGAGGCACCTTCATGGCTGGCAACAGAAAGGGGGTCAGCTCATGTGTAGCTCGGCTTTGTTCTTTCCTTCCAAGCAAGAACCAAAAAGCCACAGAGCAGGAGAAATGACCCTGGCTCTGGAACATTCCCAGCTACGGACATTCCCAGCTACACTGAGTCCTCTGGCAATTGCCACCCATGGGCCAGAAGCCCTCTCAGCCCTCCCGGACCCGGCTCTTGCTCACCTGGCACTCATTCTCCATGGACCACAAGTGCACCAGACCTACTGACTGCCCAGAAAGGAGTCACACTGTGCCACAAGGGACACTGCCCAGCCTGCAGCAGACATATTAGACTCTGGCGGGGAGAACTTTGTTCATGCAGCTCCTCAAGTGTCACGGTACCTTTGTGTCAATGTTTTCTGCCTCCAGGCTGTGAACAACTTCAGCAACGGAACCAGCTACACCAAAAGGCTACAGAAAAATGCAGAAGCATCTGCAGCAGCTTGTTTTAGTCACCCTAAAAAAATTCTAGTTTTCTGCTTGTAGCTGAGAATATGATTTTGATGTTAAAGGAGTTACCACATCTCTGAGAATATAAAGCACGTTCAGGCCATTAGCAATAGGTAACTAGGACGGTGTGTGCCTTGATCTCTGTGGGAAGCTTTATGGGCTCTGTATTAAAACAGTGGGTACTGGCTATGGACCTGGACTCAAAAAACCATGATAAGGACTTTCAGGAAAGAACATAAATACGCTGAGCATTACCCTCCCTTCTTTATATTCAAAGGAATCAATAAAGTTAACCAATGATTTCTGTAGAATAAGGATATAGGTGAGACAACTGAAAGCCAATCTGCACTTCAAGAAACAAAGCCTGAGCCACACAGTAAACCCCTACACCGCTGTCAATTTGGTCCCATTATCTCCCCCCACAAATGACCTTCATCACCTGAGGAGGAAGTTGTGGTCCCATAAATACAGCCAGCTCACTAGTAGCCACCCGTTGACCAAGGAAGGAACAGGGATCAGATGGTGCTGGGAACTAAGGAGCACGTTCACCAGGTCTCCAATCACAGCTCTGATCTTGGTTTGGAGTTTTCCCTTCAGCCAACTCTTGGATTAAACCCCATCCTACAATTCTCTGGGAACAGGTGACATGGCACAAAGACACAGGTGGAGACTTCACCAGGACTACTGACCAGACACCAGGCAAGGGTCTTCCTACAGCGACTGTCCTCTTCACAGCAGGAACTCATCCTCCCACCATCGATGGCTCCTCTCAGGTTCTCACACAGCCAGAGGCAGAGAGCAGACAACCAGCAGCAGCTGAAGGCCAAGCACTGAAAGGGAATAAATGACACCAAGAATGTCAGGTTTCACAGCACTGAATCACCCCAACAGCAACCTGCTCCTAGGACAAAAGGAAAACACTTGGCAAGAAGGGAGATGTGAAGACTGGAAAGGAAATACATTCTAAACACATCTGGTATTTTTTCTTCCCTGATCGAATACAGTACCTGAGCTCACTGACTGGGAGCTGTTTGGATATCAGAGAAGTGAACTGAGGCATCGTTCATTTTATAGCAAAGTTCATTAGTGCCTGTTGTAGTTTTGCATGGCTGGGTTCTGGTGGAGAAGGGGGGCTGCAAGGGGGGCTGCTGCAAGAAGCAGCCAGAAGCTCTCTGCAGGCTCCATGGAGCAAACTCCACCCGGCTCAAGGCTGGAGTCACTGCTGACCAAGGCTGAGCCCATCAGTGATGGTCAGGGTTCCTCTGGGAATCACACTTAGGAGGGAAAAACCCACAAGCAGCTTCTTTGTGACCCCAGAAAAAGGGAGTGAGAAGATGTAAGAAACTGTGCAGACACCAAAGCTAGAGAAGGGGGGGGAAGTGCCCCAGGTGCTGGAGAGAATGATGCTGTAAGGCTGAGCTACACACACAGGTTTCAATAGTGCCCAGGCAGAGCAGGTGGCCTACGGGGAGTTGTAATACACAACTCAGTCTTGGGCTGCTTTTAAGCTTTTTCTCTGCGGAGACACCTCATGGGGAGCTGTGTAGATGGCTCCGACCTGAGTTGTGTGTAAACAGACTGAAGCGGGCACTTCACACAACCTGAAAACCTGCATGGAGCCTGGCTAAGCCTTGGCTTCCTTCCACAAACGTATGTCCTGAGTCCCAATCAAACCACTACTCAAACTGTTTGACAAGCCCTAAGGGTCCCCATTTGTTTTCAATGGGCCAAGCCAATGGGAATATGCAAGAGATAGGGCCGAAGATGTCAGGCCCAGCCCTGCATCCTGTCACACACATCAGCAAAATGAACCCAATAAAAGCCCTGGCATTCGAGCTCCTATTGGGAGCCGTTCCTCCAACCTTAGGAGGAGACCCTTCCCCCTTAGCCGGGCGGCTGGCTGAGGTAACGTATTGGGAACCCTTACCTGAGAGACGGGTGGGCTGACTAAGTGACTATTGGACTAAGTGACTATTGGATATGTTTTAAGTGTGTCGTTCTGAGTGACTAACGTATGGGTAATATTTTGTGTGCCTGTGAGCTGCGGATCATCCTATTGTGTGTCGTGTTGGCAGCAGAGTATTTTGTGGATCTTTGTGATTGTATAAGACTATTTTGTGAATTGCCTACGGGGAGTGTAACCGTGGGGTTTGTGACTCTGCTGCGGATCATCTTATTGTGTGTTGTGTTGGCAGCAGAGTATTTTGTGGATCTTTGTGACTGTAATCAGTGTGGTCATACTTCCAAACTGCAATAGTGAATTCCCCATTGTATCCAACAATAACCTGCAAGTGTCGTACTGAATTTCCATTCTGGTTTTTAAAATAAATTACTATTAATTCTATTTTAAAAACTTGTGGTCCAGTGTCTTTCAGTCACAGATGCCCCTGCAGCCCCTGCAGAAAACCATGTGTCCCCCCACAGACCAGGGAAAAGGCCCCGACCCCACCTGCAGCCTGTGGAGAGGCCCCACGCTGGCACAGGGGTAGACAGACAGGAGCTGCTGTGACCCACGCTGCAGCCAGCCCCTGCCAGCACTTGCAGCCCACAGAGAGAGACAGAGACACAGAGATGAGCGAGGGACAGAGAGATCCACGCTGGAGCAGGTTTGCTGAGCGGGGGGGCTTGTGACCCTGTGGAGGACAGGATGGAGTAGTCTGGGCCTGATAAATATTCTGTGATTTTATGACTGCACCCCATAGCAGTGACCCACGCTGGGGCAGCTGGGGAAGAGCTGGAGTCCACAACATTTCCCAGCTCCTTGTGCCCAGCTCTCCCAGGTCACCGCACAGAAACAAGGCTCCTTCCTGCTTTTCAAGCCCGTCCTGCTTGTCACAGCAGCTCAGTGGGTACCCAGTGCCAAGACACAAATTCCCAGTGTGCTCAGGAAAGAGCTGGGGGCCTTTGGCCATCAGGATCCGCTTGCTGGTGGTCCTTGCGAGTCTCCCCAGCCAGTCACCGCTCCCTCTCCCTCACACAGGTCTGGAGAAGGCTCCAGGCAGCTGCTTCTTCCATCACCTGAGGGAGCGGACAAGCAAAAACCTGCCTCCACCGGGCAGCTCCACCTTTGGCCACGGCACCACACAAGTTCTGTCATCACCGGAAAGGTACTGGGGGGAAAGCAAAGAGAGAACAGAAACAGCAGGAAACAGGGGGGATTTGGCAGGGAAAAAAATGAACATGAAACAGCAATTCGAAAGAAAAAGAAAAGATCAGGAAGCATCAGGCAAAGAAATATGAAAACAAATCCAAAACCAAACAAGACAAGAGAAGTAGGAGGGAGCGGGCAGGGGAGGAAGTGAAAAATGAACCACACAAAACCAGAAATGAGAAGGAAACTCCTGGGAAGGGGGTTGGATGGGGAAGTAAAAAAATAGGAATAAACAGAAGGAATGAAGTAAAAAGTAAAAAGCAAAAGAAAGCGGGTGGGTGGAAAGCAAGAGTAAGAAGGACAGGTGTGAGCAGGGAGCTGCAAGCAGAAAATAAAGGAGATGAAGAGGTGGCAAAAAGGAAAAAAAATTGGAGGTGGAAGCGGTGGGAGGGAAACCCAAAGAAACAGCAGATGGCAACAGCAGGCTGGAAGAAAACTAAAAGGGTTTAAAGAAGCACAGGGCAGGAAGCAATAAAAGAGGCAGGTAGAAGGGGCAAGCTGGAATCTAAAAACCAGCAGATTAAAAAAAAAAACCAACTGAAAATTGGAAAAACAAAACCTGAGGAGACAGCAGAAGGCATCGATGACATGCGGGTGGCGTGTACCACTGGCCCCAAATATGTGTTGCTGTCTACTTGCCTGATGCTTTATGGTTTTATATATATATTTACATTATTCTTTAAATGCATACATAGCCATATTTTTAGATTTATGTTATTGTCAGGTAGGCACTGTATAGGTAGCAGGGCCTGTATTGCCCTGGACAGTGTGCACTGTCCTGTCTGCACTGTGCTGTGTCACACCGTGTTCATATCTCAATCCTATTGCTCAGTGTATTTTGTGTTGCTCCCAGGGGACTTTCTGTTGTAGTTTCCATCATTCTGTTGCCTGTATTTTTTAGTGCTCTGTACAGTCTCTTGTGGGCACTGTGTGGTGTGATGTGTCTGACACGTGTGGTACTGCAGTGGGGGTGTTTTGTTGTTTCCTTTCACTGTCGGGGAAAAAAAATCCCAAACCAAACCAGTCCTAAAACCCCAAGGAAAGACAAGGAGAAAGGGGCAGGGAGGGAGAAGAGGAAAAAAAGAAATAACCCAAGAAAAAGGGAAGAAGGAAGAGCCAGAGGAAGGGGCTGGAAGGCGGTGCTGGAAGGAAGAAAAAATCAGAAGAGAATCAGAAAGAGCAAGAGGAAGAGGTGGGTGGGTGGAGGGTGTAAAGAGAAAAAGACAAAAGGAACGATCAGGAGAGGAGGTGGATGTGGGGGGTCGGTTGCTTATGGGTGGGTCAAACGGCTTTGTGGGGGCCCCTCGAGCAGCTCTGGGTGGCCAGGCCTCTTTGGTTGCACAGCAAGGAGAAGCTCTGTGTCGGGGAGCCTTGGGAGCCCCTCCAGCAGTCTGCCCGAGGACCTGGAGAGACCCCAGAGTTCCCCAACAGCTCCGGCCATCTGCTCAAGGGGCTCCCAAATAGCCACAGGGATGGGATTTTTGGGATCCTGGTGAGGGACACCGGTACATCGTGACATTTTTGGCCATCTGAGCAGTCCCTGCACTGTTTAAAGGCTGGAGTGACAAGGGCTTTGGTCTGATCTTCAGGCCCCTCGCCAGGACCTTTCCTTCCCCTCACAGCTCCCAAGAGCTGCTGGTGGGGGCTGAGGGCACCACCAAGCCCCTTCCCTGCCCAGGAGGGGCTGGGAGGCAGATGGGGTGGGGCTGAAGCAGAGCTGCCCACCGGCCAGCGCTCCTGTCTCTCAGGCTCAGCCAACCTGTGCCCACCGCCTGGCCAGCAGCAGCACCCCTTCCCTGCAGCCCAGGCACTCTTAGTGGGGGGGCACCCCAGGGCCCCCAGGCACCACCAGCAGCTACGGCAGCCCGCTCTGCTCTGGCATATATACACACATATACACACAGTGTGAGAGTACTGGAAGGTATATGCCAGGCCCTGTGCACACTGTACACATCACCTTGTCTGTGTTGTGGGGCTTTAGTGTATTTCCCATTGGGTGTAGCCTTGCCCTGTCTGTATGTTACGGGGTGGGACTGCACTGTAAGTCCCGTGCTGTCCTCTTGCTCTCTGCAGTGCACTTTGTGTTGTATTCCAGGCGCTGCACTGCACTGGATGGTGTTGCACTGTAGACTGTACAGCGCGGGTACGTCCGGAAGCGCACTGTGCACTGCACGCTGGGTGCTCTCCTGCACGCTGCAGGGCTGCCTGTCACACAGCTTGTACCTTTTTGATCCCAATGTTGGAAAGAGCAGGTTGGAATCCAAACAGAAAGACTAAAAAAGCACGGGGCTGGAAGAAATCAGAGAGGCAGGTGGAAGAGACAGACAAAGAAGAGGTTGAGGAGGAGGAAGAAGAGGACGGGGAGAACCAGGATTCCAGAAATGAATACAGAGAATGACATGTGGAGGAGTAGGATGTGGTGGAGGAAGATGCAGAGGAGAAGGATAACAGATACTGAACAATATGAGAAAGAAAAATTTAGGAAGAATAAAGGCAAGTGGAGGATAAATAAGAGGAGGAGGATGAGAATCGAACAAGCAGCTGAGAAAGAGGAAGAAGAAGATGAGGTAAAAGAAGATTCCAGACAGGAATACAGGCAAGACTCTGAGGAGGAGGTGGAGGCAGAGGTAAGTGGAGGAGGAGGAGGAGGAGGATGAGACAGAGGAAGAAGTGGATGAGGAGAAAGAAGAATCCAAGAATGAACACAGGGAGGAATATGAGGAAGAGCAGGATTAGGAGGTGGATTTGGAGGAGGACCGACAATGAACAGTAGGAGGAGGAGGAGGGGGAAGACAGACAATGAACAGTATAAGGAAGAATACTAAGGAAGAATAGAGGTAAGTGCAGTGAACATACAAAGAGCAGAATGAGACAGAGGAAGAAGAGGTTGAGAAAGAGGAAGAAGAGGACGAGGAGAAACAAGAATCCAAAAATGAATACAGGGAGTAACATGAAGAAGAGGAGGAGGATGAGGAGGACAGAGAATGAACAGTGTGAGGAAGAATACTAAGGAAGAAAACAGGTAAGTAGAGGAGGGTGAGGAAGAGGATGAGATGGAGGAAGATGACGACAAGGAGGAAGAAGAAAGGAGAAGGAGGTGAAGGTGGAGGAGGAGGAAGACAGTACGAGGATGAGAATGAGACAGAGGAAGAAGAGATTGAAAAAGAAAGAAGAAGAGGAGAAAGAAGATTCCAGAAAGGAATACTGAGAAAAATATGAGTAGAAGGTGGAGGAGGATGGGTAGGAATAATAAGGAAGAATACAGGTAAGTGGAGGAAGTGGAGGAAGACGAGGAGGAGGATGAGATGCAACAGCAGCACCAGAAGCAGCAGCACCAGCACCAGCACGAGCACCAGCAGCACCAGCACCAGCAGCAACAGCAGCAGCACCAGCACCACCAGCAGCAACACGAGCAGCAGCACCAGCAGCTCCAACAGCAGCACCAGGACCAGCAGCACCAGCAACAGCAGCAGCAGCACCAGCAGCACCAGCAACAGCAGCACCAGCAACAGCAGCAGCAACACGAGCAGCAGCACCAGCAGCACCAACAGCAGCACCAGGACCAGCAGCACCAGCAACACCAGCAGCAGCACCAGCAGCACCAGAAACAGCAGCAACAGCAGCAGCAGCAGCAGCAACAGCACCAGCAGCAGCAGCACCACAAGCACCAGCAACACCAGCACCAGCAGCAGCACCACCACCAGCACCAGCAACCAGCAGCAGTACCAGCAGCAGCAGCACAACCAGCAACAGCAGGAGCAGCACCAGCAGCAACAGCTCCAGCACCTGAACCCGCAGCAGCAGCACCAGCAGCTGCAGCACCACCACCAGCAGCAGCAGAAACAGCACCAGAAGCAGCAGCACCAGCACCAGCAACACCAGCAGCACCAGCACCAGCAGCAGCACAAACAGCAGCAGCAGCAGCACCAGCAACACCAGCAGCAGGACCAGCAGCACGAGCAGCACCAGCAGCAGGACCAGCACCGGCACCAGCAGCACCAGCAACAGCAGCAAAAGAAGCACCATCACCAGCAGCAACAGCAGCACCAGCACCACCAGCACCAGCAGCACCAGCACCAGCAGCACCACCAGCAGTACCAGGACCAGCAGCACCAGCAACACCAGCAGCACCAGCAGCACCAGCAACAGCAGGACCAGCAGCAGCACAAACAGCAGCAGCACAAACAGCAGCAGCAGCACCAGCAGCAGAACCAGCACCAGCACCAGCAGCACCAGCAACAGCAGCAAAAGAAGCACCAGCACCAGCATCAACAGCAGCAGCAGCACCAGTACCAGCAGCAACAGCAACACCAGCAGCAGCAGCACCACCAGCACCAGCAGCAACAGCAACACCAGCAGCAGCAGCACCACCAGCACCAGCAGCACCAGCAGCAGCAGCACCACCAGCACCAGCAGCACCAGCACCAGCACCACCAGCACCAGCAGCACCAGCACCACCAGCACCCAGCAGCAGTATCGGTACCACCAGCAACAGCAGGAGCAGCACCAGCACCAGCAGCAACAGCTCCACCACCTGAACCCGCAGCAGCAGCACCAGCAGCTGCAGCACAACCAGCAGCAGCAGCAGAAACAGCACCAGAAGCAGCAGCAACAGCAGCAAAAGAAGCACCAGCACCAGCATCACCAGCAACACCAGCAGCACCAGCACCAGCAGCAGCACAAACAGCAGCAGCAGCAGAACCAGCAGCACCAGAACCAGCAGCACCACCAGCAGTACCAGGACCAGCAGCACCAGCAACACCAGCAGCAGGACCAGCAGCACCAGCAACAGCAGGACCAGCAGCAGCACAAACAGCAGCAGCAGCACCAGCAGCACCAGCAACAGCAGCAAAAGAAGCACCAGCACCAGCAGCAACAGCAGCAGCAGCAGCACCAGTACCAGCAGCAACAGCAACACCAGCAGCAGCAGCAGCACCACAAGCACCAGCCACACCAGCACCAGCAGCACCACCAGCAGCAGCAGCAGAACCAGCACCGGCACTAGCAGCACCAGCAACAGCAGCAAAAGAAGCACCAGCACCAGCAGCACCAGCACCAGCAGCAGCAGCACCAGCAGCAGCACAAACAGCAGCAGCCGCAGAACCAGCAGCACCAGCAGCAGCAGCACCACCACCAGGAGTAGCACCAGAAGCAGCACCAGCAGCACCAGCAGCAGCAGCAGAAGCAGCACCGGCACCAGCAGCAGCAGCACCAGCAGCAGCAGCACCAGCAGCAGCAGTAGCTGCACCAGAAGCACCAGCAACACCAGCACCAGCAACCAGCAGCAGCACCACCAGCAACAGCAGGAGCAGCAGCACAAACAGCAGCAACAGCTCCAGCACCTGAACCCGCAGCAGCAGCACCACCACCACTACCAACAGCAGCAACAGCAGACGCACCAGCAACAGCACAAACTGCAGCAGCAGCAGCAGCACCAGCACCAGCAGCACCAGCAGCACCACCAGCATCAGCAGCACCAAAGGCAGCTCTAGCAGCACTAGCAACAAGAGCAGCACCAGCACCAGCAGCACCAGCAGCACCAGCTCCAGCAGCACCAGCAGCACCAGCAGCACCAGTGGAGGGATACTAATAAGGAACTAAAGGTAAGAGGTGAAAAACTACGAGGATGAGAATGAGACAGAAGAATTAGAGGTTTAGAAAGAGGAAGAAGAGCACAAGGAGGTGGAAGAATCTAAGAATGAATACAGGGAGAAACATGAAGAAGAGGAGGAGGATGAGGAGGAAGTTGACAATGACAATGAACAGTTTGAGGAAGAATACTGAGGAAGAAAACAGATAAGTAGAGGAGGACGAGGAAGAGGATTAGATGGAGGAACATGAAGACAAGGAGGAAGAAGAATCCAAGAAGGAATATGAAAAGGAGGAGGAGGTGCAAGTGGAGGTGGAGGAGGAGGTGGAGAAGGAGAAAGACAGACAATGAACAGTAGGAAGGGGAATATTAAGGAAGAACATAGGTAAGTGGAGGAAGAATTTGAGGAAGAGGATGAGTTAGACAAAGAAGAGTCTGAGAAAGAGGAAGAGGAGGACGAAAAGGAAGAAGACTCCAGAAAGGAATATAGAGAGGAATATGTGGAGGAGGAGGTGGAGGCGAAGGAGCATGGACAGTGAACATTATGCGGAGGAATACTGAGGAAGAATACAGGTAAGTGGAGGAGGACGAGGGATTGGATGAGACTGAGGAAGAAGAGGAAGAGGAGGAAGAAGGATCGAAGACTGAATATGAAAAGGAGAAGGAGGTGAAGGTGGAGGAGGAGGCGGAGGAGGAAGACAGACAATGAGGAGTAACAGGTGGAACACTAATAAGGAACTAAAGAGAAGAGGTGGAAAACTACAGGGATGAGAAAGAGACAGAGGAAGAAGGGGTTGAGAAGGAGGAAGAAGAGGACTAAGAGAATGAAGATTCCAGAAAGGAATACTGAGAAGAATATGAGGAGGTGGAGGCGGAGTTGGAGGAGGACGGACAATGAACAGTATGAGGAAGAATAATAAGGAAGAATACAGGGAGGAGGAGGAGGAGGACAAGGAGGAGGATGAGATGGAGGAAGAAGATAAAGAGGAGGAAGAAGAATCCAAAAAGGAATACCTGGAGGAGGTGGAGGAGGAACACAATTAACAGTACGAGGAGGAATATTAAGGAAGAATATAGGTAAGTGGAGGAAGAATACGAGGAAGAGGATGACACAGACAAAGAAGAGGTTGAGAAAGAGGAAGATGAGCACGAGGATAAAGATTTCAGAAAGGAATAGAGAGAAGAATATGTGGAGGAGAAGGAGGAGGAGCACGGACAATGAACAGTATAAGAAAAAAATTAAGGAACAATACAACGAAGTGGAGGAGGACGAGGAAGAGATTGAGACAGAGGAAGAAGAGGACGAGGAGAAAGAAGAATCCAAGAAGGTATACAGGGAGGAATATGAGGAAGAGCAGGATTAGGAGGCGGATTTGGAGGAGGACCAACAATGAACAGTATGAGGAGAAAGACAGACAATGAACAAGATGAGGAGGAATACTAAGGACAAACACAGAAAGAGGGAACATGAGGAGGAAGAGACAGAGGAAGAAATGGTTGCGAAGCAGGGAGAAGAGGTCTAGGAGAATGAAGATTCCAAAAAGGAATACTGAGAAGAATATGAGGAGGCGGAGGAGGTGGAGGCGGAGTTGGAGGAGGACGGACAATGAACAGTATGAGGAGGAATAATAAGGAAGACTACAATTAAGAGGAGGAGGACGAGGAGGAGGATGAGATGGAGGAAGAAGAGGAAGAGGAGGAAGAAAAATCCAAGATGGAATACGAGGAGGAGGAGGAGGTGGAGGAGGAGGCAGAGGAAGACAGACTATGAAGAATAAGAGGAGGAATACTAAGGAGGAACTAAAGGCAAGAGAAGTAATGATACGATGATGAAAATCGAACAGAGGAAGAAGAGTTTGTGTCCTGGTTTTGGTCAGGATGGAGTTCACTTCATTTGTAGCAGCGGATGGAATGCTGTGTTTGAGAGTTAAAATGAAAGCAGTGCTGATAACACCCTGATGTTGGTAGTTGCTGTCAGACAGTCAAGGACTTTCTCAGCTCTTCATGGGAAAGGAGGGGCGAAGCCAGGACAGGTGACCTAACTGATCAAAGAGAGTATTCCAGGCCAATTACGTCCTGCCCAGGATATCGGGGGCTGACGGGAGGAAGAACGGGGGCGGCTCCGGGACGCGTGGTTCTTGGGGGACAGTCGGGTTCCGGGACGGCTCTGGGTGGCACGGCCTGAGCTGTGGGTTCGGTGAGAAACTGCATTGTGTACCAACAGCTTCATATATTTTTTGCTCTAAAGTCCTGTTAGCATTGTTATATTTTATCTTTCTCTTATCTTAGTAAACTGTCCTTATCCCAACCCACGGGCCTCTTAGTTTCTTGGTTTTGGGGTTATATGCCCCTTCCCTTTCCCTTCCCTTGCCTCTCCCTCCCTCCCTCCCTCTTCCCTCTTTCCTTGTTCTTTTCCTTTAAGGAGCAGGCAGCTGCGTGGATCTCAGGTCTCAGCCAGGGTGAAACCACGACATTGAGAATGAGGATGAAGAGGACAAGGAGGACGAATTATCCAGAGAGATATACAGGGAGGAATAGGAGGAAGAACAGGAGGAGGAATACAAGGAGGAACATAAGAAGGAACACAAGAAGTAATACGAGAAGGAAGAATGCAAGGAGGAACTGAGAAGGTATATGAGGAGGATGAGGAATACTTGGAGGTGGAGGATGGACAATGAACAGTATGAGGAGGTATAGGCTGAGGAAGATGAGGAGAAGAATCCAAGAAGCAATACAGGGTAAGAGAAGTTGGAGGAATATGAGGAGGAACAGAAGCGCCAACAGAAGAAGGAATAGGAGGAGGAACAGGAGAAGGAGCATGAGAAGGAGGAGGCGCTGGAGGAGGAGGAAGAGAAATTCAAGGAGAAATAGTAGAAGAAATATAAAAAAGGAAGACGAGGAAGAAGAGGAGAATGAATACAAGATGGAATAGGAGAAGGAATACAGGAAGGAATATGAGGGGGAGCAATATCAGGTGGAGGAATATGAGGAATAGGAACAGGAGGAAGAAGTGAGAACACTCAAGTAGCCACAGTAACTGTACCTGGAGAAAGAAATCTCCTAGCTGTACCTTGTCTTGGTTCCCAAAGTTGAGCTGGCTCTGGCAGGTGTCTGCAGGCATCAGCACGTCCCTGGCCTCAGGCAGAACAGTCTGGGTCATGTTCAGCAGCTTTTAAGGCTCTGGCAGAGCTCAGCTCAGAGCTGCAGGGGAGGGAAACAAACTCAACATCGGGTGGGAGCAGGGAAATGCTTTGCTCAGACCCTCCAGACAGGTGGCACACTGCCAAATCTGCACAAGAATTTGCCAGCACAAAGAAAAGGGGGTGGAAAAGAGGGGTGGACTTACCGGGGACTGAGGGGCTGAAGCTCTGGGGCTGCCGACTCCACACGAGGCCCAGATGGCTCCGGCAGGGACTTGCTGCCCAGGCTGCGGCAGATACCAAAAGCCCCGGCTGGGCGGGGGAGCCGAGCTGCAGGGAGAGGGGGTGCCGGGGGTGGGGAGAGGCTGGAGGGGGGGAAACGCCCCCCTCCTGTGGGGAATGGAACAGCCGCCCGGGAAAGGAGACACCTTGTGCTGGTGGGAGTGGAGCTGTGAGAGCCCGAGGAGCAGCAGCACAGCCCGAGACAGGGGCTCTGGCAGCCATGTCAGCGTGGGTGCTGCCTGGCAGCCGTGTCAGTGTGGGTGCTGCCTGGCAGCCGTGTCAGTGTGGGTGCTGTCTGGCAGCCGTGTCAGTGGGGGTGCTGTCTGGCAGCCATGTCAGTGTGGGTGCTGTCTGGCAGCCGTGTCAGTGTGGGTGCTGCCTGGCAGCACGGTTTCAGCCACACAGGCACTGTTACAAGCTCTGCATCTCTTCAAGGCTGCCAGTTGCCAGTGATTACTATTTCCAGCCTTGAAGAGGTGCACAGCGCTCCCCATGTCCTGGTTTAGATCACACTGTACTTCAAGTCGCTGGAAACACAGACTGTGGTGGCAAGGTTCATGCATCACTTTTCTGACAAGAGGAGAGCATGTAGCAGAGCAGCCACAAATTCACTCCCCACAGGGACTCCCCTCATCCCTTGCAGGGGAGGCACAGGTCCATGAGGGCAGCAGAACCACATACCTGGGTCTCGCTCGGGGCACGGCAGGTCCGGGGCTCTCACCGTGCCCCTTGGGCTCTTTCACTGCCTGCGGGCAGGAGCAGAAGAGACAGTGCAGGGAGGGAATCTGCCCTGATGAGATGTCAGCGCTGCTGCTGAACAAAGCATAAATATACATAAAAATACTCCAAAGCAACCTAGAGGTGTTTCCCCAGCAGAACTTCTTGTTGGGAGAATTCTTGCAGTTCCCAAAATTTATGTTCCCTTGGATGGAGATGATCAGGAAAACAAATACCTTTTATAGTTACAAAATGCATTTATAAAGCATTTCTCTTGGCTATGAAAGCCCTGAGCCGCAGTGCCAGAGGGGCTGCTTGTGGGGTCCCTGGGTAGGTTTCAGGCCAGGTTTGTCTCTCTGTCCTCGCTCTTTTGTTTTGGGAGCTGCTGCTGGATGTTTGGCATGTTTGAATGTGAAGGAAGGTGGAGCTGAGAAGTGACATAGGGCACATTTAGGACAGTTCCCTGAGGTATTAAAGCCTGGTAGGTGATTTCTCCCTCGGGGTTTTACCAACAGGATGAGAAGAAGGGACTTGGGCAAAGCTATGGCTGAGAGGGGGTGACAGGAAAGGAAGTGGTTGGTAAAAATGCCAGGGGTTTTGGTGAACTATCGGCCGCCCGTGCGATTGGAGAGGGATCCTCCAGCTGTTCCATGGTCATCGAACAAGAACTGGGGCTGGGGAGCGATCGGGGTAAAGCTGCCCCCGTCCCCTCACTCTAGAAATGATAAACAGCAGCTGAAGGAGCAGCACAGTTGGGTCACGAACTGGCAGCGATGGGGATTTTTGCTTCCAAGCTGAAACAGCGTCACAGCGCAGACCTCAGCCCGGCCGGAGGGGCGTCCCTCAGCGCCCCAGCAGCCTCCTCGTATCCCCCCCTCTTCCCTGGCACGGTGCAGGCAGCTCCCAGGGGTGCCAGAGACACCGAAATCCTGCTTGAGAGTGCGACTTGGGGATGGGGCTGCACTCGGTATCGAGTCCCGCTGTGCCTGAACTGGGGCAGGAGAATAAAAGACAACCCTGAAAGCTTCCCACTCCCTGCCTCAGTTTCCCTTTGGTCAGCAGCTCTTCCACCAGTTCAGCTGCTGCTCTTCAGAATCATGGAGAAAAGATGTTACGTGGAGGCGACAGCACATCAAGGCATCCAGAGCTCCAGAAATGGGAGGGATATACGGAAGGGGAGGGAGGGAAGGAAACAGACCCTGAAAGGAATAGCCACCTCATTGTATTTAAATACGAAGAAAACTCCAGAGCCCGCAGGAGCCAAAACCACGACCACATGATGCTCGGCATCGTCCCCAGCAAGAGGGCAAAGCCAAAACCCCGGCAGAAACGCTGATCCCATCCGGGACCAACGCCAACCCCAAGAGGGTTTGCAGAGCAACCAACTGGAGTTTCTTCAGTTCATGGCTTTTTACTGCACTGAGGAAAGCTTCAGGAGCAGTGATGCCTGGCGAAGGCGCCCGTTTGATCCCAAACCATACGCAGTCACGGCAGCATCCCCCCCTTTCCCCTCCACAGACAGGTACCCGACGGGATGAGCTCTGGTTCACAGCAACAGCAAAAGCCCAGGGCACAAGTTTGCCATTTCCCAGGAGGGCAACCAGGAAGGATCGGGGCTCCCAGAGCTGGCAGCTTCTTGCAAGAGCCATCTCTGCAGCCCCCCGTTCTCCACCAGCACCCAAAACTGCGACAACCCTCTTAGAGAGAGTGGCTGCGTGCTGCTCAGCTCTCAGCTGGGGCCAAACCATGACAGTGGGGAGAGCAGCTGGGCAAAGGGCAAGGGCACAAGGAGCGGGGATGGGGCTGTCCCCAAAACCAGCTCTGCACCCCTCAGGGTTTGCACACCCAGTATCCCAGACAGCAGATGTGATCCAGGCCCCCACCCCCGTTACAGCTTCACCACAAGCTTGTGAGAAACAAAAGATGTCTATTCTATTAAACCTGCTAGAGAGAGGAACAAGGGGGTCTGCGGGAGCCATAGAAAAAAGGGGGGGGTGGGTCTGCAGGAGCCAAAGAAAAAAGGGGGGGTTCTGCAGGAGCCATAAAACAAGGGGGGGGTTGGTGTCTGCAGGATCTAGTTAACAAAGGTACAGTCTGAGGGAGTCAGAGAACAAGGGGGGGTCTGAGGGAGACAGAGAACAAAGGGGGGGTCTAAGGGAGTCAGAGAACAAGGGGGGGTCTGCAGGATCAAAGGGTCCAAGTGGGCAGCTTCTTCCGCCGGCTCTTCTTGTTGCTCTCGACCAGGCGCAGCCCCTGCCTCTTGATGTCTTCACGGCTGAGGACAACGCCGGGGTCTTTCTCCTCAAAATCAAAGAGGTCTGGACAGAGAGGAGAGAAGCGGGCTGAGGAGAGGCAGTGGGGCCACCTCCGCTCAGCCCATGTCCCCAGGGAGAGCTGGCATGTTTTGGAGGGCTGGTGGCATCACGGTGACCCTCGGGCCGAGCCCTCTGCCACAGGCACTACTGACTAGTGAGGCTCTTTCTCCTGAGCATCCCAGGCTGACCTGCCCCTGTCTCGGACACTGCTGGGGCTTCCCCATAAGGGTCTGGAGCCCATGAGGTGGTGGGTACAGCTCCTGCTTTGTTAAAAAGAGGGGGCAAGCTGCCAAAACCTCAGTGGTTCCTCCAAGAGCATCCAACAGGAGGAGGGCAAAGCCAGACCCGAGCGCTGGTTCTTCTACACAACAAGGATTTCTAAGATGAGGGTCTCCCTCCTTGCCCCACACAACCCTCCTTGCCCCACACAACCCTCTTTGTTCCTGCTGTGCTCCAACACACACCACCCCACTGGCTGCCTTTGATCTCCCACATCCCCACCTAAAATCATCACTCAAGCTCAAAGCCTTGGAGACAGCCAAGGTCAGCCCCAAGGTGGATGGACACCCAGTGATCCCAGCGGGCAGGGGCTGGAACAGTCGCTGTGGAACGTGTCCTGGCTGTGCTCTCCTACCTTGGACACTGCTGCCTATGGCATCCAAGGAGATTTTCAGGTTCTGGGGATCGCTGGCGGTGGCCTTCTCCAGAAGATTCCTGACCTTGACCAAAGCCTGTGAAAGACACCCCGGGTCAAGTGAGGAAGGGTTGGTGGGTGGAACAGCCCCGGGGTGCCCCACCTGGATGTCCCTGGGGGAGACACCCTGCAGTGCCCAGGGATGAAACCCCCACGCACCTTGTTGCTCTCACTGTGGCTGTCGGGGGACAAGTCACACACCCGCTGTACCAGGTACTGCAGCTTCTGCTGGCAGTGCTGGAGCTTCTCTTCCAGCCCCAGGGCCTTGACACAATCCTCCTGGAACAGGAGAGAAGAACCACCTTAGCGGGGAAAAAGAGCCCCTTGGAGGGATGGTGGCTGCCCCAGGTGTCCTCACACCGTGCCGCTGCCACACCAAGCACTGGGGGGGCCTGTGCTCACCCAGTGCTGCACAGGTACCTGTCCGGGCACTGTGATGCCGTGCAGGCGGATGAAGAGGTTGTCAAGGCCATCTTCAAACTGGAGCAGGACCTTCTGGTTCCTCAGGAGATGGGCTTTCATCTGCTCCAGCTTCTCTTCTTCACGCTGCAGGCTCCTCAACAGCTCCTCCTCCAGCATCCTGCAGCCAACCCCATTCACGTCCATACAACTGCACAGGGGTGCAGAGACACCCCAAATCTGGTGTGAAGGCTACTCAGGTTGCCCCCCTGCCACCCCTCCCAGAACTGCAAAGCAGAGGTGCTGCCTGCAGCCCATCTGCACCCCTGGTGCCACTACCCATGCCAGGCAAGGAGGGAGGGGCCTCCCAGTGCCGAAACCGGAGCTTTGGGGACTCTGCCAGGACCAGAGCTGGGGGAGCACCCTGCTCAGGAACCTCTGGGACAGGAGGGGTGGGTGGCTGCAGGGGGACAGAGGAAGGGGTGCCCTGTTTGGACATCCAGGACACACGTGTCCCCACCAAAGGAGGTGGCCCGGTCGCATGTCTGCCCTGACGCCAGCCGCACCTGGCTGTGTCGGGGGGCTGGCGAAACTTCAGCTGGGCGTGCTTCAGTTCCAGCTCCTTCAACCTCTTCCTCAGCACCTGCACCTTCTCCTTGTACTCCTTGATGCAGGTCTCCAGGTCCAGCGAGGACTCCTGCTGTTCCAGGAGCCTGCTGGGGATGTCCTGGCCAGGGGAGAGCACAGAGACTCAGGCCCCGGTGCTCCAAAGGCATCGGGACGTGGCCTCAAGGACATTTCTGCACCCTGGGCCGCTGACAGCTCACAGGATGGAGAAAAGCAGGTCCATCCCGGCCCTCAGGAGCGGGGCTTTGGGGGCTGCAGGGGCAGAGGAGAGCAGGTGACCCCACAAAGCGAGCAGCAAGGGCTTCCCTGCCCATGGCTCCAGCAGCCCCCCGTTTTACCAGGGACAGGTCTTGACGTTACCCAGAGGAGGCAGCACTGCACCGCAGCCTTGGCCTTCTCCAGCTTCGTGGTCAGCCTGGCCTCGCGCTCCAGCTGGGCCTCGGCGGCCTCCGTCTTGGTGTCTGGTTGGGGGGAAGCGTGAGGGATCCTTCCTGCCTGTGGCCGTGCCCGCATCCCACCCCCCCGCGCCCCGCCAGGCACTCACCCACCAGCGGGTCCTGCGAGTGCTGGGGCAGGGAGTCCGTGCTGAGCTGGAAGGCGGCTCGCTGCAAGGATGGTCATCGTCACCCCTGAGCTCCCTGCAGCCCCCCGTCCCCCCACCTCCCATGGGGGCTCAGCACCGATGCCGGCTGTCTGCCCACAGCTCATCCCGCAGCCCGTGCCCCTGCTCACCTCTTTGGGATGCTTTGTGCTGGCTTCCTTCAGCCAGAGCCTGTCCCTGGGCACCTTCTGGGCAGCCAGGGAGCGGTGCCTGAGCTCGCTCTCTGCAAGGAACCAGCTTCTCATCTCCGCCATGTGTGCCTGCAGCGTATCGGGGAAGGGAGAAGCTGCTGCCAGAGCTGGGAGGGACCTTAGGGAGCCAGCTGAGCTTCTGGAACGGCCAGGGTCAAAAATGGCCCCCTGCACCCCTGTGTAAATGGGCTGAGAAGGAAACTGTGCGAGGATGGAGCGGGCTGCCTTCACCATGGCCGGGGCTTCTTCAGTTGGGCTGTGCCCAGCCCCAGGGCAGGCTGGCCCAAGGGCAAGATGCAGGAGGAGCTATGGGGGTATCTGGGTGCTGTGGGCAAGCCCAGCTCAGTCTCTTGCTCTTTAGAGCAGGACTACTCACCAGCGGGGTGCCATCTGCGGGCTCTGGAGGTGGGAGAGGGCCCCAGGGTGCCCTGTACCATCTCACCTTGGCTACCTCGGCGGCTCTGAGGGCATGCGAGGCCACAGGCTCCATGTCTTCCAGCTCCCTCTGGTAACTCTCAGCCATCCCGCTCAGGAGGTCCAGGTGCTGAGGCTGGTGGGCCAGCTCCTGGGACACAGGGAGCCACAGCTCATCACCCCACCGAGCCCCAGGGGTGCCCTGCATGCGGTGACAGGGGATGGAGGGGAGCAGGGCGGGCGGGAGGATGGCAGGGTGAGGAGGAGCTCACCTTCTTCAGGACATCCCGCACAGCCAGGTACTGGGTGGTCACCTTCTGTGCGGCACGGACCTTCACCAGCATCTTCTCAATGTTGTTCTCCAGCTGGTGAATCACCTGGGGCAGAGATGGGATGCGAGCTGGGGGTTACCCCGCAGACCAAGCCCAGCACTGCCCCCGGGGGCACCGGGCTGGGAATAAAGCTCCCCGTGGGTGCTGTCGCCCCGAGAAGGGCTCCTGGGTACCCGCATCTGCTGCTGGTGCTGCCTGTCATCCGCCGCAGCAACACTCTCCAGCTGCTGCAGCCGCCTCTGCAGCTCCCACAGGACCTGGCGCCGCCGCCGCACCTCGTACTGCAGCGCGTTGTAGGTGTTGGTGCGGCCATGGATTTCAGCCTGCACCTTCTCCAGGGCCAGCTGGAAGGGGACACGAGGGTTTACCAGGCTGCAGGCACGGCTCACCAGGCACCCCGGGGAGAAGTGGGGCTGCCTCCAAAACTCTCCTCCTCCCAGGGTAAAGCAGGGAAGCTGGGACGTTGCTCAGCGCATTGTCACTCCCCTGGCAGTGTGGGGTGTGGGAGAGCTTTGCCGTGGTGGGGGCTGGTTGGGGTAAGGCAGAGCTGGGCACATGCTGGTGACAGCAACGGGACGGGCTCAGGGACTCTGCATAAGGCAGACCCTGGGCTGGGCCTCCATCAATCCATCAGTGGCCCAGAGGCGGCTGCTGGCGGAGAGCGGTGGCACCGTTCCCTCCCTTCCAGAGGCCCCTCTATCCCCAGGGCCTTTATAGCCAGGCCAGAACCTTGGGACAGGCAGTAGAGGGAAGCACCAGCACCTCTCTCTCCCCCAGGGATGTGGCTGGACCCCACAGGAAGCCAGGCAGCCCTGGGGACCTGCCAGCTGGACGGCCAGCAGCTCTGCTGGGCCAAGGAAGCTCAGGGTGCCAGAGGAGGACCTGCACAGATGGGGCTGAGCTGGAAGGGGACCCATGGGACCACAAGTGAACACCCCAGGTCTTGCTGCACCAGCCCTGCCGTGCTGCCCTCGCGCAAGCACCACGTCCCTGTGCCGTGCACCCTGCTCTTCTGAGCACCCCTGGGGCCCCAGTCCGTGCCAGCAGTCCCTGCCTGCCCGCCCCTCCTGTTACCTCGACCGCCTTCCTGGCCATAAGGACACCCATGGGCCTCTCTGCTCTACATGCCTCCGAGAAGGTGACCTTGCTGCGCTGTGGGCGGCGGAGGGAAAGCAAGAGCATCACTGCCAGCCTGGGCATGGTCACGTCCTGCTCCCGGACAGGAGCTGGCTCTGCAGGGACAGCACCAGGGGGGTCCAGCACCTACCGGGGACGCCCGGACGGTGTCCAGGGTGTGGATGTCATCCCGTAACGTCTTGCGCAGGGGGAGCAGACGCTGCCTGGTCTCAGCCAGCTTTTCCTCACACAGACCAGTGAAAATCTTCTGCCCTTGCTCTGGAGGACATGAAGGTGCCGTGAGTCCCACTCAGGTACAGGCAGCTTGGCTGAGGACAGCGGGACACCCCCCACCCGCCCTGCCAAGCCCAAGGGGCAGCACCTCGCAAGGCAGCGACCTCCTTCAGCTCCTGGATGCGCTGGCTGAGTCTGGTCTTCTGGCCCTGCACCACGCGGGCGCTCCTGCCCCGGCCCTCCAGCCCCACGGCAGCCATTGTGGCACCGCTGCCGGGTGGACACGCAGCCAGGATGAGACCACAGATGGACCTGAGCTCCTGGTGCCCGTGGAGCCTTCACCACGGTGCCTTCAACTGCTGCAACCCCCCTGCTCGCCTATCGACTCCCGCAGACCCTTCCTCTTCGCTCGGGCGGGTGAGATGAACCGCGAGTACTGAGCTCCCCACGGCAGCAGAGGGCCGGGTGGGCAGCTGGGATACGGGTTCTGTGTCCCATCAATCACCATGGCTACAGTGTTTGCCCCCTGCCCAGCCTGGCAACCCCCCACGCCCCAACAGAAACGGGGCCAGGATGAGTTCCAGAAGATGAGAAACTACATAATATTGGTTAATATGATATTATAATATGATGTCTGGTGTTACAAACGGTGGTGACAAATTGTTCACTCTAGTTTAGAGTATCCAAATTAAAGCCTGTACAGAATTATTACCTGAACCCACCTACTCTCACTTCACATGTTCATGAGCTTATCAGTCCTTTGCGCTTGCGCAGATCCTTCCAAGAATTGTGAGCGAGGGTCTCTGGTGGTCCTTGGAAGAAAGCCATGAGTCCTCCCCACCATGTACTTCTCAACTTTCGCCTGGAATGTGAGGGTCTTGCAAGCTTGCAGTGTTCTTACCAGTCTGAGCTAATTGGTGTCCTTGTTAGTCAGTTTTTCTCTAGCAAGGGGATAAACGATGTATCGGTGGTGGATGCCATCCCGCCCTCGAATCCTTGTTCCCAGACATAGTGTGAGACTCTCACAGGTAAGTTCCCAGAGCTGCTTCCCATAACTACACTGCATAACTGCACTACCTATATATCGTGATCCTGGACCCTCACATCAATTGCCATTAATAACAGCTCAGTTACAAAGCTCAACATAGTTTAACTGCCGATCGGTTTGATTAACAAATTGATTATACAAGGTTTATTACACTCCAGAAGGCTTTGCTATTGCAAGGGCACAGGTATTTTAATAGAAAATATCAACAAGCAATGCCTGCAAAATGCTCAGGCTGAAGGGCTGGTTTTCCCGTTTTCCATTCCTTGGCCACCCTGCCTCCTCCTCGGCTCGGCCTGGTCTGCACACCCTGTCCTCATGGGCGCCATGTTTCCCAACTGCTTACACAGCTTCCAGCTTGAGTGACTTTGCTATCTGAAGGGAACAGCAGGGATATTGTCCAGGCCAATCCCTTCAGAGATCAGAGTCAGGTTGCTGACAGACCTGCTGCCTTCCCCAACCCCATTCTTGTGTTTGTGTCACAAAACTGCCCACAATGACTTCTGCAGGGCCCTTTGCAGAAAGCTCAACAAACACAGCAGTCAGACAACCACTACAATTATCAAAATCAATAATCCTGTTTTGACCATTGACAGTATCCATCATGTAATTCCCCACCCATGAAACAAGCTGTCTAGCCCAAAAAAAATCCCTTTCCTTCTTCTATCTTTTGTGTTTGGTCTGGTCAGACAGATCCATGCAGCACATGCCCTCTCTGATTTTCAACATGTTTCTTTCACTCTCTCTTCACCAGCAGTTTATCTACAGAATCCCCCATGAACCCTCAGTGACCTTCTCCAACAGGGAGAGTCCTTTGCCATGAAGCTTCAGATCTTCCCCCACTGTCCCAGTGTGGGTCCCTTCCATGCGGTCAGTCTCTTGGGCCCAGACTGCTTCAGCCTCGTCGCCCACGGGGTCACACGTCCCCACAGCAATCCTGCTCTGGTGTGAGCCTCCCTCTCCATGGGCTGCAGGTGCTGACAGGACATTGCTCCAGGATGGGCTCCCCACTGGGTCACAGCATCCTCCATATGTCTCCACCCACTCCAGCGTGGGATCCTCCACAGCCTACAGGGGGGAACTTTGCTTCTCTTCATCCTCCATAGGCTGCTGGGGGACAACTTGCTTCACCGCGGTCTTTTCCACCGGCTGCAGAGGGGTCTCTCCTCTGGCACATGGAGCACCTCCCGTCCTCCTTCTGCATGACCCTGGGGGCTGCAGAGCTTCTCACATGTTCTCATTCCTTTCTCTGCTGGTAAAAAGCAGCTGCTTACAGCTTTTTCTGCTATTTAAATATGTTTTCATAGAGGCACAACCACCGTCACTGATTGGCTCGGCCTTGGCCAGCAGCAGGTCTGTCCTTGCAGATCCCCAAAACGGCCCTTGGGGCAGCTGCTTCAACCTCCACCTCTGCAACCTCCAGTGGATCAGCACCAGATGTGCTGCACTGTCAGCCACCTCCAAGATCAGCCAGGGCACTGCTTCTCCATCAGGCAGTGTCCTTCGGGGACCCCACAGCTGCAGACGACCAGCAGGCTGCTCAGACCAACGGCCACCCAGGGACAACGACAGCTGTTCCTGCCCCACGCCCATCAGGGGTCAGCAGCAGGTCTGCCAGCATCCCTTCCCCAATACCACCCCCTCACAGGGCACTGCAGCCAGTCCAGCCAGTCCTGTGCTGGTAAGCCCTTGGGGCATCCCTGGGCACTGTCAGCCACCCAGGTGGTCCTGTCCCCATGGGTGTGGACAGTGTCACAAGCTGAGACATATATATGGACATCGATGTCCTAATGGAAGAGGACAGCCTGCCAGGCAGTGCCATTGCACTTAGCTCTGTTGAAGGGATTGGTAGGAGATGACAGGTTGGAATGAAGGAAGGGAGAGAGGGAGGGAGGGAGGGAGGGAGGGAGGGAGGGAGGGAGGGAGGGAGGGAGGGAGGGAGGGAGGGAGGGAGGGAGGGAGGGAGGGAGGGAGGGAGGGAAGAAGGGTGTTGATTATGGATTTAGTACCATTGATGACTGTTTTATTCTGGTTTTCCATTAAAAGCCATTTATTCAGAACCTTTCTGTGTCTGCATGGGATGGGCAGGGAGCAACAGAAAATGACACCAAAGAGGTGCAACAGCACCCCGTAAATCACATCCATTGCTCAAACTGGATCCATTTACCACTATTAATTTACAAACTGGTAAAAACGAGCTCTAAAGCAGAAACAACCCGTGAAGGAAACTGCCTTGGCGTTTTAGTTCAATTAGGTTTAGGTTTGGGTGGGGTTTTTTTGGGGGGGAATATGGGGTCAGGTGTTATTTTTCCATCACTGTGTGCAAATCCTGTAAATTCTTCCCTGTTGCTTCTGTCCCTGTTGTTAATGCTCCTGGTCTCAAAGAACATCCAAGTTCCTTTTTCCTGAGATGACTTTTGAATTCAGTCACTACATTTTTCCCATCTTGCTGCTCACTTCCTGCAATGGTGTCACAGAATAGTCCCCAGAAGGCCAATAAAAATCATTGGTTAACTACACTGATTGTTTTAAATACAAAGAGGGGAGGGTGATGATTAGCATATTCATGTTACTTCCTGGAAATCATTATCATATGTAAATCCCCTCCACACCTGAGCAGTTGTGTTGAGCCTGGTCCTCTGGTGGTCATCAATACTCTGCCTCACTGTGTCCACTATTGAACCCCATCTTTGCCCAAGTTCACTTTGTCTTTGGCTGGTCTTTCATAACCACAGGCAGTTTCTTCAAGTAACTGCAACACTGGGTTAAAGTGTGACAGCTGTTCCCCTCACACTTTAAACACAACTTAGGCCAAAAATCTGTTCCTCTTGTCTTCCCACCAACAAAATGGGGAATACCCCCATTCCCTCCCATCCCATCCAGCGTAAAATGGGCCTGGGAAACACCATCTTCCTGCTGGATGGGGATTTGTTCTTCCTGAGGGTTATTTGGCGTGTTTGGCAGAGATCGTGCTGTGAGGAGCGACGATTTCTGGCCGCCCCTGTCGAGGTGGTTTTTAACGTTGAGGGAGAATGAAAACGATCGTGGGATGACGACACGATGGGTTGGGGGTTTGGGGTGGTTTGGGGTGGGTTTTTTCCTCCCCTCCCTCCCCCCTCGTTTTGCCATCAGGAAGGGATGATGCTCTTTGCCCCAAGGTGAGGTGACTCCGACAAAGTCGCCGCGTGTTCTGCTGCTTAAAGAGCGAAGCGGGTTCAAGATGGTTTGGCTTGAAAAGCGCACGAGCGTTGAGTGCCAGGACGAGGTCAGGGGTTGGGGATAGATCCAGGGCCCGGGAATTCTTCTCCCGTTCCCCAGATGGCCTTGTCTCCTCATCCCGCTACCCCAACACTCATCAGACATCGGCCAGGGAGGAGAAAACCGGCTCCCTTCCACCCGGAGAAGTGGCGTTCTGAGCCCGAAGGGCATCTGTCCCCCTCTGTGAGTTTTAATTCGTTGCTTTTTTGAAGGATTTGAGATGCCCCCAGCCCGTCTCTTTCCCCCCGACCCGCCTCACCACGTGTGACATCACGTGTGTTCCTGTCCCTATAGCAACGGGCTGGCCCAGGGGTGGCCAGTTTCTTCCCAGCATCCTTTGCGGGTAGCAGCCAGTAGTGTCAGTTGTGGTGCTGTGGGATACGCTTCCCAACGTGTGGGTTCACTCCCTCCAGCTCCTCTTTGGGAGCTTCTCCGGGGTCATTAGCCCAGCCTCGCTGGCCCCATACAGCTCAGTCATTTGCTGATCCCAAAAAGAATTGCAGCTGCCAGACAGCTCAGAAGCCAGGTCCTGGAACTCCGGCCCGGGGAAGGTGTTTGTCTGCCACCGAGCTTCTCCTTTTCATCTCCCGAGGTAGCTGACTTCTCTCTCTCTCTTTTTAACCTTTCCCCACCTTTTATTGCTCTCCTCCTCCCCAGTTTTCATTCCCTGACTCTTCTTGGGCAGTTGCGACCCACCAAACCCCGCCGGGGCCTGATCCCAAACCAACCCTCCCTTTCTCCCTGCGACCTCTCTCTGTGTCCCAGCCCTGCCCCGTGCCACATCTCAGGTTTATCATTGGAAAACTCCTCAATTCCGAGTCTCTTCTTAATCCCTTGTGCTGCAGCGGAAATTTAGGGATAAAAGCAACTAAATCGGGACTTTTTAAACCAGACTTGGTTTTCTGGCAGCGGTTGACATCCCTCTTGACCAGTGGGTGTCCATCCCCACCATCATCATCATCATCTCTGGGGAGAAAAAGGAAGCACAGCGCTCAGGGGCTCCCAGCCCCTCTGCTGTCCTGACCTTAACCCCCCACACCCCTTTTTCTTTGCAGTTGACATGGATGATGAAGACGCCCGGTGCCTGCTGGATGTCATTTGGTAAGCGAAACGCCATGGGCTCAGGAAGGCGGGAGGGTGGGAAGGGGGTTCTGCCGCTTCCCCGGCACAGCGTTAGGTCTCCCGGAGCCAGAAATCCTCCGAGGCGCGTTCCAAAGGGGTCCCAGCCCTATAAACCCTTCCTGATTGATGGTTGGCATCCCTCAGAGGGCTCCAGGTTGTACCGGAGGAGGTTTGGCACTTGTCACCTACCCCATCGCCGCCTCCTTTTCCTTCAGAGTTGATGGCTGGAGCTCCCTGGGAAGAGGGAGGCGTTGGCAGCCTTGGGAAGAGCATTTACCTTCCCCGCCATACCTCAGGCCTGCGACGGAGCCGCTGGGTTCCCAACCTGCCTACGCCCTTGGGTTCCACTAATGAAGGGAGCTTAATTAGACCCGGGCGCGATGCTGCCGGCGCGGCGTGCGCCTCGTGTCCCTCCCCAACCCTTTTCCTCCTGCTCTTGTGTCTTGCAGTGACCCTCAGGCCTTGAATGACTTCCTACATGGATCTGAAAAGGTGAGTGGTGGCTTGGTTCTCTGCCCTGAGACCCCTTTTTGATCCCTATCCCACTTCCTTTCTTCTCAACCAATGAGGAGGGGGGTTGGGTTTTTTCCTCCCCTCACCCACCCAAAACCAGAAAGCAAACCCCAAGCTCAGAGCCATGAGTTCAGAGCAGTGAGCCAGAGCTCAGCTACCCGGCAGCACCACGCACAGGGTCTCTTTCCCCCCCTCTTCCCCTTTTTGTGTGGTGGGTTTTTTTGTTTTCCCTTTTTTAGATACATTTTTAAATCGGGAGTTTTCCCGCATATTTTTGGGTTCTGTTCTCTCAGAAGAAAGTAAATCTCATCTTTTTAATTACAGATTGACAGTGATGATCTCCTGGACAGCACAGGAGATGCAGCCAGTGCCTTTTTTGAAGGTGCTGGGGTATGTATTTTTAATTTATACTTGAGGAATGACGGCTCAGAAACCTTTCCCTTTTATATTTTCCCTCTTCCTCCACCCCTTTTGTTTTATATTTCCCTTCCCCCCTTTTTTTTTAATTCCTCAGGTTTTTTTCCATCTGTTTCCCAGCTCTAGTGAGAAAAAAAGGCAGGCAGGATGCAGGGATTTGTTCCTCTCTCACCAGAAAAGCAGCTGTGTTTTTCATGGAGGGGTTTTTCCTTTGAAGGTTTCTTCCTGGAATATGATTTTTTCTCCCCTTCCCAGCCCGATGGGGTGTTTTCAGACCTTTGCTCTGTGCCCATGTCCAAACGGCTTGAGCCCCCTCCCTTCCACCCAACTTCGTTGGGACGTCCTTGGCCTCCCTGGCTTGCAGCTGGTCATTCCAGGGCCATCTTGTCCGCTCTCCAAAGGCCTCAGCACTCCGGGGTTGGGCACCCTGGGGATGCCGAAGCGATTTCAGGTCTGGGGGTGAGGGCGCCTGCAGCCCCCTCTCCTCCCTTCCCCTCCCCTCCCCTCCCCTCTGAGGTGCCTAGGGAAATGTGTTGGGTGAGTTGACTCGACGCCCTCTTTGCACCTGAGCTCAATTCCTTCTCCTCTCTTCTTCCTCCTTCCTCCTCCTCCTCCGCACACCACTGACCGGCTGTCTCCCCAGCTCCACATGCAAGAGCCCTCTGGCAGCCAGCTGAGCACCGAGCAGAGTCCACCTGCCACCAGCCTGGACCTTGATTTTTTAGAGGACATCTTGGGGTCCCCCTCGGGCGGTGGGACCAACCTGCAGAACTCGGACTGGCCTTGCGACATCCTCCAGCAGAGCCTGCAAGAGGCCAACATCACTGAGCAGATGTTGAAAGCAGAAGCCGAGCTGGATCTGGGCCCCTTCCAGCTTCCCACCCTTCAGCCCCTGGTCCAGGCAGCCACCAACGGCACCCCCCAGGTCTTCTCTGGCAGGGCCAACCTCATCAGGCTGCAGCAACCCGCTGGCCCGATTCAGGTGGTGGGGCAGCAAGTGATGGCCATCAACCAGTCCCTGCAGCAGATCAAACAGGTCCAACCCTCTCAAGTGGCCACCGTGTCTGTCGGCAGCTACATCACCCTCCCGGCTCTTCCCAACCCCGCTCCTCAACAGAAGCAAAGAGTGGGCAGGTTCCAGCAGGTAAATTAAGTCACCGTCAAGGGTCTCCAGGGCCTGGCATAGGTCAGGAGGGGAGCGAAGCTCGGCGACAGCGCAGCAAAGCGCGGCCATGAGCCTCCTGCCCATGGGGAGACGAGGGTTTAGAGGCAAAATCAGAAGCTGAAACACGGCCAGTTCTTCCCAGGCAGGTCCCAGGTGCCACCTCCCTTCCTCTTCTTTGGGGTGCGGGAGGAGGGAGGCAAAGCTATGGGGGTTTAGGGTGCCTGTGCCAATTTTTCCAAATTTTCTTTTAATTAATCCCATGTAGGTGCCACAAGGGATCATCCTGCAGCAGCCTCCCACCAGCCAGGCTTCCGCGGCGCTCTGCCAGTTCACCAGCCCGTGCTCCTCCATCCTGGTGAGCGGCCAAGGACAAGCGGTGAGGGTAACGCCGACACCAACCCCCGAGCATGGCCAGGTGCCCACCGCCCTCCCGCCTTCCACCGCAGGTTGGTACCCAAGCTGGGGAGGGTATCCCAAACGGCACATGTTCACCAGGAGCTCGGGGCAGTGGGGTGAAGCCCGTCGTGCCCGTGTGTGGTCAAATGGCCACTCATTTTATTTCGCTAAAGCTCCGGCTTTTTTTGGGGAGGGGGAAGATGGGGAAGGGAGAAGGGGTGAATTCCAGGACGTTGTTACTTATTATCCAGGTTTTGGGGAGGGGGAAGATGGGGAGGGGAGAGAGGTGAATTCATGGATGTCATTATTTATTGTCGAGGTTTTGGGGAGGGGGGCGGGCAGGAAAGAGACGGTTTTGAAAGTAAAGGGCGAAAGGTTGAGGAGTGAACATGGCGTCACGCCGGTTTGGGTAACGATGGTGGATGGTGTTGGAAAGCGGGGAAGGGGGTGGGGTGTGCATCCCAAAGATTGACATGGTGTTTCCCTTGCAGACGAACACATCTCCTCCTTGTCCTGCTCGCAGAGCCTCTGCTGCTCTTCTTCTTCCTCCTCCTCATCTTCCTCCTCCTCCTCCTTGGTGGTCCCAGCCTCTTCCAGCATCCTGCTGCCCTCGCAGAGCCGGAAACATCCGTTGCCACAGCCGCCTGCCCCCATCCACCCAACCAAAGTGCTGATCAAGCACAGTGGGGGTTCTCCATCCCTCACTGGGGCCAAAGCCTCCCCAGTGCCGGACAGCAGGGATGGGGACGCTCTTCCATCGCGGAGCAAACCCCCCATCAAGACCCCCCCTGAGGCGCAGAGCTGCATCCGCCTCAACCTGAAGGTCAGGCAAGAAGCCGGGCGCATCAAGGTGGTGCACAGCACCGTGGTGTACCCCGTGTACCAGCGCCCCGCCAGGCGCCGCCTCACCAAGGGACCCGTCCCCACGGCTCTGGCGCCGGCAGGCAGATGAACGGCACGTGGCTCACGGGGCTCCATCTTCCCCTGAGACAAAACCTGTCCTGACTTACTGCTGCCTCCTGCGTCTGAAACCCTACCCAGAAAACGTGGTTGCGTTGCTGGACCCCCTGCTATGCACACCCCCACCCCCTCCCCAGTGTCTCCTTCCCACCCCCCGGTGCATTTGTGGGATCCTTTAATCCCATCTCCTTTAATCCCAGATTGATAAACCCCAGATCGTTTAAACCCCACACCAATAAATCCCGGATCCAGAAATCCCAGGTTGATAAATCCCAGAATGTTTTAATCCCAGATTGCTTCAATCCCACATCTCTTCATCCTGGATCGCTTAATCCCAGGCTGTTTAATCCCAGATCAGTGATTTGTTTTTTTCCACCGACGAGGGGCCTTTCTGGGATGCCCTGAACCCTCCAAAACCCCTCTGGACCTGCACTGATGTGTCCAGGGCTGGGAAGTGGCAGGTGGGAAAGTGATCTGGGATGGGAGGTGTATTAGTGGGATGTGGTGGTTATATCTGTGGTGGGGGTGTGTATCGGTTGGGGGGGTACAAACACGACTGCCCCCACAGGTTCACGTGCACCCATGTCCCCAGCCAGGTCCTGGAGAGCATCAGCCTCATTGCCGCCCCCCGGAATCCTTTCGGGTGCCAAGCAGCACCTCTCCAGGGATAAGGGGGGTGTGAGGGGGCCCACAATCCCCCTCCCTGTATTTCCTCCACACCTCCTCTCAGACATTCGTCGGTCCGGCCATTCCCACCCTCCCCCTCTACTCCCCAAAAAAGCCAGGCCCCCCCTTTCCTGAAGCTGTTTTGGGCGCTCCCCACATCCCTGGGGCCGGTGCCAATTTTCCATGCCCCCTCCCCCTTGTTCTGCTCCCCACACTCCTCAATTTCCTTCCACACCCCAAAATCCTCAGCCTCTGCCAAGAGTCCTGGGACTGGCTGCTGAATCCCGGGGGGAAAGTTGGCTGGAGGAGCCCCCCCTCCCCCTTCCCCACTGAGGGAGGGAGATTGAGAAGCATGGAGGGGGGAAAGGGAGGGAGCTGGGGCGGGGTGGGGTGTCAGGACTGGTTTGGGGCCAAATTGGTGGCTGGGTGGTCCCTGCTGAGGTATGTACAGGGAGCCTGGAGGGGGCCAGGGTGAAGGGGATATCAAGGGGGGTTTGGGGGTCAAGGTCAAGGGATTCATGGTGCACTGGTAGCCCCTGTTTGGGTTCTGGTAGCCCCCAGCAATGTGTGTGTGGGGATGGAGGGAGGGGAGACCTGGGCAGTTTCAAGCAGGACACTTCTCAGGGCTGGCATTGGGGGTTAGGAGTGGGGGGGACCGAGCCCTTTCCCCCCCGAGCCGGGGGGAGGAGACCGGAGGGGGAACCTGCCCAGGGGCCGGGCCGCCGGCCGCTCCCACCCACCTGCGTCCCCCGGGCCGCGGAGGCTGCGGTGGGGGAGCGGAGAGAGAGAGAGAGGAGAGGAGAGGAGAAGGAGAGGAGAGAGCCGCCCCTCTCCTGCCCGGGCTCTGCCTCCCCAGACAGGCGGCGGGAGGAGCCAATGGCGGGGCTGCCCCGCACAGCCCTGGGAGGGGCGGCCGGGCAGGGCCGGGCCGGGCAAGCGGGGGGCAGAGCCGGGGAGGGACGGCCCAGCCCGGCCCAGCTCCGCCCAGACAGGCAGCGGTCGGAGCCAATGGCGGGGCTGCCCCGCACGCTGGTGGGAGGGGCCGGGCCGTGCCGGGCGCGGCGCAGGACGGGCGCGTTCCCGCCGCGGGCTGCCGGTGCCTCTGTGCCGATGGCTGCTGCGGACCCCCTGCGGCCTCTTCGCCGCCGTCCGCCGCGCCTCCCGAACCGTCCCCGGCCGCGCCGCCGCTGCAGAGGCCGCCCCCCAGGTGAGCGATCCGCCCCGGGCCGTACGGCCGCCCGAGGGCCTCGCCCCGTCCCTGAGGTCCCGCGGCCTCCCGGGTGCGGCCTGCGGGACCTCTCCTCGGCGTTCGAGCCCAGGGCGGGAGCGGAGCTGCGGGTCCCCCCGCCCCGAGAAGGCCCCTGGCGAACTCGCCCCCCTCCTTCCCCCCCGGTGGCTTTTCCGTCTGGGAAGCGGGGAGTTGGGAAAGAAACGGGCCCTGGGAGCGTGCGTGGGGCAGGAGCAGAGGGCTCTGTGTGTGTGTGTGTGTGTGTGTGGGAGCAGCGGCTGGGGGGGAGTCCCGGCACAGAGCGTGTGGAGACATGGGGATGCCTTCCCGGGGCTGAACTGGTGCCGGCGTCCCGGAGCTCCCAGGCACAGATGGTGGGTGGTGGCGGGTTGGAAGGGACCTTAGACATCCATCTTGTTCCAGCCCCCCTGCTATGGGCAGCGGTGGCCATGCCGTGCCTGTGGCTTCTGTGTCCCTGAGGAGAAGGAGCGTCTTGTGGAGAGAGACACCGGCTGCACCAGTAGTAGTTCCCAGTGCCAGGGCAGGAAGGTGCCTGTGCAGGCGCTGCTGGCTGTCCTGGCACGATGGGAGCAGGAGACCCGCTTTCCCTCAGCGACCCCTCGCTGGGAATGGCGGGTGAAACGGTGCCAGGGAAGCCGCGTCAGGTGCTCCAGCTGCTCTCCCGCTGCAAAGGGGTTTTCCAGCAGCGCTGGCTGGGACGGGCTGTAAGGTGGCAAAGGTGTTCCCAGGTCCCCTGTGGGAGTCCTTGCACGGAGCTCTCAGCCACAGGCTGGTCGTTATTTCTGCCCCTTGAGGTTTTCCCAGGGTAGAAAGAGGAAAAACTGCGGGTGTGGGTGGTGAGACCCCTGGGGAGAGAAACTCAGCGTTGTACACAGGGGCATTGCCCCGCTGAAGGGCAGTGTGTGGCTTTGGGTGGGGGGGTGTTAACCTGTGCAGAGTAGAAAAAACCCTGTTCCATGTTAGCCAAAGCCATGTGTTTGGTGCTGGGAACAAGCATAACACATGAAGAAGCATTAAGAGAAGGGAATTACCCCACTGTAGTGGGATAATTAGCAGTGCTGTGGCTGGGAGAGGCGGGGGATGCCCTGCGGTGGCTGTGTGTGTGTCTGAGATGATCCTGATGGGGCTTGGAAGGGGAACTACAGCAATTAGCTCTGGAAGTTTTGCTTGTGTGAAGTTCACCCCTAGTTGTAAATCCCTGTTCTGTGTGTTCTTTCCTCAGCCCTCAGCAGCCTGCGGAACATCCAGATGGGCAGGAACCTCCAAAGCTACAAGCAGGTGCCGCCCATGACAAAGGTAGTTCACAGCCCTGGTTCTTCTGGGGTTTGGCATCCCTTGGAAAACTGAGGGGTGTCTGAAACTGCAGAAGGGTGTGCAGCTTGGAATGAATCCCACTGCTTTGGGTGGGATCGAGGAGCTGGGCTGCCATGCAAACGGCAATCCTAACCCCTCTTAAGTCACACTCTCACGTGGCCTGCCTTTGTTGTTTAGATGCTGCCATCCCTGGGTCTGAAGAGAAGGCTGAAGAGGTTTTTGCTGCTGCGGTGAAGGTACCAGCCAGGGCAGCAAGGAAACGCCAGGCTTCCCTCAGCAATGGCACTCCAGGAGCAGAGTCTGCAGGAGAGGTTAGCAGAGACTTTCCTGAACCTGTGCAGCCTCAGGCTCTTCTTCTCCCTTGACAGCAGGTGCCTCTTGTGTGCTGGGTTTGCCTCGCTCAGGTTTGCCTGCTCTGCTCTGGCACGTGGAGCTGAGGAAGGAGCACCCAAAACACATGACCTTGTGAGAACAATCACCTTCTTCCTCTGGATAAAGCCCTCTCTGCTGGGTTTGGTATCCACCGGACTGGGAGAGGATTCCCATAGGACTTTGGCTCTGTATAAACAAATCCTGAGCTGCTTGACCCCTTAGTTTGGTTGGGAGGTGCAGTGTTTTTCTTACTGCCCCATAGGGTGAGAGGAGTAAGAAACCCTCGTGCTCTATTATTTGTCCCTGAGAGCACCATTGACTCTTTGTTTGTACAAAACCCCTTTCTGAGGGGCTCAGCTCTCCCCGAGCCAGAGTCAGGGCTGACCTCCGGAATGCTGAGGAGCTGCCCGAGGGGCACTGGGCAGGAAGCCTGAGGGGGTTTAATCACTGCACATAAGAGAGCCCCTATTAACAATCAGACCCAAAGGGCAGCGTGCTGGTCAGAGATCCTGCAAAGATCCTTCTCCTGCACTCTGAGCCAGCACATCCCGGTCCCCAAGTCAGACCAGAGCTGCCTCCATTTCTGGAAGTTTCTGCTGGCTCGGCTGGTGTTCGGGTTAAACTCAGGGTGGTGCTTTGTTTGTTTCTGTTCCAGACTCAGGCCCTTTCTGCTGAGCTTGCAGTGAAAAGACCCAGAAGTTCTGTGCTGGAGGAAGAACTGGTGCAGACTGGTAAGGCTGAGGTGAAGTCGTGAGCTTGTTTCTCCTGCGCTCTTCCTGGCGTGTGGTGCAACTCTCCCCCTCGGCTCACGGACGGGCTGTGGCGGCATCGCCCCGCGGTAGCGTCTGGCAGTGCTGGAGTGGGAACTCAGTCTCTTCCCTGCATCCCTGCGCTGCTGCTGGGTCGGGGCCGGGCGTTTCGCTCGGCATCTCAGTCCCGGAGCTGCCTTGGATGCAGCCAGCTCCAGCTGCGATACGGCTGCTGCCAGCTGGCCAGAAGGAAACTGGTTTGATTGGAGGTGTTAGATCCCCAGAACCCTTGTTGGGTTTGAGTCTGGGGTTCAGCCTGGCGATACCTCGTGCCCAGTGCAACTTGCTGCAGTTGCCAGTGAGAAAATCCAAGGCTGTTCTAAAGTAACAGAACACAGGGAATGTGGGGACGTGGGGGTGTCCTGTTTTCAGTCAGGATGGAGTTAACTTCTTCTGTAGCAGCAGATGGAATGCTGTGTTTGGGTGTTAAAATGAAAGCAGTGCTGATAACACCCTGATGCTTTTAGTTGCTGTCAGACAGTCAAGGACTTTCTCAGCTCTTCCTATTTCTCTATCCATGAGAAAGGAGGGGCGAAGCCAGGACAGGTGACCCAAACTGGCCAAAGAGAGTATTCCATACCAATTAATCCTGCCCAGTATAAAGGGGGCTGATGGGAAAAAGCCATGCTGGTGTGAAGCTCTTTGGGAACAGAGCGGCGTTGACCCAATAAACAATATTTCAACAATCATTTTGGAGTGGGGTTTTTTCTTTCTTTTCCTTATATTCTCACAGCTGCTCTAACTCCTTTAAAATCAAAATCGAATCCTACACTAAAACCAAAATAACCTAGAAGTGAAGCTATTTTATTAGGGTGACTGTAACATTTCCCCCTTTGAATGTATTGATAATTGTACTCAATACTTTCACATACTCAAATTGTGGCTTCACTGAATGTCAAATTGTCACATGCTGGTGGATCTTTTCACTTGTGCCAAATGCAAACTTTTATTTCCTTTAAAGGGAGATTTCTTCCAATTGAGCATAGTGTAAACCATCCTGAATTCATTTGTGATGTATTTTGCCAATTTGCAAATTCTTTCATCAAATTATACTTTAGTTTTACCTGCTATTGATATTTGGTTTGTATTTATTTTCTTATCCAAGCTTGTTCACTTGCTTTTGCTTGCCAAGTTACAGGTTTGTCTCTGAGTACTACTTGTTACCTGCGCTGGGTTTGGCAACAGTTTCTCTTTTATTCATGTTTCCACCTTCACAGACTGCAGAGCAAACAGAAAACCAGATTTGTTAATCATGTTTCAAAGGGAACTTTAAAGTCTCTGGATCTCCAACCACTCTCCAGATAGTGGGTGTTGCCTTTTTCCCTCTGGTATGGTGGATCCAAGCCTCTGATTCAGCAATCTTGATTGCAGTAGAGGTGGTTAACAGCACCTGGTAGGGTCTGTTCCACTTTCCTTGTAGAGGTTTTTCATTCCAGGTCTTTATATAGACCTCATCTTCAGGTTGAAAACTGTGTACCAGGTTCTGCAGTGTCAGGGGTTGATTCTGCACCACTACACTCTGTGGAGTCTAGCTAGAGCTTTTCCAAGAGAAAGCAAATAATTGCACATCTTGTTTTTCTGTCATATGCACGTTTGGGTTGGGAGTTTCACATGGCTTTCCACACATTCTCAGGACTCACTGACACTCCACTCCAGGGTTTTACTCATAACAATACCAGTGGGAGTTCCTGAGGCCCTTTCAATGTGGCTTCCTGACAGATTTTACTAACTTGATTTGTCTTTTCCACTTTCCCACTTGCCTGTGCTCTTCAGGAGGCATGCAAATCCCAGGGCACTCCTAGGATTTTGCACATGTTCTGCACCACTGTGGCCACAAAATGTGGTCCTCTGTCAGATGACATCCCAAAAGGTGTATTGCAAATCTAGGGCTAATCTCCTGTAGGAGCCAATTAACTGTTTCCTTGGCTTGATGTGTACGACAGGGAAAGGTTCCTGGCTGTCCAGAAAAAGTGTCAACCTCAACCAAAACATACTTCTAGTATTTAGGTAACTATAAATATCATCAAGTTGCCAATAATTTCCCGGATTCACCCCTGGTTTTAACTTACCCATTTGAATTCTCTTTTGTACTACTGGATTTTTAAACACCCCTCACACTTTGCTGTTACTGACCTGGCCATTTCCAGCATTCACACTGACACTAGGTGCCTCTTTAGGAACATCACCAGGGTGTCTGCACCCCAGTGCCATTCTTCATGTCTTATCTGCAATATTTCTCCCATGATTAAGGGAGGCAATATGACCTGACTCTCGAGAGCTGTCCACCATCCTTCTGAATCTTTCCTTTTGCTATTTTTATGTTTCCAGTCTGATGTGCTTTACAGGGCAGGATTGCTGCTTGGAGTGGTTCTTGAACCAACAAGAACTGTAAAATTTCCTTTAGATGCTAAGTATTTGGCCCTGGGAGGACAGTAGTCCTCCTTCTTTCCATAGGGCTCCATGGACATGGACTTTTCAAGGTTACATCATCATGTTATGTAAGAGCTACCTGGTATTTCATCCTCCTTCTAGGGGATAGACAGTGTGTCCCCTTTTGTTCCAACACTGGGACCACCACATGTTGAACACCGACCGTGATGGCTCTTGTCCCTCCTGTAGGCAAGAGGCTCATCCTTTGCTTACCAAGTCCAGTTGCCTGGAAAAGCATCCCACTGGTCTTTCCCAGCTTCCCATTCTCTGGATCAGAACTCCCATAGCCAGATGTTGCCGTTCGTGGACGAGGAAGTGGAAGTCTTTAGTTAAGCCTGGTATTCCCAAGGCTGGTGCTGTCACCAAGGCTAGTTTTAAGTTTCCAAAAAGCCTTTTGTTGGTTTCTATTACATATAAAAGGGGGAGACTCCAGGTCTTCACACAGTGGTTTGGCTGTTTGGCCATAATGCCTGATCCAGAGCCGACACCATCCTGCCACTCCCAGAAAGGCTCTCAGTACAGTCCAAGGCTCAGGAACACCACAAATTGCCTCTTTTCAGTCTGTCCCCAGCATTTGTTGTCCTTGTGAAATCTCCAAGCCCAAATATATTACAGTTTGACTTGCAGGTTGAGCTTTCTTCTTGGATACCTTGTACCTATGAAGTCCCCCAAAGTTTAACAGTCCAATGGTTCCCTGTATCCAGGCTGACTTCTCTTGGGTAGCTGTTAGAATACCATCCAGGTGTTGCAAGAGCAGCTGTTCTGGTTGCAGAGTCACTTTCTCCTTGTTTGTTCAGATCTCCAGTTCCTTTGCTAATTGGCTGCCAAAGTTGGTCAGGCTGTTTTGAAACCCCTGGGGCAGCCGTGTCCAGGTCAGCTGTACCTTGTGCCCTGTGTGTGGACCCTCCCCCTCAAAAGCAAATGATTTATGACTCTTTTTCCAGGTTTATGCAAAAAAAGCATCTTTTCAATCAAGCACTGTAAACCACTGATAATGTTCCTTCAGGGCAGTCAACACTGTGTAAGGATTTGTCACTACTGGGTGCAAGGTCCAGCTGCTCTTAGATCCTGTACCAATCTATACCCACCACTTGGCTTTCACACTGGTACAACGGGTGTGTTAGAATTTGATTCAGACCCTTCTAAAATCTTATCTTCCAAAACTTTGTTGATCAACCTTTTAATTCCCTGTTTTGCCTCAGGTTTAACAGGGCATAGTTTAATCCTGTTGTTAATGCTAACTGGTTTTGCCCTTTCTCATAATGGGTGGCTGGGGGTGGCTGGCCTTAACTCCTGAGTGATGCCCAATTATATTCCACATCAAACACATAAACAATATTTCAACAATCGTTTTTGGATGGGGTTTTTGTTGGTGGTTTTTTTCTTTTCCTTTTTTCCCTTTTTTAAAAAATATTTTTTTTTATAAAACCCTTTTAACTTCTTACCTTTACCCAGGCACCCACAGGGGGGTTGGGTTGTGGGGCTTTTTTTTATGCTTTGCTTCTCTCCAGCTGTACCTCTCAGGGGATAACAGAACCATGGAGCAAAGCTCCACACTGGCTTCGTGCACATCTCATTCACTCACATTTATACACAGCTCCAGCATTCAACTTTCTGTGCTGGTTTGGCCCTGGCTAGAGCCCAAATGCCCACCAAAGCCGCTCGCTCACTCCCCTTTTCAGTCAAACGGGAGAAAATATATACTGGGAGGCTTAGGAGTGGAGATAAGGACAGAGGGATCGCTGTCCAATTAGTGCAACGGGCAAAACAGACTCAGCACAGAATAAAAGAAAGAAAAGTACTTTATTACTACTACAACTACACACCCAGGGAACCAGAGTCAGGTGATGAGAGACACAGCCAGGTCTTAAAGCACCTTCCCCCCACCTCTTCCCTTCTCAGCAGACTTAAACATCATCATGATTTTACTCCCTTCTCCCCCCTTGTCCCCTGCCAACATGGCACGGGGAAGGGCAGGGACTGGGGAGTGGGCTTCTGGCAATTCCTCACAAGCTGCTTTCCTCCTCCAGATCTTAAAGCACCTTCCCCCCATCCCTCCCTTCTTTGCAGACTTGACTTTAATCATAAATTTACTCCCTTCCTCCCCCCATCTCAGCACAGGGAGGGGCATTGCACCTGCTGCTAGAAAGAAACTTGACTCTTATCCTGGCGTGAAACCAGGACTGTCCCCCACCTAGGGGAAATCACCCCCTCCTGAAAGGTCAGTGTGCTTACTGCAAGCAAATGGGCTTTGGAACAAGGACGGCCTGAGGCTGGGCAAGCCCGTGATGGGAACTGACGTTACAAAAATGCATCATGGAAGACCAGCCATCCTTTATCCCCCACGAATGAAAAAAGCATTTCTTACTACTGGGTCATCAATCTGAGAGACGCTGCTGTGGCTCAAAGCCAAGGTTGTTCAAGTTCTCCAAGGTGGGATCACTGCTGTCACTGGGTGAGTTGAAGTCGCACCCTCGGGCTCCCCCTGACCAAACTGGCAGCCCTTGGGCACCAGGATTTCCTGTCAAAGACAAGCCCACTGAAGTATCCTGCTTGCACCTTTGGTGAAAGCCCATAGTTTCAAAAACAATCCAAATGAGCTTCTGTAAGAAAGATCCCTAAGCTTTATAATCACCCAGATGACAGTGATGGGTCTTAAAGAGTGAGCTGACAGAGTCAGAATGATTTCACATCCACAGGGAGGGAGGGAGTGCCAACACTGGCAGCCAACCCAGGCTGGGGCATGGGAAGGAATAGAGGGACTTTGGAAATTACACTCCTGATACCCCTTGCCAAATCACAGCCCAGAGAACAGAAGATGACTTGTTCAGGTCTTGAGCAGTTAACGGAAGCACATTCCAATAAAAGCATCAGAACTATCCCTGTGAAAGGACACGTTTAGCCCCTTCTAGTTGAGCAGCCAGGCTGGGGAAGGGGCTGGAGGGCAAATCATATGAGGAATGGCTGAGGGAGCTGGGGATGTTTAGCCTGGAGAAAAGGAGGCTGAGGGGAGACTTTATCACCACCTACAACTACCTGAAGGGAGGTTGTAGACAGGTGGGTGATGGTCTCTTCAGCCAGGTGACAGGAGTTAGAACAAGGGGCAATGGCATGAAGCTGTGCCAGGGCAGGGTTAGATTGGATATTAGAAAAAAAATTGTTACAGAAAGAGTTGTCAGGGCTGGAACAGGCTGCCCAGGGAGGGGGTTGAGTCACCATCCCTGGATGTGTTCAAAAAAAGGGTAGATGAGGTACTTAGGGATCTGGTTTAGCACAGGATGGGAATGGTTGGACTCGATGATCTTCAAAGGTCTCTTCCAACCTTGTGATTCTTGTGATTCTTGTGATTCCTGATTCTAAGAGACCAGCAAACCCTTTCAGCTTCACAGCTTTAGGAGCAGAACGTGCAACAGGCAGGACAGAAAAGTACCAGGGCTCCAAATGGGGATTCCCCCACCCCCACGTGATTCTCGCACGTGCTTTGAACGCCCATCAGGAGAAACCCAACACTCATTGTGGCCATTGCATGTTTTGATGAGGTCAGCCCTTCGATAGGCTTTCCCCCACCATGACTGATCTACTGGAAAAACATGACACAGCCAGAAATGCCAGAACAAACACAGGACACGGCAGAGGCAACTGAAAGCATCAAGAACGGATTCCCTCCCAGTCTGGAAAGCAGTTACAGCACTCCCGTCAAATCTCCTGGGAGTATCAGGTCAGACATCCCAGTGTTTGGTAAGGCTAAAGCTAGAAAGAGGAGAGGAGCTGTGCTGGGGGCAGGGACGGGGCTGCCCAGCAGAGGCCATGAAGGAGCTGGAGAAATGGGAGAAATATGGGTGTGAGTCCAGGGTTGTGTGACCTTGTTTAAAGAGCACGGGTCCTGTGAGTATGATGGACAGAGATACTTCAGGTTTCATTCATTCTCGCTTCTTTTATTACTAGGACTTTACTGCTATGCCTATTCTCTTAAAAAATAGTAATTAAAAAATCAGTCCTGTATCTGCTGCAGATGGACTAATAAATCTCAAGTTTGACAGAGTCTTGAATCTCCTGGCTTTGTCCCCACCTGCAAGACGTGCATCCTGGTTTTCACCTGCTGCCCCCCTGTCTCAAGGCAACCAACTGTTGCCAAGCAAACACGCAACAAAGGTCTAGAATAGCAACGGTTGCCAGGGACCTCTGGTGACCAACCAGTGACGTCTGTCGGAGGGGCATTACTTGGGAGGTCACTTTCCAGAGGGGAAGCACTTCTAGTCTCATCTGGGGAGATCACCTCTTGTCTTTTCAGGAGAGATCACCTCTAGTCTTGTTGGGGGGGATCACCTCCAGTCTTGTCTGGGGAGATCACCTCCAGTCTTGTCTGGGGAGATCACCTCCAGTCTTGTCTGGGGAGATCACCTCTTGTCTTGTCTGGGGAGATCACCTCCAGTCTTGTCAGGAGAGATCACCTCCAGTCTTGTCAGAGGAGATCACCTCCAGTCTTGTCTAGGGAGATCACCTCTTGTCTTGTCAGGGGAGATCACCTCTTGTCTTGTCTGGGGAGATCACCTCTTGTCAGGGGAGATCACCTCCAGTCTTGTCAAGGGAGATCACCTCCAGTCTTGTCCGTGGAGATCACCTCTTGTCTTGTCGGGGGAGATCACCTCAAGCAGGTCACACACGACAGCGTCCAGGTAGGTTTTGAAACCCTCCAGAGAAGGAGACTCCCCAGCCTCCCTGGGAAGCCTGGGAGGAATTTCCTTCTCTTCTCTTCTTCATTTCTTAAGTCTTCTCTTTGATGGCTCAGCCAGGTGACAGTAGAGATGGTAAAGCTGGTATTTACTCAGTCTGCCCTTTCTCCAGACTTTATCCTACCTCCTGGGTCTGGGATTCCTGAGGGCCCCTTTTAGACAGGTGGATCCTGTCCCTCTCCAACAGGTTGGAGTCACCAAAGAACATCCCCTTGTCGTCCAAGACAAACCCCTGGCCTTAGTACCAGCCCTGTAGCCAGGAGTTGAGAGGCGTGAGATTTCCCAGCCTGTTCAGTAGAAGGAGGAAAAGCCAACTTGTGCACCAGTGTTTTCCAGTCACACCCCCAGGGCTCTCTGGTCTGCCTTGATTCTGCCTGGTGAAATTGTTTGAAGTATAAAGGTGAAGTAAGGTGAAATCCAGAAGTCTTGGTGCAAAATGTCCATATATCCCCAGTCTTAGGTAGGAACTTGTTGTGTGCTCTCTGGTAGGGACGTGAATTTAAGGAGCAGCTGGAAAACAACCCTGTTGGTGCTCACAGAAACACCTTCAGGCATTTATGTAGCTTCAGCCTTTGTGTTACTTTCCCAGTGATGACTGTAAGGTGCTTTCTTGTTTCTCCTCCCAGCTGTAATCCCTGAGGCTGTGTAAAATGGCTGGGCGCTTCCAGAGAGTCCTGCTGTGTGCCATACCTGGAGTGCTGGCACTTGCTGGCTGCTGGTGGCTGTACTGCCAAAGGAAGAAGTCTGCCGGCTCTAGTCGGGAAGAAAGAGCTGCTGCAGAGCAGCAGAAAGAAGCGCCAGCAGCGAGCACTGAGGCCAGAGAGGCAGCCTCCAAGGAAGAGCAGTGCCCAGGGGATGAAACCTCGGCCTCCCTGCCCCTGGAGTTGGCAAGCGTTGCTTCCTCTGGCTGTGCACCTGCCTCTGAAGGTGGGACGAGTGTGAAGGCCCCGTTGGAGAAGATGTCGTGGTCTGATGAATCAGGCCAGCAGCTGGACTTGCTGAAGGCACCTGAAAGCCAAGATGTGCCTGCTGAGCAGAGCTCAGCACCAACAGAAAAACCTCCCGCCCTGGCTCTGCCTGAAGGCAGCATCGTGCCCCACAGTGAAGGCCTGCAGAAAGAGGATGAACTGGCCTTGCATCGTGGCGGTAGCAGTGCAGCAGGGATGGGTGAAGGTCCCTCAGGAGGTAAGGGATTTCAAAATCCTTGGGGACCAAGAGTTTTATGTGCTGTACCCCTTCTGCTTCAGAACATGTCCAGATCTATCCTCTCCCTGTTTAACTTCCTCAATAGAGGAAGATTTAGCCCTTGTACAGGTGGGTATGCATTTGCTCTCAGAATTCCCATCGCTGTTGGCTCCAGTGTTAGCTGGGTGAATTTCAGGGTCTGCTGCAAAGGGGTGAATGGGCTTGTACCCTTTCAGCACGGAGTTTGCTGTCCAAAGTGAAGCATGTGCTTGAGTAGCCCAGTGAAATGGGCCGTGTCTGGGTGCTGAACACCCCGCTGGTTTGAGACCTGCTCATGCAAATGGTTTCTGCTTCTGTTGAGGCAGCCTCCAGTAAGCACGGGGTCCTTCTCTCTCTATGGGCTGCTGCTGAATGGAAGCTGGATGGCAGCAGGTTTCTGAGGTGCTGCTGGGCGAGGCAGAGTTGTGCTCTGAGGAGCTGTGGTTGAGTCAGTCGGTTGCAGACCAAGTGCCCTGAACCCTGTCAGTTCCGTGTGAAGAGCTGGCATGGCCCCCCACGTGCTGAACTCCCTGTGAAGAGCCCTGATGAAGCCACGGGGAACTGCAAAGTCCCTCTCTGCAGCAGCTCTGTTAGCGTGGCTCTCCTCACGCTGGTCGCTTTGACTTTGTGTCTTGGCTTGACTTCGTGCACCGTGGCACTGTTTGGAAGGAGTCCTGCTGAACTCAGGCCTCTGCTGCATTCCTAGAGCTGTGCAGCCTTTTCTTCAGGTCTAAAAGGAAACTTTGGGTAGGTGACGTGCAGCAGGACTTTCCCCTCTCTGAAATACCCCAGACCCCAATACAGGAGCCTCCTGGCTGAGTGCAGAGGAGAAGCTCTGTGAAACGCTGCATTTTCCTGGCCTGCTGTCTGGTAGCTGGCTCAGGAGGGCTGTCTGAACGCTGACACGTGTGCATGTCTCCTAGGTTTGGATGTCAAAACCATGGACTCTGTGGGCAGTGGCTGTGCCATGGGGAAGATGGTGACGCGCCAGAAGTCAAAGCCTGAAGAAACCTCCACCGAGCCCGACCTGGTCAGCTGGGAAATAGAGGTCCCAAGGGTAAGCAGCCGCTGGCCTGCTCACACATCCTGCCCTGCGCCCCCTACCCATCTCCTGCTTCTTCCAGGCTGGTGCTGGCTCAGAGCCATCCCAGGGAGATCAACAGCAAATAACAAGGATTGAAGTGTTTTGCATAGCGTTAGGCTCAACAGGGGTGAAGAGCCAGTCCCAGCTGTAAGCAAGAGGTGTCTCAGGGCTGTGTTCAGGGTAACACTGGCTCATTGTTCCCTGTTATCTTCCATCCATGTTGTTCTCCAAGATGTGAAGATGAATCTATGAAAAATGAGCGGTATTTACTGGCCTGTATCTACCCTGACTTATCCCAGACCAGCTCTGCACTGGTCCAGCATGGCCTTTACTTATCCTGCCTGGCCCTGCACTACAGGAACTGGGCACATGGGTGAAATAAGCCCCAGCAGGGAGTGTGGTTTGACCTCCATTCCTCCTCTTGACTGCTGCTTTCCTCTCTTTCACAAAGGGTTTAGTTGGCCGCTTGATTGGCAAACAAGGAAGATTCATGAACTTCCTAAAGCAAACATCTGGGGCCAAAATTTATGTCTCCTCACCACCTCATCTGCGTGACTCTCAAGTCTGTCACATTGAAGGTAAGCGAATCGTCTCTGTGCTTGTGGTCCAGTATGTAGCTCGGGGGCCAGAATGAGATGGGCAAGGAATTAAACAGCACGTATCTGCAAATGCAAGCCTTGCCTGTGAAGGATGTTACATTAATTGTGGGTGAAAACTACCTGCCAGTGAACTGGGTTCATCCTGGAAGCTAAAGCGGTGCGATTGGGGCCTGGTGGTCTTGAGTGTCTCACGTTGGTCTGACAGCCACCTACACGGCCGGTCTGTGGAACCTGAAGCTGTTGATGTGGTGCAGACAACTTTTGGTAGCTCTGTTTCTTCACGGGGTGGGGGGTGTCCTCAGCATAGCTGTGCCACAGACTTTCTACGGGACGTTTATCTTCCAGGCTTCCCTCAGCAAGTAGAAAAAGCACTGAGCCTGATTGGCCAGAAGTTCAGAAGTCTGCGCCTCACCAACGTCCACACTCCACCTCCACCAACACCACCAATCCCTCGTTTTCTCCCGACGACTTCCTGGGTAAGTCCCAGCTCTCTGGCTGCGCTGATGTCGGGGGCAAAGGCTGCTGTTGGTCACCGCTGTCACAGTACGCTCGATGCAGGTGGCTGGTTCACAGAGGCCCTCACAGCCAGGCTGGTTTTGTGTAGCTCTCTCTTGCCTGGCTTGTGTCACTGTAACGGGCCAGACTGATCTTCCTGTTGTAAAGTGGCCTTGCCCCAGTTCTGATGTCCTTGAGAGCAGCATGGAGTAGCTTTATGCTCCTGATCCAGAGCAGCCTTTGGAAGTCAAATGCTGGAGTGGCAGGGACTTTGCACCCGTGGCTGTCAGCCTCAGGCCACACTGGTGGACCATGGAGTGGCTGTGAATGAAGCTTGTGTTGCGGTGAACTCTAACAAGATTTTCTTTCTTCCACGTGACAGCTGTGCCTCCCAGAGGGAACTGCTGTGGAAGTGGTGGTGTCAAACCAAGTCAATGCTGGCCACATGTTTTTACAGCAGCATACACACCCCACTTTCTGTGTCCTGCGTAGACTTGGCCAGCACATGAATGTCTGCTACTCCCATCCAGATATTCCCACTCTGCCAACTCCAGTAGAAGGCAAGTAACTCAATTGCTGACACGCTGTTCACTTGAGAAACTTGTAGGGTCGTGCAAAAGCCTGACGCCCCTGAGCATGGTGGTGGCAGACAGACTTGAGAGTCCAAGGCAGCTCTGCTGAGTCGCAGCTGCAGGCGGGTCTGATGGAGGGGCAGGGGTGTGGAAGGGAGATGGGAGCAGCAGAAGGAATGCTGTTGCTTCTCAGGAGGTCGCTGCGCAGCGCGGCTGATCCACCCGAAGGGCTCGTTTCTGGGCATCCACTCACCCTGAGCTCTTCTGCTTTGCAGTTGGCACGATCTGCGCGGCTCCGGCTCTGGATGGGGCGTGGTTACGGGCTCAAGTCAATAGGTACTTTGAGGAGACTGGTGAAGTGGAGCTCCGCTACGTGGACTACGGAGGCTATGAGAGAGTGAAGATCCACCAGCTCAGGAAGATCAGGTCTGTAGCTCCTCTGCTGCTGCCGCTTGGATTGCTGGGAGCGTGGTCTGGGGTCTTTGGAGGGTCGTTACTTTAAACTGAATTCCTGCTAAAGCAATTGATTAATTGCTGTAACCTTCAAGGACACAGGAAAAACTTAAATCCAACTTCTTTGGGTTTGTTCCCTTTTCTTTCAGGTCTGACTTCTTATCGCTGCCTTTCCAAGCAGCAGAAGTTTTACTGGATAACGTGGTCCCTCTGGCAGGTAACGGAGCTCTCGAGACGCACCCTGGGTGGTGCTCCGGCAGGTTTCCCTGGGTGCCAGCTGTGCACCAGCCTTGATTCTGTCTCAGCCTTCTCCCTCCCCTGTGGAGCGCAGCCTCTGGAGGGACTGGAGCGAGGGCTGGAGAAACATATTTTCTTCCAAATGTGCGAGCGAGTGTGGCACAACCTGTCAGGCTCCAGGGGAGAGATGGGGAAGGGCCAGGCTTTCTCCTGTGTGGAGGGAGGAGAGAAGGAATGACTTTACTGAGCAGCAGGTTGGCAGGACGGGCAGGGTATAGGTGAAGTAGCTGGAGCTACTCTGCCACCTTCTGTCCCGCAGGAGTTACCAAGGCAAATTTAGCTTTTAATCTGCTAGACAAACACCTGAGATTTTCCTACTAGTCAGAGTCAAAACAGCAATGGCAGCTGAAAGGTACTGCAGAAGTCTGCTCTTCTGCCTTTCAAGCCTCCCAATTCACCCGCTGCTGGTGTTCACGCGAAGGTGGCTTTAGAAAGCGCTCGGTCCTTTCCCTTCAGCAGCACAGCAGGGATAATACTTGTGTGACCTCCAGCTCGATAGGCTGGGTCCAGCAAATGCCTCCAGCAGTGGCAGGGGAGGGTTCTCTGGCTGGGCTGCAGTCGGAGGTCAGGCAGGGTTGGTTGCATAGTCCCTCCTGGCCTGTGAAGCCTGGCCCCATCTCATCTGCTGCCTCCCGCTCTGCTCTCTCCACAGACGAGGATCACTTCTCATCCCAAGCGGACGCCGCTGTTGTGGAGATGACCAGAGGCGCAGTCCTGCTGGCGCAGGTCAGTGGGAGCTGTCTGGGAAAGCCTTGCTGCTGCTTTGAGTGCTGCTGTTGGCCCCTCTCCCCCAGCATCCTGTGTGTGCCCCAGGCCAGAACAAAGGCCCAGCTTGGACGCCCGGCTGCTGGGCAGGGCTCTGGTGGAGAAACCTTGGTGCTGAGACCTTCTTGGTGCAGCATCGGCAGCGCAGTGGCTGACGCTGGCCTTGCCAACTCTGTGGCTCAGGGCAGGGCACTGCTGAGAATCACTCAGGCTGGCGACCAGGACTGGTGTCTGTCTGCACGCTGATGTCGGTCTGTCTTTTCCAGGTCACAAATTATGACAGTGCAACAGGTCTGCCACTGGTAGAGCTCTGGAACTCGATGGGAGATGAGGTGCGTCTGGCCACATGCCTGTTTTTTCGACACTGTTAGAGTTGATGATGATGATGCAGAGGGTGGCATAGCAACTGGCTGATGGTTCTCCCCAGTGGCCTGTTCACCTTTCTACTTCTTTTCCCCCCCTTTAGATGCTGTCAGTGAACAGAGCTCTAGTAGAAGGAGGACTGGCTCAGCAAAACAGACTCAGCACAGAATAAAAGTGATTTATTACTACTACAACAACACACCCAGTGAACCAGAGTCAAGATAATGAGAAGCACAGCCAGGTCTTAAAGCACCTTCCCCTCACCCCTCTCTTCTTAGCAGCCTAAAGTACTTTCACAATCTTATTCCCTTCTTCCCCCCCTAACATGGGGTGGGGTGGGGCAGGGAATGGGGAATGGGGGTTTTCAGTCTGTTCCTCCTGAGTTCCTTCTTAGCTGGGGGGGCATTCCACACATCCACCCTCTTCACCTGCGGCACTGTGGTGTCCCACCCACAGGGGACAGTCCTCCAACTTCTCCAGCATGAGTCCTCTCTACTGGGGAGTCATCTCCTCACCACAGGCCTCTCAGTAGGACTCCCTTCCATGGGTGCTGACCTTCGGGCCCAGACTGCTCCAGCCTGGTCCCCCACAGAGTCACAAGTCCCCCAGCAAACCTGCTGATGCGTAGATCAACCTCTCCACAGGCCATAGATGGTCTCTGCTCCCCATCCTTATCCATGGGCTGTGAGGGGACACCCGCTCCACCATGGTCTTCTCCACGGGCTGCAGGGGAATCTCTCTCTTCGGCACCTGGAGGGCCTCATTCTCCTTCCCCCTCCCTCCTTCCTCCCTGGCTTCTTACATCTTCTCACTCCCTTCTCTGGTGGAAAAATCCACCTGCCTGTGGGGTTTTTCTCCTCACTGTGATTCCCAGAGGTGCTGTGACCATCACCGACTGGCTCAGCCCTGGTCAGCAGCAGCTCTGGCCTTGAATTGGCCGATGTTTCCTCTCTGGGTCCTGCAGAGAGCGTCTGGCTGCTGCTTGCAGGAGCCATCTCAGCAGCACAGCTACACAAAACTGCAACAGCTGTGAATCTGTAAATAGAAAGGAGATTGAGGGGGGCTTCAGGTAGGCAAACGTGGCAGTGCTAACAGACAGGGAGACCACCTCCAGGTAAGGGAGGCATGTGGAAAAGGCTCTGTGCCATCCCTACTCCGAGGGGATCCTCAGCACCGACCTGAAGATCTGAACACAGGACACCACGATGAACACAAACCACCCAAAACCTAAACAAGCTCTGACCACAGTTACCCTGAGATAGGGCCGTGAGCAAGAGAGCTTGAGGATCTGGGGGATGTCACAGAAGAACTGGTCAGCAGCATTGCCATGGCAGAGGGACACTGACAATGGATTGGCAGTGTGGAGCAGAGCATTGTGAAGAGCAGCTCTGTGACAATATTTTTAAGTAGAAAAATAAAAATTAGCATCAGCTTTTCTTCTGCCAGAGAATGGAGCGAGAAAGTGTAAGGAACTTTGCAGAATACAAGGTCAGTGGAGAAGGTCCTCCAAGCCCTGTAGCAGAGTTTCACCTGCAGCCCGTGGAGAAGACCATGGTGACTGAGGCTGTTCCCCCGCAGCCCATGCTGGATGATGTGGAACAGTGATTCTACTCACAGAGTGTAGAGGTCCCCACGCCTGAGCAGATGCAGACACCGAAGGAGGCTGTGACCTCCTAGGAAGCCTGTGCTGCAGCAGGTTTGCTGGCAGGGCTGTGGAGGCCCCATGCTGGCACAGTCTGTTGCTGAAGGACGGCACCCCATTCAGGTGACCCACACTGGAAAAGCTGGTGATGATCAGAAGCTATGTGGGAAGGGCTCATGTGGGAAGGTTCACGGATGACTGTCCCCCATGGGTGGGACCCAAAACTGGAGGAAGGGGAGACTGTGAGGAGTCCTCCTTCTGAGGAGGAACGAGCGACCGAGACAACGTGTGATGAACTGACCTCAATGCCCATTCTCTGTCCCCCTGTGCCGCTGAATCGGAGGAAGGAGAAAATGAGAGAGTGAAGTGGATCCTGGGAAAAAGAGGGTGGGATGTGAGTAGGTGCTTTAATATTTATTTTTTTTCTGTCTCTGCCTTTCTCTCCCATTGCTCCTGCCCCTGCTCCCCCTCCTGAAGCGAAGTGACACTGTCACCCTTCAGGCACTCGCTGGCAGAGAAGCTGCGATGGGCAAGGTGGAAGAACATTAGACGTAGAGGGGCTCTTTCCAGTGTTGATGGTAATAAAAATGTAAAAGCTCAACAGGCCTTATTCTTTCTCACCACCAGAAATGTTTCTGATGGAAATGTTTTTGAAATATGCTAGGGGAAAGCTTGGCTTGCCCTGTGAGCAGTCAGGAGTTGGGCTCCATGATCCCTAAGGGTCCCTTCCCACTCAGTATAGTCTAGGAGTCCAGGATTTTATTTGGTCACAAGCATCATCATGACAGTTGCCTCCTGACAGCACCACACACGGCCCTGGTGTCTCTGTTGCCCTTATCAGTAACACGGCCGTTGTGCCTCTCTCCCCCTCCATGACAAGTGCCAGGGTCTGGCACTCTTGGCAGCCCAAGGCCTGGACAACCACGTCTGCACGGCACCTCTGATTTCTGGGCGGCCACATTCCTTCTGGTGACAGCTTTGCCCAATTTCCAGCCATGAATGGCCAAGCCCGTAGGACCGACTGCTCAGACCGGGGCACCAGGCCCAGGTGCCTCGCTCGGCCCCCTTTGCTGGGTCTAGCTGAGTGCACAGGGGTCTGAGAAGCCTCCCTGAGGGTGGGGGTGCAGAGGGGTCGAGTCGAGGGGCCTGTGGGGCCTCGGCACCTCGTTAAGATCAGCCGCAGGTGATGCTGGCTCACCCCGTGCCACCTCAGCAGGCCGCCAACAAGCGGCTGGCTCCTGGCACAGGCCTGAGCTTCTCTGGGCCTCAAGAAGCCCCAAAGAGGGCTCTTTGCTGGCCCTTTTTTGCTGCAGATCACTTCCCAGTGTGGGCATCCCGGCACTGGAGCTGGTTTCCTTTGTGAGGAGGAGACTGTAGCTGCTGCTCCCGCTTGCCTTATGTGAAGCCTACACTGGTAACCAGTGTCGGTGGGCTCCTGTGCCTCCCCAAAAGCCATCCCAAGCAGACTCCTCGGGCCAGGCCTATACGTAAAACTCCAGGGATGGGGATTGACGAGGAGGGGACCTGGGGGGCAGGCCCTCTGCCCAAGGGGCAGCAAAATAGCACCGGGGAGTCATCCACAGGAAAAGGACGCTCCCCTCACCACAAAACCTCTTTATTCTCCCCCATTAAATTAATTACAGGGGGAATCAAGCAGCTATCATTCCTATGACAGTGTCAATCCTATCAAGGGCTAACTGCACTGAAGGAGCTGATGGATACCTTTAAGCCCAGAGATCAGTTTCCTTATAGAAGACATAATGAGGGTTTGAAGGGCTATTCAGACCCTGTCAAAAGGCAAAAGTTAGGGAACAAAATATCTATATCATTTTGAAAAGCCATACAGAATGTCTCCTTAGGTTTTGCACTACCAACTACTTCACATAAAAAAAAAAAATGGGAGAAATGGGCAGATAGAGTGACCAATAATGGGAATGCAGTCTCTTTCTGCTAATTAGTGCCTGACTTATCTCTTTCCCATGTGAGTAGGTTCAGGTTTCTTGTGTGATTTAAGTCACCTAGTAAGACCAGAAAAAAAAATAATGCATTGCTCTTCCAGACAGGTAAATCTAAACAAAATCCTTGAGCTTCCCTGGATGTGCACAGTCCTGATCCCATCTGTAGTGCTGGGGAGCACAGAGCAATAAATCCTTTACCGGTGACAAGTCTCCCTTTGGTCTGATTCCCAGGGCGGGGGGGGTGGTGGGGTGGGGCCTTTTCCTTTCCAGCTTCTGTCTCTTGCTAGATGAAGAAGGGCCATTCCTTACCGCCTTGGAGAAACCTTTATTTGAATTCCATGGGCTCCCAAAGTGTCATTCCTGGTCTTCAGTTTTGGGTACAGATGAATGAAGGTGACACACAGTTTCCATCACATGAAATCCACACTCATGGAGAAGGGGATCTTGGCAACTCTCCTCCACCCCCAGTAATTCCCATGGGAGCTCCCAGGAAGAAGGTGCCTATTTTGTGCCCACCAGGACTGGGGCAAGAGGAATCCCATCTCTGGTGGGTTTGTGAAAGCCATAGGCCAGAGCTGCATCCCCTTCCAGCCCCAGGGCTGCAAAGCAAGGATGAGGTGCCTGGAGTGGCTCACCTGAACCCCTTCCTTTCACAGGGGTAGAGTCCCCTCCCTGTCCCTGCCTGGAGGTCCTGCCTCATTATTAAACTATCAGGCAAGAAAACTAAACCTCACAGCCTATTCTTGGCACATAGTAAGTACCCACAATGATTAAAAACAATAAGTTACATCTCCCTCAGCTTCTCTTTGTAGGGGAGATGCTCCAGACCTCTAATCATCTTTGTGGCCTCCTCTGAACCCTCTCCAACAGTTCCACAACTTTCTTGTATTGCGGGTCCCAGATCTGGACACAGTACTCCAGATGGGGCCTCACGAGGGCAGAGAGGGACAATGACTTCCCCGTCCCTGCTGGCCACCCCTCTTCTGCTGGAGCCCAGGATACCATTGGCCTTCTGAGCTGCAAGAGCACACTGCTGGCTCATGTTAAGTTTCTCACCCACCAGAACATCCAGGTCCTTCTCAGCAGGGCTAGTCTCAAGGAGCTCTTCTCCCAGTCTGTATCTATGTCTGGGCTTCCTCTGGCCCAAGTGCAACACCTTACACTTTGCAGTGTTGAACCTCATTAGGTTCACCTGGGCCCACCTTTCAAGCCTGTCAAGATCCATCTGGATGGCATCTTCTTTTTTCACCTCTACACTTGAAAGGACACCTTGGATTTTTATTTCACTTACAAGATTCACTCCAGTCTGTTTCATCTGTGCCAACCATTTCAGAATTAATAAACGCACTTCATTTGTCTCATCTGTTTCTTACAGAATTTATAAACATTTTACATGTTTCTGTGTAATTTCATCTTCCTCCATACTTTCTTTTGTGAGAGTCTTCTACTGGATGCAATAGGCTTCCCTGTAAATGTCAGATCTGATTTTAGGACTACCGCCCCACTTTATTCCTATATATTTTTAACCACACAAAAACAAACCAAATGAAACCAAACCAAAGAACATTATTAGAAACCTCAAACTAGCACCAGTTTCTTTTCTTATCATTTGCTTAAGTTGAAGCCTAAATAAAGCAAACGGTTTCTTACTCATCCATAGATTTGTTGCCTACTTTGTTCAGCGCTCCTCTCCCCCTTTTCTTACCAGCTCCTAATACTGGAAGGCAAGCTTGCAATCATTACTATTGGTCTATTCTCAGAGCTCTCCTTAAGGTCTTGAACTTATTCAGGTTATACTCCACATGTGTGTCTGAGTTGTTCTGGAAAGCCCCTGATATTATTTAGGAAACCTCATATTTTTATTATACCATCTTTAGTTGGGTATGTAGAGGTAGATTGTGCTACCCTTTCCTGTATGAACTCCAAATCAATTTATTTTCTAAAGGGCCAACAAAAGGATTAGATGTCTCTGTTCTCTTTCTGCATTTGGCCTTAAATTATTCTTTGGACTTCTATTGTCTCACAAGATTATGTCAGTATAATTACATTTTCAGTGACAAAATGCTTATTGGAGTTACCAATTTTAAAATGTTCTATATGTGATACCTTAATTTTTCCTTTTTTACATCTCTTTAGTTCTTGACTCACTACCTGTGCCTCTTGGTCATCATCATGACGTTTGCCTGGTTTGGCTTCCTTTGTCTTTCCTTCATACTTCAGCTGTCTTACAGGTCTGAATCACTCTACTCTCAAAGGAAACTGAACAACAGATAGAGGTGAGGTTAATATCCATGCCATTTAACTTCATCTCAGGAAAAAGTTAGATATTTAGCCTAACTAAACTGTCTTACCTACCTCTGTCATTAACACAAAGAGAATGACACTTCCAGCCTGTAATATAATCTACACAAGTTTCTAACCTAGGTAGAATAAATCAGATTCTGAGGAGATTTTCTCTGGAGATCTTCAGCTCTTTCCTTTATTCTTGTGAGAGAATGGATACTGACTTTAACTAGATGCCTCCCATACAGATATCTGAATTTAGAAGAGGCAACACTTATGCTTCCCATTTTCCCTAAAATCTGACACTCAACAAAACTCACCCTATATAACAAGACACAAATACGTTCTTTCATGCATTTGAAATCTACTGCCTGTTGTTTGGCAAAGGTTTTTAAAAAAGGTAGATGTTTGTGATGCCATCTGCCAGCTGAACATCACCATTCATTAATTCACCTTTGGAGTTCTCAATCTTTTGCTCACTTCCAACCTCCCTCGCCTGTCTCTTGAAAACAGGGTATCTGGCAACAGAGTGCAAACATGAAATCTTGAAGAAGTCATGAAATAACATAGTGGGTGAACCAAAGTATGGAACAGAAAGGTACATAATACACATTCCGCTTTCTTTTGTTAGGGATAAATCACAGTTACTGAGTTTTGCATCATTTGTGGTTATGGTAATATTATGTAGACTTGAAAAAACAACGGCTTTAGACAGCATGTGGAGCCACAGTTCCTGGCAGTTTGGGGTTTGATTGCTCTTAGATGCTAGCTGTGATGGATTAGATATGGACAGCAATGGTGTAATTTACCTGAGTGGGAGAAATGGGTTTCAGCATCTTGGAACAGAGAGGTCTTAAAGCACTCTACATTCTGAACAACTGTTTTAACAGTCTGCTTATATGTGGGTAACAGTTTTTAAATGAAAATTGCAATTCAGTTGTCCATAGGTGCTTTTCAATGTGTATAACCATCTGGGAGTTAGACCCTACCAGCAACCATGAACCACATAAAGGAAAAAACTCACAGTGATCAAGCGTCACAGACATGGGAAAGAAAGTCCTCACTTGTCATGATCACAGGCCTTACAGAGGTTACAGAATGAACAGCACCAGATATGGACACAAATTCTTCGCTCTTTCTCTTTTACAGTGGATCTCCTCTAGAGCACTAAACATGGTGCCGCTGGTGGAGCAATGCAGGTGTTTAAGAAAGGACTGCACGGTAATGCAGACATCTGTTTGGTTGGGTCTCATGAAGATCCATATAAGCTGCTTGGAACGCACAGCCAAGCCTTGAGCAAACATTACCCTGATGCAGGCAAGTGACATCTAGAGATTCAGTACATTGGACTGAGAAATATCCTTACCTCAGCAGCATTTGTTTATAACTCAGGCATAATGTATGATCTGAGCCGTGTGATTTATCCAGACATCTAAAAGAAAGACATAACTTTGCCAGAAGCTTATTCTGGGGTGTCAAAGCAGATTCTTTTTTTTTTCATCAATGGCTGACAATCCTGGCTCCTTTGCTGAAGAGGCTGTCAGTGCTTTTCAGAACATGTGCTTAAAAAAAAAAAAATCTCTGCACTAGGGGAAATATCTTAAAAGCAGTTGTGGAGAATTTTCTCAGAGTCTTGAAAATAACATATATTGTGAAACACTGTTCACAAGGGCATTGAAAATCAGTGCTGCTCTGTATAGTGTTTCTTGCAGAAAATCACACAATGTGATTACATACCTCTTGATAGGAGGTGTCAGCTCCTGTGTTATGGCCAAATTCTAACCTGGGTAATTACCTTGTGCTTATCTAAATTCCCCTCACAATTTCAACTGAATAAGATCTATTGTTTTAGTTCACACCCTAAAATGCTGAAGTGCAGCATTACTGTACTTCTAACCAGAGAGGGCTGCATTTTGGTCATTAGTTTTGTAAGAATTTTCACTTTCAGAGAGTATTGGGCAAATTGTCATTGCATAGAAACTTGTCCTAGAATTTTTTTCTAACATCAGAAATGGGAAGACTTGTAGCTAAAGGAAGCCACTATTAGTTAGAAAGCCTAAAAGGTTTGATGTCACTCAAGAAAAAAGAATTACATGCACACACACATCTAAGTCATAATTAATGTAATATATATCAGCATATATTCCATACACACTCAGAATTGATCTTATTATTAAATATCTTCTTTTCTGAAGCAGAGTAAAAAGTATGAAAGAAATGTCCATGATTTCTCCCTCTCTCCATATTTACAGTTTATGTTTGAATAATTTGCAAAGCCCTTCAGAGCCTTCTGCTGCTATACAATTGGCTAAATCAGAGCTGAACAGACAAAACAGGCAAGACCTATGCTTCATCAGCAGTCACGTCAATTAAAGCTTATATACTGTTGGGCTTAATCTAGAACTTCCTAAACTCAGCAGACATTTATGTTTATTACCTTGAATGCCAAGGCTACTGAGACACGTTTGTTTTCCTTCACCTTTATTTTTTAAAGAGAAAATATACTTCACAGAAGCTCCATTTGTGGTCATCACTTCAGTAAATGTAAGCATATATCCTTCAGGCAAATGAGAAAGTTGATTTCTGAATGCAATTATTTTACTCATTAGGAAAAAAAAAAAAGGAAAAATGAGAAACAAAATCAGACAGTAAGCAACCTTATTTTTTCTAGTCACATCATGTACCCCGTGTTACGTCTTTTTCAGTCGGCCTGGTCTTCTGATATCTGGCAATAAATTCCCATTTATACATACTTCTGTGCTTTATCCCCTATCTTACAAATTCACAGTTAGTTTTCCTGTTCCAGTTCAGAAAGACCAGAGGTTAACAGATGAAAAAGATGTAGGGTAAAAAAGGCCATCAATCATGTAAATGAAAATCCTTATGGAAAAAGGTGGGCTTAAGGATGCAGAAGTAGCCTTTGCCTTGGCATTTCAGTGCTCTACTTTGGTTTTAGCCACTGCTTTCACATATTTTTGAACTATTGCTGTCTAGAGTCCTAGCTCTTAACCATTTTAATACAACCAGCTATTGAACTGATTTTAGTATCAAGCACAACATTTAAAGCATAAGAACAGGTGGGACATAGCACCAAGAATGTTCTAGAGAGTACAGTTTTCAGCTCAACAACTCATGTAAATGAAAAAGGGGGGGGGGAAAGCATAAAAACACCACCTAGGCTTTCATTTAAGGCAAGTAGTCCAGATCTAGGCACCAAAAATTCCGGAAATTAAAGTCACATTCTATCTGCTAGAAGGTACTAATTATAAAACAGATAACTTTAGTAATTTTAACACAATAGGAACAAATCCCAGAATTATGAGCTTAACCTGTAAAAGGACTGCTTCAGAGTTCAAAACACATGAACTCATGTCCTCACATAAGTTGTGGACACCACTGTTCTGGGACAGAATTTATGTTATGTGAACTTCATTTAGCTTAACTACATTACCCAAATCAAATTAAGTCAAGTCCCCAAAGACAAATTTAAAATTTTACACATATTCCTCACTTGACTTTGTTACACAGTTGAGTTTGTTAGTAATTAAATGCTGACAGGAACATCCAATTGAAATGCAAAGGACCAGAGTGTAAGTAACTACTGAATATGCAAAAAGAGGAAAACAAAGGGGGAAAAATACTATTTGGATAAATTTTTATACATCAATGTAGTAACAAATGAGCTAATCTGTGAAGGCCATAGCCCTTTGACTCTTGCATAAATTAATAAACCTTTAATGATGTTTTGTGATCTCATATCACAAGCCCCCTTGTTTCTACCGAAAAAAGCCAACTGCGAGTGGTAGGTTTAGTTTCCAGGACACTTCTCCCTGAGATCATAGAATCATAGAATTGTAGGGGTTGGAAGGGACCTTGAGAGATCACCGGGTCCAACCCCCCTGCCAAAGCAGGTTCCCTATCTCATATCACTCAGATAGGCATCCAGACGAGACTTGAATACCTCCAGAGCAGGAGACTCCACCACCTCCCTGGGCAGCCTGTCCCAGGGCTCTGTCACCCTCACTGTGAAAAAGTTTTTCCGCATGTTGGTGCGGAACTTCCTGTGCTCCAATTTGCAGCCATTGCCCCTTGTCCTATCTCCACAGATGACATGGCAATGCAACCATGGAAAGGAACTTCTTGTCTATATGTAGTTTATTCTTAAAGGCTAATACAGAAGAGAGAAAGCAAAATGTCTTTCCAAAATACATGCCTACTGAGATTGTTCACAATCTGAATTGACCTATTTGTTTTTCCAGTACTAAAGGTTTTTTGTACATTTTCTGACCAAAGTGTAAATTTCTACAATGGAGTTTTGTTCCTCAAATCCTTTAAAAATAACAAAAATAACCCTCCCTGCTAGTCCCAATATTCCTATCTGGTCATTGGTTAGGTTCCAGACTCTGACTTTTCCTTCACACACCTGACTGTGTGTAAAGAGACAAAGTTAACGATATTGCTACTAGGACAAGTCAGGCGAATAATTTTATCTACATTCAGTTCGCCAGCTGTAACATATTTCTTTACCTTACTGGGAATATTATAAGGATAAATTAATTCAAAATCTGCGAGATGCTGAGAATGCACAGCAATGAGTTCCAAAGAGAAAACAATTAAATAAAGCAGCTGAGTGTGTAAACCACTGCTGACCAGTGTTTCTTACACCACTCCACTACTGCCCCCGGACAGAAAATACATCTGGACAACAGGCAAAGAATTATATGTGCTATATACCCTTTGCTGTGCTTTACATTAAAACTCTTAAGCAAGTGTTCTCATTCCCACAGTCTCCATATGGTCAAAATGGTTTTGCACAATTCTTAATATCAATTTCCTAACCAATGCAACCTGCTTGTCTATCCCAGAATGATGGGTGGGTTGTGATTTAGTAGTTATGGGTTTCAGCAGCACTTAAGTAAAAGACTGTTTGTTGTTTATAGTTACTTTTCTGTTAAATGGAAAATTACACTCTCCAAAAAAAGACTAAGTTATTGGCATTATTCCAACATGGTACTGACTGACAAATGCCAATTTACTTGTCATCATATTCGGCATGCCAGTATTAACATTTTCCTAACTGATTTAGAGTTTTTCTCACATACCAAATTTTAATAGCACCTCCTTAGGGTTATGAACATGTATTTACTATATGATAGGTTGAAAAAATAAAAGAAAATCCACATTTATTCATTATCATATATATAATTTACGTTGGGTAAACTGGAAAATGCTTTCAAGAATCAACTAACATGAAAAGCATATTTGATAAACATGAATCTTTTTTATAATTTATATGCTGTTTTTCCAGGTTTCTGCAATATGTTCTGACTTATATCAGGGTACATTATGATTTAAATATAAAGATTTTTTTTTAAAATTAATCATAAATACTACACAAAGTGAGATCTAAAAGATCCTAAAAAGACAAGAGGACAATTAAATATATAACTGGAAAATGTGCAGAATCGTAGCTGTAAGCACAGAGAATCCAAAGCAGATATACTCTATTTCTGAGTTTCAGCAGTGGAAAAAAGGATTGGACGTGCACTCATATATTAACCTTTCTAACCTGTCAAAATCACACACTCAGTACACCAGACCCAGCAAGCAGTTACAGCCAAAACCTAACTGCCAATTTCTTTTGATTTAAGAATAGAAATTTAGAGGTCTCTTTTTAAATTTTATTTTTTCTTTAATGTGGAGAAATACACAACAGGTTTTAAAACTGAGGAAACCATAAAAGCAAAGGAAGAACAAAAGGACTTGCAGAAAGTGTATGCACTTGCATATTATCATTCTCTTGAGTGCTTCATAACTTGCAGTGGCTGAAATACTGATATTTGATTCATGCCTGGGAAGGGAATGAACACTTTCTTGTGTTTAGCTGGGTTTAGCAGTAATAACACACTGAGGTCTGTGGGCTTTACTTCAGCTTAGTGGAACACTTTGAATTAGCCACTGTCAAAACCACTTGACTGGCTGCTCAGTGTACCCTCGTACACAGCAGTGTGCAACCAGCCAATCACAATGCCGAATATTAACAAGGTCATGGTAGTGTAAGACACTCCTATAACTCAGAGATTACAAAAGACATTAAAATTCTGATACCCCATTCATAAGGAAAAGATTGTAAGGAGAACAGAGAATGGCACAACATTCATTCATTGTGTGACAAAGAATATAATGAGAATGGGAAATAGTACAAACATAACTCATTCTTGTTACAGCTTTAAGATTGTAATGTCATGGTTCATATCACATACTTAGGAAGAAAGGTATGGCAGGAGAAGAGTTGCGATATTAAGCATAGTTAATCTGAATGCACTACACATTATTATATATGCAATATAATAAAAATTTGAAACATTAGTTAGAAATGGTTTGTTAAAATTGTTATAATTTCTCCATAAATTTTTGTTAACATTTTATTAATGCTGTTGATATGAAGGGTTGCAGTGTATATGTATACTTATTAACAGAACTGTCCTCACAATGTTTTTACTCATGTATATCTTTAGAAATCAATTACAATTAAAAATAAACATATTGAGGACAGTATCTGTGCCTTTCCTGATACACATTACGAATCTGCCAAGACAGAGGCAGTGATGTTTAGTCATTTTTTCTGTCACAGTGAAATGAAATAAAATCATTAAAAAGTGATGCATTTACCTCCCGAAATTATGGAATAATTTTAGTTATTGCTCATCTACTACTCAGCAATGTGCAATATCCTACCTAATGTAATTGAAGCATTTAACTGATAAGACATTAAAAATCTTTGACCCCCTCAGAGTCTGCCAAAGCCCAAAACAACCTCTTTTATTCATCAGGCTCTATGCAAGATCACCAAATCAATGCATTTTATTTTTGTTTTAATGGTAAGTCATTAACTTTGTGGTCATTTCTGTTAAATAAAACCAGAACCATTCTCAAAGACACTCCCAGTGTATTAAATTTCAATAAAGCAATAGTATCAGATGTTATCTGCTTACTTGCTTTGACACTGCTGACTGGTTCTATGTATTGTCTCTGACCTTTGACTGGGCACATCCAAGACCAGCAGTGAGGACTTCAGCACAACTTTTGTAAAGTTTGTTTGATCTAAATTGAGCTCCAAATGTTTGTAGGGTTTCAAAAGATCACTTTCAAAGATCCATACCTAGTGCAGGGAATGAAGAACAACCTGTAACTGCTATATACTTTTGCAATGCTCAGGCTGTATTGAGTACATTCAAGATTAAATAACAACAATAATATTAACAACAATATTTCTTGGTTAGCCTTATATAAAGGTTTCTCAGAAGAAACTAAAAGAATTACCTTCTAGGTTGTAGAGTAGATACTGCACTTGGAGCATCAGTGGGAAATCACTGCCATCTGAAGGATCTTGGTATCATAACCAAACACATAACCTTAAAAGTATAGCAGAATTCCAGAAACTTTATCCAAGAGCATGCTTCATAAGAGACCTGACAAATCTTTAATAATCTAAGATCTCTTAAATTTTCCAACTCCACCCCTGTGTACAAGTGTGTTGCTCTTGCTTTGGTTCTGTATTGTCATGGAATATGCAACTCCTTGCATGTTTGCAGAGATTGCATTTTACCAATTCTTATTTGTCAGCATTCATACTCCAAACATCTTAGTTCTACATTCAAATACGGTTTTGACCCCTTGACTATCCAATGGAAACTTCCATTCCACTTATTTACATATGAACGTATAATGTCAAGGGAAAGGTAGATGATTATTTGGTTTTATCACATAAATCAACTGCCAACAGGCAACTGAAAAGCAGATTTGTAACTTAAAGATGATATTTACATCGAAGGTCAGACAGGCAGCATTTTTAAGTGGTTCTAGAGGTGCTCTAGAACAGCTTCACCCTTCTTCCTTAACAGAGAAACTCCATTTCCCCACTGCTTCTATACATCGCAGAACCAAAGACAAACAGATGTTGGAAGACGAATGTAGAGGAAATATCAAAAATAATTTAATCTTGAATTAGAAAAAAAATACAATGAAAAGAACAGGTCTTACATTGAAAGAAAATCTACATGTTTTCTGCTAAAAAGATTTTGAAATTAATCAACATCTAAATATGATTGTTCATTGTTCATTCAATATTCATAATATTTCAATTAGATTTATTGTGATGAAAATAAAAGCTGCTTTCTTTTTTTCTGTCCTTCAATGTGAAAGCTATGATATTAACAATATTGTAAAATTATGGATTAGACTTAGACCATTGATTTGCCCAGAAGACAATTGTTTCTCAAGAATCATAGTTCTATTTTCAGAATATTGGGTAAAATGTAAAGGAAATTGCTTTTGCGTGGTTACTGCTTTTTCTAGTCTAGGTGGATTAATTTGATCCTATATTTGTATGAATAAGTACATTCCAAAAAGTGGAAAATATGTTTTTATAGTGTTAGTTACATTTTAGTATCCGCATTACATCCGGGTGCATTGTCAAAACGAGATAGGTGTAAAGACCATGAGCAAAGGAAAAAATGTGATTGTCTGAAGGATGTTATGACAGTTCTGTATGCATAATACATGCATCCCAGGAGGCAATTCTGCATCTGTTACATATATTTATGTATTTTTACTTGTACTTTTGGAGATATTTAAGATTTATGTTGATAGATTCTTTCCCCTTAAAGACAATAAAGGAAAACATGTAACAAGGGTACAATTGTGTTAGGCAGTGAAGAGAGCAGGGTGTGAAAGTTGTACACGTGGTAGGCTCTGTGAAGGTTAAGAAATTTTTATTCTCAACATTTAGTAGCCTTTCTGTAGTGGCTTTCAAAATGCTTTCAAAACAAGCCTCTAATATATGTGCAGCTAAAGTATGTTTCTGTTCATTAGAATGACTGAGGGTAAGAAAACAATTGCTAGATGTTAAAGACTAACACAGAAATGATGAAGACATTTGTGAGTGAAAAGAAAAATCCTGAAGTCTCAGGGAATGAAGAAAGTGATGATAAATGAAAGCAACAACACAAGGGTAAAGAGACAGAAAAGATAAAATGGCTAAGGAGACAGTTTTATACAACTAACTGTTTGAAGAAACAACACACTACACACTGTGTTGCACTGTAATGACATCTCCTGACCATTGAATTTTGTATGAAGAGATAGATGAGCCTTCTACTAGCTTCCATTACACAGCAGGTATTTTTTAGTCTCTGATACACAGGAGATTTGAAAAACAACCTTCTTCAGAAAATTCTTAGATAAATTCAGAGGACAAAGGATATTTCTGCTGTTAAATTTTGACTCTTTGAAAGTAAGTTCTGTACAGCCTTCTTTCAATGTTAGAAGAGCATCTGCAGAAAGAAACAAATAGAAAGGTGTGCCTCAAGGCATAAACCAGAAAGAAGCTCCAACTTTCAGTTGTATGTAATTCTACAATTGTGTCTTATATGTTTTTTTGAAGTTTCTTTTAAAACATCTTCTATCAGTCACTGATGGAGAAAAGCTTTTACACCAGATGAACTGCTAATCTGCTATGTCAGTTATTACATATAAAGTTAAAAAAACCCTAACATGTTAAAGACAGAAGTATGAAGCAATACTTGAAAGTGAAAACATAAATTTAATGGATAATATATTCTACTTCCATCCATTTCAAAGTGATTCTCATTTAAGAAGAGCAGAAGAAATGGAGATCCTTTGAGGAATTTAAGACACCCCACAAAAGTTGGTAAAAAAGTTATTGCTACTAACTAGGTGATAAAAGTATATTTTCATATATTATTGATAAAAAACCCTCTAACAATTCGTATTTCCTTTAGCTGGAAAGAATAAGTCAGAAAGTTACCAAATTGTACCCCTGTTGACTAAATACAGTTCATAAAAGAGATCTACAGTATAGCATAAGTCATAAATAATGTTATGCTGTCCCCATGAGACGAACCTTTGGGGAAGATGACTGACCTGGATAAAGAGGGAGCTTTTGATGGAACTCAGGAAAAAAAAAGGAAAGAGCTGGCAAAACAAGAAGAATACAGGGATCTTGTTAGGTCATGCAGATAGAAAATTAGAAAAGCAAAGCCCAGCTAGAAATCAGTCTGTCCACTGTTGTAAGAGATAACACAAAGTGTTTTTATAAATACATTAGCAACAAAAAGTGAGCTAAAGAGAATCTCCATCCCTTACAGGATGTGAAGGGGACCATGGCCACCAAGAATGAGGAAAAGGCTAAGGTACTTAATACCTTCTTTGCCTCAGTCTTTATTAGCCAGACCAGTTGTCCACAGGGCATTCAGCCCCCTAAGCTGAAAGACAGGGATGGAGAGCAGAATGAAACTACCATAATCCAGGAGGAAGCAGTCTACAGCCTACTATGCCACCGGGATACTCACAAATCCATGGGGATGGATGGGATACACCCGAGTACTGAGGGAGCTGGCAGAGGAACTTGCCAAGCTCTATCATTTACCAACAGTCCTGGTTAACAGGTGAAATCCCAGACAACTGGAGGTTTGCCAATGAGATGCCCATCTACAAGATGCACCTATTTATCAAATTTCTTTGCCCTTAGTAAAATCAGTTCTACTAGGATGCTCAGGCATGTTTTAGCACAAGACCCAGAAGCCAGAAAGCTGGGTATTCTTACACAAAGTATTTTCAGCTAGTTTCCTTTCTCATTGGAATAAGAGTTTAGGTCACCTTAAGGTAACTGACCAATAGAAAAAAATAGAGCTTTGTAACGTTAAAACTTTTCTGAACAGGTGGTTGGGTTTTGCTTTGGACATTCTACAGAAGAATAGTATTCTCTGAAGGTCCAACATATTTCATTGCAGGTAGGGCAAAAGATTAATTTTACCCATTAAAGTAGCTCCATAAGCAAATGCAAGTTACTTTGTGAATTCTGAAACTTTGATTTTTTCTAGCATTCTTGCTAAAAATCTCTGTTCATCAGTAGAAGATAAATTAATGGGTTGCAGATGAAGACATCTATTTAAGATGTTTAAACCACACAATTAATTGGCATGTGAAAAGTTAAAGAGTGAGTCAACCATAGAACATAAAAATGTATAAGCACATAAACTATAGCACTCTTTTCCATGGCTTAAGAGGCATCATGCCATCCACTTCATTAATCAAGGGAATGCCCCAGGTTTCAACACTTGATGATTTACAGTCATTCTCCATACATGCTCAACTATAAGAAGATGAAGTTCTCTCTACGTTGGAGCGATCATAAGACACAGATCTCAAATTTGAAACGCCAATTTTAATAAGCCACCTTGCTTTTTTTAGTGGTTTCATGGATTCTAATTATCCTAATCAAGAATAGGGCTGGTACTGCTGACACAGTTCAAGCTGCAGTTGAGAAAGATAATTCTAATACTCAGAACTTTCTTATCTGTATTGTGGCCAATAGTGTTGATTATGATGGTTCTTTATGAAGGAAGGCACCTATTTAGAAAATAGATTGACACCACACCTGATTAGTAATCACTGCAATGTCCAGGAGACAGTGAACAGAAATAAACGACTCTGGCTTCCTGGTTTGAAATCTACTAGAGCCTCAGGGATAAAAGGCTGTTTGCAGGAAAAGCTGAACATAAGTAGAGAGTTCTAGCAAGAAGGAGAGAAAAAGAACAGCAGAGAAGGGAAGAAGAAGGAAACAGGATATAAAATCTTGCTCAAAAAAAAATGTTATTTTTTAATTAATGGGCCATGCATCACTTCCAAACTCTCACGTTCATGTTTGCACTGTAATGTGTTCAGAATACTTGAGGGGCAAAGTAAAGAAGTATTACTCATCCTCAGTGTCCATGGCAGGATAAGAACTGTGGCATACTATAATCAGGAGTAAGAGACCATGACATTGTGATAGGCCATGGGTAGTTTCAATTTTGTTGTGTATAAAGTCCTACTGTGGTCTAGCTAACTCAGAGGCATAACATAATTCATCCATGACCTAAGCATATGCTTTGTTTATCAGCCTATACACAATCCTGATAGTACTCTCTGTCTTCCTACAGAATCTGTACTGTTTTCTTTTCAATCCACTGTCAAGAGAGAGAACTGACCCAGAGAAATAGAAATCTCTCCTCTGGAGTTCCCCACTCATTGCGGCTACCGAACTAAATAAGTCTATTTCCATATGACCTGAGGCCATGTTAATGAGAAGTAACTCTTGTAATTAGAGACTCTGTGGTGGTCCAAACCACCATCGCTAACCAGCAGAGAGTATGAGCTACTGACCTTCAGATCCAAGTGGAGAATGTAATGCTGGTTCAAGTAGTGGACCTCGTGGTGCCCAGTGAGTGGAGGAGACTTGGCCGGGGCTTGTGCAAGCTGTGGCTGGTGGCGGACTACTTGCTGTGCACTGCCTCTGTCTTCAACATCGTTCTTAACAGCTTCAACCAGCTCATCTCTGTCACCAAAGCGGTAAGGGCTGGGCGAGTGAGGCTGCTGCAGGGGCTCCACAGCTGCCCTTTCAGGGAGGATGGGCTGCTGGGGGCACCTGGCTCTCACACATCAATCAAACACCACAGGAGACAGGGGGACTGAGGCAGCTCCCCTGTGCCCTGGAAATATTTCTGGGGTGATTGGCTTTGGCAGACAAGACAATTGATTCTCACTTGAATATGGGAAGAGGTACTCTGGTTTAGAAACAGGTACAGTTAGTACATGCTGCTGTTGCAGCTAGAAGGGAACAAGGTGTGCTTATTTCCTCACCAGCCACACTTGTATAAGCTTAAGTAGTATTACCCTGCTGAAGCAGATCATGTCCCTCAGAACATAGCAGCACACCTGCTGGAAACTGATAACCCAAGCCAGCCTAGCTGCATCCTAGCACAAAGGGATTTCCTTGCAATGGGTATCAACCCCTCAGGGAAAGTTAGATGTACACAGCTGTGATGGTTCCAGAGAGGCATTGCTGAAATCAAAAGAGCTTCATTTGCACCTGGACCATCCCACCTCAGAGTATTTTGGATGGAGAAGAAAAAAAAAATAAACCTGGTAATAGGTTTTACTCTTCTACACACATTTTTTGCTTGTTCTTCAGCCTCCTGTTCCACCCACATTTCCTTAAAACATGAATTCACCTTCATGGCTCAATTCCACTTGGAGGAAATGATAACGTTTTTGGCAAAGCCATTTTAGTGGCACCGTCCCAAATCTGACCCCAACTTCATCCCAGATTTCTGCATGAGAAATATTGTGACTGTTTGTGGAAGGATCACTTTTAAAAGACCAAAGAAAAATTTGCTGTAACTCTCCACTATCCCTTTTCTTCCCATGTTCCTTCACAATCTTGTTGATTACATTCATCCCCACAGTTCTCAGCCGCTCACCTTCCTCCTGCGAGAGGCACTGGGGCGCCGGTAGCGCTTCCTGTCAGCGTTCTGCCCTGAGTTCAGCTGAGCCGCGGCACCGGATCGCAGCGAGTCGTGCCAGTGCCCCGCACTGGGCGCCATTGGTGGCGTATTGAAAGGCCCGGACTGCGATCGCGGTGGATCGAAGACACCTTTAATAACAACTGAGCAAGCTTTTATCCCCTCTCATGGCTGAGGCAGCAGCCTCCAGTCAGGTTTTTGGACTTTTCATTAGTACAAGAACCACAACATTCCTATACAAAAGGTTGTCCCAGGGGCGTCCTTCTGTCTTCACCTTCCTTACCGTGACGCACAAATCACATCTCTACACGACCCTCTTTTCTACTTTTTCTCTTGCTTTTGCAGCTTCTCTCCAACGATGGGCATGGGTGCTGCCCTGACTGTGGTCCAGCAGGACCCTCATGTCCATTACCACGGTCAGGGCCAGGCATGGAGCAGTCTGGCCCCAAGAGCATTGCAAGAGAGGATGCCACTCCCAATTAGGTGCTCTCCAATTAACGCCTGCCAGGGATTTATTGCACCCAGCGTGTGCCCACGGGCAGGCTGGGCTCTGCAAGGGGCTCCCGGCACCATTGCTGGCCCAGGGCAGCCCCGGCTTCGGAGAGGCGCTCCGGTCACCGGTGGGACAGGGACGTGGGTGGCACCCAGGGGCCCCTCATGCCCGGGCACCGTCCCCCTCCCCGGCCTGACAAGGTCACCCTGGGCAATGCCTGCGCCAGGGCCGTGCCGGTGCCCTGACAGTGGCCCCTTCCCCCGGTGCCCTGGGAATGCCCCATTCCCCTGGACCCTCCGCTGAAGAAGCATCAGATGTCGCTGAGGAGCCAGGTTGGACCCACAGTCTCTGGACCACCCCACCCCCCCCCCAGTCTCCAGAACCAGCTCCCGCCGCCCCAGCCCTGCCCGGGACCCACCCCCCACCACGGCCCCAGTGCGTCTTCGATTCCCAGGCAGCCTCCCCCTGCCCCCCTCCCACCGCTCACTTCATCTCGAGCGCTGCCACCTTCCACTTCTCCTAGAGCTTGTCATTCTGCGCCCGCACCACGCCAGGCGTCAGTGGCGCGGAGGTCGCTACTATCACCACCACACCCCAGCGTCTAATGAAAACAACTTTAATGAACCCCGGGTCATTAGCGCGCCGCTCCCCCGGTGTCACAGTTTTGTGTAGCTGGGTGCTGGGAGAGACATGGGGCTGTAGAAAATGGTTGTTGTGAGGAGCTGCTGGAATTCTCTGTGGCCCCAAAGTGTAAATATTGGGCCAAAGCGCCTCTGTGAATCACATATAGGAGAAAAAAAAAAAAACCCTGCTGGCAGCTGCATTTTGCCACCAGAGAAGGGAGTGAGGAGATGTAACGAGCTGTGCAGACACGCAGGCTGGGGAGGGTTGGGGAGGAGGCGTCCCAGGTGTTGGAGAGAGAAAGATGCCCCTGCAGCCTGTGGAGAAACCCACTGTGGAGAGGGTGTTTCCCCCCCCCCCCCCCCCCCCAGTCCATGGAAAAGGCCAAGACCCCACCTGTGGCCAGTGGAGAGGCTCCACGCTGGATGGAACAGGTGGAGACACAGAGAAGAAGATGCTGTGACCCTACGTTGGAGCAAGTCTCTGCCAGCACTTGCAGCACACAGAGATGAGCGAGACAGAGATTTGCTGGGGGGAGGCTAGTGACCCCATGGAGGACTGGAGAGACATTGGGATTTATTACTGCCCCCATAGCAGTGATCCACGGCGGGGCAGCTGATGAACAGATAAAGCCCTGTGGGAAAGGACTCACATTGGAGAACTTTGTGGAGGACTGTCTGCTGTGGGTGGGACCCCACGGCCTTTATTCCACACCCTCCCACTTCTGCACTGTGGGGTCCCACCCACGGCTATTGATGTGCAGCAGGGGCTGGGGCCCTGGCACGCTGGCTCCCAGGAACCAGGATGGTTCCTGGCATCAGGTGGAACTGGGTATTCCATGGATTTAAATGGACTGACAGAGGTTTCAGCTCGCCCTGGGGGAGTGCAGGTCCCCATGGGTGGGCTCAGGGGCTGCTTCTCCTCCTCCTTCAGGGTTACACTGCCCAGACAGTCCTGGCACTGCCACCACGGGCAAACATCTGCTCTATATCACTCCATCAGAGGGGCGAGGAGCTCCCGACCGCTCGCAATCAGGGGTGTCATCTCCACTCGGCCTTTGGCCAGCAACTGGAACACCCCGGGACTGGGAGCCAGAGCTCTTGTGTCCACAAGCCACCAGTTTCCAAGTCCCAGTGGCCACGTTCAAACCACCTTTGGGAACGCTCCACCATTGAAGCGGATTCCCAGTTTGCCCGGAACGAGCCGGCACCGCAGGGACCACGGGCGGTGAACCACGACGGGCGACAGCCCCACTGAGCCCGGGAAGGGGCCTGGGCTGGGGCTGCTTGCTGGTACCAGTGATTCAGTGACATGGAATAATGCTGAGGGGATGGATATAGAGATAGTTTAACAGACAATTAATTAATAGAATGTCAACTGTTTGTCATAAAACTTGCTGTCTGGCGTAAATCTTGGTGTTTGCTGTGGTGTGCATGAGTGAGTGATTGTGAAATCAAGTTACTGTAAACTAAGTAAAGGGCCCCAATGTGTAGTCCCGAATCCCTGTGAAGAGATTGGTTGGAACTTGTGGTAGATATTAGATGAAGGTTGAGATCAAAAACTTAATACAGATCTCGAAGAGCAATAAAACTAAGAGAAAGGAATATGTGGGAAATTAAATATTTCCACCGTGTCTAATCTAATTGATCCAAGATGTGGTGAATCGCATGCAAAGTTACTGTGAACCATATCCCTTCTTTGTCTACTATAAAGTTATGAGTCACGTGGTGTAGCAACTTTCTCCCCCTGATGTCCAATAGAGATATAGATAGAAACTCTTGATTAACTAAACAAAACTAATCTTTTTCAGTGCACATAACTGTATAACTGAACAAAAACAAAACTTTATTACTATGCACAAGTATAACAACAATAAAAAACAGACACAATAAGAAAAATAATAAAAATAATAATAAGTGCTGACAATACGAAACATTCAATTTTAAAGCGTCGCTCCCACATATCCGCATCAGCTGGAGCAGAAGCCTGGGTCCTCTGCCTAGAATTAAAACAACAGAAAAGGAAAATGTAGATTCTTTCCAAATTATCTGAGCTTGAAGAGACCTTTTAGTCTCAGTAACACCCACCTGTCTGGTTGTTCCGGTGGGTAAAGCCGCACTCGTTTGGAAGACGATGACAACCTGAAAGTCTAAGGGCAAGGGAACAATATACCACTACAGCCATAGCAAGGACATTGTCCCTATTGCCTGGCTATAGTGCTGTAGAAAGGAACATTTACCACTCGTGGAGTTGTAGGCGCATCCTGTAATTCAGGCAAGGGAATTGGGGTCTCACCCTCACCAGCGCCGGCCACTTTGTACTGCTCTGCTGCTTGACTGCGTGTTCACCTAACTGTGCTTTTGGAAACGCGCAGGCGCAGTTTTCCCCCTACGTCCCCACAGAAAGTACTAGAAAGGGAAGGTTCAAACTGTAACCGTCGCAGTCTAATCCTAAAATGATGGGTAACAATCAAAGTGGAGCCTCTAAGAAGAATCCCCTAGGGTGTGTGCTAGCCCATTGGAAGGAATTGGTGGGATCAGGAGGCACTGAAAAGAAGAAAACACTTATGAAATATTGTAATCAGTAGTGGCCTTGGGATAAATTAGAAGATAGGGCTAAATGGCCACTAAACGGAACATTAGATTATAACACCTTATTACAATTGATGTTATTTCTAAGAAGAGAAGGAAAATGGGATGAAGTTACATATCTGGGTATGTTTTATACCCTCCAACACCATCCAGAGTGGCAAAGGGAGTGTGGATTAGTCCCACCACAAGATCCTATGGTACTAGCACTCGAGAGGGAGAATAAAAAACACAAAGGTAAACTGAGGGGGTGTTGCTCGACATGCAGTATAGGGCAGAGGTGTACCAGACCCGATAAAATTTACCAGGTACCAGAACAGGATCTGAACAATATTTTTAAGCCTCCCCCTCGGCTGCAGGAACAGGATGAGGACTTGGATGCAGCTTATACTTCTCAGCAAGTTATAGAGTCTATTTTCTGCACGTCAATCTCACCTCTTTCCGGGGTGTAAACCTGACTCGCACGTTGTAGCGCTGTCCCGGAGTCATGGTCCCGGCCGAGGGCAGCACCTCGAAAACACAGTGCTGCTTCTTCCACTGCCGAAGCAGCTTTTGTTTAATGTACAGTGGAAGATACTTGTCCACCTGGGCACAGGAAGGAACCTTGTGAGGTCTCTTTGGGCTGTGAGGACAGACCCTCAAGTTCCCACAGTGCTCTGAGACACCGTCACGGCGCCAAGAGCACCCACATCCAGACCAGATGTGGCCACTACAGCCTAGAACTGGAGGGAAAACCTGTGGGCAGGGCAGGCACACGGGCAGGCACCGTCCTTGGAGGAGGACGAATGGGTGAAGGTGGCAGAGAAGTGAAGCATCATCTGCTCAACAAGTCCAGGTGAACCAGCCTTGCTCCATACCCTCCAATCTCCCTCCCACGAGCCATCCCCACGCGATGAGGCACCCACAGCAGTAGAAAAGGCACGAGAAGCACAGAAAACCCAACCGAGAAGTTACGTGTCCTGCATCGTCTCTTCCTCCCCTTCACAACAGGCTCATTCATGGTGATCGACCCTTTACAGGGGACCTGGAGTTGGTTGTGGAGCTGGATGGTTGCTTCCTGACTCTGTCCACACTGGACAGCAGCAAACTCCAGTCTGTCCCTGGAGACGCAGAGGGATGGCTCAGCCACACTGGCACGCAGACGGATGGGAAATGTGGGGCCTTCTTCTGCCTAGTGAGGGGCAGAGCATCCAGCTGAAGGTCCAGGCAACATCTGCTGCTGCCCCCAACCTGACAGCTGCCTCAAAAGGCCGTGCTGGCACAGGGAGGTGAGGAAGAATACAGTACCTTGATGGGCAGGACAACATTCACTTCTCCCACCGGCAGGTTGGCACTCTGTGGGTCAAAGCTCACTTCAAAGGTCTCTGTCTCACAGAAGGGCAGGTTCTTCATGCAGCCCAGATCCACACTAAAACCTTGAATGGGTGAAAATAAAGCAGCTGAGATACACCAGCAACGTGAAATTGGTCACAAGTACGTTCAGACCGTATGGGTGTCCACAGGACTGTCAGGCAGAAGGACCCTTCTCTTGTCACCGCTCAAAGGGAAAGGAATTTCACAGCCTGAATTCAAGACCCGCAGGGTAAAACGGAAGCCCATCAGCTGAGGAGATTCCCCTGTGCTGTGGTGCTGCTTGGAAGACAATTTAGAGGAGACATCTGACCACCCTTCAAACGCAGCATGTCACCATCCTGGTCCTCAAGGACCTGTTTTGAAAGCCTGTTTTGACCTCACAGGCTGTTGTCTCAATAGAGGCTAAAGCAGCACTGTGCCATTACGAACTCTAAACAAAGCGCTTCCAAACCACCAAGGGTCCCGTCTGCTCCCAACACAAGCTCATGGAGCGCACAAAAACACTCAGGAGATGCTCCTGGTAGCCAAGAGCAGAAGATGCTGAGAGGTGACCAAGGTGATCAGCCCACGGAGCCCCCGCAATGAAGCGTCAGGGCAGCCCAGGTGGCTGCACACTGCGGGCCAGGAGAGTTCGGGCTGCAGAGCACCGAGCAGGGGGAGGAAGGAAGAGAAAACGATGCAAAAGAGCACTCAAAACCCTTCCCCGTGGCCCCAGCTCATCTGTCAGAGACAGGTCCTTCAAGCCCGCGGGAAGTCTCTCCAGCATGGGTTACCGGTGCCACACAGAGCCCGTCCGTCGGCGCAGAAGGACGCGGGGAGCTGCCCGGGGTTGGTGATCTTCACGACGTGCGTGTGGATGTCACCAAGAACGACGTGGCCAAAGTCCGGGATGTACTCGGGCAGCTCCACTCTGGAAGGAGAAGCAAGGAGAGTCCTTAAGGTGGAGGAGGATGCAAACAAAGCAGGTGCTTCTGTAGTCACTGCTGGAGAAACTCCAGCCCATGAAGCCCAAGGTCTGATCTTCTGCTAAGAAGACTTTGGTACGTCACGGGGCACCCAGGTCCAAGCTTTTATCAGCTACTAACAGGTTCTTAGAATAAAATGAGTTTAAACAGACACTGGGCACAACTCCTCTGCTGTGAAAAGCCACTGGAAAAAAGTCCTCAGGCTGCTCACTGGTAGCACGTCCAAACTGTCAGGATCAACCCCCTTCTCAAGTCCCCAGCTATTCCCAGAGACAAGGAGCTCCCAGGAGCAGGGGCGCACCACTGTGCGCTACCATCAGAGCACAGGGGCCCTACTAACTTGAGAAGCCTCCGACGAGCACACTGGTCAAAGGCAGCGTCCTCCGGGGAACCAGAGGAGAGAGCTTTCTGCTGCTCCAGGGCGTGCTGCTCTATCAGCATGTTCTCCATCTCCATCTACAGCCCAACGTCCAGCTGAGGAAAACAAAGACAGTGGCTGGTTAGCAAAGGGAAGTTAATCCCACCCTGCTCTTGGTAAGAAGCAGGAACAAGTCCTTCACTCTGAGGGTGGTGAGACCCTGGCACAGCTTGCCCAAGGAGGTGGTGGAGGCTTCATGCCTGAAGACATTCAAGGATGAAGCTTTGAGCAACCTGATTTACTTAAATGTGTCCCTACTCGCTGCAGGGGGTAGATGGCCTCTGGATGTCCCTGCCAATACAGTCTATGATGGGGTCCTTCTGTCCAGCTGCTCAGAATCTGCCAGGACCATATCTGAAGGGAGATGAACTCCAGCACCTTCGCCTGCTCAGCCACCCTTATGCAAGCTGATCTGACCAAACAAGTCAAGGACCTGCCAGAGCTCCAAGTAGCTGCCTGTCCCCAGCCGCTGCCAGGGCAGCTCAGACAAAAGCTCTCTCCATGAGGGAACCACATCAGCGCTGACAGCTCTTGGAGACACATCTCAGTTGCTTGAGCACAGTCTTCAGGACCTCCCCCTCGGGCACTCAGGAAGCTCAGGCACCCACGGGAAGGACCACTACCAGAGGAGCCCCATGTTTGTGGCCAGCCCAGGGGAGCCAGCTGCAGCGTGCAAGGGGGACAAGTGACACAGGGAGAGGGTGGCCCCTGCCAAACAGGGCAGCAGCTGGTCTCACCACAGTGCCAGAGTCGTCCATGGGTGGCTCGCTGGCCGTGGCCTCCCTGACAACCACCGCGTCGTCTCTTTGGCTGCCTCCTCCAAGCTTTTCTTTTGCCTCTTTGAGGATCTGCTCATAGTTCTCATTTCCTGAAGGAAGAAAACAGCCACAAATAGAAGTGTGGGCGCAGCGGCGTCCCTGTTAAAGCTGGGAAGCTCCACACCCCCAGCGTTGGCCCTTCCCACAAACACATTCCTCCAGCAACGCATGGAAAGAGGATGCTGCTTTTCTTCTATGTTCTCTCCCATCCATCTTCCTCCACACAAGGGAGCATCTCATCCCCCCCACCCCTGCCCAAATCCCTGCCAGCCCACATTACAGCTTTCCCCAACACTGCTTTCTAGCTGTCCCCTTTATCCAGGCCACCAACAGATGACACTGGCCAGGATGGCTCTCTGGAGCAAAGCCCATGTGCTTCTAGAAAGCAACCAGAAGAACAACAGCCCTGAAACCTCCAGGCTTGGTGGAGGTGGGTGTGAGCTGCCCTATGAGCATGATGACACAGGGGGGCAGAAAAAGACCCCCAGGGGACCTCCCCGAGGAGCAGTCAGACAGTGCTCACCTTTGATTCTCCTCGGAAGGTCCAAATAAATCCTGGGAAAATTCCCCTCTCCTTTCAGCCTGATCTCTTCTGGCTCCAGGTGACCCACTTGGATCTGGAAGGTCCTGCAGAAGACTCCAGGCACTCCTGGCAGGTGATAGACAGTGAGCACTTGCTCTCTGCCAGGTCCAATGTAACCCTGGAGGTGTGGAAGAAGAGGAGGGGAATTCAACCACAGGGCTTGGCAGAGGGGTGGCTCAGACCACCGTTAAGCTGAGATGAGAAGGCACGTTGCAGGTTCTCACACAACACATCGCCTTCCAGCTTCCCTGCATCCAAAAGCTCAAGTCTCCTACACCGGGCTGTGGTTTGTCCTCCTGCCAACACTGCCCACCCTCTGCCAGACCCAAGCAGCAAAGAAAAGCCCTTCTGCCAGCTGCTGTGGAGGAGGAGCGGCGTGCCCAAACTCTCAGCAGGGCCAGCAGCTCCTGTCATGGCACTGCAGCGGCTCCCAGGCTGGTGTCCAAGAGCCTGACCTCTTACTCATGAGCCCAACCAACAGCTCCTGCCTGGGTGGTTACACCGAGGGTGCATGGCACTATCTAGACTCACAGTGACCTGCAAACTTACACCCCTGGAAAAGCAGAGGCAGAGGCTCGGACGAGCTCCAGGGATGAAGGGGTTCCCCACAAATCCCCTCCTCACCGGGCTCCTAGAGAAGAGCTGTCTGAGCCTGGAGTTGGGCTCATGCCAAGCAGATTGAGAGCCAATACAAACAGGTGGCAACACTGCTCAGGGGACAGGGCACAGCCACAGCTCTTCTCAGCTCACTGGGCTGGTCCTTCAGCTCCCTGCTCCCCACCACACCGCAGGGAGAAGCTGCTGAGCAGGACACATCCTGCCTCTTGGTCCCCGGAGCCCCGGACTCCAGCTCCCAACACGGCATCTGCAAAAGCAAGTCCTGCCAAGCTGCTTGCACAGTAGCAACTGCCCAGGGCCAAGCAGAGCCGTGTCCTCTGGAGCAGTGACACCCCTGGAGACTGGCACGAGGACATATGAAAGACATTTGGCCTCCTCTTCCCATTGCCAGGAGGGACACGGATAGGAATGCTGCTTCAGCTGAGGGATCCAGGCAGAACCCAGGCACTGGGACAGGGGATGCTACGAGCTGGAGAAGTGAGGGGCCGGCGCGAGTTCCGACGCAGGAGCTGCGTGCCCAAGAGAGGGACTATTTACGTCCTTAGTGCTGACAGGAGGCAGGCAGGGACCTGGAGGAAGTCCTGTCCCACCACCCAACCCTGAGGGGAAGGAGACGCTCAGGAGACCTTGCGCCATCCCGCTCCAGTGCCGCTACCAGCACAACTTCACCTGGTACAACTAGGACTCTGCTTGCCCAACCTTTTGTTCCTCCCCTATAACCCCCTCCTGGGCAGCCTGATGTGGAGCCAGCGTCAACCCCTCGTGCTACTCACAGTGCTGGGCAGGACCAGGGGCACGCCAGGCTGAGGACTGTCCGTGGTGGCCGTGCTGGGGCTCAGCACCACGTAGGTGAATCCCATCTTCCCGCTGTTCCGCAGGGTGACCTCTGATTTGGTGGCTTCGGTAAACAGCTGGAGAGAAGACAGAGGGGTGGGAAACTGAGGACACACAGCTGGATGTTGGCAATCTCCTCCTGCTGACACTGGGATGAGAGCCGATGGACACAACGCAGGAGAGAGGCAGAGGAAGAGGAGGGACGGGCACCTGACTCTCCCAGGCCAACCTGAGGAACCCACGCAGGTATTTATGGCAGCGCGCAGAGGTGCAGCAACCACCACAAAAAGCTCAGTAATAAACTGGGGGATGCCCCACTGCTGGAAACATCTGGTCAGGCTGGATGAAGCTCTGAGCAGCCTGACCTAGTGGAAGATGTCCCTGCTCAGTGAAGGTGGACAAGATGACCTCTAAGGTCCCTTCCAACCCAAACTGTTCTAGGATTTTAAGATACAAGTCCTCAGCACTTTAAGGCGTCATCTGACAGCCAGCTGAAACACAAAGGAGGACCATGGCTCCCACCAGGAAGCTTCTTCTGTTACCAGCCCCCTTGAGCTGGGGGTGCTCAGTGGTCTGGACAGCAACCCTTAACTAGTGCCAAGGACCTTCTTGGCCGAGCCCCTATTCAGTCTCTGATCCATCTCCAGTGCGCTTAGTTCCCTCGGACTTCCCCCGCTTCTCAGATTGATGGGGCCCTGGATGGAGCCCTGGATGGAGCAGAGCCTCTGCAAAGGCTCCAAGGAAATTCAGGACAGATCAAGGCAACCGCCCCATCCAGCATGGCCAGCCCACCGTGCTCTCAGTCACCATCCCTTGACCCACTTGTAGGGCATCACTTGTCTTTACGAGGCAGCCACGTACGTGCTGGGATGCCTGGATTCTGCTGGCACTGACAGAGAGGCACTAAGGAGGCATTTCAGAAGGAAAGGAATTTGCAGAGCTTCCAGGGACAGCAAACCAAGGACACGGGGCAAGACGTACAGGGCCAACAGCTGGCAATGTTGGGGAGGCTGACTGAAAAGAGGTAAAATGGGGATTGTTCTGGGACATTCTCTCACACGGTGACTGAAGCCCACGGTAACGTTGTTCCTGGTTCCTTTTGTTGGTCTATGGAGAGCACTGAAAGAGACCATCTCCTTGGACCCCAGGATCCGGGAGCGGATCTGCAGATGGATGTCTCAGGGCACAACTCCCTGGAGATCACCGCCTGCCCTGGGAGCCAGAGTTCATTGAAGAGGAGGGATTCCCAGCTTCAGGAAGGGCAATGGAGATGACCATTAAAACCAGCTTGGACACAGGACCTGTCACCCCAAAAGCTGCACCTCCAAGCCAAACAACCAAAGAAGCCAGTGAGAGTCCTGGACCTCGGTGGGCAGCCACCTGCCAGGGATGGTCTCAAGGATTCTTGCCAAGAGAAGCGCGTGGTACCTGCAGCCCGCAGTCCATCTCCGTGCTGTCCAGGAGGTAGTGGATGAGCGAGGCCTCCCCACGCAGCGCAACCTCATAGGTCGGGCCTCCTTCCACGCGGCACAGCGCCGTGACGCGGGCAATGATGTCTGCATGGCCAGAGAAGGTGACCCTGACCCGCTCGCTCTCGCCTGGCTGCAGCACGCCGTACAGCGGCAGGATGTGGAAAACCTGGAGGAAGGGGAAGAGACACTGAGACATCAGCTGTGGAAATGGTTGCAGGAGAGGAGGGAGCCACTGCTTGGAGCAAAGGACAGACATGGCTGGAGGGCCTCTTCCTCAAACCCAGTCTCATCCTGCAGCCACCCTGCTTAAAAGTGGAAAGACCATGGGGAAAATCTTCTCCAATACTCAGTAATGAATGTGTTAATTAATACTCCACGTTAGAGTAATTTGGGAGGTCTCTTGGCAGCCAGAAGCTCTCTCTGCTGCAGAACGGGCCTCCCACTGCCTCCAGAGGAACACCAGCGCACGTCCTTAGAGCCACCAGTGTGACCACGGAAGCGAGACAGGTTCCCACTTACCTCGTCCACCTCCATGGTGGGGAGCTCCAGACTGACAACTGACATCAGCTGCTTGATGGTCACAGAGCTCTGAGACTCCACAGTGCTGTCTGGCTCCGCAGCACCCTCTGGCTCCGCAGCACCCTCTGGTAGAGGCTGGAAAACAAGTGCCATGGGCTGCAGTAAACAGCTGGTGGGGCTGAGCCAGACCACTCCGCTCGTGGCTCTACCACCTCATCAAGCCAGGAAGCAGCTGAGATGGGACCTGGGCGCAAGCCAAGTACAGGTATGTCCCTGCCAATGCTTGAGCATGGGTCCAAGCCCACCCGCAGATGAGACACGGGCTCCAACTGTACATCCTACACGCCAGCTTGCAGGAGGAAGCGGGGTACACCAGGCGCTCAGGGCTGGCAGAGACCCCAAGGGTTCCATTGTGCAGCCTGGTGCCAGCCTGGGCCTGTTCGCTGCTGCCCGAGGAACGTGCCAGAAGCCTGATGCCTGGGACAGGGCAGCTTCTCTGTGACAAACCAGGAGTACAGCTGCAAGCAAAACTCCACCAACAGGAAAATAAGGACTTGGGAAGCGCTCGGCGCAACTCTCCTGTTCTGGATGGTGCTTAGTTTCATCTCCTGCACTTATCAGCTGAAGAGCTCAGCTGGGACACTCTTTTCCACAGGCACCTTCCTGAAGAAGGCAGCCGAGATGGTTTCCTGTCTTCCAGCAGTGAGGAGCTGGTGTTTAAACTCAGAGAAGCCACTGTCCAAAAGGAACCTTGGCCCTGGGCTTCTGACCCCCTGCTTATAGATGAGGGCTTTGTGGTTGCTCTGGAAGTTTAAGAGGTGAAGACATGCTTTGTGCTACGGCCTTGGCCTCAGCAGAATCTACTACAAAGATTTATGGGGCATCTCCCCAGGAGATAAGGTACTGGGGAGGGCAGAGTCTTCTCATCTTTCGATGCTTTTTGTGGTCTCTATGTTTCCAAACCCAGCAAAGCTTCACCTAGCACGTGTTCCCAAAGATGCTGACAGCACTTTCCTAGGCCTGTGGTGTCCCACAGAGGTTACATGTGCGTGCATTACTCTGAGGGTGGGGAGGCCCTGGCACAGGGTGCCCAAGGGGCTGTGGAAGTCTCATCCTTGGCAGGGTTCAAGGCCAGGCTGGATGGGGCTTTGGGCAGCCTGGGCCAGCAAGGGTGTCCCTGCCCATGACAGAGGGTGGGATTTGATCTTTACAGACCCTTCCAACCCAAAGCCTTCTGGGATTCCAACTTCTCCCTCCCCACAGGCCTGCATCCAGCCGCTGGCCCTGCTGCCAAGCCCACTCTCCGGGCAGCAGAAGGAAGGCTGGCATGAGCACAGGCCCTCTGCAGTAAGCTGGGGGAGGCAACGCTGGTGGGAGGTGTAGAAAATCACCTACCTCTGTTTCCAGGGTGTCATCTGCATCTGGTGGCTGTGGGACAGAATCCCCCACCCCTGCCAGGGCTTCAAGTGGTTCCTCCACACTCCCATTCCCGAGGATGCTCTCTGAAGGTGCTGGGCACTCCAGCTGAGCTCCCTCCTCCTTTGGTGGTTTGGCTTTTGTGAAAGAATTTGGTGTTGGAGGAGTTAACCTGGAAAACAACAAAGCTTTGATGGTGGAGCTGCAGTGGGAAGGAGGGAGGGCAGCAGGAACAGCTCCTTGGCAGGATCCGGCACCAAGGTGGGAGCTCAGCAGCTCCATAAGCGGGTCAGAGCAGGTCAGTGCTTGGGGACGATGCCGGTATAGCGGCGGTGCCGGCAGCCGGGTGCAAGGAGCAGCAGATGGGGACAGGGGTGAACACCTCACCGGGGTGGGGAGCGTGGCAGCAAAGGGAGACACACACGAACCCTGCAACAAGCCCAGACTGGAGGGCAAAGGGACAGAGCCAGGCAGTCATGGGCTGGTACAGACCCAGCAGCACCCTCCCAAAAGCACCTGCCACCCCAGACCGTGCCTTCCCCACCTCTAGAGCCACGGCGAGAAGTTCTGTGGCTCAGCCAGACACTGATGCAGAACAGCTCCCCAAGAGTGACCCACAGCCGCGGGTCGGTACGAGCAAGCAGCGACGCTGGTGGCTTTCTCTACGTGTAACAAGGCAGGATGGAGCCAGAGCTGGACTGGAGCCGGGGCTGGGATGGAGCCAGAGCTGGAATGGAGCCGGGGCTGGAATGGGTTGGAGCCTCCAGCCTGCTGTGCCTCAACTGGACAGAGCCCAGCACTGCACGTGACACCCAGGTACCTCAGCTGCCTTCGGGCAGCCTGACTTCTTCTGGGTGAGAAGGGAGGTGCCTGTGCCAATGGGGCACACGCACCGGGAGCGCCTGGAAACTCTCCAGCCACACACCGGTCTGGCCACCATTCTATCCATCTCACCGTCTCCAGCTCTGAGGGTTGATTTCCTCCATGTCAGACCCCGTTAGTTTCATCTGATAATTTACAACACCAACAGTGCTTAACGTGGACCAGAAAACTAGATCTCACATGCTGCCCTTCTGCCGGGCTCTTAATGAGCAATGTGAGGTGTTAATAGCTTGGAGACCGTCTTCATTTCCAGCTCTGCCACAAGGATCACATGGTGTCTCCTGAGGGACCCTGAGAGAGCACATTACCGCTTAATTAACATGCGGAGCAGAAAAGGGAGCTGTCCTAATGGCCGCAGCGCTAACGAGCCAGCAAAGGGGCAATGCCAAACCCTTTGGAGCAGAGGATCCTGCCAGAAGGACACTCACGACCCTCAAGGCAACAGAGCTGGGTGACTCGGCATCTGCTGGAAGAACCAGCACCTGCGGGCTTGCGTCCAGCAAAGCCAATTGTTCTAGGACTCGGAAGAGCTGCCCCTCAATGGGTAACTTCGCTCCGTTTCCCGGGGCGGTATGGAAAAACCATTGGCTGCTGGAATTCAAACTGCCCGGAGTCAACTTCTGACCTATGCAAGAGAGGCCACAGCGGGAAGAACCGCTCGAAAACGCCTTTAGAGATGCGCTACAGCACAACTGAGAGATTGCTCTTGGGCTTGGAAAGCACAGGCCAGCACTGGGTGGCCCTGGTGCCCAGGGACGTTGGGACAAGTCCTCCTACTGACACCTATGGCTGCACCCAAAGCCGCAGCAGAACCCGCCGGAACACACAACACACAACGAGCGCCGGAACACACGCAACAGCCGCTGTGTGAATGCCATGGGCAGCAGAACACATGAGAACTCAGTTCAAGGTGGCGCTTGCCTCGAGCCATGGAAATCCCCACCTCAAGCTGTGCAGAAGCCCCACTCCCTGGGCACCTTCCCTGCCTGAAGCTGGGAGGTGCTTTTTCCACAAGGGAAAGTGAAAGGGATTTGTCGGATGCTACACAAACCATCTCAGGCTTTGCACAGGACAAACGGGACAGCGGAAGAAGAGCTTCAAGGAGAGGTGCACGTACCTCAGGTGGCTTGTGGAGTTGTCCACCAGGAACAGCCAGTGGTACTGGACGGGCAGTGGGCTGCAGTTGGTCATCTGGATGTGGCGCTCGTGTTCAGTGTCATTCAAGACGCAGCCAAAGTCCAAGGTTGTGGTCTGGATACGGAGATTTGGGAAGAAGACTCCTCCCCGAATGGTGACTTGCTCCTCATGAGGGTGCTCAAGAAACTGTATCTTCAGAGTTTTCTCTGCTTCCCAGCTATTCCAACCCTCTTCATAAGCAGGGTTAAACCCGATGGAGAGATTAAGTTCCTTCCCGGTCCCAAGCTTCACGGGCTGCAAGAAGATGACGAGTATTAACCACTGGTGTGATGAAGTTCTGAGGTCTGGTGGCACAAAACACCTCAGTGTTCAAAGTGCAACCCCAACGTGGGCTTCTTGCTTCAGCCTTCGTTTTCTTTACAACGTGCCCCTGACCATGCAGCACAGCTTTCTTCTCTGAGACTCTCAGGCTCACCCCCTTGTGCTCTGCACCCATAATGCAAGAGGGAAATAAATCCTGGCGTGCCCTGACTCTAGAGGAACCCCTTTGTCTTCACACTCAACATGAGCCCTAGGGCACTGTGCCCTCAGCCTGGAGAGGGCTCATCACCTGCATGGCAGCGGTGGCCGTGCTTCCAACATGTCTCTAGCAGAGCCCATGTCTGACACCTCCCACCACCAGCAGCGCAGGTGACAAGCGCCTCAGCCTTCCCAAGGGCAGAGCTGCCCCCAAAGAGAGCAAGCAGCTCTTCAGGTCACCCAAGGAGGGCTTCCAAGAGACACCTTCACCTCACGGTTGGCCCACACCTGCTCCTACTTGTCTTACAGCCAGGAGGTATTTCCCCAATTGAGGTGGTCTTTTCTCTCCTTTTCAAACCTGATGCTGTTCATGCCAACTGACTGCCAATTCAAAGGAATAACCACCTCTCCTGGAGGGCTTCCCAAAGGAAACGCACCCCCAGCCCCCTCCCTCTTCAAACCCCACCAGCAGGAAGGTCTGGGGCTGCTCACCTGCTCTGGCAGGGGCTGCTGGGATGCACTGCAGACCCAGAAGGGTTGCTCTACCATCAGGACGATGCTGAGCGGCAGGGAGGAGGTGTTTTTTAAAGAGAAAGGCTTGTACTGAACGCTCAGGACATCGCTGGGTTGCTAAAGAGAAGGGGAATAAACAGGGAGGGGGGTGAGTCACCGCCCTTCGGTGAAGTTAAGCAGTCCCACCTCTAAAAACACGGTCGCTTCGCTCACAGAGCGCCTCACGGGGATGCCGTTTGGCATCGCTCGGCCACAGCGACCTGCTCTCCCACTCCAGTCCCAACACAGGAGCATGGCTGTGAGAGGCCCATGCTGTTCTTGTGGGTCCCACACACCTGGCCATGGGCTCAGCAGCTCGATTCTGCCTCCAGCTCAAGAAAGGCAAAATAGAGCTGGAGAGATGGTCCCCAACCCCACAGGGGAGAAATAATCATCTCAGTGTTGATGGCAATAGCTTGGTCCTGCTCAAACCAATGCTAAAGCCCTGAGGACTTGGAGATGATGTTTAACTTCCTTCCCTGAAGGCCATCACACCCCTCCGTGGGCTTTCAGTCCTCAGCCATGCTACTAAACACCAGGACCCAACCCAGAGACCTACCTTCTCCACCCGGAAAGACATTGCTCTGGATGACACTTGCAGGGTGGGAGCAATGAACTCGCACATGACATCCACTTGCATTATCTGTCTCTTCCCAAACTGGTTCCCCACGATGGCATGACACACCAGCCGCTCCTTCACTACCTGTGGGCAAGAGTCACACGTCACCCACCAAGTGCCAGCAGGGAGCCCAGAAAACACAACGGAATTTGCAAGCCGCGGACACAGAAGGAATTTGATAGCCTGGATAAACCCATGCCATGGGAGCTTGGCCATCAACCCTCCACAACTATTACACTGCCATAAAGCTACAGTCACTGGTCTCCTTGGTAGTCCTCTCTTCATGCTCCATCCTACTTATTCAGAAAAACCTCGGGACTCACAACTGCACGGGGACAGTCCCACCGCCACCAACTGAGCCGGGAATCACATCTTGGAGCCTCTGCCGAGGCAACCCTTTCAAAACACCTTTCAAAACACAGCAGGAGCTTCATGCAGATTTATTCCACCTTCACCTAAACATCTGTGCCCAGTGGGCCTGAAGCGAGGGAATGCGCCCCAGGCTTAGCTGGCAGCTCCTCTGCAGAGCTTCCCCTGGAAAGAAGGGGCTAGGAAGAAGACGACACAGCGATCTCGCTGAGCTACCCCCGCTCTGAGCTGCCATCCAAGGGCGCTGCCGGACCTGACCACCCTTGGGACACGGGGCCGGCCAAGAGCCTGGGGTGAGCTGTTATGGGAATACTGATACAAGTGGAACTGTCAATTCTAATGATCCCTGGGAGCAGCTTCCCCCATGGAGAACATCACTCCCACCATTCTGGCTGCTGTGCTGGGCTCATTTTTCTCCGCCAGGACTGGGCTCTAAGCAAGCCCTCTGCCCATGTTTGTCTGCAGAGGGAAAATAACGCTGCTCCCAGACGCTCCCCTCCCTTCCCAGGGCCTTTGTTTTACTCCCTGCTTTCCCCAGAGAAATTACCTCGCGGTTTCTCAATCCACTCCCTGCCTCTGCTCCTAGGCTAAGCCTAACTTATTTTCTCTGCCCTTCCTTCCCTGTAACCCACCGTTTGCCCCTGTTCCTTCAGCCCCTATTTTGGTATGGGCAAGTTGCCTTGATGGTAGCTATAGAAACACCCCAAAAAAACCCCTTGGGAACTGATGGTGGCCAGCAAGGAGTGCAACTGGTGCTGACATGGTCACTCGGGGCGTTGAGATCTTTTCTTGAAAGCACTTGTTCATCTTCTCAGGGAGAAGTCAAGGGGCTGCAGGAGAAGCCCCAGTGCACGTGATGCGATGGGGAAAGCTCAGCACCTGTGGGGGACCTCACCTGAGGAGTGCTGGAGGAGCCTTCCAGAGTCATCTCCATAGTCTGGCCTGGCATCAGCTCCATTGTCAGGGGTTGAATCTTAAACACGGAACTGGCAGGTCTGGGGTTCTTGGAGGAACCTTCGCCCTTGGTTTGGGTGGCAGGGAGATGATCAGGACGGGGAAATGGGGGGGAACCTTCCGTTCTCCAATAGAGCCACTGGATGCGTCGTCCTGCGTTCGTTATCTTGAAGCGGTAACAACAGGGACCCAGGCTAGAAGAGAAGCAGAGATGGAAAATGGCTCAGGAACTGCCTCTTCCCAGCACCCACCTGGCTTCAGTGCCCCGCTGGCCTTATCTGACCACTCACCCAGCAACAAATCCACCTCCAAAACCACTGACCCAGCTCAAAGTTACACCAAGAGCTAGACCCTGGTTGCCCCTAAGTTTATCAGCATCCAGCGGCCGGTCTGTTTGCACAGAGCAAGGAAAAGCTTCACCAAGGACATCAGCATCTCAGTTATTCCCCCTGGTCTCTCCCATCCCTTCAGGAGCACCCGACTCCTCATCCCCAACATATCATCCTTGGGCTGAACACTGAAGCTGGTTTTGTATTGTGGGAAGCCAGATGTGCTGGCAGAATGTGGGATCAAGCGATGTTTCCCCGACACGAGCACAGCAGCAAGACCAGATGGAGCGGCTGAAGGACCAGAGCAACAAGAGATGAAGAACTCGAGCTCGATAGAAAGCCAGATTAATATTCCATGGAGACTGATTCTTTCACATCAAGGAACGCTGACTGCAGGCCAGGCTAGAGGAATTATTTTACCCCCTATAAATCTGAGCACGGCCAGGAAACAAGAAGCTCCTGCAACAGTTGGTGTCTGTCCAAGGGATGGAGGATGAGCTTGCAAACCGCGTGTCTGCTGCAATCAGTGAAAGGGAAACGCAGCAGCGACAGCAGAGAACAAACCAGCCCTGGCCACAGGCTGCTCAACAACAACGGGCCCGAGCTGGGCAGGAAACGGTTTATGCTGCCGACAGCAGCGGGGGAAAGCTTGGAGCAGAACCTGCAGCTCTGGGAAAGCCCAACTCATCTGCCATGCTCCCTGGTCCCACCTCAGCTCGCCCGGTTGCAGCCCGGCAGCTCCACAACCCGCAGGTCAGGAGGTGAAGGGGGGCAGAGGACACGAAACTCGGAAGCCTTGTCCTCTGCGTTGTGTAGCTGAGTTGTGGCCACATGGAGCACAGGACATGCTGGACAAGTGTCCCTGCTGACGTGGATGGCTTGTGGGTGCATATTTGCACCCCTAAAATCTATTCTAAATGCTTAAGGTAGGATTAACCTGCTGGCTCTAACCAAAGGTTAGGGTATGGGAGAACTGTGGACCCTCTTTGGGCAGGGAAAGGAACAGGCACCTGGAGAAGCTGATTCCTTCTCCCAGGAATGCTCCAAGAAGTCTCAAACACTTGGAAAATCCTTATTTCCCTCCCCTGTTCGCAAGAACCTGCCAGGTTCAGACACACACAGTAGGATCAAACCAATGCCCTTCTCTGAGCTAAGCTCTTGCCATTAACCCTCTCCCTTTATCCCACCCAATCTCAGGAGACTTCTCCTCCGCTCCCTTTCAGAGCCGGTCCTGCAGCCACCATGGCTGCTCCGTGCTGTGGCAGCTGGCGGAAGAGACAGCAAGGAAAACAGGCAGGAGAAGGGAGGAAAGAGTATTTACATCTGATAGAGAGCAGCCTGGCAGGGGACAGGAGAGAGACAGCAAGCTCAGAGATGATACAGGGCAAAGACAAATTCTGCTGCTCCTCCCACACTCCCTGGGGCAGAAGGGAAACCAAACAGCGCTGGTAATTTAGTCAAGGAGTTGCTAACAAGCTACTGCCAAGGTTCTCTGCCGCTGCCAGACCATACTCCACAGCCAGTGAAGAAGCCACCAAGGCTACTGCAAAAAGTACTGTGTACTGTGTTTCTACTTGTAACATCACGTTTCCCAGCTGGAGGCTTCTGGAACCTGCTGTTTTCTTCCAAATCTTTACTCCATAAAGCCAGAAAATACATGGATTCTAAGCCAGGGCAAGTTGGGAACCATTTCCCAACTGGTGTCTGGCTCAGTGGCTTTCTGAGGGAATCTAACAACTTGAAAACTGCCCAGAAAACATTTCTAAAGGAGTTCCTGGGGCTTCAGTGGCACCGAGCCAGGACTTGCAGTGCTGGAGGAGAACCGGCCCGAAGGATTTCAGCAGAACTCCTCCTTGCTGGGCCCATGGCAGAGCCCGGAGCAGAGAGATAACTTACCTGAAGTGGGGGCCCAAGTTGAGCTCCGGAGCAAGTGGTTTGTCCGTGACGATGGTGGTGCCAATGCCGAAAGCCCGGATCAGGACGTTGTAGCTGTGGCTGTTCTCTATGGACACGATCACCTTGTCCTTGAATTGTTCAATGTCATCCAAGTTTGCTATGACAGTCACAGCCACCTTGGTCTCGGGGGGGATCACTCCTTTACTAGGCTCAATCCTGCAGCGCGAGCGTTTGCCAGCCTGTAAGACACGGCAAACGCTAAGTGAGCACGGACACCACAGACCCTGCTCTCTTCTGGGGTGCAGGAGAAAGGACTAAAGACATGAGGGTAAATCCATAAAGGCTTCGTTTCCCTAAATCCAAGCGTCTGGAAACAGCAACTATGCTGGAGCTTGTATTGCACCCTCCTTTAACGGACCCACTTCTTTAACCCTGTTTTGCCCAGCCCAAGGGATGCTCATCCTTGGGAGAAGCTTTATTTCCCTCCAGCCTCCCCTAGGGAGAGCACACCAAGGCAAGCTGCATCTCTCCTGGCTTCCCCACAGACGCGTTTGCACAAAGGCTCAAGGCCAGGACTGCTCAAACCCCACTGCAGCAGCCACGCAGCCGGGGGATACGGCCGAGAGCCTGAAGGATAAACTCTGCCAAACGGGTTGAGCAAAATCCTGATGCCCAAAGTCTTCTTTCCCCAAGAGTTGGGCAGTGCTTCCCAACAGCCCCCCCAGGACTGAAGCACTCCGTTCCCACTGATCATCAGCCGCAGTGAGGTGCCCTGGCACTCTCTGCTTCGGGAAATCCAGCTCTGAATGTTTACAGAGGGGCAGTGAAGAAACAAGCAGGAAGAAACCTGCCAGCTGTGCCCTGTGGGCATGGCCCCAGCTTCCTCTCTCTTCCTCTCGTTTTTTCCAGATTGCCCTTTACAGATGGGGCGAACAGGGCACTGGACCCCCCAGTCCTTCTAAAGCCACATTCACAGGGAGCAAGCTGGCAGCAGAGCAATGGTCTCCATCACCAGGAGGAGCTTGAATCAGACGCAGAGAGAGCAGGGAGATGATCGGGAAACCCATGCTCCTTTCAGGAGAAAAAGGCTATGGGCTTCTCTTCATCTCAGAGCTCCAAATACACAGCTCAGAGCAAAACACCTCCCACAATTTAAAGCCAGAACTTGTGAAAAGGACCTGGCATCAATTTCTGCTCAACCATCCAGGAAAACTCCCTGCCTTAGTGAGGGGTCCCCCAGTGCTGGGCTTCTCTTGCTGCGCTGCGGTGGAATACCTTGCTGCTCTCTCAGATAGCGACATGGAAACATCATGTACAAAAATCAAGTCCCAGGCTGCTATGGAGCCATCATTTCTGTTGGGAAATATCCCCACAGATACTTACCACCTCTGCCCGGAAGGACGCAGGGATAACACTCTGGTTGGAGAGGTAGAGAGTGCGAGAAGCGTCTGCCAGAACTTGGATATCGCCAAAATCGATCTTGCTGGGATACATGTGGACAACTGGTCCCTCTCCAACGGCCTTCAAGCTGATGTCCTGTCCAGGTAGGGAAGATTAAAAAAACAAAGGCAAGGGAAAGTTTAAAGAAGAGATGGCTCTCAGGGCACCCCTAGACTGGAGGGTGATTACGGCTGTCGGTCGTTTGAGGTGTTGTTACACTGATGCAGAAGGCCTGGAGCAAGTGTGGGATCTACAGTGATCCCATCAGGAAGCCACAGGCCCCTGTTACTGGGGGATAAAGAAAACCAGCTCCCCACACTTGTATTTTCCCCCTTGCTCAGCTCTCCTTCCTCTACCCCATGCCTGCTCCTGCCTCTTTTCTTGCTCCCGCTCCTTTTCCCGATGGATCTTGCCCCAAACTGTCCTCTAGGACTTCCAGACAGCCACACTTGGCCGGTAACTTCTTCCGCATCCCCCACAAAGCTGCCCCCTGAAAACCAGCGCGAGCCCCCAGCAAAGCAGGCTCTTGGCAGCAGAGATCACGTCCGTTGGCTGCCTCTCAGTGCTGCTTCTGGGCACTCCCAGTACTACAGGAACAAGAGATTCATTATTCATTCTGTCCCTCAAGCAGGATTGCTTTTCTCTCCAGAGCCTGAGACCCTCCAAGTTTTCTTCTTGTAAAGGCCATGGTAGGAGGAGGAACACGGGTTCCTGTGCTGAGCCACCTTCTCACAGCGCTAAAAAACAGGGAACTTCATCTGCTCTGGTTGGACTTCACCAGTTCCGAATCATAGAACGGTCTGGCTTGGAAGGGACCTCAAGGACCAGAGAGCTCCAACACCCTGCCACAGGCAGGGCCAACAACCTCCATGCCTGGAGCTACATAAGGTTGCCCAGGGCCCCATCCAACATTCCCTTGAACACTCCCAAGGACGGGGCACCCACCCCTTCTCTGGGCAGCTCCTTCCAGCCCCTCACCACTCTCTCTGGAAAGAACTTCCCCCCATATCTCATCTAACCCTTCCCTCATTCAGTTTCAATCCATCCCCCTTGTCCTGCCAGTGTCTGCCCTTTGGAACAGCTGATTCCCTCCTGTTCCTCTGCTCCCTTCAGGGACAGGAAGGCTGCAATGAGGTCCCCTCAAAGCCTTCTCTTCTCCAGGCTGAACAAGCCCAGCTCCTAAGAACACTTCAACCCTTCAACAGAACCCGAACACACAGAACTCCCAGCACTGACAATCGCTGTGCGATTCACCAGAGGACACGGAGTGGGATTTAACCTCAGGACAAACCAGCCTCTGTGATGGAAAACCTTTAACGATGGCCCACCCGAGGAAAAGGCACTGACAGCTGTCAGAATCACTAGTCCAGTTCAGGCAGAAGGAGCAACGTCTGTAAACGCTCATCTCTTGACAGCGCACTGTGCAAGAGCCAAAAAAACCCCAACAAGCCACGTAACCAAGGCTGGTACCTCAAAAATAGGAAGCTAAAGCTGTGTGATGATAGATGTTTCATCGCTCCGGGAGGAGGGAGGTAAGGAGAGCTGAGGTCTCGCTGATACTTGCCCAGAGCTGCCAGGAAGAAGGAGCTGGAGGGAAGAGCTGTGTCTCACCAGCTGCCTTGGCTTCCCGGTGGCAGTGGGGTGGAAGCAGCAAAGGCAGGGCAGAGCCCTCTGGAGGTGGACACAATAACATCTGGCAGATGCTCAGGCTAGCTGGTTTTAACGAGGGAACGTGCACTAACACAAGGAATCCTCACCAAGGAGAAGGCTTATTAAAAAGCCAACGAAACTCTTCATCTGCTGTCTTCTAAAGGGGGAAAGAAAAACCCTGTTCAACAGCGTGACGGGCAATGTGACACCCGTGAAAGGAGATGGGAGTTTTGCTCTGGATAATACTGCTGCACGTACAAACCCCAGCACCACTCTGGCTTTGCTTCTGGGTACCATAACGTCACGGTAGATCCTTTAGGAAAGAAGAGCATCTGTCCCTGGCAGACGGCCGTGGTCCAAGTGACCACCAGTAACCCTAGGATGGGTTTTACCAGCTCCTTCCCACAGAGGATGACAGAATACGCCACACCAAAGCTGGCACGCAGCCGCTGCAAGCCCAACACCAAGCGACAGACACCCAGAGGGACTCAACGCAATGCAAGGTGCGGCCGCAGACTCGGTATCCGCGCTGACGGGGTGACTTCAGAGCCAGCTCGCGCTCTGCTCCATCGTGACACGCTGCAGCCATTCCCCCGGGGTCAGGCTGACGTCACAGGATCCCTATGGGGAGGATTTGCCACCAGTGCAGCATGTGCAAGTTGATGCTCTGCTAGCCCAGAAAACTTCAGATGAATCCACTACTCTGCTTAGACTATAGGAAACAGGGAGAATGCCGCCCCACGGCCAGAAACTCCCATCCCTGTGCTCAGTACACCCAGGGAAGCCTCTACCGGCGCTCGCGGCAAGGGAGCGTAAATGCTGCACGTTAAAGACCGACTTCACGGGCTTGTGGAGCCACTCAACCCCCTGCCAGGGAGAGCTGGGCTCCTCCAGCTGAAGCACAAGGAAAATGAAGATGACGTTCACTTCCAAAGGCAAATACTTTAGGCAAGGTGAAGCTTTGAACCCAGAAGCTGTTAGCTCAAGGAGAAAAGCTTTGCAAGGAAACTGCAGTTAAACAGCAGGCTGGTTCTAGAGGGCAGAAATCCCCCTTTTCCAGGGAAACACCCCGTCTATGCCCAAGCAACTGGTTTGTCCCACTTCAGGCTTGCCTGTCTCTCCTACCAGCACAGCCACAAAGGCCAGGCTTGAGATGTTCCCTGGCATCCAGGGATTGAGCAGCATTGTTTCCATCTCTTTTAATGACAGTTTCAATCCCCAGCCTGCTTTCAAAAGGCCAGCCTCCCTTTCGGGTACAGAAAGCTTAAGGTTCCTGTAGCATCCTACTTCATGCTCAGAGAGATGGCAAGACATCCTGAAACAGCCGCTTCCAAAGTTAATATCATTCTAAACTTAAATATAATTAACTACATTTGTTCTAGATTTCAGCTAGATGAAGCCAGGACACTACACAAGGCATTCTCCTGCCTACATCTTGCTGTCACTGCTGCTGCTGCGCATGCCTGAACGCTAACAGCATCTTTCAGGAGGCTCCAGAAACATCGTCAGGAATGCTTCACCATTTCCAAGCCTGTGCTGGAAAAAGGAAGAGTCCCTGCCTTGCAGATGCCAGGGGTGTGGAGATGCACAGGGCTTTACGCAGAGATATGATGGATACTTCTCGACGTGATGGGCCAAGCTCTCAGCGTGGTTTCTCACACAGGGTGTCCCAGTGCCCTCCTGAACAAAAGTTCCTGCTCTGAAGCAGCAGCTCCTGCTCACCTAATCACGCAGCAGAGTCTCAGCTCCAGGGACCATGCTGGGTTGCAGACTGCGCTCGTTATCCTGTCTCCCCTATCTGTAATTATGTGCCACATCGGACTCTCAGACTGTCACCTGCCCAAGAAGTCCCACCAGCCTTCCTCTCCTCTAGACCTTGGCTGTTGCTTGTACCACGAACCCCTTTCCTTGTCCACCCTGGCTGCGTACTGCAGCCCCAGGAAGGATCCCTGGAATTAGGAACCTCGAGGACTCACCAATGGGGATTTCTTGTTCCCAAGCACAGCGAGCACAGCAGAAGCAGACTGATGTCCCAACTTCTGGGCTTCCAGCACCAACGGGACACTGACAGAGCTGTAAGGCTTGATGATCCCAGAGAACACGGGGCTGGAGTACAGCACAGCATCACCCTGCTTGTGCTTCTGTAAGAGACAAAATCAAACCCAAATTCAGAGCGACCTCCGACGAAACCTGCACTCCTTAACAAGAACAACTTATACAACTTTCCTTGTATTCCCTTTGATTCCCACAGCAAGCCCTGAGCTCTGGAGGAACCTTCCCACCAAGGATTGGTGCAGCATGGCCCAGTATCTCAGCAGAAACTACTCCCTCCTCTCCAGAAAAGGGGCCTGAAGAGCCTCAACTGCTTGCTGTGGCGATGGAAGGTCCGAGCCAGCCCCTGCCTTACACAGTGGGTGGTTGTTAAAAATAAAATCACAGCCCAGACACTGACCAGACGGCGGAAAAGCACCAGTGAGCTGCATCCTACTGGTAATGACACCGACACCCACAGCACAGTGGGATCCAGCCTGGCTGCAGCAGGAATGACTTCCAGCTTAAGTGTGAGAACATTCATGCTCAAAAGGACCAGAGGGAAGCAGCAAAACCTGAGCTCTCCTCAGCATCAAGGACTCTGTTTCTCCTTCGGAAGATCTTGCTGGTTGTTTTCCCTGCACCAGTCCTGCCCTAAGCCCCTTCCCCATTAGCACGTGCCTTTGTTAAGCCAGACAGACACCAGGCTGCTGCCCACATCCCAAAGGAAAACTGTGCTTTGGTGGCAACACAGACACAGTTCCCCCACTGACTGCCTGCAGGAAGGAGGAGAGAGACAGCCCTTTGGAAGTCTGTTACACCTCACCCACCAAAGAAATAGGTCTATAATTAATCTAATTAATATAATTAGGAAAAGGCTGGGGGCTGTGCCTGTCTGGTGAGCACAGATGCTCCTCAACACTGGCTGCTTTCAAAGCCCTGCTTAACGAGCTCATTAAGTAATACTTCTCGTTTGGAGCTGGCCTTTGTGTGAGGGGAGGAGAGACAATGCACCAGGAGAGAGGACATGCCGCAAAGGAAAGCGCCGATACCTGGCTGTGAGGAGCAGCCCCAGCACCTCCTTGCTGACACCGTCCACATCCACCACCAGCGCCAGCTTGTACTTCTTCACGGTGTTGGAGCACAGGGTGACCTGGTGACAGAGAAGAGCGTCAAAGACCTTCACCACCCCCAAAAACTATCGTTCCGTGTGTAGCGTCCCCTGATTCTCCTTCCATGGTAAGGAGAAGGATTTTCCCCTAATCCTTCTGCTGCTCCATGTGTAGAGCAGAGTCTGAGAGCAATAAAGGTCTCCTGACAGCATCTGCTTGGTTCAACACCCCGTGTGGTTAACAGGGTGTGTGTAAGCTGAATTAAAGCCTAATCAGACAACTGCCCTGCTCACCACTGTATTAAAATTAATCTCGGTTCTAATCTCAGCTACAACAGCGTAAATCCCGGGGCAATGCATTGCCTCAAACCCAGCGAGTTCAGCTTTACAGCCAGGGCCAAATGCCAAGGGCCCCAGAAGTTGGGTGCAGGTCACACCTGGCAGAGCTGCTTCAGCCCCCCCTAGGGATGGCTGCAGTGAATGCAGCTCCTCTGCTCACTGGGAGAGGGAAAACAAGTCCGGGAAGAAAAGCAAACTGCTTTACACAAGGGCATCTCTCTAATGGCCACCCGCTGTCCTCATCCTTCCTCTGCCCACGGTTAAGCCAAAGCCACAGCTCCACGCAGCGCTCAAGCACACACGTGGCTTCCGCACCTGACCGTAGGGCACAGGATGCTCAGCGGATGGTTCTGGAAACAAACCGATGCCCCTTCACAAACATCCCGGACCAACCCAGACAACAGAAGTGCATCTATCTGCCTCCCATCACTAAAGCCCCCCCGGACCCTCCCCACCAGTGAAGCTTCAGCTCCATCTGCTGAAACACGGCCGGACGGATTCTCCCCACACCTTGATATTCCTGCATCCCAGGGCGCGGATGGTCCCGCTGCAAGGCTCGATGGTAAATTCGGCCGGCCTGATGGAACCTTCAACTCCCCATCTCCAGGGCTCAGGATCGTTGTTCGACAGCCAAGCAGCACTGGTAACGCTGGGCCCTCCCGAGCCGTCCCCGGGGATGCGAAGGTGGAAAGTCATGGGCACCAAGGAGGTGTTTTTGAGGCGACAGGACAAGGTGTGAGGGAAGCCTGGGGAAGAGACACACAGAGGGATTTATGCCCCCGTTATCCCACCATTCCTGTGCTGAACAGCCTCTCACGGTAAAACTGCGCCTGGAGTTTGGCTCTCTTCAATCTGAACTGCAGCTAATTGAGAAGCCCAGCAAGGAATTAATTGCCATGGAAGCTCTGTGCCAGGCTGGTGATGGAGATCCCTCCTTGGCAGCTCTGATGCCCAAAGCCATGAGTTTTTCTCTCCCAGCTGCCCCGACACCAGCACCGGTTACGTCTCACGTAAGAGTGAGCAGCCAGACAGAGCATTTACTCCCAGAATCGGATCCAAGAAACTCCCCATGAACACCCCCCATGGTTTGCAATACGGAAGAGCAGGTTGGCACCAAGGAGAAGCTGCAGTAAAAGCAGGGATGGATGAAATGGGGAGCTACAGCCCGATGCGAAGCCCTCTGATGCAGTTTTGTTAGCTGGAGCCTTACGGCATCTCCTGTTTCAGGGTGACCAGATGGAGCACGGGAAGGTTTGCAGCCCACTTGGCAGGAGCTGAGCCTGACACTGGCTGAGAAATCAGCAGAAGCCGTGTCTTGTGGGAAAAGCAGACGATGATTCTGCAGCTGCGAAATTGCACAGTGGAGCAAGCGACCAAGATCTGATAGCCTTGGTCGGACGAAAGTTGTGGGAGGCCTGATAGCCTTGGTTGGACTAAGAGTGCGAAGGCTGTGAAGGCTGTGGGAGACCCGAAGAACGGGACGTCTCAAAACATCATGAAGCGAGGAGCATTCCATTGTGTTGACGGTGTAACTGCAGCTGCAGTGTGAAGATAACCTTTAACCCTGAAGACATCAGTAACCTGTAAAAAGCCTTCTGACGGTTTTATATTATCCAATCAATTTAAAGCTCGCTAAGCTTGACGCATTTAGAAAATATATAAGCTGCTGTATGTGTGCAATAAACCGATCACTTGCTTACATTAAGCGGTGTCCCGTCTCTCTGTTGCGGCAGTGTCTCACCTTCCCTAACCAACGGCGACGTCTGATTACTGCTCAAAAAGCTCTGACACCAGCTTTTCCTGCCGCACCAGTGGCATAACCCCACTCAGTGGGGATGTTCTGCAGAGGCAGGAGACCAGCCCAGGAGAAGACATCTGGTTTGGCTGGCCCATCTCGATAATGGCCCTTCCATCAATCCACAACTGATTTCCCATTAAAAACTTCAGCTCATCTCAGTAAAAAGCCTTTTGTGAGGCAGAGATGGAGAACCAGAACCTGCATTTCAATGGAGCTCTGGATGCTCAGCCACCAGCGCTGCTGGCACAGCAGAACTGGGCTTTAGGGGTGGGGGGACACAGGGAAGGAGCTCTGCGCAGAGCTATGGCTTGAGCATATTATGGGGTAGGTGATAGCAAGGTGCCCTCCCAGCACTAATTAACATTTCACACTAAGGGTCAGGGGACTGAATGGCTCCTGTCCTCCCAACATTTATCCAGAGCAGCTCCAGGCTGGTTCACAGCTCCATCACCCTTCTCCCCCTCCAACGTCTCCCTTTTCCCCCCACCCCAGCGTTGCCCTTCTCCCCCTCCCAGGCACCGCCCTTCTTTCCCCCGCCAGCATCACTCTTTTTTCCCCATCTCCCATTCCTGGGGCATTTCAGGGACTGATACCCTCACGGCCATTCTGCTGCCAAGGGTATCAGTCCTGCTTTTAACACCCTGAAGGCTGCTGCTGCAGAGGAACACACATTCTGGGTGCTCTGAGGTTCCAAGCGTCCCGTTTCGGTAACGCATGGACCTCTCGGCCCGCGGTCCAAGCCCAGGGCACACTCACCGAAGGAGACGTCACCGAAGCAGAGGGAAGGCACATCGAAGTGGAGCGTTGGTCCAATGACGCAGCCACTGTGAGGACAGACAGACAAGGCACTGGCTGAGTTAGAGAACTGCAGAGCTTTCAGCTCTCCCTGCTGCTCGGGCGAGTAAGAGCCGGTGTCAGAACCACGGCGGGTTTCAAACCAGCCCCTCACACCCTTGCCCTCATCCATGGGGACAGGAGGTGGCCAGCAGCTATCAGATGGGGCTTAGGGCACAGTGGCAGGCAGGATAGGGCAAAGCTATGCCCCCAAGTTGGCTCAATGAGGGGCCCCAAACAAGCAATGGCTCCGTGACTCAGTTTCCCCATCTCTAACGCATGGGTAGAGATGCCCACACAAAAGCGGACTCAATGGAGTAACCCTCCTCAGGTTCCCTTCTTCTCAGCTGCAGCCAGCGTTTCCATTGAGTGGTTGAGCATCTTCTCAGGAGATCTGGATCCACACAATTATCAGAATCCTGGGGAGCGCACAGACACCCACCAACCACAACAAGATCAGCAACAATTCTACACAGGAATGTATCAGCTTCTCACTGCTGACACAGCCAAGAACAACACATCTTAAACCAAACACGGGGCCCTGAACCCACCACACCTCCTCTCCTGTCCCTAAAATCAGCTCCAAACTCTGAAACTCGCCATCACTGCCTGAAATCGGCCCTTGGAGCCACACACCATTCCTGAATTCACCTCATGGCTGATGCCACCCGAGCCCAGCTCCGCCTCTCAGTTAAATCAGGGAGCACAGCGAATGGTGCCTTCCAGCTTTAGTCCCGTCCTGCACACGAACAGAGCCCAGCATCCCGCAGGAGGGACCTGCCTTCACCCGTGGTGTCCCACTTCCAGCATCCCTTTCTAAGCACCAAAGAAACAAGCACTCAAGGCCCTGGCTTTGGATTCCATTTAAAGAACAGTCACCTACAATTTGGGCAGGAGTTTCCTCAACTCTCAGAGCTCCATCAGCAGGAGATCCCTGCTGCTGCTGAAGTTCCTCCACAAGGACTTCAGAGGGTCAGACTTAACCTCCCAAGCCCTAAGAGCTTACTTGGGATGGAGGGAAGGGCACAGCCCTGCTTTCCATCACAGCACTTGCCAGGTAAGGAGTGGGGATCACACTGGCAAAGTGCCAAGGACAAGCCTTGCCAGGAGGCTCCCATTCCTTCTGCGTGCACTGGTATCCAGGCTCAAGTCAAACCCAAGCAGCTGCCCTGAAGGTCCAGGCAAGGAGCCAATCCAGAGCTCTGTGCCCCACAGCCGGTAACAGTGCGGCTTGCAAGGAACTGGGGGGGAAACGCGGATGTTTTGGGAACAATCACATCTTATGGCAGCATTAGTGGACTCGGGGGTTCTTGCTGAGTGGGAAGGATAACAAAGAACCGCTCAAACACTCATCCTCGTTCCCTTCTTCATAGCCCAGTGTCCCACCAGCCAGCTCACATCCAACTGGCAGTTGTTCTCCGCATGGGACTCAATCCAGCATTCAAAGCCTCCTGAGGAGCGGGGCGCTCAGCTCAAGCAGGTGGGTGGGTGTCTTGAAGCTCCAGTTGGTCACACCGACTCCCCGCTCTCTCTTCAAGCAATGAACTTCTTGTTCTGTTTTTACCGGTTTCTCTTGCCTCACCGGCAAAACCCACTGCAGATTCCTTTCATTTCTTGGCTACCTTGATCTAGCAGGAGGCTGCTGGCCGAGGAGGCACAGCCAGCCCCACAGCTTGCCTGCCTACACCACACTATCCCAACAGCCCATGGTTATGACCCACTGCGACAAGTTTATCCGCTGCTGAGAGCCTGAGAAAGGAGCTTTGACTCTCTTAGCAGCCTTTTCTCTTCCCCCCCTCGGCTCGGTGCACATTATCTTCTGCACCAGCACTGGCCCACCAGGATGATGCCTGAGTTCTTGCTGCAGAGAGCTCCTGCATCGGCGCTTTTCCAGCTGCAGGAAGGAGGCAGCGCAGCACTCGCTGCACAGGAGCTGGGAGGACACTTTGTCCCAACACAGGAGTGCGAGGGATGACACTGAGCCTGCTGCTACCCAGGTTGGGTGGATTCTTAACACAAAATCACCCAGGCTGGCCTGTTGCTCAAGGGTCTCCAAAGTGCTTTTGGCCTCGCTGTGCCTTCACGTGGGACATCACAGACCCGTCACAGACCCATCTACAGCCCATCACACGCCTGCCGCAACCCAAAGGGGAAGGAGCTACCAGCTCCTGGTACCCACCCTGGGCAGCAGGCATCTCCACACCTTTCCAGTTAAACTTTTCCCAGCATGGGTAGTCACTTCCAGCCCCAGGATCATCACACTGGGGTGTCAAAGGGTCACGATAGGAACCTGTCGCTGCCAAACTCCGTGCCAAGAGTGTTCTGGAAAGCTCCACCAAGAAGGCCAAGGTGCTTCCCACAGCCACCCAAGTCTTTCAGAGTTAAACAGGGTATATTGAGGGCGTAGGAAGGAAGGAAGGTCATCACCCCTGGGTTGCAAGGTTCAAACTGGAGCCAAGGTTAAAGGGTCTCAGCTCTTAACCTAGCATCCCCACAACAAGACCTCCCACAACACCTTTTTCTCTCTGCTTCACCAGAAAATGAGGCAGGTGGGAGATGACTACCCAGAGATAACTCCAGATGTGCCCACCAAGCTCCTGTAACCTCCCCACTCACCTGAAAGTCAAGGTCACGGGCTCAGGGGATCCATTCACATTGAACTTGAATTCTTCTCTGAACTGCCCCAGGATGGTGGAACTGAAGGAGATCTGGATGACCTGGAGATCGCCTGGCAAAATCTCCCCCTCGCTGGGGAGAAAGGTGAAGCAGGAGCCCAGAGCTGTAGCTGGAGGAACCAAGCTGAAGACGGCTCGGATGAGTCCTTTGTTAAACAGCACCACCTGCAGCACGAAGGCAAAATGGAAACACAGAAGGACATTTCCTTTAGAGAAGACCCATTTGCTTTCTAATTCAACACTGAACACCTGCAAGGCAGAAGTCAAAGGAAATACAACGGGACAAGTTCTGCCTTTGGGTTTTTTCCAGGCAAAGCGGTGATAACTCCATAGAACCTCTGCCTTTGTCCAGCTGGCACAGAGCTGCCCTGCTCACAACTCCTGAGCTGCCACAAATCCCACAAGGAGCCACCAGGCTCCAGCCCAAGCCCTGCTAGCTCTCACAGCTCACCTCGTACTTGTGCGCTGCTCCCATGAAGACATCCCCGATCACCCGATGGTCAAAGCTGGAGCGCAGCCGAGGCCCTATGCCTTCCCCTTGGATGCACAGGGGCAGCCTGGTCTCACGGCCTGGGGAGAGAATTCAATGTCAGACCAGCAATTCCCTCTGATCCCGCATTTTCCAGGCTCTAGCCTCCGACTTGGGGCTGGCAGGGATCAGCCCAGGAAGATCCAGGGAAAGGTACAGGACCCTTCCCTTGGCAGATATGCCTTTGGGCTGCTTTCTCCTTTCTGACCAAACCCTTGGGCTGCTTTCTAATTGAGCCATCACTTTGCACCCTGAAACAATCACACAATCATTAAGGCTGGAAAAGACCTCCAGGATCATCCAGCCCAACCATCCCACCACCACCTCTATTACTCACTAAACCATTTCCCTAAGTACCTCATCCAACCTTTCCTGAGGGACGGTGACTCCACCACCTCCCTGGGCAGCCCCTTCCAATGCCCAACCGCTCTTTCCGAGAAGAAATTTCTCCTCCTTTCTAACCCGAACCTCCCCTGGCACAACTTGCAGCCATTCCCTCTCGTCCTCTCGCTACTTATCTGTGAGAAGAGGCTGAGCCCCAGCTCCCCACAGCCTCCTTTCAGGGAGCTAGAGAGAGCAATTAACGTCTCCCCTCGGCCTCCTCTTCTCCAGGCTGAATACCCCCAGCTCCCTCAGCCGCTCCTCAGAGGATTTGCCCTCCAGCCCCTTCCCCAGCCCCACTGCCCTTCTCTGCACACGCTCCAGGACCTCCATGTCCTTGGAGTCAGCTGCCCAAACTGAACACAGGATTTGGGGTGATGCTGAGTTTCCAACGCCACCTCTGAATCTCTTCCCATGTGCTAAGATGAGCTTTGAAATCCACTCAAGGAAGGTGTAAAGCTCAGGAAAACACAACCCAAGACAAAAATCTGCTGTTTATACTGATGCAGCTCAGCACCACCTGCACCCAACATACAGCTCCACACCTGGGTGCTCCAGGGCTCGCCACCTGCAGCAGCATCTAACCACCACAGGGCTTTAGGATGTCTAGGGAGAAGCAACTCCCCAAATTCCCACCATGATACTTCAGCCAGGCACCTTCACACCACGGGCAAGAGCAGGAGGGGACAGGAGCTTTACCTGAGATGTCGCAGTAGAACTTTTGTTGATAGACTCTGGCTTCTTCAGGCTTAAAGGTCACACTAATTTCAGCTGAACAATTTGGCAAAATCTCTCCCTCCTAAAACAGAAGCAGACAGCAAACCATTTATCTTCAAACGTCACATCCCTTCTTTCCAACCGTGGCCCCATGAGCCGATATTTAGAGCACCAGGGAAGAGCAAAGAGCCAGTGACACTGATCAACAATATTTATAAGGGAGTTTGGAAGCAGCTACGAAAAACTTTCCCAGTCCCTGACCTTTACTGGCACCTGGGAGAGGCATTTTGTTAAATTAGGGCTATAACGGAGCAACCAGCCCGGCTCACACTCCAGCGAGTCCAGCAGGATCGCTTCAGAGGTGCCGGCCAGTCACGGACTCACAGACCGTTAGGAGCTGGAAGGGACCTCGAAAGCTCATCCAGTCCCACCCCCTGCCAGAGCAGGCTCACCCAGAGTCAATCCCACAGGAACGCATCCAGGGGGGCTTCAATGTCTCCAGAGAAGGAGACTCCCCAGCCTCTCTGGGCAGCCTGGCCCAGGGCTCCATCACCCTCACAGTGACAAAGTTCCTCCTGACATTCCCAGGGAACTTCCTCTGCTCCAGCTGCACCCGCTGCCCCTTGTCCTGTCGCTGCCATCCCTGAGCAGAGCCTGGCTCCAGCCTCCTGACTCTCGCTCTTTACATATTTATAGACACTAATGAGGTCACCCCTCAGTCTCCTCTTCTCCAGGCTACAGAGCCCCAGCTTCCTCAGCCTCTCCTCATAAGGAAGGGGTTCTACTCCATCATCTCTGTAGCCCTGTGCTGGGCTCTTCCAAGGAGTTCTATCTCCTTCTTGAGCTGAGGGGCCCAGAACTGGACACAACATTCCAGGCGTGGTATCACCAGGGCAGAGTAGAGGGAGAGAAGGACCTCTCTTGGCCTCCTAACCACCCCTCTTCTAATACACCCCAGGATGCCATTGGCCTTCTTAGCCACAAGGGCACATTGCTGGTCATGCTCATATTGCTGTCCCCCAGGACCCCCAGGTCCCTCTCACCTATGCAGCTCCCCAACAGGCCAGTCCCCAACCTATACTGCTACCTGGGGTTGTTCTTCCCTAGATGCCTGCCCAAACCCCACAAAGCCTTTCCCAGACTACCATCCCTCCATCAGCTTCCTAACTCCTGCAAGCAAGTATTTCCTCTAGCCACTTGTCACAAGGGGTTGATTATTTCTGCAGGGTGCTCTCAAGCACCACGGCCGACAGGTGGGAAGAGAGAAGCCACTTTTGGCCTGAAAGGTCTATCCCAGCTTTTAGGGAGCCTCTCCAGCACATTCAGGTAGCAAGAAGTGTCTCTGCCTGAGCTAAAGGCTCATCACCGGAGAGAAGGCGAATGGAAGTCAGTGGAATTTTAGATTCTCCAGCTGATAAAGGAGAAAATCTTTACTATGGTTTGACATCCACACAGCCCCACGTCGGGGGAGCAGACAGACATGAGCAAGACTCTGGAGCAAAATTGATTGTTCCATAAAGAACAGAATTCATGGAAATCAAAAGGTTGCTGATGCTGGCAGAGACACAAGGGGGGACAATCAGGTAGTAGCCCACTTGTAGTCAGCCCTGGAGCAAACTCCGTAACATCAGTGGAGATGTCTAGGAGAGGTGTTCACTCCAAAGGACCTGGCTACTCTTCACATCCACTCATCACTACGGGAAGTACCAGGACTCGGTTCTGTGGGCAGATGGATTTCTGGGCCTCACCTTAATGCCCCTCAGGAGCGCGTTAAGCCCGTGGTGGAGGCCTAGGCCTACTGTCACTAAGCAGGAGCCCTGGGTGACACCCCACAACCAGCTCTGGTGCAGCGCAGGATGCTCCCAACGCCCGGCTGATCAGGTCCCACTCTCTACAAGCTCCCTACTGCTCTGACATGATCTCTCGGTCACATCATGCTGCCCCCAGCTGCAGTGGTGTGAAACTGCAGCCCTGCATTGGTGACTCCCAACCTTACATGGGTGATAAGAAAACACCATCCCCCTCCCTAAAACAAAGCAGGTTCACCTTTTCTCATGCCAGACCAGGCACACCCTCGGAGTTGGGGCTCGGGGGGATTAAACCACAAGCTTTGGCTCGCGTAAATGGAAGAGCAAGATAACTAAGCAAGCTGCTGTACCTAGGTGTGACAGAGGTCAAAAAGCCTGCCTGAACCTGCTGGTCTCATGTGCAAGCTCCTGATGGCACCAGAACAGAGGTTCAGGGCTGGCACAAGCCCAGGGTAGGTGAGGACTGGTATTTCTGTGATTAAACAGGGGCTGAATTTGCCCTCCTTCCCACAGAGGAGCGCTTCGCTCTTCGGGTCAGCATCTCAACTGACACGGTCCCACACCCTGCGTTAACCCTGTGCAAGGTGTGCCTTTACATATAAGGCTCCATCCCTCTGAACGTGGTCAGGACACTTAGGCAGCTCTTCATTTATAGCCCTGGGAGCAAAGCCCAGCTTTAGGCTCTCGGTGCCCATCACGAGTTGGGAAACGCTTTTTGTCACCAGCTCTCCCGGCCCCACCAGAAACCCAACGTTTCCTCCCAGCACATCAAGCAGGGATCTGCTGTGTGACCTCATTCAGGGAGGAAGAGGAGGAGGAAGAAGAGAAAGGGAGCTTTCAAAGCTCTCACTTACTGCTGGCTCAATGCTGAAGATCCCGTCGGAGGAAAGCAGGGATTCTCCTTGCACCTTGGCACTCTGGTCAGGGATGCTGCAGGAGAGGAGGCAGGAAAGGTGATCTTGCGTCCTGGGGTCTTACACAAGTGAGCAGCCCTCAGGAGAGCGACCTAGCTCAAAGCTGCTGCCACAACCAATGGGGAATCCACCTCCATCCTCAACTGGCTTCTCCTACCCCCAGGATGCTCAGGGGAGGCAGAGGAGGATGAGGAGCACCAGGGCAGCGCGTCACCAGGCAGGGCAGCAGCCCCCTGCTCTGGGCTGCAGGTTCCCAGCATCACTGTCTTCTCTTCCCTTGCAGACCCGCAGGTGTAAGGAACAACCACATCCCATCTGCTCCCCACCCCGCCACCACCAGAGGATCCCACGGCTCTGGGATTCAGGCACCACAGCATCCCAGTGAAATCAGTGGGTAGGTGCAGAAATACAGAGGCCGTGAGAAAGGAAGCCTAACATCACCTGATGAAGACGTCAGGACTGGCACCTCTGAGCCCAAACCCTTCAGCCTGGCCCTGAACCACCTGCTTTTTTCCTTTTCCCCTTCTCCTCAGAGCTCTGACACAGTTAATCTCTCCCTCACTTGGTAGTAGTTGACAAAATCATCCCGGAGTTGAAGGATGACAAGCCAGAGATGGGAAGGGAGCAGAAATTCCGAGCGGGTGCACTGCTGTCCTCACAAAGCCTCCACTTTGTGGCAGTTTCCTCATCAGCTCCACGGTCACGCTAACTCCTACATCCACCCCACTCTGAGAAGTCACAGAAGGATTCCCAAATCACCCAAGCTTTCAAGTGCAATCTCCCACCCCTCATTCCACCTCCCGGGCTCGGAGTGTGTCTCTGCCACCTGAGAGAGGCCTTTCAAAGCTTCCCCAAAGACATCCTTTGAAGATCCACCCCCATCTCTCACCACCGTGAAGACAGGGCGTTCTGAAGCCCAAATGCGCTTCCAAGTCCCACGCTGCCCTACCTTCCTTCCCTGCAGACCCTTCCACCTCCAAACTCTCCCCAAGCTCGAAGGAAGGGCAGAAACACCCCGTGCTGGAAACCTGGACAGCCCAAACCTATTCAGGAGATGGCCTCATCCTCCTGGGCCAGTGAAGCTTCACAGACTCTCTGCAGCTCGGCAGCCACTGGCTCTCAGCAGTCTGCAGCTCCCACAAACACCAGAGCTCGCTCTCAGAGGAAATCCAGTCACTGCAATCAAGCTTTCCTCCCCAAAACATCACCCTCAGCCACAGGGTGGATGGAACTGGGATGGGAAGCACCGAGCTCCATTACCCTAAAGCCCAGGGACACCCACCCTGATGCTGTGGATGGCTGACTTGTCCTAAAAGCACCAACCCCCCTCGAGGCCATACGGTAGCGTTCCCCTTGGGCACTGTACCTAACCAAAGGCATCTTTGAAACGGACCTTCTCTCCCGCTGATCCTCCTCCTCCTGCGTGCCACAAGCCTTCCACTGGAAGCGGGCGATGATGTCACTGCGGTTGTGGATGGCCACGCATCTGCGGTTCGACAGCGTGAGGTAGGTCTTCTCAATGGTCACAGGCTCCTCATCCAGACAGATGTTGACATCTACAGCCACTCCATAAAGGTTTGTTTTCATGCTTTCACCTGGAAGAAAGCAAAGGGGACTCTTTACTCCTCTCACTTGCCGATGGAAGTACGAGGAACGCAGCAAGCCTCAGGTCACAGAAGAAAGGGCTACAGCTTTTATTACCCCTCATTCCCAGGGGAGTCCCACCTCAGCCACAGCTCACACGGCATCTCCTCCAGGCCCACCACAAGTGTCAAGTCTCTCCCAGTCTCACTGATCCCCCACAAAGGTGCCGGCAGGGTGTGCGCCAGAAAAGAAGGTGGCAGAGGAAGGAGCAAAGCGACAGCCCATGGCAGGATGGGATGCAGACAAGAGCTTCCCTGTGTTGTACAGGCAGTGCCCGTACTCCTGATCAGGACAGTCTGAAGAGCTGCCACTTCAATCCACCCAATAACGGGCAGAGGGAGAACTGTGACTTCCTCTACATTTGATCAAGCAGGGACAGGGACAGGCTTGTCCCAGCTGCAGCAAACATGAAGCATCACTGCAGAAACCCAACCCCATGTAAGCTGTGGAGGAACCAGGTGCTTCAGTGAGAACAAGACTCAGGTTTTCCAAGCAAGCCACCAAGATCCTGACAGAAGCTGTTTAACATCTCACCTTCTCCTTGAGTTTTCCCCCCATCAACTTGTTCTTAAAGCGACTTAGGAAGCTGATGGCGCTTCGCTGGCACCTCGGACCCTCGTAAAGATTTCCTACCTGTCTCTTCCTGCCAAATCCCAGGAGCCCCCACGTCCTGGCTGCTTTAGTTGTCAAGAGTGGGATTTAGAGGGCGGCGTAGAAAAAGGGGCTGCAGCAGGACCACGGGGAAGCGGCATATGGGACAGAGGTGTGTAAAGGACAGTGGGCATGGGACAGCGTCCCATAGAGACACCCCCACCACCACCCCCCCGTTACGCTTACAGGACCAAATCCGGCACTGGTTCGGAATGGAACATCACGTGCGCGTACGCACGCGGTCACCCAGATTCAAGGTTCATCCTTCCTCCACCCAGCAGCTCCCAGGAAAACAGATTCCCAAAGCATTCTCCTTCCTGTTGAGGGGGATGCACTCTAACAACCCCGAAACACCAGCTGGTTTTCACTTTTCTTGTAGGGAAAGCTGGGGGATAGCACCCAGCAAGGGAATTTGGGTGCTTGGGACAATAGGCAATGATGGCAGATGACTGTCACAGGGGTGTGGGGTGGTGGCCACCGTGCTGACAGCAGGCAACACCCAGGGATGGGCCAGGACACCAGACAGACAGAATAAGGACAGACTCAGCCTTTGCCCTTCTAAGCACCAGAATACACAGAGGTTTTGAAACAAAAGGGTTTACAAGTAGATTGCAAAGGAAGTTCAGCCTTGTTCTGCTTTGAAGGACGCAGACCTGCAGATAGGACACTCACCTGTGTCGTAGTGAACTATCAGGGAACCGCAATAATACCCAGTCTTCAGCGGGTGGAAGTCCACTCTTACTTGCATGGCCTCACCGATGCCGAGCGTACCGATGGAGCGATCGACAGAGAAAGGGCTGCAACAGAGACACACACACTCATCAGGACTGTGGTGGGAGCTCTGGGGGCTCTTTTGCAATCTAGTTCCCGGCAGCTCGCTTGTGTGACAAGCAAACAAGCAGCTGGCAGCAGCAACCCAGAACACAGGGGGTCAGAAACACGGCTGGCGACCCTCGATCTCCGAAGTCCCGAGGGTATGAAATGACTTCATCCCCCCCAGATTCTGCAGCCAGGCTCCAGTCTGGACCATACCATCAGAGAATGGGTTTTGAAGAGCCCAGCGCAGGTAAGAGGTGTTTGCATGCACAGCTTGACCCTGATGTCCCTGGGACATCAGGTTTTTTTCTGCCACCTATAAACCTGCTACTCCTGAAAGACAGGAGAGAAGGTTTGGAGGGGGATTAATAGCTCCTTTTCTTCTGGCATGCTTTTACTACATCCAGCTGTCCGCTTGCTTTGTTGCACAATGTCTGAAGTTTCGCAGGTCCTGATCTCCCAGCAGCACCTTGCAGTCCCCAACTCCTATAACCTCATCTAGGCACACCAACCCAGGAGACTCCTTCACACCAGGACCTGCTGAAATCTTGCCCATTACGGCCCTTCAGCAAGAGAGCAACACTAGACCTGTAAGCACTCTGATAATTATCTACCTTGGTATTTAGGGCTTGCTTACTCTCACCAGGGGTCAAGCTTCCCCATCTTGACAGAAGTGGGCTCAAGTTATGTCCCACGAGGATACCAAGGGCCATCATACTCCTGACATAATGCAGAAAGGCAGCTGACAAGTGAAAGAAGCTGGCAAGTCTGTGACACAGGCCCTCAAAGCACCACGTTGGCTTCTCTGCTGCAGCCACATGCTCAGTAAACGCAGCGTGCAAGGAGGCTGCACTATACTGCGAGTCCCGGGCTACCTTCATCTTCTAACAGCCAAGCTTTCTTTGGTCTACTGCTGCCTTAATTGGCATCCTAAAACCAGTTGAGTTTGGGAGAACCTAGTTCATTAAAAGCTACCTCCAGCCCCAAGGCAGACAGCAAAGTTACTGGGGACTGAAATGCCCCACCCTGTCCACCCAGACCTACAGCAGGGAAAACCCCACCAAACCCAAAGGCTTAACCTTTGCACATGCTACTTTTTGGCAGCAGTAGAACAGCCAAAGTCAAGCAGCGTAACCATCCCAGCAAACCCAGTCCCTCAGGACAAAGCATCCCAGACTGCACTGAAAAATCCCAGGTACACTCAGTACCTCCCAAGCCCAACCTTCCCTTCCCCCCTTTTCCTGCACCTCCGCGCTAATTTCAGAACCTCGGGTGGTCTTTGTGCATCCCCACACCTCCCTGTAGTGTATGGGTACCACAGGGGATCGCTGAGCGCTCTGCCTTGGAGGATCATCTCCCAAGCTTTCTGAGCTGGGTGGGGACACTCCTAGAGGGATCTAATCCCAGACTGACCCTCTCTGTCCCTGGAGCACAGCAGAGCACAACGTCCATCGCCGCAGGAAAAGGCAGCGCTGTGCCTTGTCTGCTCCCAGGCACCATTTTCATCTTAAACCTATTGGAATGACATTTCTCTCTGCCAATGTCACGGAGAAGGAACTCATTCTCCTGCCTGAACCACAAGAGCAATGGGAAGAGACTTACTGGATTTAGCCTCCTGGGATTTTTATTCCCAAGCGCTGCGGTTTGGGGCTGGGCACGGCCCTGCTGCGGAGGGAGGGCAGGCACAGAGCACACTGAAGAATGGGCAGTGCTGGGGTGGCTGGCTGGGTTTTTTTCATGAAAAAGCAGTCAAATCATGGCCAAAATGTGACCACGTTTTCTGGAAGCTATCGAAGATGCCGAATTGGCCCCACACATTCACTTACGAGCTCCTCTCTGGAGCAAAAAGCAGAACAGAAAACAGCCAAGTCCTCGGACAAACGATGACCGGGCAGGGAACATCACCAGGATGTGGCCAGATGCATGAGCTGAGCTCTCAGTACTGTGAGGAACAGTTAAGGATGGGAGATGGGCTGCAAAAGCACCCTAATGGGGAGAGCAGAAAGTTCTACGCTTGGTGCCAGTGAAGGGAACCCAGAGAGGGGAGGCAAAGACAAGTGGCACAAGCAGGACAGCAGATTGGGCAACGGTGGCACCTGAGCTGGTTTGTGAATGGGCAAGAGCCTGAGTTTGCTCAGGCCAGAAAAGAGAAGTTGCATCAACTAAACCAGAAGTTCAACCTGCACAGATAAAACATAGAGGATACAGGCCCATCAGCTGGCCTCTACATGCTCAGATGGATGTCTCATTCCCTTCTACCCCACTGCTGTCCTCCTCCTCTCTCACATGTGCCTGTACCTGTGTTGTGGCTTTGCATGGCTGGGTTCTGGTGGAGAAAGGGGAGATCTGCAGGGGTGGCTTCTACAAGAAGCAACCAGAAGCTCTCTGAAGCCCCACGGAGCAAACACCAGCCAGCTCAAGGCTGGAGTCGCTGCTGACCAAGGCCGAGCCCATCAGGGATGGTCACAGTGCCTCAGAATCACAGTTAGAGGGAAAAAAACCACCAAGAAGCTGCTTTTTGCCCCAGGAGACAGGAGTGAGATGATGCGAGGAACTGTGCAGACACCAAGGCCAGGGAAGAAGGAGCAGGGAGGGATGATGAGGTGTTTCATGCACCAGAGAGAAAGATTCCCCTGCAGTCTGTGGGGAAGACCATGGTGAAGCAGGCTGTCCCCCTGCAGCTCATGGATGGCAGGGAGCAGAGATCCCATCTATAGCTGTGGAGGATCCCACGCTGGAGTGCCTGGGGACACCTGAAGGACACTGTGACTCTGGGGGAAGCCCGTGTCGGAGCAAGCTCCTGGCAGTGAAACTTGCTGCTCTAGAGCTCGAGAAGAAAAACACCCCCACACACCTTTTGTTGGGCAAATGAAGTGAGGTCCCTTACCTCTGAGTGCTGATGGAGTAGCGGGCCTCCCGGTTACCAATGTTGTGAACCAGCAGAGTCTTCTGGCTGCTGTACTTGACTGGACAGGTGGAGAAGTCCAGGTGGAGGGGGAAGTCCAGGACCGCCCGGGCACCAATACCTCGGATCCGCACAATGAAGTGTCCCCTGTCTGTGACACAGGTGATCAGCTGGGAGTAATCCTGAGGGGAAGGAACAAATCACGGTACGTTCAGTCCCCGGCGGAAGGAAAACCGCTGCTTCCCACCACTAACAGGAGCCTTTGGGAATGGAACAGCACTTCTTTCTGTAACGACCTTTCCCTCCAGCAGCACCACTGGGACAGGGCTGGTACCCTGCAGAGAGGAAACCCCCCTGCTGATCCAGCTGCCTCCTCAGTGAGCTGGCAGAACCAGACCAAGTCACCTGATAGCTTGATGCCGAAGCACCACAACAGAGTAATCCCACGGAAGGGATTGCAGCAGATCAAGGACCTGCTTCCAGCACCACTCTGCATCCGGTTATGCCGCGGCACCAACTCCATCCCAGTGACCCCACTTGAAGCTTGGTGGGGGATGCTCAGGTACACTGTTGGATGGACTTTGCCACCAGCCGTTGGTGAAATCACAGAATCACAAGGTTGGAGAAGACCTTTAAGATCATCGAGTCCAACTGTTCCTGTCCTGTGCTAAACCATATCCCTAAGTACCTGATCTGCCCTTTTTTCAAACACACCCAGGGACGGTGACTCAACCCCCTCCCTGGCAGCCTGTCCCAGGCCCTCACAACTCCTTACCGAGATGACTGTTTTAACATCAAGGGAGGCAGAGATTTCCTACCCCTTTCCACAGCATCGCAAGGACAAGGTTGGGGACACCCATCCTCCCAAAGCTGATCCACCTCCCCAGCCCCGAGCCGGCTCTGCTCCATACCCAAGCTATTCCTGAGAGATTCCTGACAGGTACTGAAGGGCACCAACAATTCCAGCCCTGCCCTCGGCGCAGCCTCTTCCAGCTCCTCCCAGGCCCTGAGAGCTCTTGCTGCACATCTAACCTCTGACTTCCCTTTCACCTCAGCCCAGCCCTGGGGGAGGCAGGGGACAGCTCTGCTCTCTCTGCTGCACACTGTGGCACAGCCGATGCCTTGCTAACGCCTCTGAAGTTTCCAGAAGTGACTGGGTGCCTTCCTGAAGCTGGTGCTCTCAGGCCCACAGGCGGGAGGCACAGGGACAGCCCTACCAGAGCCAAGCATGCTATTCCCAGCCCTGGGCTGGTTCAGCAAGGAGCCAGCCAGCCATTGCCCTGTCCCCCAGGCAGAGGCATTCCTCAGAGATAAGTCCTCCCAGCCTTGTCTCCCCTCTTCCAGCTGCACTGTGCCCACCCGAAAGACAGAGGCAGGTCTCCCACTTGTCCCCAGACACCATGGTGACACTGCAGCCAGTAGCTGCAGCTCGCTGCCAGTTCTGCCTGCACTCATCTGACACGTTCCCAACCTCCCGTGCTGTCCCAGGCAATCCCTCACCCGTTCCTTACGGGTCTCTCACTGTCCCCCCCAGTAACCCCCTGTCTGGGTGGTGTCATACCCACTGGTCCTGTGGAAGCAGCAGCTTTAAGCACCCATCCAAGCAAGTGTTACTCCAGATAAAACACATCCCCCCCACTCTGCCCATGGGGACTTCGCTGGCAAGACCCTGAAGCCTGCAACCCTCACACCCTTCTGAAGGCTCACGCTCCTCCTTCCAAGCCAAAGCATTAACAAATCGGCTTCATTAAGCCCTGAGCAGGTACCGCAGGGTCTACGGCCTTCCAAGGTCCACTCTGCCACTGCTGAGGGTGTCACGGCCCTGAGGGTTTGCTGTGACTACACCAAAGCAAGGAAGGAGGAGGTTAGTTCAGAGGGAGGATAGAAAATGGCAAGATCCTGCCCTTGTGTCCCACCCCAGCCTTCCCCCAGTAGCATCCCTTTGGTGACAGCAACTCAACTCCAGCAGAACTTGGTCGGGGGTTATTGATCCTGGCTTAGCACCAGATGTTGCTTCAACATCGTCCCGGGGGGAAATATGTTTTCCCTTTTCCCCAACAGAAGGAACTCGACCAGCAGCAGCTGTTTCAAAGGACAGCAGGACCTTGTCACTGAGGTATTTAGAGAAGCTGGGGGCAAGCCTGCCACCAGCACACACCTCCTTCAAACATCACATCAAACAGCAAGGGAAAGGGCAGGAAAAGGTCTACCTCATGACAGGAGCTTTCACTCGTATCTAGAGGCAGGAGAATCCGTGACCGCCTCATCTCCCGGGTGCTGGCCAGCCTCTGCGCCTTGGTGACAGACTTCTCCAGGAAGGCAGAGGGTGTCCACTGAAACACAAAACACCAACAAGAGCTGCAGAAACACCTCTCTTCAGAAAGGCTTTTCTTGTTCAAGCACCACTGATAAACCATTTGTCACCACAGCCACTAGAATAGTCCTGGAAGTCCCCAAAGTTCCCCGCTGAAATATTTAACATCAGTCAATGAATGATGGAGAGCGGAACGCGCGCTCTAACCAAGCGGCTCTGTCCCCTGCGCTTCTCCTTCGTCCTCTGATGTGACACGTTTGAGGATTTCTGCTCTTCGGGCATTTGTTTCCCCTTTAGCTTTGCAGGATTCAGGCAGTGACCTTTGAAAGGAGTGGGGAGGAGTCATCAGAAACCCCCTAACTCCATCCTCGCACAATGCTCACAGCCAGCCAGCGTGTGGAGATGTCACTGCCGGCTGAATCACAGGAGAGCAGAAAAGCAGCGCTGTGCCAAGACTGAGGTGGAGCTGGCTGGGTCCAAGCTTTAGTTATCTTTTTAATTAGCCCTTGTTTTCTCTCTGTTCTGGCCTCACAGCCCCCTCCACAGAAGCATACAGAGATACCTCCTCCATGAGGTTATCTCCAGGAAAGGGAGCCTTGGCCAGCAAAAGGCACATTCATGGATGGGGAGGAGGAACTGCCCCACGTTCATGGATGGGGAGGAGGAACTGCCCCAACTCCACAGCTGTTTCAAGGGCTGGATCTGCGCTCAACCCAGCATGACACATATGACAGAACTGGTTTGGACCCCATTCTAGCTGGGACTGGACACGTCTCTCAAGTCTTCAGGCAGAGTCTGAGCAGCCCCACCACATCCCCAGCTGCTGGGAGGGCAGAGATGGTCAGAGCAGCGCCTGCAAGGATGCTTCCGTGACAGAAGATACTGCTGCCCTCACCAAGAGGATGGGTAGAAACACCCCAATGCTTCAGCTACTCCAGTGCACTGCCCAGGACATCCCATTAACTGGGTTCCAGCAGCACATTCCGACAGGACTCTGTACTTTCAGCCCACACTCCATCTCCCACTACACCTTGATGGCCACCTCCAACACAAGTATGGCACCAAAGAGATGGGGTGGTGGTGTGTACCTTCACAGTGTGGCTAAACAGGAGGGGCAGGCAGAGGAGGGACGCAGGGCAGGTTTCCAGCCTTACCACAGCTCCTATCTGGCCACAGCAGGTACTTACAGTGACATACTTCTTCTTTGGAGCCGTTACTGCTCTGCGCTGGAATATTCCAGAGAGCTCACTGGATCGATGAACATTCTTAGTAGCCATGTCTCAGCTCATCTGGAAGGAGCAACAATGGCACATTGAAAATCCAGGAAGAGCAGCTGACCCCAGGCGACTTTGTGCCCGACCTTATCACCTGCTCAGGGTTATTACACCAACCTCCAGCCCAGGGACCGCGGCTGCCCCGAGCGTGAACAAGATCAGACCAGACCCCTTCCCACTTTGCCAGCCCAACGCCCACCCTCCGTGCCAGGAGCTTTGCCGTGTTTCTAACTAACGCAGCACAGAGTTCAATGCTCTGATGAAGAACTAGAGTCTCCAGGCTCAGTCGGTTGGTTTGAGCTACAGAAATTATCCAGCAAATATGACTCCTTCCAGGCATGAAATTCCCACAGCGCCCAAGAGCATTTCTCCCGGGAGAACAAGGGCCCTAATTTTCACTTATTAACACTCACACTCGAGGCTCTCTACAGGCATTCGAGGCTGTAACAGCAGAAAGAAAACCATGAAGCCATTAAAGGAACAACAGCAATGAGCTCAAACATAAACACCACGTCTGTGCAAGCAGGGCTGCTAAAGACTTGATCCTAACGGCAGTTCTTCTCCAGCACCCCCACCCCACAAGGACTGCGGGTTGACCGCTCCATGGCCGGCTTTTAAGTCCATGGCCCAGTCGTCAGCCTGACAACCACCTCTCCATCTCCATCACACACAGCCAAGCGCTGCCATTCTGTAGTGGCTCCTATCAAGATCTGAGCCAAAGCTCATGGAACTCATAGGCAGACACAGGCTATCAGGCTGTTTCCACGGGCAGTATCATACCCTACCCAAAGCAAACGCTTGGACCCACAGCAGCCTGCAGCTAAAAGCACAAGGTGACAAGTCCGCGCTGCCCAGGGGCTCTCTGCATGTGCACAGCAGCCACGGCTCTGCTGCCACACAAGGATTTGGTCATCTACCCGTGAACCACACACCCAAGCTGGAACATGGGGCACTGCCAGCATCCCTGAAAGCCATCCTCTCTCCCTTTCTGAACCACATCCCAGCTTCTGTGGCATCAATTCACGGTGCACAGCTGTGCTGTGTCCACATCCTGACCACTGCTGTCACCCACAGAACTCTGCTATCACCCAGCTCACCCAAGATGCTCCCGCAAACCCCAATCCAAGTCAAACTATTTTAATCTCACCTGCAAAAACCTTCTCAACAAGAGTTCTGCACATCCCTGCCCATTTCTCACAAGGGAGTTTGAATCTCTGGCAAAACCAACAGCAGTTGAATTTAAAAGATACCAAACTGGAGACAGGCAAACAGACAAAAGCAGCGGCAGAAGCATCACCCCCAGCCTCACCTCGGCAGGCTCCAGCCTCTTACCCACTTACCCAGCACACACACACATTCCTGGCTGCCAGAACAGACAACGGGCCCTATTTCCTGGCTTACTGCTGTCCTCCTCCAGGACTGCAGTAACCCTGAGGTGTCACAGACACTTCACCCAGTTCCTCCCCACCCTTCAGGCACTGAAACCCTCATTTACACGTTGCAACACTGAGGTTTAAGGTCCAAACACCCAAAAGCCCGTGAACAAGAAGAGGAGGGCAGCACCAGCAGCCTCCATCCCCTCCACTCCTGCCCCAGGGCCTGGATGCGGCCACAGCTGCATCCCATGGGGGGGCAGACCTTGGCCTGGGAAGGCTGCTCTCATGGGGAGCACAGCGGGGCAGCTGGAGGGGGGGTGCAGCAGGAGGGGACAGGCCCCGACACAAAACGCTGCCGCTTCCTCTAGCCCGGCACGAGAGCCCCCCCTTCGCTCCTTAGGCAGCCCCTCCCCCCTGAAATCCCGCCCTCCCTCCCTCCCAAACACAGCGCCTCCTTGCAGGGAAGCCTACCCGGCAGGAGGGTGAGCACCAGGGCCTGACACAGTTCGGGCGGCACCCAGCTCACACCCCACACCCCCACCCCAGGCACGCTGTGCCACTCACCCCAACCGCTCCAGCCCCCAGCCCCGGCGCTCCGCCCGCCCCCGCCCCTCCCGAGGCCGCACCTCCGGAACGCGGCCGCCGCCACAAAAACACGGCCTTGGGCACCGGAATCTCCCCCCTCCCGCGCCCGGGGGGGCCTGGGGACACTCACACGCCGGAGCGCGGCCACCAGCCGGGCTGCTGCCATTGGCAATGAAGCAACGGACACACACGTTCCCGTGGCAACGGCGGGACGCCAGCAAGGCCCCTGCGGCAGCGCCCGGCCAGCCCCGCCTGTGGGCCCGGCCAGCCCCGGGCAGAGCTGACCAAGCGCCTCCCCTCGCCGGGGAGTTACTACCCGCTCACTCCTGACCTGGCACCGGGGAAACCGGCGGCACGGGCGTGGGGGAGATGCTTTGGGCCAGGGGCTCGCGTGTGGTGAAGCGGCCCCTGCCCACCCTCCCAGATTACAGGGGTGCAGCGGGGGTACGGGGCACCCACGGCAGACAGTCCTCCACCAGCTCTGGAACCTGAGTCCTTTCCCACAGCGCTTCACCCCTTCCCCAGCTGTACAGTAAACTCTTTCTGCAAAGCTGGTTAGGAATGACATCCTTAAAAACATGGAATGTAAAAGAGCATTTGGGTTTCAGTGTTAATGTCTCATGGAAACCCAGTTTCCTGAGACAGCAGAGGGATGGTATTGATTCCCTTCCCTAACGCAGCTGCCTCGTGCAAAAGGGTTTGAAGAGCCACTCCTGGGTTACACAGACAGCTCCACAGGAGCACTTCAAAAAGCTCAGCCTTCTCATCAGGTCCCTCGCAAAAGGGGTCTGGCCTCCCCAGGAGGAGGGCTTAGAAGCTGGCCAGGAATGTGCTTTGTCTTATTTGCAGTCTCATCATTTCACTGTGTCAGTTCTAGGGAACCTCTTCTGAGCTGATGGGCTCAGAAACTTCAGCTCCATACATGCAACTCCTGACGTGCAGCAGCCCCACTGATGATGCCCAGAGCAGTTTCAGTATGTCAGTGCTGTCAGCAAGTTCAGCCCAGCCCCTGTGCCTTCAAACCAATGGTGTCCTCACACCAGGACACGATACAGCTGTTTCTCAAGGCTTTAGTATTTCCTTCCTCAGCTTTTGCTTGTGCTTCCTGCAGGTTTTACAGAGGGGGATTTTAAAAGGATGGGTGAACTGATTCTGTATGAATTGGGCTCACTCTGTGTAAGGATGTTTTTAGCAGAATCCATCTCTCAATCCAATTCTTTGCCATGTACACACGGAGGAAAAATAGATGCCTTTAAGGTATCATTATTAACTTCATTTGATTTCTGGTTCCTTTAGCAGAGATTTAAGTATGCTAAGCCTCTTTTAAGAACATTTTAAAAGATCAACAATTGCAATAATTATTTTTATTAGTAGAGTGACAAAGAAGCAGCAGTTCAGTTTGCTTTATTTGGTACTAGCCAAATGCTAAATTGTGCCTAGTATCATTACTTGTCCTTTAATCAGGAGTCTTCTGTTTTTTTTAATAGATCTGACTAAAAGACTTGATCCTGCTGCCACAAAAACTTAGTCTACCCTTCTTTTCATTTAATAAATTCCCTGTTATTTTATTGAATAGAAATTATGATATATTTTTCAAGGTATTGCATATGTTCAATAACACTGTTATGACGATAATACAGGATTTCAGAAGTCAATTGCTGTGTTCTGATAGCACAGGTATTATTAATTATTTAAAGATGAATTCAGTTTTATAAGAAAGCCAAAACCAAATATCGATTCAATTTCAACTTTCAACATGCAAACACCTCAGAAGTAAAAAATATCCTTTTGAAGAACTGGTCAGTTGTAATATATAAAGTAAAATCTATTTTTAGCTGCTTATTTTAATTTTTCAAAGTAAAAACTTATTTTATACTCTCTATATTTTTAAAAGTCATTTAAGTAACTTTGATCAGATCAAACTGTCCGTTTTCCAAGATTCAAGAGGTGAACTGAAATAGCTCTGTCCTGCTAACATTGCAGGAAATAAAACTTCAGACCAAGAGACACACTTAATTCTGGTTTCTCATGGGAAGAGTTTTCACTCCTAAGCAATTAAAAGGTACACACAATCTTCCTGGTTTCAGTTTCAATCATCTACCACTTTGATTGAACTCAGGACAATTTTACATCCGTAAAATGTTTTACAAGTCACTTGTTAAATGCACCTGAGGAATTCCAGGACCCAAACAGGGTTCATGTTAGAGAAATCTATGGACTTGCTCAAGATGGAGGAGTTTCATACCTGCAAAGAAGCAGGACTCCAAGTATTGGCCGTAATCACCATAGTCCTGCTTTGGATAATTTCCCTATGCAAACACAGAGATTTGAAGACGTGGTATCTTAACACAAAAGATTTCACTCTTTCCCTTTGAACAACACAATATGCTTACTTGATATAAATAACACAAACAATATGGCTCAGACCATAAAAGAGAGTGACAGCTGTGCAATTAGTAGCCATAGAACCATAAATGCCTGTGAGAAGCTGGGGAACACGCGCACGCGGCTGGTGCCAATCTGCATATATCACAGTAATTAACAAAAGTCCCTTGTTTGAGTAATAAAGGAAACTTAATTTTAAACCAGGAAAGTGAAAATTTAGGAATCCTTGAGTGTCATTTGTTTTGAAATGTAACCACTTTCAATACGTCAGTTGAGTATGTTCAGATTTACAGGGGTCATTCTGCTGCAGTTCTGTTCATAGCGCATGTGTAAAAAATACGGTATTTGGTATCATTGTGCTCACGCTGTCAGAAGACCCAGAAGTTGCCTTTTCTGCTGGCTTGTATTGCCACAAAACATTGCAAAGGACTACCTAGGTTTTGCTTTCATAAACACTAAACCTTCGAAATTGCATAGGAATCAGTCATGATAGGTGTCTGATGGCTGAAAATGTATCAAATGCTGAAAATGCAAATGCTTTATGATAAATTCATACAGATAAAAGAAATTTATAATGCAGGGAAGTCTCTTTTAGTGGTAGGTTATACTTTAGTATGCCAAGATTGATTCAGTGTTCCTCAGAAGGTAATTTGTGAAATAGTGTTATTCCATATTTGATGCCTAAAAAAGTAAGAAACTATACATGCAGGGCACCACATTACCAGTGCTCAGGCCCTTTTAAAACATGAAATTTCACTTTTTGTCTTTCTGATAAGGTAAAATTTACTAAGATAACTGCAGTAACAATTCAAGCCATGACTGGTGTTTACTCTTGTGACACAGGAGACAGAATAAATGCCAGGGAAAAGATAAAGCTGTGATTTGCAATGTCATCCCACAGGATAAAAAAAAGGGGAGGGGGAAATTTTCAGAATTAAAGCACTTACAATAACAAATCTAATTTCCAAGAGCAATCATTATCTACATTTCTTACTACTGAAAATATATTTGTCAGCAGCAAGAAAGGTGGAAAGAACTATTTTCACAGTCTGAGGGTGGTTTTTTTTTTTCCAAAATTCTCTTGAGAAAGGTTACATGATGAAAAGTCAGAAGAAAGAAAGTATTCTTTCCATACAGGTAATTTTTATATTCAGATCTGACACTTCTATCACTCGGTAGAAGAAACCAGAAAGAAAGGAGGAATGGTGGCTAATAATTCCTCCAGCAACAAATACACCCAAATCTCCTTGTTAGCAGCATGTCTTGAAGCACCTGTCACACCAGAGATGCCATCAGCAGCTGCATTAAACCAACCACTCCCAGGAACTGAACGCACACCAGGAGTGTCATTCCCCCTCCCTCACCACGCTGGTTACGAAAGGGCCTTTAGCTGCCCAGGTGATGCTGGGGGCTGTGAAACAACAGCTGAGAACAGCAGGGATGCAGCGCCACACAGAGCAGCGTTTGAGAAGGAGCCCGACTCAAGACACTTCTTTTGCACCTAAGACTCTTGCAAGCACTTTGCACCTGTCAAACTGCCCCGCTCCTGCTGCACTGGGACATCCTAAGTAAGAGTATCCATCAAAATCAGTCGTTAAACTGAAGACAAACCCACAGGCAGGGAGCAAGCTGCTAACCTTGTTCAAGGATCAAACCATCTCTCTTACCTGACTGATGCTCATCAACGTGAACAAAAGAGTCATCCAACAGACAGTAAATAGCTTTTGCTGAGAGAAGCACACAAGCCATCACTTCCATACTGGGAGTCTTGTACAGCAGAACTGAGGACCACATGAGATGTCCAACTCTTCATTTTCCACCTAAGATGGAAAGCAGATTCTGCAAGTTACTTGCACACTTTGATGGGCCAGGTAGATTCATCATTATAGGCTCCTAGGGAAGCAATTGTACCAGCTGCAGCATCTAAACATGCTGCAGTCCAAGAGCAGAAGTTCACCTCGAGGCTGTTAAATGCAGCAGAGCTTTGAGGCTGCAGATACCTGTCACTGGCTGCAGCGTAACACGGAGCCAGGAATCGCCAGGGAGGGAAAGTTGCCCTTAAATATTGCTTTGAAGTTTCAGGGAGTGGGGGTTGGTGGCACGCAGCCTAAGGCAGTCACTGGACTGCTGTCAAGTGCTGGCTCTGCCAGAGACCCCATGGCCAGGGCCGGAGTCCCCATGGCCAGGACCAGAGACCCCATGGTCAGGGCCGGACACCCCATGGCCAGGACCGGAGTCCCCATGGCCAGGGCCGGAGACCCCATGGCCAGGGCCAACTCACCTAAAGCAGTTGGATGGCAGGTTTTCTGGCACCCCCATGGCTGCAGTCATTCAGCATTTCCAAGTCACTGTTCCATTCCAATGGCCTGCATCCCGCTGAAGGCTCAGTTCCTGTCAGACGAGTGTCTTGGCTGAGGCAGGCTGACGGAGTCCTCCTCTGCCCCTTCCCTCTCCTGAGACTGCTCTCCCTGCTCCAGGACGAGGAAGCTGCTCTCTCTTCAGCAGCTCTTCCAGGGCCAGCTCACCCCTTTGCAACAGCGCTTAGGAGAAGCGGACAGGAGGCGCCAGAGGCAATCTCACCTGGCTCTAGCACAGGCAGAGGAGTCCCTCCTCATCTCGGCTGGAAATGCTGCTCCTTTGGGGTGTGCCTGGAAGGGAAGAATTCCAGCACAGGGCGCAGCAAGAGGGACTTTCTTTTGCTCTTGTTTTGGCCGTAGCAGACCACGGGCACCCGAACCTTGAGCTGTACCCCAGGGCTGCTGGCCCAGCAGGCAGATCCGCACCTCCCCCGGCAGTGAGGATGAGCAGATCCCAAAGTCCAAGCATTCTGCTGGCGCCGCAGAGAAGGGAGCAGAGCGGGAACGCCTGAGCCCCGGCCCTGGTGTGCGCCGGGCTCTGCCCCCGCGGGGCTCCGCTCGCCGCCTCGCACGCCGGCGCGGAAAGGCGCGGAACCAGCGCCCGGCACCCGCGGAGTGGCCGGGATGGGGATGGGGGGGGCGCGGCGGCCCGGCCCGGCCCAGCCCGGTCGTTGCACAGGCTGGCGGGGGGCGCGGGGCCCCCCCTCCTTGCCCGCCTGCCCGGCGCGGAGGGGCGCGCTGGCACTTGGCAACTGTTCTGCTGGGGCCGATCCCCGCTGCCCGCTCGCTCCTCGCGCTCGGCCGCTTCTCGCTCGAGGCTCCCTCAGCGGCCGGACCCGACCCAGAGGCACGAAGGGCAACGGCGACCCCGGCTGCGCACAGGCGACCTCCAGCTCCCTCCAGCCCGACCCAGCACCGGCAGCGGCAGCGCCCAGCCCCATGGCCAAGCGACGGCAGCCAAATGTCCAGGGGAAGACGGAGACGGGTCCCCGGAGGAAGAAAGAACCGTGCCTGGAAGGGGAGCCCAGGCCCGAGGGGACGGAGGAAGAGAAGGAACTACAGGAGCAGGGAGAAGCCGCCCAGGACATGGAAGTGGATCAGGGGCAGGAAGAGGAGGAGGAGATGCAGGTGGATGAGGGGGGAGAGGCCAAGCAGCAGATGCAGGTAGATGACAAGAGGGAAGGCACCACACAGGACGTGGAGATGTCGAGTGTGGAGCTCGGCAGAGAGGGGGCGGGGGTCAGTGTGGGGAAGGGGGTGGGACAGAAGAAGGTGAGGGGGGGAGATGGGAAGAAGGAGGGGGTGGAAGAGAAGAAGAAGAAGGAGGAGCAGATGGAAGAGGAGAAGAAAGAGAAGGCTGAAGAGGAGAAGAAGGAAAAGATGGAAGAGGAGAAGCAGAAGGAGAAGGTCACCCATGAAGGCCACACTGGCAGCCGTGGCAGGAAGAGAGCCCACACGTGTGTGCTGCCAGGGTCTCAGCCGCACTCTCCAGATGGGCCTGGACGGTCCCTAGAGCCATGTGAGCCCAGAAGAACCACCCGCTCCGCAGCAGGAGAGATCCAGCCAGACCCGAGGCGATGCTGCAGCTGAAGCCCCTTCAAGTGAGGCAGCAGATGAGGTTTGGTCCCATCTTTCCCACAGCCAGTCCGCGACTGCACGTGAGTACAGGGCGGCACAGGGACTTTGCCAGGAGCGGGTGGCACAGGGCAGCTGCTAATGCAGCTCCTGCAACAGGGTGTCAGTTTGTGGAAGCTGATGTCCTGCCTGGGCTGGGTCCTAGGGCTGGGCTGGGTCCTAGGGCTGGGCTGGGTCTCAGGTTTCAGGTGGGTCCTATTGCTGGCCTGGGTCCAAGTGCTGGCCTGGGTCCAAGTGCTGGCCTGGGTCCCAGTTTTCAGCTGGGTCCTAGTGCTGGCCTGGGTCCCAGTTTTCAGCTGGGTCCTAGGGCTGGGCTGGGTCCCAGGGCTCGCCGGCGGGGTCGCACTGTGGTTCGGATGGGGACGGGGGAAAAGCGGCCCCGGATGCCTTGGCAGAAGTGCCACAGAAGTGGAAGAACTACCCCCACCCCCCCACACCCACCCACCCACCCGCAGTGGATGTGATACTTCACCTCTTTGTCTGATGGTTCGGTTTGCAACGCTGATTTCTGTGCTGCAGGGTCAGGGATGTGCTTATCCAACTGAGAGAAAAGCTGGGTACTAAGCAAAAGGATTCCTGATAGCGACCAGTGAAAGTGGGCAGCTCAGTTTTTAAATTAACCTAGAAAATAGAAAATCCCCGTTTGGGTTGATCAATACCAGCTTGCTCAAGGAAAAATTGCCCACCCAAAACATTTAATACAGGAGCAACTGGCTAAGGGACATATGAAGCTTTCCACAAGTCCATGGAACATGCCAAATTTCTAAGATTGGGGTTTTTTCTCTATTCCTTTACCCCCTGATGACTATGGAAAATTCTGCTCTTTCAGTCCCTCCTATAAACAACAGTGAACTCATGAAAAGGGATCACTGGGTAGTGCTCCCACAAGGCATGAAACATTCACCAACTGTGTGCCACTCTAATGTAGCCTGGGCACTTGCTCCAGTATGAAAAACACATCCTGATCTAATCTTTTCTCATGACATGGATGAGACAGTGATTGTGGGAAAGAACTTGGACCTTGAGAATTTGATTGGTGACTTAACAGGTCATTGGAAAAGCAAGGGGTTAGAGATTGCTCCAGAGAAAATCCAAAAGAGGCCAGCGGGGAAATACCTGGACTGGCAGATTGACAGTAACACCAGAAAAACTCAAAGGATTGAGATCAGAGCTGAGCTTGGCACATGAAACGATGTTCAAAAGTTGCTTGGAAAGCTCAGCTGGATGAGATCCTTGTGTGCTACTGTGCATCAGTACTTTAGGACCCACATTCGCAGCCACACTGGACTAACTGACTAACTCAAGGTCTGGCAGAAGGCAATCAGAGAGCAGCCAGGCTGGTCGCACCGGCACGGGCTGCTCCCTCAGCACAGCGCTGTGCACAAGCTCAGCAGTCACAGGAATCCTTTCATCAGTCTGCCAAGGTACTTCAACCACAACACCACCTGTGGCTTGCCGAGGCTAAAGGGCTTGTACAGTCGTGCCTGGGCTGTCAGCAGTTCCCCAGTGGCCTTGCCCAGAATTTGGTGGGCAAAGATATGTCCATGTTTGTGTGGATCCTTTTTCTCTGGCAGTGTGGGGCTACTGCACAAAGGGGGGATCTAGTGAGCATGTCCAACACCACGTGCGCTCTGCCAGAGCAGCACTTGGGGTTCCCCGTGACATCCAACCCGACACTGCCCCAGAATACACAGCACAAACAACACAACCCTTTTTCCAGGGCTGGGGCATGATGACCCACGTTCCATGGACACCACATTTGCCTACAGGCCAAGCCATGATGGAACGTCTGAATGAACCTCTCAAGCATTTGCTTGACAAACAAAAAGGGGGAGAAAAGGAGATCTCTCCAGATGATGGGTTAAACAAAGCTCTTTATGTGTGGAACTCCTGATGTCTGCCACAGGACAGTCTGGGAGCTTCTGCCCTGGTTCTGTCCTGGCCAGAGCCCGGCTCCCCAAGCAGCCATCAGGGGTGAGCTGAGTTAGCCTGGGCTGTTTGCCACAGCACCTGACACCGCTGCCTCATCCAAGGGGACAGCCCAAGGACAACAACAGACCTCGCTCGTCTCAGGGCCCAGCTCAGGGCTGGAAGGGCTGGGGCAGCAGCAGAGCACAGGACCCCTAATCCTGAGGTGGGGAGTTGGAGCCCTGAGCTGCGCACTGAGACGAGGACTCTTGTTGTCCTGGCGCTGCACCCAAGCGCCTCTCTCCTCTCTGACAGGGGTGTCAGATGCTCTGATCACAGCTTGGGGAGCCAGACACTGACCAGGACAGAAGCTCATGGTACTGAAACCTCTTGTTTGGTGGGTTGGGTTTTTTTGGTGGGTTTTTTTTTCCCCTCTGCTATAAATACAACAAATTAGTTCTTTAGTCATCATAGAAAATAAATTATTTTTTAATAATAGTATTTTGGATATTATGAATTATAATATTTATTGTATATTTATTATATTTATTATAATTCCTATGTTTATTATATTAAAATTTAATAATAAATTTAGTAATTAGAACCCTTATTAGATTTTATATTGAGGTAAAATATACTATTGTGGTAATAGAATAAAATACTATTTTGGATATTATTAATTATAATATTTATATTATATATTTATAGTAAATGTTATATTCGTAGTTGTTATAATTAAGAAAATTTAAGAAATCAAAAACTTTTATAACCCTTTTTAGAGTTAATATTGTGGTAATATATACTATTGTGGTACTAGAATAAAATAGTCTTTAGGATGTTATATAATTATATGTATATTATTTATATTCATGATAATAATTATATTTATTATAATAAATAAAATTGAATAAGAAAACCAAATATTATGACCCTTGCTGGATTTCCTGTTGTGGTGATATATACTATTGTACTAGAATAAAATAGTAGTTTGGATATTATCATATTTATATTATATTAATTATAGCAATAATATTTATATGTACTATAATAAATAAAATTTAATTACTGAATTTTAACAGCCTTGTGTGATTTCCTGTTGTGGTTTTTACTTCCACGTCCTCTTGTCCCAGTGAGGCTGCCCAGTGGTTCAGCATTCTGCTGGGGGGTGGCCAGTGGCCCCCCTTTTGCTTGCCCCAAGGGAGCTGTTCCCACGCGGGATTGTGCCCAGTAGCCGTTAAGAGTTGCTCTTTGTGCATCTCACTGCACCACAACCCATGGGCAGTGTGTGGGTAGTGCGAAACGGGTGTGTTCAGGCACCAACAGGGCTCAGTAGAGACCACTTCATTTAGTCCATCCATCCATCCATCCATCCATCCATCCATCCATCCATCCATCCATCCATCCATCCATCCATCCATCCATCGTGATGCCCACCCTGCGGGTGAGACAGAAGCCTCCATCCCCCCAACACCCACGTGCAGATTCAATGTGTCACTACTGCAGGTGTGATGGGTACAAGGCAGAAATGCACCACTGCAGCTCAGAAGTACGACTGCACTTCTCACAGCCACAGGAGAGTCACACCATGTGCTGCTGCCAACACAGCAGTCAGGAAATGCAGCGTTACAGCCCCAGCAGAGCCCCGGTGCTCACTGCTACCGCCTGCAGGCAGCTCACAAGCTTCAATGTGATAGGCACAGCAGATTCAGGCAACACCCTGTCACAACTCACGGGCGCACTCAACACTACACGGTGTTAGTCAATTGCCCCAGACTACAAACTTAAAGCATGTCAACTATTCACTTCCCCATCTTGCCAGGTCTGGGCTCCTGGGACGGCCCCATAGCCAGCCTTGGACTCCTCTGGGCACCCCGGAGCTGTCTCGGGACGGCTCCCCTACTCATTCAGATCACCCCAGGAACAGACAAGGACCATCTTTCAGTGGACTAAGGTGTGTTGTACTTGGGAGGGGACACCTATAATATAGCCGTAAGGAGACGTCCTATGCATGGTAAAGAGCGTAATACTCACCCCGGGTGGATTCGGATCCGGGAAGGGAGCTTGCGGGGATCTCTGAGGGCAGTCTGCAACTCCGGCTGACAGGATGTCTGCGGGAATCCCTTGGGGAGATACGTGAGTCCCTTTGGTGGTCTGGGCCCTGGGGTAATTTGGGATGCACTGACTGATAGAGCGACCACCAGCGATCTTGGTAGTAGATCGAGGGAATCTGAGGTTGTCGCTGCATCTCTATGTCGGGAGCCAGGATGGACCTGCTGCAAGAAGCAGGAGAAGGGTAAGCCAGCCTCCTTGGCAAATGACCACTTGCATAGCTATCATTTATAACATCCTGCAGCCCGTGGGGACTGAAATTTGCATCACTGTGGTTAGAATTGGGATTTCCAGAACCATTGTCTGGCTTTGCATATGCCAGAAATTTCTGTGCCTAGTGATGTGTGGATGATTTGGGTGTCTGTGTGGATGAGGCGCAGTCTGACTGCCAGGCGAGTGCCGAGTCCCGACCCGCGGTGCCGAATCTGCACCAGGAGACTGTCCGGAGACGGACAAAGCGGGTGGCAAATTCCAACTGTGTGGGAAAACTTTCCCTTTAAATCATCATTTGTATTTGGTGTGGTGAGTGTGAGAGAGACTGAGTGGGAGAACTCCTGCCTCTCACACAGGAGACGAGTTGGATTCCCAAAGGGAGTCGCTGCTCTGCTGGCACTGATTTCTTGCTGTTGACTCTGGATATTGGTACAAGGAACTGTGTTTTGAAAATTGATTTGGGTTTGACAAATTGTTTGTGGGAGTGAAATGATTAAACTCTGGTGTGAGTGGGGAGTGACTGAGGTGCAGCATATCTGTGTGAGAGAGAGCAAAAGACCCACTAGAAATGTATGGTTTGTTTTTGTTTGGTGTGATCAGAGGGTCGGGATTATACAGCATCCAACAGAGCTACTCTGCCTTAGCTTGTGATTTGTACACCTCAAGAAAACAAACCCCAAGCCCTTCCCTTAGGAGAAATCCCTTGTCTCAAGCATTACCCAAACCTAAGACACAGAGCCTGGGAAAAGTTTGAGTGCTTAACCTGTCAGCAAGTCCACAGCTGCCACAGCAGCCGGCACTTGAAGTACGAGTGTCAGTGTCCTGCGTGCATCACTCCATTGTGTGGCTGGGAACTGGGGATAACAACCTTGTGGGAAATATCAGAGGATGGGTGGGAGGGGGATTGTTGAACAGGGTTGACGACTGCTTGGGAACTCAATAACTATGGGAAAGATGAGAAGCCATGGGCAACACTCCAAGAGAAAGTCTGAAGAAGAGTCCCCTACGATGCATTTCAGCACACTGGAAGGATATTGTGGGAAAAGGAGGGACAGAGAGCAAAAAGGCTCTCATCAAATATTGTAATCAATGGTGGCCTCTTTATAAACTAAACAGCAGGGAAAAATGGCCACTGAATGGGACTCTAAATTACAATACTATCTTACAATTAATGCTGCTTTTAAGCAGGGAAGGAAAAGGGGATGAGGCCTCATATGCAGGTATGTTCTTTACCCTTAAGAATCATCCAGAATGGCAAAGGGATTGTGGGTTAGTTCCCCCTCAGGATCCTATGGTTCTCCTGATTGTTAAGACCCAGGACCCTGACTGGCAAGACGTAGATGCAATGCTAGATGCAGAGACAGAGACAGAAAAGCAGTTGGGTTTGAAAATAGCCGGAGCACAGGTGCAAGCTCAAATTCCAGGGGGAATACTGGGGGGACAGGAGGAACAATATATTCCCCCAACAGATCCAGGGTGGGACCCGAGTGACAGTGGTGATGATCAACGACTGAAGCGCTACCAGGCATGGATACAGGTTGCTTTGGAACATGCAGTCCCCAAAGCAGTAACTTGGTCGGCTCTATATGCTGTGAAACAAAATCCCTCCCAGACTCCTACAGAGTTCTTGGTAAGACTGGGGCTGGCAATGCGCAGACACACCACCCTGGACCCCTCAGCAGGCGACGGCCGGCGACAGTTGGTCTCACTGGCTTTGGGACAGTCGTCAGATGATACCCGCAAGAGGCTACAGAAATTAAGGGACCCAGACATATGGGAGAGAGAAAAGCTAATTGAAGAAGCCTGAAGAGTGTTCAGGAACAGGGAAAGTGAAGAGGAAAGGAAACCAGAAAGGAGAATAACCAATGCTACTGCTGCAGCTTTGGAACACTACAGGTTATGAGAGGGGGGGCTGTGGGGACTGGAGAGAGACCAAGGTGCCTGGGGTAAGAAGAAGGGGCACTGGAAAAACCAATGTCCAGAAAAACGCAGAGAAAAGGGGGGGTAGATAAAGGAAGAAACCTATAGTGGGGAATGCTGAAGACTGACGGGGACCTGGGGGATCTACCTGAGCGGATCCACTGGTTATACTAAGGCTGGGGGAAAAACAAAAAACACAGTAGAATTTTTAGTAGATACAGGAGCAACATTTTCAGGTTTAAATCTGGCATTAGTACCAGTAAGTAACGATCGTGTGGTGGTAAAAAGGGCTACTGGCCAACATGAAAAGGCATATTTCTGTGAACCCTTGAAATTTAAACTTGGGAAACAGGTGGGGATTCACAAATTCCTGGATATGCCCAATTCCCCAGAAGCACTCTGGGGAGGAGATTTATTAGAACAATTGGAAGCTGTAATGAAATTTGGAAAAGGGAGCATTACTCTGGAGGTAAACGATCAGCAATATATACAAATAATGTGTTTATTGTTAACTAACATCCCCACAGAAGGAAAAATTAGTGAAGAAATCACAGATCAAGTATATCCAGGAGTATGGGAACCGATGGACCCGGGAGAGCAAAAGTGCTCCACCTGTGGAGGTAAAACTCAAAGAAGGATGACAGCCGGTAAGAATTCAACAGTATCCTCTGAAGAGGGAAGACAGGGAAGGAATTTGGCCAATAAGAACATTTCTGCAGCTAGGATTGCTAAGAGAATGTGAGTCCAGTTTTAATACTCCTATACAACCTGTCCACCAACCCCACGGGTCATAGCCAGTGGTGCAGGACTTACGAGCTATAAATAAAATCACTGAAGACCTCTACCCAGTGGTAGCAAAGCCATACACCTTGCTGACTGTAGAAACACCTGATCTAACCTGGGTTACTGTTTTAGACCTGAAGGATGCTTTCTTTTGCCTCCCTCTCCATGAAGCCAGCCAGAAATATTTGCATTTGCGGGGGAAAACCCCAAAGGCCGGTGCAAAACTCAGCTCACCTGGACAGTGCTGCCACCAGGATGCAAAACCAGCCCTACTAACCACCCAACAAAAGCACCTTCAGTGCAATAAGGAAGCTATACAAGCCTTTGAGCAGCTAAAAAGGGCCCTGATGTCAGCTCCGACCTTGGGACTTCCAGATGGGAGTAAGCCTTTTTTTCTCTTCTCCTGTGGAAAACAAGGAATTGCTCTAGGGATACGAGCACAAGATCTAAGCCCACACTGTCGGGCAGGCGCCTGTTTTTCCAAACACCTGGACACGACTGCAAAGGGTTGGCCTGGATGTTTACGGGCGGTCGCAGCTGTAGTGCTGAACATCCAAGAAGCCCCAACATTTACTTTGGGCCAGAAAATAACTGTGTTAGTATCTCACACAGGGTCAGTAGCACTGGAAGGAAAAGGCAGACACTGGCTCTCCCCACAACCATCCCTGAAATACCAGGCTGTAACAGTAGAGCAAGACGATGTGGAAATCACTGTCACTAACATTGCCAACCCAGCCTCCCTTCTCAGTGGAAACACAGGAGAACCAGCACGTCATGACTGGTTGGAAACTATCAAAGCAGGATGAACGAAGTTCTTTTTGGGTACCTCTGTTTACTATTCTTACAGGAGTAATCACAGTAAAATGCCCACAGCAACTTAGCTCATATTCTCTGATAAAGGCCTCTTGCAATTGGATTTTTGCAGTCCATGAATAAATACCAGCAAGATACTGGTTGCCCAATCAAAAAGGGCAACATTCCAGACAGGTTAAAGGACATGAGTTAATTCCTGAAGGGATGACAAGTTTTACCAATTTCTATCTTCAGGCACCAAGACCATCGCTGCTCTACCCAGGAGTAACACACACATGCTCTTGCTGCTGCTTGCATCCCATGCAATAGACAAACCCTTTCTACATAATCAGGGCATCATGTTGTTTCAAATCCAACAATATTCATAAGCAAACACATCTATTCCCTACCAGACAACTTGACCTCGGCCGCTCCTTCCCGCTGGAGCGACACAGCCTTAGCCAGCCTTTCAGACGGGGTACTGGGCTCTCTCCCTTTTTCTTTTAAAAGCATTACCCAAATTTGGGCAAAATCGGCCCAATCGATGTGAGGAGTAGGCAGGGCCAGTGTCCAGTTGGATGGTGTGGGGGACCCCTGAAGCAGCAAAACTGGCATGGAACTCCAAGGCCAATGCCCAATCCTGCCTTCTGGCAGGCAGGGCATGAATTCACAGTCCACAGCACATCTGGAAGGGGGTATGTGACATTGTCCAGCCAGCATCTTCAGCTAAGAAGAGAGGCTCAATCTGAGGTACAGCATTTCCCAACACTGCAAGAACAGTCCCTGCTTCAGAAAACAAATGCATCTGGCTACATGCCTTTGGCCTTTACATCAGAAGATGTCCCTTTCTCCAAAATAAAGCAAACACCAAACACAGAGACATCCCCATATTAAGCTTCAAAATTGCAGAATTTTGACCTACCTGCAATTCCCAAATCCAAGGCGCTACTGGCAGCCAGCAGAAAGTCACTTCACTCATCTTAACACCAGTTTAGAAGCTTGATTGTAAAGAAATCTCCGACTGAGGTGCTCCTCAGGCCTGTAGGATAGGACAACAACAAGCACATGCTGCAGTTACAGGCTCAGCCATCTCCCCTTGCAAAAAAGATGCAGCTTCAGTTCTATCCCTCTCGGGAATTAGGGGGCATTTGCTCATAATGATCTGTTAACAACTGAGCAAACTTTTATCCCCTCTCCTGGCTGATGCAGCAGCCTTGGGTCAGCTTTCAGAACTTTTAACCACAACAATGCTATACAAAACGTTGTCCCACCTTAGGGGTGGCTTTCCTTACCATGACAAAGCACTAAACCAGGAACAAATTCACATCTCTAATGAACAAGAGGCCAGGCAGAGAGCTGAAACAAAGCATCACCAAGCCCATTTTCATTTTTCCAAACAACTCCCTAGCAAACCTCTTTAAACCCAACACAAATGGCATTGTGGCCGGGAAGATTTTATCTCCAGCCCATTTATAACAAATCAAACCAGACTCCACAATGACCTGTGAGCAACCCAGGAAAGAGGCCCACAGTGCACAGAAAAAACCCCACATCCACAAAGTCAGAAGGACGTTATGCAATTAAAAGATTTATAAAGACACCAGGGTGTGCGAGATGTTTCAAGCAAGTTTACTTGGGCTGCCACTCAGGACCCAGCGACCTGGATTATGCAGACTACCCGTGACCGGCTTTCACACCACTTCCCCTACAGCCAGCAGCGTGTGCAGCGCCTGCAAAGCTGTGAAGATGTAGCCTGTTGCTGTTGCCTCCCTATGAATACGGTATTACTGGGCTCATCTGCACACACCTGGCTAAGAAAGACAGCCAGCTGTACACTATAACACCTTGAGTAACGTGGCATCTTAGCTTGTAGAAAGATATTTTCATTGTCAGGTCACAAGTACAATTTATCACTGTTACAAAACATTCTGTAACACTGGAATATCCAGCTCAGGAAGAATTTTGTTCTTATTGCTGCTATACGTAGTTTTAAGGCAGCAAGAACCTTCTGTTTCCCCAGTGAGGTAGAACAATTAACCTTCTTAACATGCCACTCTGGTGCAGGCATTCACCTGTAGCAAAGCCAGGATCCCGTCTCCATCTCCTCTGGTGACTAAGTTGGGATAATGTTTTCTTAGTGTGAAAAAAAGTTTGACAATTTGGAGGCTCCAGCCCTGCTACCAGCACCTCTTTTGAGATTTTTGAATAGTATTTCCCTTCTTGCCAGTCGTCCAGCTTCTCTAACTTTCTTCTTATGTTCCTCCAGCCCCCGGATTTAGCTGCAAATTGTCCATTTTCGGTCTCCCGGGGGTCCTGCCTGATTCTGTCTTTCCCAAATTCTTGGTCCAGCTTGTCTAATCATTCCCTTCTCTCCTCAGCAGTGAACAAAATCCCTAAAATGGACTGTATTTCTTCACAGGGAGAAGTATTAGGGCCTAGGAATTGGTCCAGTTTTTCGGCTACTCCGAGGGGATCATCTAACAGGGTCCCCACTTCTTACACCTGCAGCCGGAGGTTGGTCTAGTGCCGGTGCTGCTGATGGTGGAGGCACAGGGGCAACGCTGGTACCGCTGGAAATGCCACGACTTCCGGAGGGGGAGCCACCGCCAGGCTTGGCAACGGCTCCCATGGATCTTCAAGTCCTTCTCAGAATCACAGAATCACAGAATTATCAAGGTTGGAAAAGACCTAAAAGATCATCCAGTCCAACCATTCACCTATTACTACTAGCTCCCACTAAACCATGTCCCTCAATACAACATCCAGTCTTTCCTTGAACACCCCCAGGGTCGGTGACTCCACCACCTCCCTGGGCAGTGCATTCCAGTGCCTGACTACCCTTTCCGAGAAGTAGTGCTTCCTAATGTCCAGCCTGAATCTCCCCTGGCGCAGCTTGATACCATTCCCTCTAGTTCTGCCACTGTCTACACGGGAGAAGAGGCCGACCCCCAGCTCACTACAACCTCCCTTCAGGAAGTTATAGAGAGCTATAAGGTCTCCCCTGAGCCTCCTCTTCTCCAGGCTGAACAATCCCAGCTCCCTCAGCCGCTCCTCGTAAGGCCTGTGTTCCAGACCCCTCACCAGCTTAGTAGCCCTCCTCTGAACGCGTTCCAGGGCCTCAATGTCTTTCCTGTAGTGAGGGGCCCAAAACTGAACACAGTACTCGAGATGCGGCCTCACAAGTGCTGAGTACAGGGGGACAATTACCTCCCTGTTCCTACTAGTAACACTATTTTTGATACAAGCCAGGATGCGGCTTGCATCCTGCTTTTAGTGCAAACATTGAAGCTGGAAAAGGACGTCAAGTCCTGACTGCACAATCCCTCTCCTCCTGACTAACGGCCTTTGTGAATTTACATGCCTGTTTGTCCAGCTGGGGGTTTCAAAGGAGCCAAAACCAGGCCAAAGGACAGGCAGCCTTACAAGCCCCTCTGGCTATTCCACACACAACACTGAACTCAGTTTCATTTACTTTTTCCTTCTCTGGGGCCCCGATCATTCCAATTTTTAATCAGCATTTCTAACGGACGTTTGGTAATTTGCTCCCTTTTCTTCTGGTCCCAGGGTCTGTCGTCTGACCCACCTCGGAATTTCACTCCGGCAATTCCTACAGCCCTCGGTTACCCATAAGAGTGTCTTGCAGGGGGCTGGGGACCTGTCACCCCCCCAAGTCCTATAGCACTCGCTTCGGCCCTTCCCCGGCCGAGTCCCTGGCGGGGGATCGGAGCCGCGGTCAGAAGAACCTCCGCACTCGCTTCGGAACCACGTTCCGTCTCAGTCGCACTCTCACACACACAGGCAACCGAATCCCACCCAACCCGACGCTACATGCAAAATACTTACGACTCTGTCGTCTTCACTCGGCCCCAACCCGACGGGCCGGGCCCACAGACACGGCTCCTGCCGGCCTCGCTCGGGCAGCCGAACGGAACCCGCCTCGCGCTGTACGACTGGGGCCTCCTTTGGGTCTCTGCGCGCGCAATTCTGGGCACAAAAGCCTGCTGCAGCCGGCAAGGGAGCTGATAAAAATCGGATTCTCAGGTTCAGGGTGGCGTTAGTCCCAACCCGAGCAGGAGCCACCGAATGGCGCGGCGCCCCTCCTAGATCACCTCAGCATTCAGTACTAGAGCCATCCCAGACGAGCCCCCAGCTGTTACAAGTGACTCGGTCCCAAACAGGATTAGAAACAAACGGAACGATTTATTAAACGAACAAAGGCGAGCAAACGGCACCGGGCTGCAGGCGTAGCGCCGGGTGCTGCGGGAGGCTCCGCTCCCCACCAGGCTCCGCTCCACCAGGCCGCACCCCATACAGCCCCAGCCCCTGGCTTAGATCTCTTCCAGGGCCAGCACCGCCCGCAGGCCCCACTGACAGGCTGGAGCGCCCGCCAGGCCACCCCCACCAGACATCCTTTAGGGCAGCTTTAGCTTTTGTCTTGCTAACAAAGTCAGGCAGCTGGTTCTGCAGACTTGAGGCAGATTTCAGGAGCCTTCCTATTCTTCTGTTCCTCTTCATCACCTCCTCCTCAGAGACAAGTTGTTTCTCCTCAGGTATCACAATGCACACAATGTGCTAACACTGTGGTCCTTTAGGCAAAGCTTTGCACATCCTTTATCTAGTTTGTTGCTGCTTCAACATCCTTCATTCAGCACATGCAAGAATCTTAAACTGTCCCTCCCAGGCCCCTGGCCATACAAGGGTAGGTCATTATGCACCCCCAACATGATTCCGTATTAACACGAATCAGATGGACATATGTCACACTAGGGAAGCAATTGTACCAGCTGGAGCATCTAAACGTGCTGCAGTCCAAGAGCAGAAGTTCACCTCGAGGCTGTTAAATGCAGCAGAGCTTTGAGGCTGCAGATACCTGTTGCTGGCTGCAGCGTACTATACATTAGTAGTAAAAAACATGCAAGTCACTAGAAGGTTTTAGAATTAGCTTTTGTAAGCAAGCCACAGAGCAGTCTCAGCATCTCACTGAGCAGCACAATACAAATTAAGTAATGCTGATGGTACAAAGCTTGGGGTACTAAAACAAAATAATATATTAAACTTCCATGCCACCCACAAACAGGGTCAACTGTTACTCTTCAAAGCCTAACCTAAACCCTCAAGACATCCCAGCGCACCTTTGGCTTTTGTAGATCTTTAGACTTGGCTCCTATAAACAAGAACTGTCTTTGCTGCCTACCTTGCACAGCACAGAGCACACTATCAGTGCTTAAACACAGAAAAATAAGAGTACACTGGCATTTTCTTAGCAAAAGATGCAGGATACAAACCTCCAGGAAGATAGGATTCACTTGCTGTGTTATCCCCATCATCTCCATCTTCACCGTGTGGTGAATGGGTTAATATTTTGTTCATTGAAACAAAGTATGAATGACAGGAAAGCACTTAGCTTCTAATATTAGTTCTAATATCAGGGAGGTTGCTGACTTATATCTCGAAACCCGTCACAACATCTGCTGACACATTTCGAAATCGGTCACCACATCTTAGTTTGTAAAAATAACTGTGAGGAATTATGGACCAGGATATTGTTTATTAAGGCTTATGCCAGCAGCTACCAAAAATGTGCAATTGCTTATGCAAGCTACCAGACACTGCTTGTCCAGGATAAGGTAACAATTGCTTACACAAACTAAACCTGCTTGTCCAGGATAAGATAACCACAATTGCTTACACAAACTAAACCAGATACCGCTTGTACAAGATAACCAGATGTCCAGGAGCCACAGATAGGACAAAGGAGAAAGACTTCTTACTCCGGCCTCAAAGACCACCCAGAGGCAGAAAACGACCCCCTAACAACAACTGAAGCATGCGCAGAGTACCTCCACTACTTCATGAACACGGAAGTAAAAAAATATATAAAAAGGGACTGTTTGAACTGATCAGCACGGCAGTTGGCAGAGCGCAGACTCTCCTGCCGTCCAGCGCTGTCTTTGCTCATATTCTACTTGCTATAATTAATAAAATTCTAATTGGATTATGATCCATTGTAGTCTCAATTTATAACAACCGTCACGACTCAACGCATTACTGACAGCAAGGTTCACATCCAGACTTGTTCACTGGAGCTCCCGAATAATAATACTTCTGGACTTGCCTTGTAAAACAACTGGTGCCTGTAAGAGCAGAATAGATTTGGTTACTGGTCACTCTCAGCTCACTAACCACCATTCATAAGAAAAGAATACTTAATTCTAGAACAAGAACTAAAAACTAAAACAAGGAATAAAACCTAAAAGATTGATTCTCCAGAAGCCAGTCAGAGTACAGACAGACAAAGGCTCACGGAGATTTGTCACAGCATCTTGTACAAGATATTGAACTTTCTCTTAGTTCAAGTGAGGCTGCTGAACTCCAACTTTGGTACTGAATTTCCTAGTAGTCTACCTTAGAATCTACCTACTGAAATGCTTAATGCTGTAGTTAAAGGATAAGCAAAGTTTGGTTTTGAGAATATTCTGTAAGTCTCTATGAAAGTGTTTAGAATTACTATGTTGATCAACACTTTCACAATCAACTGTTTCTCCAAAACTACACCTCAATCCCTGTCCTTCTGACAGCTCCTCTCTGCACTGCCTTTCAGTATGGAACTACCGTTTGCCTCTGCTTTTGCTCACCAGTCTGTTTCTAAAGGCTTATCTTCAGCAGTTTCTGCAGTGTCTAGCAACTTCATTAGCAAGTGTAGAAAAACCCTTCCAAATGCTAAATAGATGCAATGAATTCATAAAATTCAGAAGCATTCTGGTCTATTCCACTACCCACACGACTTTTTGTTTTTCCAGACAGACTACAGAGAATATGCAGAGCTCTGGAGTGTCACGGGGTGAAGAAGGTGAGAAACCAGCACCGCATGTTCTCCTAACACAGGAAAAACAAGGCTCCAGATAAAACGGTCTGTGGACAAGCAGAAAAAGAAAAGGACATTTTAACAACACCCAAAGGTGAACTTGTTGTCATAATGTTCTATGCCTGAAGTTTTCACATTTTTCAATACACAGCAGAATCTCCATTATATAGACCGATAGGAAAGATTTTCACAGCTGGTTTGCCTTAGGGTTACCCCAAAATGTTTCGGGTGCTTCCTGGTTTAAAGTTACACAAGGTATGCTAGGAAAAAAAGAGCAACAAGGTAAGCAAAATTATGAAAGTATGACTTAACCAACAAACAACACACCTTTATGGAAAAGAACTAAGGAACTGTCTGGACCATGGGATATCAGCCTGTTTTTCTATTTCAGGGAAGGTATGAAGGATGTCAATCAACATTATTAAAAAAACAAGCTATAGGTGAACAATGCAGTCAAAAGAGGCCACCACCCCACAACTGAAGGACACTACTGGAGGTCATCCAACCAAACCATCTGAAAGCAGGACCAACTTCAGAGTAACAAACAACTCCAGTATCTTGACTCTGTGAAGACAGAAGCTCCCAGATTTTACTGGGTTTTGAATTCAAAAAGAAAAAGAAACCAGAAGCCAGACTGTCACCAGTGTGTCTGTAGATACCCTGCCTGCTAGCTCCTGCCTTGTGCCAGTCATGCTATGGGCCATTCAAAGCATGCAAGCAGATTATCTCTGGCCTAACAACCAACATCTGTATTCCAAATGTAGATGGGCAACTTGTTTTGAAACTAAAAATTAAAATGCATTAACCAGTCCCACACTTTGAATGTATTATTGCCTTCAAAGATGGAGGAAAAAGGTGTTTTAATAGGCTCCACTTAATGACACAATGTAAAGTCCATCAGCTTATTCAGGCTTTAGTACATCAAGAAGATAAAAGTAGAGCAATTTATACCCAATACTCATCAATTACATTCATAAAAAATTAAGTAGAGGTGTCCATGAAGAAAAAAGATTAGCATTTTAAAGAGATTAAATGTTTAACATTTTTCATTTAAATCTAAAATGGATCATTCATTTTATTAAACAAGTAAAAAACCATTCAACCAGGCACTATTCCTTACACCCCTTTGAGAAGTGTCACTTTATTAGCTACACGTAGATACTTGATTTTCTCACTGCATCTTCAATTTGCAACTGAGCAATGCATGACATTCCTCACCTAGATTAGACACATTCCTTGTCTTAGTGGCTCCCCACCATAAGAAGGACATTGAGGTCCTTGAGCAAGTGCAAAGGACTCCAAACAAATTCTTATCACTTCTACCACACATTTAAGAAAAAAGCAACTCAGCTGGAGAAAGTCTAATCTCTCTAATTAAATATCATTACTTCCCAGAGAAAATGCACTACTATTACTACACATTCCTTTTCACATGCTAGGAGAAGATCTTCAGCTTTTTGGCAACAAGCTTTCTAGCTCCTGTACCTGTGAAATGAGTTCCTCTGGAATGACTTATGCTGGAATCATTGGTTGTGGTTGACTCCCCAGCAGTCCAGACCCTCTATCACGTCCTGTGTAGAACTCTGGTCTGCCTTCGAGAATCTTGAGCTCCAGCAGAGGATCGACCAGAAGATCTTCCTCCTCTTCCACCAACCCCTGAACTCCAGCGACTTCTAGAAGAATTAGATCATAAATTGGTTTTTATATAGCAGCACACTTTGAGGACTACTTCAATAAGTCTTTAGTTTTATTATTTGTAACTTGTACAGAGTCTCTCAAAAATACTGCAGATTAACCCCACAGACAAACACTATGAAAGCATCTTTCAAAATTAGTAAGAACAAGAGCATCAGACAATTGATTAAGTTCTGAAGTACACAGAAGAAATATAAAACAGGACTCCAACTTGAAGTTGCACTCTTCCCTACTCATATATTCATGTGGGTGTATACACATAAACACATGCATGCACCATGTTTAGAAACCCAGTTTCTAAAAGCAACAATATCAGCGGTGAAACATCTAACACTCTGCTGGGAAGCTGTACTACAAAAGCATATATTCAGCAGCTTCATGGTCAGTGGACTCTGACGAAAGGTCAGGATACTCAGAGGGGTATTTCTGAGACTTCTTACAGTAAGAAGCTGCTTAACATTTTACTGGAAAAATGAAGTAAACATCTTTATTCCAACACTAGGTAGTTCTGTGATTCTCATGGATGGTTTTCAAGAGATACTCTACTCTGGACCTATTCCTATTGAAAAAATCATCTTCAAGGGTATATACTGCAAAAACATGCCTAAATTGACTGAACAGCATCTTCATTTCTGCGAGTCAGTATCAAAACAAGGGAGTAAAAAGGCAGTGATTTGCAGAAAAAGACAAGTTGCCATCATCACAACTTTTGACTAATCTTAATGCCACAGAACTGTGCCAACTGAATCTGTTGTGGAAGTCAGATGAGAAGCTGCTGTCACGAAAGGCTAAAAGACTCTAGTTTGTTCTTCAAGGTTAACTGAACTTTGTTGTATGTAACTACCTTAAAGGGTGGTATTATTACTATTTAATAACAATATCAGCAGAACTGTTCTGCTCTCAACCACCCTAATCTATTCAGGTAATTCTAGCCAGTGACCACACAGACAAAAAAAGGGAAAAAAAAATCTAAAAAAACCAATTAAAAACATATCAATGATGGCTGTACGAAAAGTCTTGTCCAGTGAGTTAGAAAAAAAGCTCAAAGAAAAAGAGGTACTACTGAAAATGGAAAGACAACAAGAAAAACCACCAAAAACCCAAGCCAAACCCAAAAGAATGTGACATTTTAAATACAATGAACCAGTTAATCTATTTCTAAAGGCGAGAATGGGGTTGAAGAGAAAAGAAAGGGGCTAAGGGAAAGTGAAATTCTTCCTACGCAACAATTCTCAATTTAACTCCCAGCAGAGAAGATGAAGGTTTAAAGAAAAGGTTACCTATTAGATTTTAATCTCTATAGCAGATGCATTTTCTACTAAGTTATAAACTATCAATGACAGCCTTAAGACACGTACTACAAGCATTCATATAATTATTCAAACATTACAAGTGTGTCCTAACTTGGTCCTGTTACAGTGAAGAAAAAGATAAACCATAAGCACACAGCTATTCCTATTAAACCTGGCCAAACCTAGACTAAATATTAACACAGAATGGAAAGATCTCTGCCCATTTCTACTAGTTTTCCACATCTCTCCAGTGCCCACTAGCAGAGCAGCAATGTTCCAGATCCAGTGATCTAATCTAAGGGCTCAGCCTTCGAGTGTTTTTGAGACTCAGTTCACCACGTCAAGTGTTCCCTTCATTTAACTGAGCACTGACAGTGTCTATTGTTACTCTACTAGTGCAGTGACTTTGAACCACCTAGTTCCACACCATGCAGGAGAAGAAGTTAGAAGCTCTTCGGGGTTAGTCTCTGAAGCACATAGCTTCAAATAATTTCAACCAGTTGTACTCAGGTGAAAATAAGAAGGAACAACAACAACAACAGAGTCCCACAGTAAGTTTTTTTAACATGACAATGCCAATTTGCCTTTAAAATTTAACACATGAATTTTAGTTTCAGATGCACAAAGGGTTCTCAGAAACTTGGAGGGGGATATCTTTCACACAACTCAGCTGGAGATGAAATTAGATTATTTGGAAACAAACAACAAATTAAATTCTGTGGAAAAACTGTAGTTCCTCCCTCTTAACAGATCATTCTCATGCAGAAACCACAGTCTGTAAACACAATTCTCCTTACTGTGATTAGTAAGCTTAGGAAGCAGCACTGTTCAACATGTCTTAAAAGCATATAATAAAGAGTTCACTACGATTATGTAATGAAATTAATTTTACAATGCTATATAAAGGGACACTATCAATTTTAAATTCAAATTATTAAAAAATTAATCTGTATAGTACATTTAGGATATAATACCGTTTTGAAGGTTCTGAGCAACAACCTTTTCCAAATGTTCCCTTCCTACTGCTAGGTATAAAGCCCCAACTAACAGAACACCACTCATTACTTGGGGCAGGTGAGAGGTGGGCACAATAAATCTGAGCACACCTAAATCTGCAATCCCAGAAAATGAAGATTCTTCCTACACAAATGCACTTGTTTTACTTGAGACTGCCAGCCTATCAAGGTCTAAATTGATAGTGTCCCTCTAAAAAAACTCTTTTTCCAAATCAAGGAACTAAAAAAAATTCCAAAAATTAAATAAAAGAAAAGACGACACAGCCAAAGCCAAGTTCTTCTTCCCAGCCCTGTGAAGAACACTCCGAATCCCCCGTGCTGAAGGGTGACCTGCCTATCAGTTAGTTTAACCAAATCAATACAGTTTTATTACACCCTATCTACACAACTGCTGTAATTAAACGTTCCCTTACACACACTGCATACAGTTTATGTATGTGTATACACATATACTCAAATATGGAACAAACAGATTGCAGCCTCAATCCTATCAAAACTTACCCAAGGGTGTTGCCTGCCAGTCTGCCCAGAGTTTCAGAACCAGACAGAAACCATGGGGAGTCACTAGTCCTGCCTGGCACGGATGTCCTTCCTGCCCCTGAGCCACTGCTCAACTTTGAACTGAAAGTAAAAGACGGTAAATCAGTCACAGAACAATCCCAAATGGGTTAAGAACAAAACCTGGAATCCCAGGTCTAAATTCTCAGGGACTTAGTCTGGTAACATACCAGCTTAAGCAACACCTTTAGGGAATACTCCAAACTAATCTAACTGTATGTTAAGAGGTACACTGGAAAAAAAGTGGAAGCATGCCTAACAGATCTTATGTACATCAGCAATCCACAACAGCACAGTTGTAAACACCCATTAAGCTAATTAGTGATTTGAGTCAGCCACTGTGCTGTTTTCACTTAGTGTACATGTACAAATAGGAATCACCAGGTGTTCTATCCATAAACCTGAGCCTGAGTCTCCTACTTCAATATGAAGAAGCACTTTACATTCAACTATGAACCAATAAATAGTCCTATTGAAGGGGACTTACCTGGACTGAAGACAACATGTCTAGAAAATGAGACTCTCCAGATAGGACCACTTCCAGAGTGAATTCTACGTGAGGCTTAACAATTTACAGTTTCTTTCATATTGATTATTTCTGGAGGGATATGTTTCTGGAAGTTAAACAGATCCTGTCCCACTTCTTTTAGAATCACATCTATTATTTATTCCTACACCAGTCTGTCAATCTAGAGTCTGTTGTGCTGCATCACCATAACCTCTACTCAAAGTACCCATTCCAAAGCAATCTAGTTTAAAAATAAAAATAAATCAAAAAACCCAACAAAACAGAAAACAGTCAAGATGCTTATCCAGTTCCAAAGAATGATTTCATATGAAGAGAAGTGTTTCTTATCCCTCATTATTATCAGGTTTACCCAATTCCAATCTGTCTGGTTGATCTGAAAAACCAATCCTGCAGACTCTACCATCCTGTATTTAAAAACAAGAAAACCAAGTGCCTAAAGTTGAAGTGTAAGACAAGTCACAGAAAAATATACAAAAAAAACCAAGTCTTCAGTCACTGATCAATTTGATGTTAGAAGAATTTTTAACTGTATGGCTTCAAATCTGCTCAGATAACAAACTAGTTACCTCAAGAAGAAATGCAGCATGATTTGGTCCCACCACACACTGTTTAAAAGTTGCCTGTTCCAATACATTCAAAGGAGGGTGGCTGAAAACAGAAAGGAAGCATGTATATCACATTTTTAAACTTTTAAAGTCTGAAAAGAATAATAAACAAGTGGTATATGGAAGAAACAACAGGCAGTGATGGCTATTGACAAAAACATTCAATACTGACTAAACGTGCATTAGTTGAAGCAACTATGATGTATTTCTGGTCTTTAAGGAGAGAAAATGCTGAACAAAAACCTTAGAATGCCATAGTTTCATTTTATTTGATCAGCAATAAGCAACAGGGGTTACACTTCAAATTAAGGAGTCATTTCACAAGGACAGGATTTAATAATATGCTTTATCACAACTGAAAACCTAACATTTCCTTCCTAATAGAACTGTGCTATCTGTAGCATTTTTAAAGTTCACCAGTATTGAGGCTTTCTAAGGCTGTATCTAAAGTGCAATCATTTGCTTCGTGTTCCTGTTAGAAACACCATCCTCTGCTAAGCGATTTACAGCAGGATGCAATAGGTCTGACCTGTTTAAATTATATGTGTTCAGCTTCTCTGAACCTTCCCTTAATCTGGAACAAAAAGAAATGAAGCAGCTATTTGAAAGACATCCTCCACAGGACACAACACCCACTTAGAACAGCATATTTACAACACCACAGGAACAACTTATCACCACATTGAATGACGCTTGGTATCAATACTACTTGGTGTCAGGAGTCTGTAGAAGAACTGGATGGTGTTCAGTTTCAAATCAGGGTTTTGTTTTGGAGGTTTTTTGCTTTATAGTTTTACCCTTCCACCTTGCCACCAAAACCAAAGTTGTCTTCCATCTCTGATCAAGTCACTGTCAAGAAGCACTACTCTTGCTTTAGCAGCGCCAATTACAACCTTGCACACAAAATAAGCAGATGAAGCAGCGAGCCTGAGCTGTAGATACATTTGTGTTTCCTTGTACAAGCTTGAATACAGTATCCTGGAGCAGAGAGCATTATCATTTTCTAAGAAATCCAAGTACAGGGCACGTCAGAGCCAAAAATATGACAGAAAGTTCCCCACAACAGAAAAAGCAGGTCCTTTAATTAGGTCCCCCCTTAGTCATCTCTTCTCAAGGCTGAACAGTCCCAGCTCACTCAGCCTTTCCTCATTGGGGAGATGCTCCAGGCCCTTCATCATCTTCGTAGCCTTTCTTTGGACTCTCTCCAGGAGATCCCTGTCCTTTTTATACCAAGGAGCCCAGAACTGGACACAATACTCCAGGTGGGGCCTGACCAGGGCAGAGTTAGAGGGGGAGGATCACCTCCTTTTGACCTGCTGGCTACACTGCTCCGGATGCAACCCAGGATCCCATTGGCTCTCTTAGCCACCAAGGCACACTGCTGGCTCATTTCAGACACCCTGTACGTTGCTGGGACAAAGGGAGCTATTTGACAGCACACCAGATGGACAGGCAGGAGACACTCATCACCATCTGGATTAAAACCATCTCCTCCAACAGTCACACACTCCACAAAGCAGCAAGGTTACAGAACCAGAGCACTTCACCATCTTCAACTGCAGCATAAGCTTACAGGTTTTGTCAGGTATTTTGCCTGGGTAAATACAAGGGATACAAGGGTATTGGTTCAGCCTTGAGACATGCCTGCTACATTTACACGTGAAGAGACCCAATGCTGTGTTTTAGACTAATTTTTACATCTTGTTAAATTCTGGCTCTTCTCATCCAGAAACTCACCATGAGGTGAGACTGTGGACAGCAGAAACACGTAGAAAACTCTGTTCATTACTGCCATATTAGGCAAATTGTAGAGAATTGCATGAAAACATACCCTATGGATCATGGTGTGGAAAAAGACAGCGTGTATATATACACCCAAATGCAACATCAAAAAGGGAGTAACAGCTGTTCAACATCACCTTGTAGTAAAGGCTGCTTTACAACCCTTCTCTGAGGGAAAATGACTTAGGCTCCCAGCAACACAGAAAGTAGGGCAGGGAATATATAGATATGGACAAAATTAAAAAGATCAAGTGAAAAACAAGGAACCTTTTTCAAACATGACCGCATAAAGAAGTGTGAAAGACAGAGTTAAGGTAAAAGAGGCAACTCTATCACATATGTACGTACAGACAGCTCTTGTGCTATTTCAACAGACCACAGAGTTAACATTAAAACACAAATAAACCTAGAATTTTGCTTCCACTCATTGCAAAAGGTTAAATTCTTGTGCAAAAAATTGAACTTAATTTACAATCAAACACAGGGAGAAATTGACCTTCCACAGAGAAAAAGAACACAACTTCTACTAACCTTCAGGATCAAGGAGTTTCTCTATGCCCAGGTGTTTCCTGGCTACGTGGAATGCATGGTCTGATCGCTGTACAGGTGACTGCTGAGAAGCAACAGCATTCCAATCACATAGGTCTGGTCTAAAGCAAAAGGAACAGTAAGAGTCTTCTTTCTAAGCATCAGATTTAATTGCCTATTTCTACAGTCCTCTGTGACCATCAGCTACTACTGTTTCATTCTCTTAATGAAAGAACTTGTTAAATCAGTGCTGGAACTCATGAAGCTTGGTTCCTAATGGGTTTGATTTTTGAATAAGGATATGGTATAAAAGTGCTACAAACTCTGACCAAAGGTGTTTTTTAGGTCACCTGCTCTGGCAAGAATGTGTAATAAATGACTGTTTCACTGACGTGTCTAACTCAAGACCTTTCTCTAGGACCATTGGCATTTCTAACACCAGTGCTGTGGGAACAGCCTGTGCAGTTTGCTCTGTAACCAGATCACAAACGTTCGCTCCACACGCTGAGCTCCTGAGCTCCTTTTTTAATTCTTTCCCCCCTCCCTCCGTTCTGCAGCTCCTGGTGCCCCCGCGCCGAGAAGGCCCCTGGCTGGGTTCGGCCGTTCCCGGCCGGTGGGTTCGGCAATTCCCGTTCAGTGGGTTCGGCAATTCCCAGCGGGTTCGGCGGCCGGTCGCGCGTCGCCGTTGCCTGGGCAGCCGGTCCGGCCAGTCCCGGGTGGGGCCGTTAAACGCTTTCGAACTCCCCGCTCCGTTTCCCGGGACACGCGTCCTGCCCACCTGCCGCTCTCGCTCAGTCGAGCCTTCGGCCATGGCTGAGCCGGTTGGTACTGCGGGAGCGGGAGAGGAGACCGGCCCCGAGCGCCGGGAGAGCGCTGAGCAAAGGGCTCGGTAAACCCCGGGAGCCTCCGTCCTCTCACCCGCTGAGCCGGGGGGAGGAGACCGGAGGGGGAACCTGCCCAGGGGCCGTGCCACTGGCCGGTCCCACCCACCTGCATCCCCCGGGCCACGCAGCCCGCGTTTTGGGGGCGGAGAGAGAGAGGAGAGAGCCGCCCCTCTCCTCCGGCACCGCCGGGGAGAGCTCAGCAGCTCCCGCAGCGCCCACGCACGGCCCGGGCGGCGGCTGCTCGGCGCCGAGCTCCCCGGAGAAGTCTCGCGCGGGGCTTTCCGAAGGCGAGGGAAGAGGGAAGCGTCCCGCCCAGCCGGAGGAGGGGCCGGCCGGCCGGGAAGCAGGAGGCAGAGCCGGGGGAGGGGGGGTGGACACGGCCCAGCCCACCCAGCCCGGTGCTGGCGAGGGAGGCCCCGCCCGCGGGAGGGGGAGAAGCGTGACCGCCCCTGGCCCCGCCCCTTGGGTTCCCTGGGCTCTCCCTCCCCTGACAGGCAGCGGTAGGAGCCCATGGAGGGGCTGCTCCGCAGGGTCGTGGGAGGGGTGGCTGGGCTGGGTCGTGCCGGGTGTCGCACAGGATGGGCGCGTTTCCACCGCAGGCTGCCGGGGCTCGTGTACCAATGGCTGCTGGGGGTCCTCGGCGTCTCCTAAACAGTCTGTGGCCTCGCCGCCGCTCAAGGGGCCGCCCCCCAGGTCAGCGAGCCGCCCCGAGACCGTACGGCCACTGAGAGCCTCGTCCCGTCCCGAGTCCCCGCGGCCTCTCGGGGTGCGGCCTGTGGGACCTCTCCCCCCACTCCCCTCCGAGCCAGCCCGGAGCGCGGCGCCTCGGCCGCCTCTCCTCAGCGTTAGAGCCCAGGGCGGGAGCGGAGCTCGGTGTCCCCCCGCCCCGAGAACGCCCCTGGCAAACCTGCTCCCCCCCCCGTTGGCTTTTCCGTCTGTGAAGCGGGAGTTTGAAAAGAAACGGGCCCTGGGAGCGTGTGTGGGGCAGGAGCAGAGGGCACTGTGTCTGTCTGTCTGTCTGTCTGTCTGTGTCTGTCTGTGCTTACAGGGGGTGGAGGGGATTCCCGGCGTAGGGCGTGTGGAGAAACAGGGATGCCTTCCCAGGTGTTAACGGTTGCCAGTATGTCGGAGCTCCCAGTAGGAGATGGTGGATGGTTGCGGGGTTGGAAGGGACCTTAGAGATCCGTCTTGTTCCAGCCCCCATGCTGTGGGCAGCAGTGGCCATGCCTGTGGCTTCTGTGTCCCTGAGCAGAAGGAGCGTCTCGTGGAGAGAGACACCGGCTGCACCAGTAGTAGTTCCCAGCAGCCGTGCAGAGCGCAGTGCCAGGGCAGGAAGGTGCCTGTGCAGGCGCTGCTGGCTGTCCTGGCACGATGTGAGCGGGAGACCCGGTTTCCCTCAGCGACCCCTCGCTGGGAATGGCGGGCGAAGCGGTGCCAGGGAAGCCGCGTCAGGTGCTCCAGCTGCTCTCCCGCTGCAAAGAGGTTTTCCAGCAGCGCTGCCTGGGACGGGCTGTAAGGAGGCAAATGTGTTCCCAGGTCCCCTGTGTGAGTCCTTGCACGGAGCTCTCAGAAGGGAATTATCCCAGTGTGGCAGGATAATTCGCGGTGCCTTGGCTGGGAGAGGCGGGGGATGCTCTGTGGTGGCTCTGTGTGTGTCTGAGATGATCCCAGGGGGCTTGGAAGGGGAACTACAGCAATTAGCTTTGGAAGTTTGCTTGTGGGAAGCTCAGCCGTGGTTGTAAATCCCTGTTCTGTGTGTTCTTTCCTCAGCCCTCAGCCACTTGCAGAACATCCTGACGGGCAGGAACCACACCAGCTACAAGCAGGTGCCGCCCATGACAGAGGTATTTCACAGCCCTGGTTCTTCTGGGATTTGGTGTCCCTTGGGAGACTGTGGGGTGTCTGAAACTGCAGAAGGGTGTGCAGCTTGGAATGAATCCCAGTGCTTTGGGTGGGATTAAGGTGGTGTGTGTGGAGGTTTTGCCCTGGCTACAGGCCAAATGCCCACCACGCTGCTTGCTCACTCCCCTTTGTTAGAAATGCCAAAGGTCCCAAGAAAGGACTCACAGTGACATACTAGTGAAGCAGTAATTTATTATACCTTCCTGCAAGAGAGGGTTACCTAGCAAAGTAGGCAGACCTGTGGTCAGAGTTTACAGCATTTTTATACCATATTCCCCTCCGAAATGCCTCCCCTGTTTATCTATGGATTAGGTGTTTCCAAGGTTTACAGGCTCAACCAAGGCGCCTTCTTCACATGCTGCATTTCTGGCAGGTTCCTGCTTTCCATTAATATTTATGGACTTACTAAGTTACCTTACATAGCCCTTAACTGTTGCCTATCTGTTTTGTCTGGGGCCATTGAAACCAAATGGGGACCCTCAAATGCTTGCCTTTATCTCACTGCTTAGGCAGCTGAATAGTGGAGCTTGACTGGGACTTGATTTAGTCTGTTGATCTGGCAGTTACCCTACAAAACAGAGCAGCTGGATATTTAAACTTGTATTGAAGACTACATTACAACAATCGCAAGCCCCCCAAAATAAGCCAAACACACTTCTTGTGAAATGATGTTAAATGGCCTGGAGTACAAAGTGAAATATGTTTCAGTTGCTCAGGTGAGACTGTCAGCTTGATTAATGAAAAGGAATTTTATTTCTTCTCCAATCTGTTTATAACACCACAAAGAACATGGAATCCCCACACAAGAAAGTAAAAGTAAAATACTTACCAAAATAACAAATGTGAAAAGTTGTTTGAGCCTGGCAAAGTTTGGGAGCCAGGAAGTGAGCTTATTCCAGACTACTTTAAATCCCCATGGTGTATCATCTTGAGTTACTTGGTAAAGAATCTTTGTTTGCTTCCACATGTTATTTAAATCTGTTTCAATTTCTTTTTCTGATTTATGTATGCACAACAGCTTTGATGTATTACCATGCACACACCTCCTTCTTTGGCCAGTAGCAGGTCTATGGCCATCCGATTGTGTCTAACTACGTTACTGAAGGAGGAAACTTGTAATTGCAATTGTGACCCTTTGGAGTAACTCCATGCTAGCAGATATATTAACTACAGCTTTTTCCAGTTCACTTACTCCAAGCTCTGGGAGGAATGCCCTTGCACAGCCATGAGAAGCAGTTGGCCATACTATTAGGGGATTTATTCCCCTTTTATATATTTTCCCCCGAGGGAAGTTCCTGGTGGAGGATGTGAGTGATTAAATATTCAGGAATTAGGTATCCTAAAGTACGTGTTCTGTGGGGATGGGCAGAGAGCAACATGCAATTTGATAGGAATTTTAGGTGAAGCCATTTTACTGGGTGAGATCCCACAGATTATAGACCTTTATTACTACAAAGGTGGCAAGCTAAAACCTGCTAATGGGTTACATATCCTGTTCACACCGTACTGATTGGTCAGTGATTATAAGGAGCTCTGATAACCCTGTCTTATAGCTGAATGTTGTTACTTTACCTTTGATGCCTAAAAGCATCCACACACCTGCTGGTTTTGACCATCTTCTTATGGCTGGTTCTTAACATGTTCCGTTACTGCCAAGTACCTTCCCATAACTGCTTCTTGGTCTAGGGCAGCCTGTGCCCCTATCATTAAGGCTGCTGTGTTTTGAGAATGTGATTATTAGGATCCTCTCAGCGTGAGTAACTTTTCCTCTCTCATGGGAACAGAAGAATATTGTCAGGGCCTAAGTCCTGGGAGAAGAGAACTAGGCTGCTGGCAAGCCTGCTGTCCTCTCCAACAATTCCCCCTTTTTGTATTTGTGTTACCAAACCTGCCTGTAGAGGTTTCTGCAGGGCCCTTTGCAGAAAGCTCAACAAACATGGCAGGAAGATTAAGACAACCACTACGACTGCTAAAATCAGCAATCCGGTTTTGGCCATTGACAATAATCCCCATCCTGACATTCCCCACTCAGGAAACCAATTGTCCAGTGCAAAGAATCCTTTTTCTTGTTGTATCTTTTGTGTTTGATCTGTTAATTTCTGAATGCTGGCGTGAATGGACTGAGAGTGGTCAGACAGATTCCTGCAGCACGTGCCATCAGAATCTTGACACCCGTGTCTGTGAGCCAGGAACAGGAGATCAGTTGCTGCAGGATTCTGTGAGGTGGCAGGTCTCACAGAATCCACATCTGTAGCCAAGTGCCTTAGCTACCTTTGCTGTTGTATTTGTTTGCTTTGCCAGTCAGGAGTGTCAGGAGTGTCTGGGTGTAGGTTACAGCAGCTTCTCTTCTGGTACAGGCAGCCGTTATTGTCAGTGATCTTAGGCTGTGGGGAAGTCACTACTTCACTAATTTTCAGGCGTATTTTAAAGACTGTTAAATAGTTCAGTATGTCCCATAACAAAACTTGAGTCCACCGTGGCTGCAGTTGGAACACTTGGCTTCAGTTCCTGGGGTCAGGATCTGGTCCTGGTTCCTGCAGGCTTGCTTTCTTCTGGGTGCACAGCTTTATCCACTTGGCTGGTCCCCACTTGGTTCCCGTATCTGTAATGACACAGGCAGATCTCCTTCCCCAAGTTAGTACCTGTAACTTCATTTCTTCCTAACACCTGACATTGACTTTCTTTGATCCCTTCCAAACCTCCTTTTAAACCTACTCCATGTTTCACCATTGGAGGTGCCAAACTGTCCTGTGGCAGACTTAAATAGTTCAAAAGAGAAAGAGCTTTGTTTAGTTGACCAGCTGGGGAGATGTCCTTCCCTCCCCCTTTTTGTTTGTGAAGCAAACGCTTGAGAGTTTGATTCCTCCGTTCCCCCATGGCCTGGCCTGTGGGCGAGTGCGGTGTCCCTGTGACATGGGGAATGCCCCAGAGCTGGCAGGAGGTTTGTGTTTCCTGTGCTGTATATCCTGGGCCACTGTCGGGTCTGATTTCAGGGGGTAACCCAGGTGCTGCTGTGGCAGAGCACACGTGGCGTTGGACATGTTTACTAGATCCCCCTTTGTGCAGTAGCCCCACACTGCCAGAGAAAAGGGATCTAGACAAACACGGACATACTTTTGCCCTCCAAATTCTGGGAGGTGGGTAACGTCCATTTGCCAGGCTTCTGGTGGGCCTGTGCCACGAGGACTGACACCAGGGGCAAGGCCACTGGTGAACTGCTGACAGTCCAGGCACGACTGTACAATCCCTTTAGCCTCAGCAACTGGCAGACTGATGAAAGGATTCATGTGATGTCCGAGCCTGTGCACAGCGCTCTGCTGAGGGAGCAGCCCACGCTGGTGCTGCCAACCTGTCTGCTCTCTCATCGCCTTCTGCCAGACCTTGAGTTAGTGCAGTGGGGCTGCAAATATGGGTAATAAAGTACTGATGCTGTCGGTTAGACAGGAGGAGCCAGAATTCCTTAACCAACCTGTACAATCTCTGGTCTGAAACCCCTTTCAATAGTGCCCGTTCCATTCGGGTCACTATTCCCACCACACACAGGGAGTCACAGACTGTATGAACCGGTTCAGCTTTCCGCTTGTCAAACACTTGTACAGCTGCCTGCAGCTCCAACTGCTGAGCTGAGGCTGGGGCTCCTTTTAATATCAAATGCTGCCTTTCTCCATTCTCTTGCCATGTCATTGCAGCCTTCTGAGTTCTGCCTCCCCCATCAGTAAATACTGTAACACCCCGAAACGGACACCCAGACAACAAGGGCTTTTCTTCTCTTTGACAGTTCTGTGGTACTGTAGAGATTCTGTGTGGTGGGTAATGCACTTTCACTTCCCCTGCACAGTCTAATAAATCTATTTGCAGGGCAGTGCTGTTCCTCAAGGCTTCTTACACTGACCTGGGCTGTCGCCTCCAAACACAGAGTCACAGTTCCCTTTGGCTGCATTGGCAAGAACACCCATTCTAACAGCCTTAAGGGATCTTTGTCATTAGTCCCCTGCATTATAATAGCAAACACATGCTCTGATTAATGACTGTGACTCCTATGTCCCAGTCAGGATCCCATCGATGGGTACTAATAACTTCCAGGGCCTTTTCAGCTGCTTCTGACAGGATTCTGGGTGCTCCTGCACCACCTCCTCCCTTCAGCAATGCCACTAAAGTTTCCAGTTCCCTATTTGCAATGCCAGACAATGGTCTAACCCAGTTAATATCTCCGAGCAGCTTTTGAACATCATTTACCGTGCTGACCTCAGCTGGGATCTCAACCTTTTGGGGTGTTACGGTACTTTTATCAATCTGCCACCCCAGATATTTCCACACTGGCTTCTTTTGAATCTTCTCTGGAGCAATCTGTAACCCCTTGCTTTTCAAATGCTCCGTTAACTCATGAATCAAACTGTCAATGCTCAAGTTTCTTCCTGCAATCAGCCTCTCCTGCATGTCATGAGAGAAGATGAGATCAGGATGGGCTTTTCGTACTGGAGCCAGTGCCCAGGGTACATGAGCCTGGCACACAGTGGGTGAATGTTTCGTGCCTTGTGGGAGCACCACCCAATGATTCCTTTCCATGGGTTTATTTTTGTTTGTAGCAGGGACTGAAAAGGCAAATTTTTCCTAATCATCAGGATGTAGAGGAATAGTGAAAAAACAATCTTTGAGCTCAGTGATGAAAACGCCCCCGTTTTTAGGTCTGCTGTCTGGAGGGGTCAGCCCGGGCTGCCAAGCTCCCAGCTCTTCCATCCCCGGAGGGACTTTCCTTAACTCGTGCTCCCAGCGCCATCTCCCGTCCTTTCCAGGAATGGCACCAAGAGGCGTGTTCCAGGGCCTTGTGGCAGGCGGGATGTGTCCCTTAGCCAGTGGGTCCCGTGTTGGATCCTGTCGGTGGGCAAGTGGCTGTGCGGGTCACAGCCCCTGATCAGCCCCAGCGGGGTTTCTGTTCCCAGGGTCAGTGTTTCCTGGGAGCTGCCCCCTGTCACAGGTGGCTCTCAGAGCCCCTTTCGCTCTGTCCCCAGCCCTGCTCTCAGGGGATAAGCGCATCCCTGGCTGTGCTCTCTCGGCCGCTTCTCGCAGCGCCGCTTTTCTGCCGTCCCCAGCGCGCAGCACAGCGCGGTCCTGCCGGCCAGCGGGGCTGAGCCCCGGGCGAGCGCTCGGAGCCGGGGCAGCGCCGGGACCGGGCGCCGTTTCCACGCTCCCACCTCCCCCCGTCCCGCTGTCAACTTTCTCCCCCACCCGCTCGTTCCCGGGTCAGCTTTTCCCTGGTAGTTTCTGCGATTGAGCAGCAATTGAGTTCCCTTCAATTGGAATCCACATCCCCAGATGGGGCTGTTTTTCCCGCTCTGATGCTACCTGACGTGCCCAGGCTCAGGTGTGATCCCCCATCTGATGCAATGACCCCAAATCGAGGTATTCTTTCATTTAGCAGTACCTTAGTTACTTCTCTTGCTTTGTTAGTTCTGCAAGGGAAAGCTTCTGGCCATCCAGTAAAAGTATCTGTCAGTACCAACAGGTATGGATAACCCCCTTTTCTTTGGAATTCAGACAAATCAATTGGCCAGGTTTCTCCAGGAGTATTTCCCTTTCCAATCGTACCCCATTTTATTCGATTCCCTGTATTAGGATGATTTCTTCAGCACACTGCACGTTGCTGTGTGATCTGTTGGACAGTTGTACACATATTTTTCCCTATCCACTTTTGTCTTAAATATTCCTTTAAAGCATCTGCTCCCCAATGGGTTTTATCATGTTCTTTCTTAACCAAATTCCAAATGAGATTGGAGGGTCTAATTATCCTTCCATCCTCTAAAAGTGCCCATCCTTTAGAGGGGATTTGTACTTTAAGTTCTGTCACGAATTCCTGATCTGATTTAGAATATTTAACATTTTCCTGATCACATAATTCAAGTTCATAGTCTTTACTTGTTGGAACCAGAGTTAAAATTTGATTTCCAGATGTCCTTTCTGCAGCCTGCTTAGCTTCATGATCGGCCAGTCTGTTACCTTTTTCTGGATCAGTGTTACTTTTGGTATGTCCCCGACAGTGCAGAATGGCAACCCTGGCTGGTGGCTGTACTGCTTCTAATAAGGGCAGTATTTCTCCTGCATGCTTAATGTGTTTCCCTTGACTTGTTAAAAGTCCACGTTCTTTCCAAATCGCTCCATGGGCAGCACAAGTCCAAAAGCATTCTTGGAGTCTGTCCATATATTTATCCTTTTTCCTGCTGCAAGTTCCAGTGCTGTGGTGAGGGCACTGATTTCTGCTTTTTGGGCTGAAGTTCCAATAGGTAAAGGATTTGATTCTCTTACCTGGTCAGTAGTGGTCACTGCATACCTTCCTTGTAAGACGAAACTGCTGCCGCCTGTGAACCAGGAATCTTGGGCACCTTCTAAAGGTTCTTCCTTCAAATCAGGTCTGCTAGAATACACAGCTTCCATAGTCTCCAAGCAATCGTGTACCAGTGGTTCGGTTGTAGTTTCACTGAGAAAAGCAGCTGGCTTCACAGTGTTAGTTACTTTAATCACAGTGTCATCAGACTCCACAAGAATTGCTTGATATGTCAGAAATCTGGATGGGGAAAGCCAATGACTTCCCTTTTGTTGCAGAAGAGCAGACACAGTGTGAGAGACCATTGGTGTTATCTTCTGTCCTAAAGTGAATTTCTGGGTTTCTTCAATGTTAAGAATCCCAGCAGCTCCTGCTCGTGAACACCCTGGCCATCCCTTGCTCACTTCATCTAGCTGTTTAGAGAAGTTTGCCACCGCTCTTTTATAAGGTCCTAAATGCTGAGCCAGGGTTCCCAGGGCTACTCTTTGTTTCTCATGTGAGAAGAGCAAGAAGGGTTTAGTCACGTGCGGTAGCCCTAAGGCTGGAGCTCTCATGAGTTCCTTTTTTACTGTATTAAAAACGTTCTGAGCCTCTTTTGTCCACACCAGTTCTTCTCCGATCTCTTTCCAGTGCAGAATCACACAACCCAGGGGGCTTTCCTTAGGGATTTCGCTGCTTTGTTTCCCTCCCATCCTTAGTCAGAGTTACCTCTCAACCCCCATCTTTAAGGAGAACATTAAATACATTCCACACCGATTACACCAAAAAGAAAACAAACTGTAGATTTCTATCAGGTCAGTTTCTCTCTCTCACAGACACGCTGTGACTCGGGCACTCCCCACTCACACCAGAGTCAGCTCATTCCACTCACACCAACCGCTCGTCAAATCCAAATCCCTTTTCAAAAGTCAGTTCCTTGTAACAATATCCAAAGTTCAGAGCAATCACTCAGTGCCACCAGAGCAGCGTTGGGACTCAAACCCTGGTCTCCCTGTGACAGGCAGGAGCTCTCTCACTGACCGCAGAGCAACACGCTGTGGCAGAAGTTGGCAGCAGGACTCCACACTCACCTTGTGATTACTGAAACGCCTCGGTCACACTGCACAAGATCTTTATATGATAAATCCAAACCAGAACAATGCTCACTCAATACAGTTATGGAGATTCTGATTGTTAGCAGCATTTACAGGCTACTAACCAGGTGTATACAATCAGGCACCAGTGACCTGGGATACGACACTCGCCTGGGATGTCTCCCAACTGCCTACAGTATCCCCAGACGACCGGTCTCCAGAAACCAAATGCCAAGATACCCAAGTACACCAGATACAGACGGGCATCCACCACACCAGGAGCTCAAATAAAGTTAAAGGAACACCTTAACAATGGGAGGATGGTCCTGGTCTGCTGTCGCAGTGAGCCGGGCAGGGCGTGGAGTCCCTGCGGGAAATCCCAGGGTGTGCCTGGGGAGTCCTGTTCCTCACTGGGTCCTGCAGCCCAGCAGAGAGGGTCCCATCTGGGTGCCAAAGTGATGCCTCGGAAAGCTGGAATCCAAACTCACCAGCCTTGGTGACTGTTAAGCAGGGATCCTTTATTGTAGCTCTGGGCACACAGGGGATCGCTCCTCCCAGTGTGTGTGCCCATTAGAGCCAAATTTCTCCTATTTATACAGATTAACTCTACATATTCATTCTAATTTCTAGGGAAAGGCAGAGTTATGCAAATTATTTGTAAGAAGTCATTTCTCTTAATTCCCCACAGATAGAGCATGCTCAGTGACAGCCAGGGGGTCCCTCGGTGGTCCCCAGGGGTGAAGGCTGAACGCCCTTCTTGCTCCCAGCGCACATTCCCCACGTCTCCTCTCCATGCTTTTCTGGGCTCCCAACACCTGCACCAACTAGTTAGTTTTTTACTGAAAACATGATTACAGCCTGTCGTGGTTTTACCCCAGCTGAGAGCCGAGATCCACGCAGCTGCCTGCTCCTTAATTGAAAAGAGCAGGGAAAGAGTGAAGTGGGGGGGGGGGAGGGGGGGGGAGCGGATGAGGTGAGAGGCAAGGGAAGGGAAAGGAAAGGGGCAAATAACAACCCCAAAACCAAGACACTAAGAGGCCCGTGGGTTGGGATAAGGATAGTTTACTAAGATAACAGAAAGATACAATATAACAATGCTAACAGGACTTCAGAGCAAAACCACATGAAGCTGTTGATACACAATGCAGTTTCTCACCGAACCACATAACTCAGGCTGTGCCACCCAGAGCCGTCCTGGAACCCAACCTTCCTCCAAGAATTGTGCGTCCCGGAGCCGCCCCTGCTCTTTCCTCATCAGCCCCCCGATATCCTGGGCAGGACATAATTGGCATGGAATACTCTTTTTGTCCAGTTTGGGTCACCTGTCATGGCTTCGCCCCTCCTTTCTCATGAATAGAGAAATACGAAGAGCTGAGAAAGTCCTTGACTGTCTGACAGCAGCTAAAACCATCAGGGTGTTATCAGCACTGCTTTCATTTTAACTCTCAAACACAGCATTCCATCCTCTGCTACAAATGAAGTTAGCTCTATCCTGACCAAAACCAGGACATTATCCACCCCTTATTCCATACCATTTACGTCATGACCAGATCCAACCATTTCTTCTGGGTACAACCAGTTTCTTGTTTCAGACACACATATATGCATGTACACATGTATACGCACACATGTGCATACAGGGATTATTCCCTTAGTCTATGGACCATTCCTCTGCGTTTGTTGAGTGAATGAACATTTAGTCCATGATGATTTTCAGGCTTCATTCGTTGTAACAGTCTCTCATGGTGTCAGTATGCGCCATTGGATCCTTGCGTGCTGCATCTCGGGCTCTCAACCAATACACCTGATATGGTCCATGTTCATAGTCTGTGAATCCAAGATGCTCATTTTCAAAGGGAAGGAGGAAAAGGTTCTTGGAACACCAGGTCTTGGTCCCGTCATCCTTCATTGACTTGTTATGACTCCGGCTGTGACTCCATTAGTACAACATACAACAACATACAGCAATAATAGCAATAATGAATGTACAGTAATGGGTTATTTAGCAATTATAATAATAGAATTTCTACCTTATTAATTATATTGGCTATTCTCACCTAAAATCAAATCCCTCTGAGGTACACATCAAACTTCTCCATCCCTCTGCATTACCCACCAAGTACAACCAGGTCCTTGAGCAAAAACAATCCCAGACATGGGTTTACCTTTGCCTGAAGAAGGGATGACCCAAACTGTCTTACCTAATATACTCTTCATATGCACCACTGGGACTCTGTCTCCTTCTACAGTGCGTGGAAATTTTGACTGGGCAGGACCAGCTCGATTGGTGGATCCCCTAGAGTTAACTAACCACATGACTTTGGCTAAATGTGTATCCCAATGTTTGAATGTTCCACCACCCATCGCTTTCAGGGTAGTATTTAAGAGCCCATTATATCGTTCAATTTTCCCAGAGGCTGGTGCATGATAAGGAATGTGGTACACCCACTCAATGCCATGCTCTTTGGCCCAGGTGTCTCTGACAGCGTTTCGGAAATGAGTCCCGTTGTCTGACTCGATTCTTTCTGGGGTGCCGTGTCGCCATAGGACTTGCCTTTCCAGGCCCAGGATTGTATTCCGGGCAGTGGCATGTGGTACGGGATATGTTTCTAGCCAGCCAGTGGTCGCCTGCACCATCGTAAGCACGTAACGTTTGCCATGGCGGGTTCATGGGAGGGTGATGTAATCAATCTGCCAGGCCTCCCCATATTTATATTTCATCCACCGTCCTCCATACCAAAGGGGCTTAAACCGCTTCGCTTGCCTGATTGCGGCACACGTCTCACATTCATGGATAACTTGTGCAATAGCATCCATGGATAAGTCCACCCCTCGATCCTGAGCCCATCTATATGTTGCATCTCTCCCTTGATGACCTGAGGAATCATGAGCCCATTGAGCTATGAATAATTCACCTTTACATTGCCAGTCTAGATCTACCTGAGCCACTTCAATGCTAGCAGCCTGATCTGCCTGATGGTTGTTTTGATGTTCCTCTACGGCTCAACTCTTTGGTACATGGGCGTCAACATGATGTACCTTTGCAACAAGCTTCTCTAACTGGGCAGCAATAACTTGCCATAAGTCAGCAGCCCATATGGGTTTGCCTCTACGCTGCCAGTTGTTCTTTTTTCACTGCTGCAACCACCCCCACAGTGCATTAGCTACCATCCATGAATCAGTATAAAGGTAGAGGATTGGCCACTTTTCTCTCTCAGCAATGTCCAGGGCTAACTGGATGGCCTTCACCTCAGCAAACTGGCTTGATTCACCTTTTCCTTCAGTGGCTTCTGCTATTCGTCTCGTAGGACTCCATACAGCAGCTTTCCATCTTCGATGGTTTCCCACAAGGCGACAGGAGCCATCAGTAAACAGGGCATATGGCTTCTCATTCTCAGGCAGTTTGTTGTAAGGTGGGGCTTCTTCAGCTCGTGTTACCTCCTCATCCTCTGGTGACATCCCAAAATCTTTGCCTTCTGGCCAGTCTGTGATCACTTCCACAATACGTGGGCGATTAGGGTTTCCTATTCAAGCCCACTGAGTAATTAGTGCAACCCCCCTTGCTCCACGTAGCATCAGTGGCCCGACTCCAAAACCTCAGCGGTTGACTTTGAGTCTCCCCTTGTGCTTTCTGCCAGAGACTCCAGGTAGAGCCATTCTTCCCAACTGCTGTGTAAAGCACATTTTTAACATCTGTCCCTGTCCGGACAGGCCCAAGGGCCACTGCATGGACTGTCTCGCGTTTGATCTGCTCAAAGGCTTGTTGCTGCTCAGGGCCCCATTGGAAATCATTCTTCTTTGGAGTCATGTGGTAGAGTGGGCTCACAATGAAACTGTAGTTTGGGACATGCATTCTTCAAAAACCTATAACACCTAAGAAAGCTTGTGTTTCCTTTTTGTTGCTTGGTGGAGACATAGCTGCTATTTTATTGATAATGTCCATTGGGATCTGACGATGCCCATCCTGCCATTTTATTCCTAAAAACTGTATTTCTTGGGTAGGCCCCTTGACTTTACTTTGTTTTATAGCAAGACCAGCTTCTAAAAGGATTTGAATTATCCTTTTTCCTTTCTCAAATACTTCCTTTGCTGTATTGCCCCATACAATGATGTCATCAATATACTGCAGGTGCTCTGGGGCTTCACCCTTTTCCAGTGTAGTCGGAATTAGTCCATGGCAGATGGTGGGGCTGTGTTTCCACCCCTGGGGCAGACGATTCCATGTATATTGGATGCCTCTCCAAGTGAAAGCAAACTGTGGCCTGCACTCTGGCGCCAGTGGTATTGAGAAGAAAGCATTTGCAATGTCAGTTGTGGTGTACCACTTGGCTGCCTTCGATTCCAATTCATACTGCAGTTCCAGCATGTCTGGTACAGCAGCACTCATACCTGGAGTGACTTCATTTAGGCCACGATAATCCACTGTCAGCCTCCACTCTCCATCAGACTTCCGCACTGGCCATATGGGACTATTAAAGGGTGAGCGGGTTCGGTTGATCACTCCTTGACTCTCCAGTTGATGAATCAGCTTATGGATGGGGATCAGGGAATCTCGGTTAGTACGGTATTGTCTTCTGTGCACCGTCATCGTAGCAATTGGCACTTGCTGTTCTTCGACCTTCAACAACCCCACAACAGAAGGATCCTCCGAGAGTCCAGGCAAGGCACGCAATTGTTCAATGTCTTCTGTCTCCAAAGCAGCTATTCCAAAAGCCCATCGGTACCCTTTTGGGTCTTTGAAATACCCTCTATAGAGATAATCTATACCTAAAATGCACGGAGCTTCTGGGCCAGTCACAATGAGGTGTTTCTCCCAGTCCTTCCCAGTTAGGCTCACTTCAGCCTCTAACACAGTCAATTGTTGGGATCCCCCTGTCACTCTGGAAATACAAACAGGTTCTGCCCCTACACGATTCGATGGCATTAGCATACACTGGGCAGCAGTATCCACCAGAGCCTTGTACTCTTGTGGGTCTGAGAGCCAGGCCATTGGATTCGCACAGTCCAATAAACACTGTTATCCCTCTCCTCCACCAGGATGGAGGCAGGGTCCCTCTATTGTTGCTGATTGTATTTGCAGCATTCTTCCTGGCAGAATCTCATTGTGCAATTGTTTTACCCCGCAGCTCATTTACTCATGTCTCACGATCTGCACCCAGATAGACTGCTTTGGCAGAGGTTAAACCCCCTTGCGTTCCAACCGACCTCAGATTGCTCTGGGTGGCCTGGGGCAGCTGGGCTTAACCCCTGAGTGATGTCCAATTAGGTGCTTTATCGTGAGGAGGTCTTCACAATTCTTGGGAACAGAATTAAGACTCAAAATGGAGTCAAGGTTTAAGTTACTTTACTTAGCCTGCAACAAGTGTGCAGGAGAAGGGGGGGAATGGGGAAGAGAAAGAGAAAAGAGTGAGAAAGAGAGTGAGAGAGAGAGAGAGAGATTGCAATATCTACCACCACGGAGCTGAGATGTCCCATCAGTCCAAATTGACTTCACGTCAGACGGGGGTGGGGTTTCATTAGTTGCTACTTGTCATGGTTCAGCGCTGGGTGCATGGGGCATTGCTCCACTGCAGACATGCACACTAACGTGGCAGTTCTTCTTGGTCATATACAGTTCAATGTTACTTATTCATTAGGTTACCTCATACACCTGTACATATTCATAACCTGTCCCGCTTCGTATTAAAATGAGTTCCAAGAAGTGATTTCCATCAACTCCTCCCAATTCCGCCCGCGCACTGCTGTTTGGTGGTGGTCATTGAGGGTCATGGGGATGAAGTCGGATGGCTCCTCTTTGTCACTGCAAGTAACCTTCTGTTTTGCGCAGACTCAGACAAAAACTGAACCCTTGACTCTGATCCCAACTACAAGTTTGGTTTCAGCAGGTTTTGTGTACCTTCAAGGACAAGGGGGAGCTTGAACTAGTGACAATGAAATGCTTTGCCTGCATTTGTGACCAACTCGAGACAAGCAAGGAATTCATCGAACAGATCAGGAGGAGGGGGGTACTGGAAAGTCATTTTATTTCCACAGAACACATAGTCCTTCAGTGTGTAATTTACTTAAAATACGGTGTTAGACTCAAACTTACGTCCTAATTGATGTTTCTTTGCCGCGACGGACAGAGACGGGACACAGCTTGATGCAAACAAGAGTCGATTTATTGTTAAGAACCATTCCTTTTTATATGCTCTGCAGACGGCTGCTTTCTTGCAAACATACCGTGTTACTGGGCTACATCTGATTGGTCAACGTTTTGCTATCACTGCAGCATCTCTATCTTATCATGGTAATAGAATCTCTAAAACCTCATCGCATAGCAGATATACCTTAACAATAGAGGACACTTTTGCCCTATCAGGGGGCCGGCAACGATGCTGCCACCTTGTTTAGTTTCCCCAAGGTTCATGGCCTAAAGGCTCCATCCCGTTATCTGTTAACCTGGCAGTGCTTGAGGCTTTGTTTCTCAAACTGCATGCTTCAAGGTTAAGGTATTGTGAAGTAAGGGGATTGTGAGGTAAATGGATTGTGAGGTATAGGGATTATGAGGTAAAGGTGTTGTGAGTTAAGGTGATTGTGAGGTGAGGGGATTGTGAGGTAAGGGGGTTGTGAGGAAAGGGGATTATGAGGTAAGGGGATTGTGAGGTAAGGGGATTTTGAGGTAAGGGGATTTTGAGCAAGGATATTGTGAGGTAAGGGGATTTTGAGGTAAGGGGATTGTGAGGTATATTGATTGTGAGGTAAATGGATTGTGAGGTATAAGGATTGTGAGTTAAAGGGATAATGCAGTCACAGAATTGACTGACAGACAGATAGTGAGGTAAGGGGGTTCTGAGATAAGAGGATTGTGAGGTAAAGGGATTGTGAGGTAAGGGGATAATCAAGTAAAGGGATTGTGAGGTGAGGTGATTGTGAGGCAAAAGGACTGAGAGGAAAGGGTATTGTGAGGTAAGGGGATTGCGAGGTAGGGGGATTGTGAGGTATAATGATTGTGAGTTAAGGGGATTATGAAGTCACAGAATAGATTGACAGATAGATTGTGAGGTAATGGGATTGTGAGGTAAGGGGATTGTGAGATAAAGGGATTGTGAGGTAAGGGGATTGTGAGCAAGGATATTGTGAGGTAAGGGGATATTGAGGTAAGGGGAATGTAAGGTAAGATGATTGTGAGTTAAGGGGATTATGAAGTCACAGAATTGATTGACAGATAGATTGTGAGGTAAGGGGATTGACTGAGGTAGGTTGTGTGGTAAGCAGAGGAACTAATATTGTGAGTTAAAGGGATTGTGAGGTAAGGGGTTGTGAGGTAAAGGCGTTGTGAGGTAAATGGATTTTGAATTAAGGGGATTGTAATGTAAGGGAATTCTGAGGTAAGGGGATTGTGAGCTAAGAGGATTCTGAGGTATGATAATTCTGAGTTAAGTGGATTATGTAGTCACACATTTGATTGACAGATTGTGAGGTAAGGGGATTGTGAGGTAAAGGGATTATAAGGTAAAGGGATTGTGAGTTAAAGGGATTGTGAGGTAAGGGGTTTGTGATGTGAGTGGATTGTGAGGTAAAGGGGACTGTGAGTAAAGGGGATTGTGAGGTAAATGGATTGTGAGGTAAGGGCTTTGTGAGGTAAGAGGATCGTGAGGGAAAGGGATTGTGAGGCATGGGGATTGTGAGGTAAGGGGATTCTGAGGAAACGAGATTGTGAGGTAAAGGAATTGCGAGGTAAGGGGATTGTGATGTAAGGAGATTGTGAGGTAAGGGGATGTTGATGAAATGGGATTGTGAGGTAAAGGGATTGAGATGAATTCTTAGGTAAAGGGGATAGTGAGTTAAGGGGCTTGTCAGTTAAAGGGATTGTGAGTTAAAGGGATTGTGTGGTAAAGGATTGTGAGGTAAGGGGATAGTGAGGTAAAGGGTTTCTGAATTAAAGGGATTGTGAGGTAAGGAGATTGTGAGGTAAGGGGATTGTGTGGTAAAGGGATTGTGAGGTAAAGGGATATTTATGTAAGGGGATTGTGAGTTTAAGGGATTGTGAGGTAAGGGGATTGTGAGGTACAGGGATTGTGATGTGAGATGATTGTGAGGCAAGGGGTTTTTGAGGTAAAGGGATTTTGAGGTAAGGGGATTGTGAGGCAAGGGGATTACGAGGTATGGGGATTGTGAGGAAAATGGATTGTGAGGTAAGGGGATTGTCAAGAAAAGGGATTGTGCGTTAAGAAGATTGTAAGGCAAAGGGATTGTGAGGCAAAGGGATTGTGAGGTAATGGGATTGTGAGGTCAGGGGATTGTTTTTTAAGGTGATTGTGAGGTAAAGGGATTGTGAGGTTAAATGATTGTGAGGTAAGGGGATTGTGAGGTAAAGGGATTGTGAGGTTAAATGATTGTGAGGTAAGGGGATTGTGAGGTAAAGGGACTGTGATGTATAGGGTTTCTGAGGTAAGGGGATTGTTAGGTACAGGGATTGTGAGGTAAAGGGATTGTGAGGTAAGGAGATTGTGAGCAAAGGTTACTGTGAGGCAAGGGGATTGTGAAGTCAAGGGGAATGTGAGGTAAGGGGATTGTGAGGTAAGGATATGGTGAGGTAAAGGGGAATGTGAGGTGAGGGGGTTGTGAGGTAAGGGGATTGTGAGGGTATGGGATTGTGAGGTAAAGGGATTGTGAAATAAGGGGATTTTGAGCAACGATATTGTGAGGTAAGGGGATATTGAGGTAAGGGGAATGTAAGGTAAGATGATTGTGAGTTAAGGGGATTATGAAGTCACAGAATTGATTGACAGATAGATTGTGAGGTAATGGGATTGTGAGGTAAGGGGATTGTGAGATAAAGGGACCATGAAGTAAGGGGATTGTGAGCAAGGGTATTGTGAGGTAAGGGGATATTGAGGTAAGGGGAATGTAAGGTAAGATGATTGTGAGTTAAGGGGATTATGAAGTCACAGAATTGGTTGACAGATAGATTGTGAGGTAAGGGGATTGACTGAGGTAGATTGTGTGGTAAGCAGAGGAACTAATATATTGTGAGTTAAAGGGATTTTGAGGTAAGGGGTTGTGAGGTAAAGGGATTGTGAGGTAAGGGTATTGTGATGTCAGGAGATTGTGAGGTAAGGTGATTGTGATGAAATGGGATTGTGAGGTATAGGGATTGAGATGAATTCTGAGGTAAGGGGATAGTGAGTTAAGGGGCTTGTTAGTTAAAGGGATTTTGAGTTAAGGGGATTGTGTGGTAAAGGGATTGTGAGGTAAAGGGATTGTGAGGTAAGGGGATTGTGAGGTAAAGGGATTGTGAGGTAAAGGGACTGTGAGGTTAGGAGATTGTGAGCAACGGTTATTGTGAGGCAAGGGGATTGTGAGGTAAGGGGAATGTGAGTTAAGATGATTGTGAGGTAACCACATTATGAAGTCACAGAATCGATTGACAGATAGATTGTGAGTTAAGGGGATTCACTGAGGTAGATTTTGTGGTAAGGAGAGGAACTAATATATTGTGAGTTAAAGGGATTGTGAAGTCAAGGGATTGAGAGCTAAGGGGATTGTGAGGCAAGGGGATTGTGTGGTAAAAAGATTGTGAGGTAATGGGATTGTGAGGTAAATGGATTTTGAGGTAGGGGGATTTTGAGGCAAGGGTATTGTGAGGTAAAGAGATTGTGAAGTAAGGGGATTGTGAGGTAAGGGGATATTGAGGTATGATGATTGTGAGGTAAAGGGATTGTGAGGTAAGGGGATTGTGAAGTAAGGGGATTGTGATATAAGGGGATTGTTAGGTAAAGGGATTTTGAGGTAAAATGATAGTGTTGTAAGGGGATTTTGAGGTAAAGGGATTGTGAGGTAAGGGTATTTTGAGGTAAGGGGTGTGTGAGGTGAAGGGATTGTGAGGTAAAAGGAATTGTGAGGTAAAGAAATTGTGAGGTAAGGGGATTGTGAGGCAAGGGTATTGTGAGGTAAATGGATTGTGAGGTAAGGGGATTGTCAAGTAAAGGGATTGTGTGCTAAAGGGATTGTGATTTAAGGGGATTGTGTGGTAAAGGGATTGTGGGCTATATCGATTGTGAGATAAGGGGATTATGAGTTAAGTGGATTGTGATGTAAGGGGATTGTGAGGTAAAGGGATTGTGAGGTAAGGGTATTTTGATTTAAGGGGATTGTGAGATAATGGGCGTGTGAGGTAAGGGGATTGTGAGGTAAGGGCATTGTGAGTTAAGGGGATTGTGAGGTAAACGGATTGTGAGGCATAGGGTTTGTCAAGTAAGGGGATTGTGAGGTAAATGGATTGTGAGGTAAGGGGATTTTAAGGAAAGGGTATTGTGTGTTAAAGGGATTATGAGATAAGGGGATATTGAGCTAAGGGTATTGTGAGTTATGATGATTGTGAGGTAAGGGGATTGTTAGATGAAGTGATTTTGAGGTAAAGGGGTTCTGAGGTAAAGGGATTGTGAGGTAAGGGGATTGTGAGGTGAGGGGATTGTGAGGTAAGGGGATTGTGAGGAAAGGGGATTATGAGGTAAGGGGATTGTGACATTAGGGGATTGTGAGGTAACGGGATTGTGAATTAAGGGGATTATGAATTCATAGAATTGATTGACATATAGATTGTCATGTAATGGGATTGTGAGGTAAGTGGATTGTGAGGTACATGGATTGTGAGGAAAGGGTATTGTGAGGTAAATGGATTGTGAAGTAAGGGGATTGTGAGGTAAAGGGATATTGAGGTAAGGGGATTGTGAGTTATGATGATTGTGAGGTAAAGGGATTATGAAGTCACAGAATTAATTGACTGATAGATTGTGAGGTTTGGGGATTGTGAGGTAAAGAGATTGTAATGTGAGATGATTGTGAGGCAAGGGGATTATGAGGTAAGGGGATTGTGAGGTAAGGGGATTGTGAGGTAAGGGGATTGTGAGGTAAGGGGATTGTGAGGTAAAGGGTTTCTGAATTACAGGGATTGTGAGGTAAGGAGATTGTGAGGTAAGGGGATTGTGTGGTAAAGGGATTGTGAGGTAAAGGGATATTTATGTAAGGGGATTGTGAGTTTAAGGGATTGTGAGGTAAGGGGATTGTGAGGTACAGGGATTGTCATGTGAGATGATTGTGAGGCAAGGGGTTTTTGAGGTAAAGGGATTTTGAGGTAAGGGGATTGTGAGGCAAGGGGATTACGAGGTATGGGGATTGTGAGGAAAATGGATTGTGAGGTAAGGGGATTGTCAAGTAAAGGGATTGTGCGTTAAGAAGATTGTGAGGCAAAGGGATTGTGAGGCAAAGGGATTGTTAGGCAAAGGGATTGTGATGTAAAGGGATTGTGAGGTAAAGGGATTGTGAGGTAAAGGGATTGTGAGGTAAAGGGATTGTGAGGTTAAATGATCATGAGGTAAGGGGATTGTGAGGTAAAGGGACTGTGATGTATAGGGGTTCTGAGGTAAGGGGATTGTGAGGTAAAGGGATTGTGAGGTAAAGGGTTTGTGCGTTAAGGGGATTGTGAGGCAAGGGTATTGTGAGGTAAAGGGATTGTGTGGTAAGGGGATTGTGTGGTATGATGATTGTGGGTTAAGGGGATTATGAAGTCACAGAATTGATTGACATATTGTGAGGTATGGGGGTTGTGAGGTGAGATGTTTGTAAGGCAAGGGGATTGTGAGGTAAAGGCATTGTGATGTAAGGGGATTGTGCGGTAAAGGGATTGTGCGGTAAGGGGATTGTGAGGTAAGGGGTTTGTGAGGCAAACGTTACGTGCTTACTATGGTGCAGGCGACCACCGGCTGGCTAGAGACATATCCTGTACCCCATGCCACTGCCCGGAATACAATCCTGGGCCTGGAAAGGCAAGTCCTATGGCGACACGGCACCCCAGAAAGAATCGAGTCAGACAACGGGACTCATTTCCG